>NC_090445.1:723844133-724469133 GCF_031143425.1 Pleurodeles waltl
TATTCAAGCATAATTGGCAAAGTCTGCTCCATTCTGATCAGTAATCTTTGCAAGTGAGTGCACATATGTTAAGTGCAAATTTTGTTTAGAGACCATTAGATGGCCCAGCAAGTGTGTCATGGCGATGGACAGCCATCACCCTTTTGGAAGGACACTAGATAGCAGAATCTCCTCAGTAACGAAGGAATGTCTCCTTAGTGGACTGAAGAATTAGTGTGCTTCGTTGAGCCCCAGGTGGGCAGATACTTCAGAGTTCCACATGTCAGGAGCTCGTGCTAGTGAGTCACAGAGGATGTAGCCACTGATTTCTCGTACCAGCGGAAAGTTGGGTGACAGGTTGCAAGTCATCGCTGTACGGCTACCAACCGAGTTCAGTGAAGTCTGAATTCCCTGTCTCGGATCTTTGTTCACAGGCCAGTAGGTGTGACCTGCTCAAACACTTTGATCCACAGACATTGTGGGCAGCCTCGTGCTTTGCTGTCAGGAATTCAAGACACAGCCCGTTTTTTGGGGGGTCACAAAGTGATTAATGATGGGTGACTGGCCTCATGCCAGCTTGCAAATATGCCTTGCTGCCTTTCCATTTATTGTGCTATGTCACCACAGTTGGTGTACGGCATCATGATAATTCACCATTAGGGAAGAAGGAGGAGCCGCCTGTGATATAGAATATTGACTTTGACTCACATGACTGTGTATGAGCTACCGGGTTTGTGAGCAAGACATACAATGTGATTGTGTTTCTCCAGTGAATTTGAATCTTACCTGGCCTTCCTGAGGATGGTTGCTTTTGCAATGTTATTCTTCACTCTAATGCAACAGGTGCATATATGTATAAAATATCTGAGTACGATACTCTGTTTTTCTGTGTATTTGTGAATATTCCAGCAGTGTGACACACACATGCATAAAGTATTTTGTGGAACTTCTGTCTAAGACGAAGGCACAATGAATGTTTATACTTGGTAATAATCTATGTTCTTGAACATGCATGCATACTCCAAACTTGAAAACAAGCTTATTTATGTACAAGCTAGAGTTTTAGCAACCCACTGATTAATATATTTCACCAGAGAGATAGTTATGGTGTATGTGAGGGAATCCAGTGCTACAGAGTGGTGGCTCTGCTGTGATGCATGTCTGCCTACTGCTCGGATAGTGTTGAATCGCAAGACTCTTGAGAGCAAAAGACATGCAGACATACACCTGAACTCATACAACACTACTATGAGCAAATGAATTTCATGTCAATAGGGATAAAAGTGCTGCATGGTATTATCAATTACAAATTAACACTGTCCAGTTTTGTTCTTAGGAGGACATTCAAAATGCCCAGCTGCTTTTCCAAGAAGATGGCTCTCCTGACCCCGCAAGAGACATCAAGGCAAGCATAACACATGCTATTTACACTATGGGCTGTTGTGGGGGCTGTGGGTACCAGATGGAAAGGCTTACAGTATGGCAGTGTTGGATTATTACCTGCCTTCTCTTTGAATGCATTGTCTGCACAGTCTGTTGTTTATTTCTTCTGGTTTTACACCTGAACATCTTCCCTTCCTCATCAATTACTTATTGGCCCGATAAGTTAGGAAGCTTTGGAAGTAGCAATATTGACACCCATGCTTTCTCTATAAGAGGGGGTGGAGAGCCATAGCCAGGTGGTATGGGACATGCCCTTGCAGGCATGGCAGCTGGGTGCGTTAAGCACATGCTGCTGAATTCAAAGGTGAGTTTGCAACACACATCTGAGTCAAGACGTGGCTCATTGTGCTTTTTTTCTTCTAAACTCGGTAAAAACAAGTACACCTGACTTAGAATAATGATATATTTGATTTAAACACCAAGTGGCAATTCAATTGGAGGTGTGCTCTGTTAAATGGTCAATCCTGTGTAATTATAATCAGGTATTTAAACATCATTTATTTTGTTTGTGATTGTCCTGCAGTCCTTCACATGTTCAATTTGTTATTTTAGGTGAAGGAAGCTTGGCGCCTCCGATTGGTGAGTTTTGAAAAGATTCTAAATGGAATGTGAGCTATTTTATTCTAAGCAGCAAACATTCAGGTGTTCGATAACTGAGCTGGTATTGTCATTCTTAGTATTGCTTACTTGATGTGGCTAGAAAAACTAGATAGCATTAAAATCACAAAGGCATGTGTTAAGTGCATATCTCTTTATTTGCTAACTTCTCTATCATCAAATGGCCAGTGATGGAACAGAATACCACATCAAGAACGTATTGCCTCATTGTATATGGTATTTCTATAGAGTGAACCTAGCTAATGAGCAGAAAACCATCAAAGACAAGCATAAAGTAATTGAGTGCTAGGAACGATGGCTAGGTTGTTGATGGGTAATCCACTCTTTCCTAAATTGGAGCTGCATTGAGTGGTCCTGATGACAATGGGGATTTTGTTTCAAAAAGGCCTGCTACCTTGTTTTTTCTTTTCTATGCTTCTTAGACTTCAATCTGTGGATGTTGTGGGCGTGCCGAAAACCAGAGATGGTTTCTGAATTCTGAGTTTGTAAATGATGCAGCTAGTTTTGAAGATGGTGCAAGCTAAGAAAGGAGTCAATGCCATGGAGTTCTGTCAGAATGGGGATGATGTGATCATTATTATTAAGGCCTGGATGATAACTACTGCGATGTGTAGAATGCCCTTAAGGGGGCCAGTGTGGAGTCGGAGAGGCCATGGAGCACCGCACTACTACCACCCAGATGTGAGAGTATGAAGGTTTGACTGAACAGTAGTTCTGAAGACACTTACCAGAAGAAACAGTTTAGCATTCTCTAGAAGAGAGAGATGGTTTGCTTTTATTTAGTTTTTGGTAATGTGTGTCTTGAAGGTGATGTTGATGAGCAAGGTGAATCCAAAGACTTAGCATTTAGTGAAAGTTGTGGTTCAAAGCCGTTAAGGTTCATATTATTGAGTGAGGTTGGTGCTTTTTTATTTGTTGTACTTGGTAAATAACAATAATTGTGTCTTGGTTGGGTTGAGCTTCAGGTAAGTGCCGAACATTCATGTCTGGATGATGTGCAGGCAGTGTGTGAGGCATTGGATGTATGAAGAAGATCAGACTTTTAAGTAGAGTTGTGTAGTATCAGCATCGTGGTGAATCTTGATGCTGTTATCTGTCAATAGTGGGCTAAGTGGCTCCATGTAGAGGATGAAGGTGACAGGAGACATTATGGAACCTGCAGGGACTTCACAGGAGATAGAGATCTTTAGGGACTTGAAGGTGTCAACGTGAACAAACTGGTGGTGGTGAAAACTGGGAGGCTCACTGAAGGACATATCTGGTGAATCCCCTTTGAGACTTCAGATTGTTTATGAAGGTAGGATTATCAACTGTCAAAGATAACTGAAATATCCAGCTCTAAAAGGAGGCATCTTCATCTATTGTCAAGACTGCATCATCTATAATGTGAAAGGTAGCATCTCTATGCTACAGCGTGATCTGAAGCCATACTGGTAGTCATTCAAGAGATGGTTATCATTGATGTGATCTTGGAGATGAACATAGGCTGCTTGATCAAAGATCTTTCTGTGATTGATGAGACAATAGTTGGCTATGTTATCAGGGTCTAATGGAAGGTTTTTTAAGGTTTGAGAGGATCTGGCCAGACTTGAGAGATTCTGGGAGGATAGCTTTAAGTGAGGGAGGTTTTGACAGTTTTGATTAGGGGTGAAATAGTGCCTCCATAGAGAGCTTAGATAAAGGACGAGGTTGAGAGACCATCTTCATTAGAGGTGGCTTAGAGGTAGTTGAATATGTTGGCAAAATCTACAATAGCTAGGGCTTTGTGAGCTGACCACTACGGTATTCTACGGGAAGGGTTGGCTATAAGAGATGTATCAGGCTTGGTGTTGTTGATGTGGTGTCGGATTTTTCCTGTATTTTTGCTCTGAATAAGAGTTTGATGGCATTGCACTTTTCTGCAGAGTGAGGAATAGGTGGGTATGACAGGGAATTGATCCTGTGCTTGATTGTCTTGAAAAGTGTTCTGCTTTCTGGTGTTGGCTTTGCTGATGGTGTTATAGTACTCTACTTTGGCAGATGTGATGAGCTGTTTGCGTGTTGTGCCAGGAGACGTAATTGTAATGAGGTAATCTTTCTGTTTTTCCTCGATTTTCTTTCCTGTCTGTGGATGGACTATTTAGTGTCAACAATGTCCTTACAGTGCCTGGGTGCTAAAGGCTTTTGCTCACACTTGCATGTTTTTATTGGAGCATGGATGCTCACACGGTTTCCCCAAAAATGTTTTTAACTTGTTTAGAAGCATGGTGGTGTTGGACGTGCAGGTAAGAGATGAGTTCAAGCATGCTGTTGTCTATGGAGTAGTTTTTGAAGCAGCTGAAGACTTTGGCCCTCATTTTGAACACAGCAGGATTTCCCGCCATGTTCAGGCTGGCGGTCTTTTCATCGACCGCCAGCCCCCTGGAAAACCCGCTGGCCGTATAATGTTTTCCCCGCCAGGCCGGCGGGCGGAGACAGTGTCTCTGCCCGCCGGCCTGGCGGGGAACACGGCCGTAACATTGAGGGCAGCTCCATTAGGAGCCGCCGCCAATGTTGGTGTGCGGCGGGTGCCGCAGCACCCGTTGCGCATGTCACTGCCTGTAAATTGGGCAGTGACATGCATGATTGGGCCTGCACGGGGGCCCCTGCAATGCCCATGCAAAGTGCATGGGCAGTGCAGGGGCCCCCAGGGGTGCCCCGGGGCACCCCCTCCGCCAGCCTTTTCCTGGTGGGATATCCCGCCAGGAAAAGGCTGGCGGCATATGAAACATTATCCACAGGGTTGCGCTGCCTGGCGGTGGGAGCTTGGCGGTGGGTGACGGCTGGCGGCCGTCAACCTGTTCATTATGTGGCGGTTTGGCCCGCCATGCCGGCTGGCGGCTTCAGCCGCCACTGCCGACATGGTGGGCCGAATCGCCATGTTCACAATGACCGCCTTTGTCTTCTTCTTTGTGTTCTTCTTGGTTTGTTGGTAAGACGCTGAGCAGAGCGATAAAGATCATTCCTTAGGGGTTTATTAACCAAACATAGACTCCTCAAATGCTTAAGCACGGAAGAGGCGAACAAATGTTTGTTTGGAGCCTTAATGTAGACATGGCCTCATACTACAAGGCACTACAAGAATGGAACATTCTGAGGTATAGCAAAACAATTCATAACATCAAATAACTGAGAAGTGCTAAATAGACAAAGTCTAACTTAACTAAATGTGTTTGATCTTCATTACTCTAATTAAGCATTAACTGAAATTCAGCTCCACCACTGGAATTAGACCAGGGAAGTATTCTAAGAGCCTCAAAAAAGTCAAAATTGTTTTGTTACCACAGATTGGAAAAATAACATTTTCGTGGCAAGACTGAAAACTCGAGGAGAGATAGTCAGTGCTCGTAAAATAAAACATTAAATAAACTAATTTGCCTGATCAGTCATTCTCCTCTAGAGTATTTTCTAGTCCGTCCAGGGTAGACCTAACTTTAAGGTCAATATTCCCCTTTCTGAATGGACCCATTCCATATCAGCTTCCTCCATTACAGTCAGTTTACACCCTTCCAAATTCACTAGAGGAAGCGTTTATCTTCTGAACAGATTGGAACCAAGAAATAGACATTCAACTTTATCATCCATTTAGCGAGGACAAAAATATTGCAAAAGAGGTAAATTTCCTCAATTACAGTGCTGGTACCCTTCAATAGGTTGACCTGCCTTAGGCTAATGCCCTGGTCTCCTGCCCTTCCGTTTGTTCTTCACCTCAAACGTGTTGAAACTAACCCCGTCTTGTGGTAGTAGCATGCTTAATGTCTCTTTTGTAGAACATATCCTCCATGCTATTTTGAAGAAGCTCCTCCTCAATAGAAAACAAAAAAAGTTCAATTGAAGTAAATATCTATATATTAACAGCAATTGATTACCAAAACTCAATGGTTCTTTCTTTCTACACCTTGAAAAGGCGGTGAATCTTAAGTTTCTGCACAATGGAAAAAGAGGAGTATTTAGAGGCACAACCATCAAAGTAACCTGTTAAGTCTTAATACTGAAGGTCTGTCCGGGGGAACTTCCTGTCTGAGATTCCTTAACTGCTGCCATACAGGAAATATCTTTGTTAATCCCTGCCATGATAACACATCCAGCTTTCCTCTTCACTGTCAAATACACCCCTAGTAAAGACCTGTATAGAAAACTGGGTCATGTCCAGAGATGAAACACTGAAGAGTAGACCTTGCCTATCTGAAGCAGCTTCCCTAAAATCCATGTCACAAAGTTTGAGACACGTGTAAGGGCCCTCTTTCAGTGCTGTGCCAAGATTTCACTACTGAAATTGCCCAAGGGCAGGAAACATCAATCTTATCCTGGCATGACTTAAGTGACTTATCAAGATATTTTAGAGTCTCTCCTTGAACTTTACATAAAGTTTGTCATTCTGCTGCCACACCCGGGAAGTTGTACACCCTATCCTCTACCATTGTTTTGAGACATTTAGGCTTAAGGATCTTACAGGTGTCTTCATCCAGGTGGCTATGGACACAATGATGAAGTACTGTCCTATGTTTCACGATGAGTCAGTTATTTGATTGTAGTTTCTAATCCTATTGGGATGAAATTTAAGGACATTTTGTGGACCAACAATATCCTTAAGTAGGAAAACTAAAACAGTAGATGCACACACCAGGTCCTGAAACGTAGGCTTGAGCAGTGGGACCCCCACATCGTCCACCCAAGAATGGTAGTCATCCAAAGCATCCTATTTGCATATATTATGCTGCACTGAAGGTGACAAGCCTCATGAATCTTTAACTCTTTTGTTGCTTGTTGGGAGCAGGGGAGTACTTATGTGCCTTAAGCGACACTAATCAAGAAAGGCTTTGTGTAAAAATTAGTTAGATAAGCCATCCAGCATCCTCCTACTGCTTATGATGATGTTATTCAGCTTATGTGGTTCACCTTATGAGGAATATTTCCTGACTGACTATTGAGGTAGAAAGGTTCTGCTGTGTGAATCTTTTCTAGATTCACGTTCTGCATGATTCCACCATCTAATGGTTAAGTCCGGAATTGTCTCTTAAATTTCCTCTTTTTTTTCTTCCTTTCTGGTTATCTTAAACCATTTGGGGTAATGTCACACCTTTGTGACGTCAGACGCAGGTCCCAGAAGATATTATGCATGGTCTCCATCCTCAGATTCATGTGTCTACAAGGGATGCAGAAGTCGTTGGAGACCGAAGACAAAAGGATTTAAAAAAACCTGACGTGAACTGCAGATTGAACAACTGACATTGAAGGAAATGAGTAAGCACTTAAGAAAACCAAAGTTTCAGTAGCTTTTTTTTCAACAGGCGAACATTCAACCCATGGGTTTTAGAATGAAGTTGGATATGGAGTATATACCCATTAGGTTTTGCCTGGAATGCCATCACAAGTGTGCCCAGAAGGGCATCCACAAGGTTTAGAACTGACGACGTGTCACTTGGTCTATTGGGAACTCCATTTACTAATGATCACTCTATTCAGAAACATGAAGTTCCCACACTTCGCTGGGCCCAAGAGGTGGGATCTTTGAAGTAGTCAGGAGGAAAGTCACAAACTGCAAATCATCAGTAAATCAACATTTACAATCATTTGCATTTGGATAGAAGTCAATAATGAGAGTTGGATCATATTTAAAGTCTTTATTTAATCTTTTATTAATGAAGTTCTTTTTATTAGCAGTTCATCAATATACTATTACAGAACAATGCATGAAGCTCGTTCCATAAATCTAGTCCCTATTCAAGTCGAATTCAGAGTAAAGAAATCAATAACAGAACTCATGAAGAGCTCTATCCTTGAGATGTAGATGCATAAAAATATAATAGAACTTTCCATATAGAGAGGTTCAAGAAAACTCATTTAAGTCTTAATAGCATAACATTAATTTAATAGCTCTCAGAGTGAATCTGAGATGCATCAGCAAAGAGTGAAGTCAAAACGTATTTGAGTATAGCGCTCTGAAGAGTATCTAAGAGAGTTTCAGCCTGTGCCGGATAGTGTCTAAGCCTGACAGAATCTGTAACTCCTATCATCTAGCCTGGGAACCCGCATTTATACAATACTAGAACAGAAACAAATTACTAGTCTTGCAAAGATAACTTTTGATTTGTCAATGAAATGATGATGTCTTCTTGAGAACAGGAAAACTTCAGTTGATTTTACAAGTTTAACAAAGAATGTCCTAATCACAAGATAAAAATTAATATTTTCTGCAACATTTTCAATATTATTTTCTTTTCACTCTGGTTCTCACTCTACAAGACAAAACAAGTCAAGGTACACTACATTTGACATTGACATCACTCCCTTTCCATACACTTTCTGTAACTCAGCCTGTTCATAAAGAAATAACCTTTAGGATTGATCTAACATTACAGCACTTCTTACTTGGGTCTACTGTTGCAATAAAACATTTGGGACATGAAAAGACACATACTTGTGACCGAGACACAGGTCGTAACTAACAAAGAGGAAATCAAAAATAAAAGTTATGTGCCTGTCGGTAGTTTAAACTAAATGCATGCCTCTGTGCAAGCTTTGAAAGCAAAGCTGTGTTTATGAGCAGTAATTGATTAGGCCTACAAAACATATTGTTAGATTAATGATTATTAATCTTAACTAGTAAAAATGCTCTCACACAACCATAGTCTGCCTAAGGACCACAAATTGAAAGCCTGTGACGTTTGTGCAGAGTTTCTGCCCCACACACTGAAAACTAGAGAGAAGCAGAGGTGGTGGGCTCACTATGCCATGAGTCAGTCAGTCAGTCACAGCAGAAAATATTGCTGAGAGATCTGAGATGCAGAGCAATGAGGAAGTCCCAAAGGAAAGAAAGGTGGTGCTAAGGGAGGGTTTTGATGCAAAGGACTTTATTGAAACAGAGTTAGAAAACGTTGAAGACTCGGAAGGACAGTGAGACGAAGAAGCACCAGATAACACCACAGGAGCATAGTGGGGCTGAACTGAAACATTCAAACGTAAAATCCTTCAAAGTTACCTTAACACACTGAAACTACTGGTGATAAGTAGCAGACACAAATGCAAAGAATCCCATGAGTTGAGCTTGAAAGACCACATGGCGGTAAACCCTTAGAACTGGCATTGACTCCAGAGACGAATGCTTGTGCCAAAGCCGCAGAAGACACTCGGGCACATTCTCCCATTCTGGACCTATTTACTGTGAACAATTCCCTGAAGAAGCAAATGTTCAAAATTGCCACACTGCAAGAGGTCCTCTCGATCTGCAGAAAGGTAAGTACATGCCAACAATAGTCCTCAAAGGTGCTACCTGTGTATGTCGATGAACACTAGACACAAGGTTCCTGATAACCGTTGTGGACAACCTAAACTATGAGTTCAGGGTGGTTCATTTTAGGCTTAAGTTTGCTCCAAGAATTTTCACAAAGCATCTTGCTGTAGTTGCAGTATGTAGAGGAGATAGGGAGGAATCCACCTTATCTACCCTTACCTAGATGACTTTCTATTAAAGGCAAAGTCATTCAGGTTGTGCCAGGAGAACACAAAAACAGTTGTGGAGACACTCCAGAGACTAGGATTTTCCTTGAACCTGGAGGAACCATCCCCACTATGAGAGAGAGAGAGAGAGAGAGAGAAGACATTTCTGAGAGCGAGACCAAACTCTAGGGAGGCATAGGCATTCCTTGTTACAAAGAGGATCCTGGCACTGATAGATCAAGCTTGCATTTACCAGAAAGGACAGCCTCTGGCAGTGGGGAAAGTAATGGGCATGACGGCATCTTGCATACCCCTAATGTATTGTTCCCCATTACACATGAGATCATTCCAGCCGTGGCTACAACGTTAATGGCCACAGGCAATTGGGATTTGGGAAGATCTGTTCACTATGACAAAGAAGTTACAAAGAGAGATACAGTGGTGGAACGCCAAGAATATCTTAGAAGGCAGAACCTTTTTTAAAAAATCAACTCCCACAGTAACCATCTGTCAAGCGTTGGGGGATTACAACAATACTCCACATGGGTAAACAGGCATGTGTCCCGCAGAGCTAATGTTTGGACAGTTTAATCAGACTGGTCTGCCACAACTTCCTGCAAACCCTCAAGAGAAACCATGAGATTTGAAGAACCGATAAAGAAACCAAAGAAAACATGCAATTTTAATATACACAGAAAACAAAACATACAAGAATATAAATGTCATACTGGATATTTGGTATTGATCAAACAGAAGCAAGTGAGAAAATCAGAATGTATATTCATCCTTTTCCATAAAAAATAAGTTGGAGAGTAATTACAGCTAAGGATGAAAACAGGAACAATAACCAGAAATAAAGCATACTTACAGAAGTTTAAATATGTACATTCAAGAGATGATGTAAGGGGCAATGGGGACAATAGAATAGTTCAAAATCAAGGAAGACACTGGAGTCAAAAGTGTGAGACATAGCCAGAACAGGCTGGATTAAATGAACATGATGATTTAGAGGAGCAGAATACTTTATCTAGAAGAGCTAGGACTCTCATAAAAACACACAAACTGATTGAACACTGTTAATGGATTTCTTCTGTTTGTTTTGTAGGAAAGTGCCTGTTTTTGACATGGTCACCCCCACTTTTTGCCTGGTACATTATGCAATATTGAATGAAAGTGCACTGGGTTCCTGCTAACCAGGTCCCCATAGCCAGATCCCTGTCCCTAAAACTGTGCCAGTGTTCCCCAATTGGCGACACCTTTGCCCCCCATTAAATCTCTAGTAAATGGTGCCCCTGGTACAGGGTAGGTACCAAAGAGGGTCCCCAAGGGCTGCACCATGTATTGTGCCACCTTCAGGGACCCCACACCTAGTACATGCAGACTGCCATTGCAGGCTGCGTGTCTTGATGCAGCTAAAAGTAAAAACACAACATGGCACACAGCTGTGTCGGTTGCCCCCTAAACATTGCATGCAATATATGTATGTCACCCCTACAGCAGGCCTTACAGCCCTAAGGGAGGGTGCATTACATTGCACGTGAGGACATATCTGCATGAGCAGATATGCCCCTGCTATGTTTTGGTTGATTCTTAGACATAGTGAGTGAACAGGGAAGCCATTTTAAGTATGTGTGCTGGACACTGGTCAATACGAGTTCCCAAGCTACATGATGGCTTCACTGAAAATAGGAATATTTGGTATCAAACTTGGCGTATTAATAAACTCTGACTGATGCCAGTGATGGATTTATTAATACATGCATGCAGATGGCATCTTAGAGGTGCCCCCTGAAAACCTACCATCTACCCGTGTGTGGACTGACCAGTTTTAGCCAGCCTGCCACCAGCAGATATAAGTCTCACCCCCTAGTGGTGAGAGCCTTTGCTCTCAGGCGGTCATAAACAAAGCCTGCTCTGTGAGAAGTGATTATTCACCCCACCCAACAGGATGACCTGTGAATCTGCATTCCAAGGCAGGGGGCTTTAAAGAAGCCCATCGCCCTTGATATTCAGATCTGGCTTCACTCCCAGGAGAAATTCCGTCTTGGTGTTGGCAGACTTCAGAACTCCGGGACAGGGTTATGCCCACTTCTCACAGAAAGTGGTTATACAGGGGGTGTAGTGACCCCAGGGGTAAGTAGCCCATTGGCTACTACCCTACACCCCTGAAATGCCCCTAAATGCAGTATTTAGGGAGCCCCTGGCACCAGGAAATTAGATTCCTGCTGGCCGGAAGCACAAACATGGAATTCATATATACTCTTCTGGGGACGATATATCGATGACTGTATCATGACTTGGACTGGGGATATTACCCAACTGAAGCAGTTTGTTGAATTTTTAAACTCCAGTCAATTCAATATTAGGTTTACCTGGGAATATAGCAAAACTAACATTACATTTCTCGATGTGGAACTTTTTATTCTTCAAGACAAAATTGAAAGTCGATTACATAGGAAAAGCACAGCTTGTAATTCAATTCTTCACGCTAACAGCGCACATCCGCGACATCAGATTTTTTCTATTCCCTATGGGGAAATGATACGTGCCAGAAGAAACTGTAGTGTTGAATCTGATTTCATTGAAAATGTTCGTGATATAACAGCCAGGTTCAAATCACGGGGGTATCCTGTTGAGGTTTTGGAGAAAGCATATGATAAGATTATGGCCCTCATTCTGACCTTGGCGGTCTTTTCGCAAGACCGCCGAGTTACCGCCGCGGTAAAGACCGCCGACCGCGGCGGTATGCCGCTGCGCGTATTCCGACCGCTGGGAGCGTTCCGCCGGAATACCGCCAGCAGCCACACTGGCGGTCGGCGGGAAAGTGGAGACTGGTCAACCTCCACCGCCACGCCAGCAGAACACCGCCCCCAGAATTACGACCCACATTTCTGTGTGGCGGTCTTCTGTTGGCGGTCTTCTGTTGGCGGTCACGTCCCTATGGCTCCCGTCGCCTCCCAGAGGACCAACGCACAAGGTAAGTTGATCGTCCGTGAGGGGAGGGGGTGGGGGGGTGTTGTGTGATGTGTGCGTGCATGGGGGTGTGCGTGTGAGTGTGTAGAGGGGGTGTGTGAGTGCGTGCATGCGGGCGGGGAGTGCTGCTGTGCCTATGGGCAATGTGTGTAGTTCGGCGGGTGCGCATGTCGGCATGTATGTGTGCGGGTATGTGTCCCCGTTGTGTATGTGTGTGTGTAGGGGGTGTGTATATGTGCATGTTGGGGGTGTGTGCATGTCGGGGTGCGTGTATGTGGGGGTGGGGAGGGGGTTCGTACCACCTCTGGGGGGTGGCAGGGGGGTGGAGGGTGTGGGGGGAGGACTCGGGGGGGCAGTGGGGGGTGGGGGAGACCCCTATCAGTGCCAGGGAAGGAATTCCCTGTCCCCGATAGTGCCTACCGCCATGGTTCGCATGGCGGTTCCCGAACGCCAGAAACCGCGGCGGTAAGCAGGGTCATGATACCGTTGGCGGTCTTGGGTCGACCGCCGGACCGGAGTGCGCAGACTCCAGCCTGTCGGTCATGACCGCCGTGGCTGTCGGAGTGGGGAAGTGGCGGTCGGTCGCGGCGGTGACCGCCGCGGTCAGAATGCCATTTTTAATACCGCCGGTCTGTTCGCGGTCCGACCGCCGCCTCTCCGCCGACCGCCAAGGTCAGAATGAGGGCCTATGTGTGTTCCCAGGGTAGATACTTTAAAGCACAAAAACGTAGTATCAGATAAACACATTAGGTGTGTAGTTGATTATACCCCTGCATCAATGGCTTTACGGAGATGTATGAGGAAGTTTTGGCATATACTTAAAGCAGATACAACTCTTAAGGATCTTTTATCTAATTCACCGTTATTTACTTTTCGCAGGGGTAGAACTCTTAAGAACATTTTATGTCCAAGTTACCCTAAGTTTTCTCCACATGATAATTGGCTGACATAACAAGGTTTTTTTTTAAAATGTGGCCGATGTGGGATGTGCAAACTTAGTAGATCCGGTATTTCTAATTTTGTCAGTCTGATGGGAGATAAATTCTCTATCACCTCCCACATCACATGTGATAGTTGTTTCACTATATATATGATAATCTGCAAATGTGGTTTATACTATATTGGTAGTACTATTAGACCCCTTAAAGATAGAATTAGTGAGCACTACAGAGCCCTTACATATCGAGATGAGCGTTATCCCATTATTACACATATGAGTCAATGTCCGAGCCAGACGGACAGATGGACCTTTGAATTTTTTGGCTTTGAGACAGTTGGTGCCAATCCGCGTGCCGGAAACAGGGAATTACAACTAAGGAAGAGGGAATGCCAATGGATTCTCAAACTTAGAGCGGTAGAAATGGGGCTTAATTCGAATTACGAAATGGAATATTTTTTGGACTGATGTAACACAATTGTAGACATTACGGTTATCATATTGCTGTCTTTACATTAGTATATGGGTCTTCTCCATTCCAGTAAATAATATTGTCTATAAGAGTGCTGTGGAGGATAGCCATTGTTTCAATCGGTTATTATGTACTGCTTATATATTATGGTATATTCATTTAAAGTATATATAATTTTTTTCTCTCTACAATATAGCCTTCTCCATCTGTTGATGTTGGATCATTGTATAGCTGTTATGATGACTTATATAGCAGGTATTGACTCTTGTAATATTAACTGACTTATCGCTGCCCGGTTTGACTTGAGAGACAGGGGCCAAGGCACAAATGTTCGTTTAATTCTCTGATCTCTTGATATGTTGCTTAGATATAGATATATCATCACTGCAGGATATATGAGGAGATATTGTATATTGGCATACTCCGGTTGATGTAGTTACATGCTTGACTATTTTTCATTTTGTGGTCTTAAGCGGTTTATTTGTATATTCTTTATACTGATCCTGGTTGGATTCTCCCCTTTTTTGATACCATTTTAAGGTTGAAATTAGTGACTGTAACCTCATTAGTTACAGGGTGTTTGGGGTAGTAATGAATGATGATCTTTTTCTCTTCAAGATGGCGCCCGCGAGTTGGCGGTGAATTGTACCTTACACTTTAATACGTTGCGCTTTTTAGTGGTACGTGCGCCGGCTTATGGGCGGTTACTTAAGGAGACATTTCAATGTAGTCAGGTTTCTTTGAAGGCTGGGTGATCGGAACTGCTAATTTCGGCTCCGGTCTATCCGATGTGTCTCATATCAGAATCAGGTAAGAGATAAATACTTTTTGTGGTTATATTGGGAGTATACTTAATATTGAGATTTATCTTAATTACGACATTGTGCTAATCGGCTCTTTGGTAATATTTTCAACAGTAGAGACGTCGTGGACACTCTATTACATTTTAACGCTGCTATGGCTAGATGGCCATAAGCGGGTAGGTGTTTGACATTGATATCAGGGGAAGCACTTGACTATGATAGTTTGTTTGCTACTTGTTATACCTCGCATTTTTTATTTTACTTTCAGAAGTTGATGTGATACATGTCTATGAAAAGCTAGCAACACTGAGTTTTCTCGCATTATAATCGATCGAGGAATGGCAATTTCACCTGGGTCTTATATTCTCTCGAGATATTGCTCACTGGTTACTGGTGTTTTGGGTGTAATTTGATGGGTCACTTGTAGATATTGATCACACTTATTTTACTTTTGAATTTAGTTCACATTATCATTATTGATAGTTGGTTAGCTGTGGGTGTTGCCTTGGTTTTCCCTTTCTCGCTTGTCACACTGGGCTGTGATGGTTGTGACCTATATGGTACATTTTTATGTTATAGTACTTATTAAATGATTAGTTCCTGAATTTGACTTTAATTGCACAATAATGAAGAGTTGGCAACTGCCGTTCTGTGTTATGTTTTATTTCTTGTTATGATAATTAATATTAGTAATAGAATACGTGTAAATATGCATTGTTATCCTTAATTTCAATTTACACATATATTGCATTTTGGGTTCTTTACACCCTTGATAAAGTCACGGGGAGTACCCACTCCCATGACGAAACACGTGTTGGCTGGTTCATTGTCACAATAAAGGATGGATTTGTCAATCAACATGATGTTTATTGGACTGTGTTAATTTACAGATTTCCAGTGAATGTTCTATTAATGATTTATTTACTCTACATTGTTTGTCAGAGCCCTATTCAATACTAAATTGATATATAATATGAGTGCCTAGGTCTCCAATATTTACTCTGTATATCTGTGTTTTCACAGTTGTGGGGGTGGGGGAGATTCCTCTGAGGCCGGGAGCACCTATTTTTGTAACATTTTGTACTTTGTTTTACTTTTGTTTAGGTACTGTTGAGAGCGCTTTTTTTCCCTTACATTTCTCCCATTGGCATTAGTCAGTATTTAGGGAGCCCCTGGCACCAGGAAATTAGATTCCTGCTGGCCTACGAAGTGCACGCTAGATCTGCAAAAGCAAAGTCAATTGAAGAGCACCTGGCTTGGCCCCAGCCCTGCTGGCCTGTGTGATCTTCCCTCCAATTTGCACCAAAGTGGACTTGTCCTGCAAGCTGTTGCCTCTCCCAGAAGCCTGGGAGGCCTTCCTGCCTTCAACAAAGACCCTGGAGCTCCTGTGGAGGAGCAGAACTGCTACCCTGCATCTTGCAAGCACCCTAAGACAACAGTGAGGACTCTGGACCACATAAAACCTGGCACCAGAAAGCACCACTACACCTGTGCCGCCAGGCCCAAGTTGAAGTGGGCGAACGGTGCCAACGTGGTCCTCCAGCCCTCCAGAGACAAAGCCCACCTTAGACTTGCCTACTGTGGACTCACTGGTGCTGCCTGCAGCCACTCCACGCAGGCCTCATCAAAAGTGAGTGCTCCCAGTAGGAAAAACCCAATGCCTCAGGACACCTTGCACCCGTCGCCCCTAACCCGCGGAGAGGAGGACTGAAGGTGTCACTTCGACCCTGGACATCTCAAGATTTGAACCTGTTTGTTGGTGCCTCCTGACTGGACCCCCAGTCCTCACCTGCATCATCTTTTTCAATGCATCGATCCCCATAGAGCAACATTGGGAACCCAACACCATGCTGTAGGAAAGTGGCCCTTTGTTTGCAGTACCCCCCTCCCACTTTTTGCCTGATGTATGATGCTAACTGGACAGTGTGTGGTGGGATCCTGCTAACCAGGCCCCAGTACCAGTGTTCTTTCCTTAAACTGTACTATTGTTTCCACAATTGTCACACCCCTGGCATACAGCTAAGTCCCTTGTAAAAGGCACCTGTGGTACCAAGGGCTCTGTGACCAGAAAGGGTCCCTGTGCCACCCTGAGAGACTCCTCACCAAACACATGCACACTGCCATTGCAGATTGTGTGTGCTCGTGTGGAGAAAGAGGTGAGGGCTTAGCTGCATGAGCAATATGCCTCTACAGTGTCTAAGCCCATCCTTAGACATTGTAGTGCAGTCTGGCCATATTAAGTACATGGGCTGGGAGTTTGTCATTATGAACTCCACAGCTCCATTATGGCTTCACTAAAGACTGGGACGTTTGGTATCAAACTTCTAAGCACAATAATCCCACACTGATGCCTGTGTTGGATTTATTGGAAAATGCACACAGAGGGCATCTTAGAGATGCCCCCTGTATTTTCCCTAACCTTTTAGTGCAGGACTGACCAGTCTCTGCCAGCCTGCCACTAACAGACAGGTTTCTGACCCCATGGGTGAGGTCCCTTGTGCTCTCAGGGGTCAAATGCAAAGCCTGTTCTTGGTGGAGGTGCTTCACACCTCCCCCCTGCAGGAACTGTAACACTTGGCCGTGAGCCTCAAAAGCTCAGGCCTCCTCTTACAGTGCCCCAGGGCACTCCAGCTTGTGGAGATGCCCGCCACCCAGACTAAGCCCCATTTTCGCTCGGAAGCCACCAAAATCATCTGCAGCGTACCCCAGGGTTCTCATACACCGACGACACCCAGCGGATCCTCTCCCTCACCAAGGACTCCGCCAAGACCAGCCTCCACAAAGGAATGAAGGCCATCGCCGAATGGATGAAAAACAGCTGCCTCAAACTCAATTCCGACAAGACTGAGGTCCTCCTCTTCGGCTCCACCCCTCCACATGGGATGACTCCTGGTGGCCTGCCACTCTCGGAGCTGCTCCGACTCCCACCGACCACGCACGCAACCTAGGATGCATCTTGGATTCCTCATCATCCATGACCCAGCAAATCAACGCAATCTCCTCCTCCTGCTTCAACACCCTCTGCATGCTCCAAAAGATCTACAAATTGGTCCCTACCAAAACCAGAAGAACAGTCACCCATGTCCTCGTAAGCAGCAAACTGGACTACGGCAATGCCCTCTGCGCAGGAACCACAGCCAAACTCGAGAAGAGGCTGCATCGCATCTAGAACGCCTCCACACGCCTCATCCTGGACATACCCCGCCACTGCCACATCACAGGCCATCTGAGAGACCTGCACTGGCTTTCAGTCAACAAAAGAATCACCTTCAAACTCCTCACCCACGCTCACAAAGCACTGAACAAGACCGGACCAGAATACCTCAACAGACGGCTCTCCTTCTACACCCCAACTCAGCATTCCGCTCCGCCGACCTCACCCTCGCAACCGTCCCATGCACCCGCAGAACTACAACCGGCGGCAGATCATTCTCGCACCTCGCTGACAAGACGTGGAACACTCTTCCTACCCACCTGCGTCAGACCAAAGACCTACTTACCTTCAGGAAACTACTCAAGACCTGGCTGTGCGAGCAGTAGCAGCATCTCCTCCCCATTCTCCCCCCCATCTCATCACCTTGAGACCCTCATGGGTGAGTAGTGCGCTTTACAAATTCCTGATTGATTGATTTTCGGTGGAAGGTCCGGTGGGAAAATTAGGAAAAGCAAGGAGGAGTGACCACTTCAGCTGGGACCTCCCCTAAGGTGTCCAGAGCTGAAGTGACCCCCTCCTTGCAGAATTCTTCATCTTTGTTTGGAAGGGAGGGATCAATAGGTATAGGAAAGGGAGATGGCACAGGAAGGGGGTAGCCAACCTCAGAGACAGTAGCCATTGACTACTGCCCTCTGATTCCAGTAACCCCCTAAATCTAGTATTTAGGGGCACCACTGAACCTTTTCTCTTGATAGGATAACATTGCAGCTTTTCAGAAATTGCACTAAGCATTGCCTTTTTAAAATGGTAAAGATTTTTCTTGCAAAACATACTTACCTAATCATATTGATCTGTATTTTCAGGTACTTGTTTTTTTTGTAAATTGGTGTGGATCTCCTTCTTTAGTCATGTGTCTCATTTACTGACTGTGTGTCAGTTTGCTATATCATATAGCCAGCTACCTACATTGGTGGCGCAGTCGTGGGATGCAAGAATTTACATTTGCTGTACCACTCAGTTAATATGTGATTGCACGAAGGAATCCAAAACTGTTGTTAGGAAATATTTCTCCTATCTTTCTGAAGATTTAAAATAAAAATTAGCTGTAGGGCCTTGTGTTAAGTCCCCCAGTCCAAAACTTTTAGAATTTAAAATACTTTAGCTAAGTTGGGACTTTTTAGTAGTTCACTTAAATTTATTAACGTTTCTAATAAGGTCTCAACTTTGGTAAAACCATGACTGAGGAAGCAGGTTCATCTCAGTAGCTCAACTTGGACCCACACAAACATCTTAAAGTTACTCAACATAAGGCCCTCTGCCAAGCATGGAAACATATCCTGGGCACTAAGCCCACAAAAGCTCTTCTGCAGCAGCTGCTGGCAGAAAACGATAAAGCCATGGCACGTAAAGGAGCCCCTCAGGAGAATAAGGAGGAAGAGGAGGTGGAAGAGCATCACAAATCTCTCCACAACTCCATTGACAGTAACACCACTGGAGGCACGTCTGGTAGTGCCTCAGTAGATGGATACAGTGAAGATGTTAAACTCCAGAAACTGGCTAAAAGGATAGAGTTAGAGTCTAGACTCTTTGCTGTAGAAAAAGAAAGAGCTGAGATGGGCCTAGGAGCCATCTCTGGTGGCAGCAAAATTTTAAATGGGAGAAAGAATTATGTTTTGATCGTAAGATCGCCAAAGGGATTAGCCCCAAAATTCAGAGGTTGATGATATCATCAAATGGTTCACAGCCTTTGTGAGGCCCTGTACCATGAGGAAACTCAACCAAAAGTATTGGGGCTCTGTACTCTGGGAGCTGTTCTCAGAGTAGTGTAGGGATAGACTCCTGATATTGTCTGTAACAGATGCTGAATCCTGTGACAGCATGAAGGATACCCCCAATTGAGGGCTTTGAATTCACAACTGAGGAGTACAGGATCTTCACAACTGAGGAGTACAGGATCAGGTTCAGGGAAACTAGAAAAGCCTCTAGTCAATCCTGGGTAGATTTTGTTGACTTCTTAGTCCAAACAGTGGGTGGCTGGTTAAAAGGGAACAAGGTGCAAGACTATGGTGGGCTTTATAACCTTATTATGAAAGAGCAAATGTTAAGTAACTGTGTTTCTGAAAAATTACATCAGTACCTGGTAGACCTAGGTCCAATTTCTCCCCAAGAATTGGGAAAGAAGGCAGACCACTGGGTCAAGACTACGGTACCCAAGACAACTCATGGTGGGTGTAGGAAACTGGCCTGGTTTGAGGTGAGCACCTAAGGTGTTATCACCATATACCAGGTCTTCTTTGTTATTGAAGTGTAGGCAGTGTCTACGAAGCCAGTCACTCTAGAGGTAGCTGTGAATGAGCAGCCAAAGCTTATCTATGAGACATGCAAAGCTCATGCAATACCACTTATAGGCACACAGCACTTACACATATGAAAGAACCACACAGTGTTACAAAAATAAAGGTACTTTATTATAGTAACACAAATATTAAAATACTGTACAGGTAATACTCTACTAGCAAGTGAGTAAACACACTATTACATACACCTTTGTAATCCTGAATGGGAATAGAAAGCTATAGAAAACAGTGAAATAACAGTAAATAATAGAGACCCTAGGGGGAGATCAAACCATTTACTTAAAAAATGGAATGCAAAAGTCAGACCCCCCCAAGGTGAGTGGAATCTGTAGAGGGGAGCTGGACGAACTAGGAACCCTAAAAGATAAGTACCAGAGTGCCCCCCCAGCGAACAGGAGAGAAGAGTTAAGTCCCTGGTTTTTCCCTAACCCACAGAGGAACTTTGTGAAAGGACTGTGCAAGACCCAAGGAAGACTGCAAGAAACAGAAGATGGATCCAGACAGAAGAGGACCTGCAAATGAAGGAGACCAAGTCCAGTTCCAGTTGGAGTGTCCAGTTGGGGCAGGAGCCACTACCCACCCTTCTGGAGCTGCAGGACCAGGTCGACGGTGGAGAATAGAGGTCGGCTATGCAGCAAAGGAGCAGGGGAGGAGTTCCAGGAGTGATGCAGTCGATGTGCCAAGTCGCAAGAAGAGCTGCTGTTCGTCAGCGGTGAGAAAAAAAACACCAAGAAGCCTTGGCAAAGACAAGAGTTGCTGAAGAAGAGTTTGTAGAGCTGCTGGGACCAGGATGGTCCCAAGGAGGGTAGTCCCAGGCAACCCCCAGCAGTCAGGAGCACAAGAAGTCATGGATCCATCCCCCATAAGCAACTCAGAGGCAGCAGGCACAGAAGTCCGAGTGAGGCCCACTCAGCACACCTGGAAAGGAGATGCTGGGGTAGCAGGCAGGTGACCACGCGTTGCAAGGAGGAGTGCTGGAGGCCAGCGCTACACGGAGCCTGAAGATCCCTTGGAAGAAGAGCCAACAAGCCTTGGTAGCTGCAAGAGTCACGGTGCACTGGGGTACCTTCCTACAGAGAGAGGCAAAGACTCACCACCTCCAAAGTTGGACAGTTGGTAGAGGGGACCACTCCAGACCACCACCTATTTTGCAGGATCCACGCAGAGTTGCAGGAGACGGGATCCACACAGCCAGTCGTCGTTGCATTTGGTGCCTGCGGATGCAGGGGAGTGACTCACTCCAGGGGAGATTCCTTCTTGCTTCTTGGTGCAGACTGAAGACTTGTCACCCTCAGAGGATGCACAGCCGGGGAAATGTTGCAGTTGCTGGAAGGAGCCGGGGAGAAACAATTTGAAGATCCACCCAAGAGAGAGAGACCCTATACAGCCCTTAAAGGGGGATTGGTCACCTAGCAGGGTGACCACCTATCAGGAGGGGGCTGTGAAGTCACCTGCCTGACCTGGCCACTCAGATGCTCCCAGAGGCATCTGCCTACCTTGGTTTCAAGATGGCAGAATTAAGTGGCCACCTGGAGGAGCTCTGGGCATCACCACTGGGATGGTGATGAACAGAGGAGTGGTAAGTCCCCTTTCCATTGCCCAGTTTCGCGCCAGAGCAGGGACTGGTGGTCCCTGAACTGTTGCAGACTGGTTTATGCACAGAGGGCACCAAATGTTGGGTATCCCTCCCAAGCCATATAACACCTATTTCCAAAGGGAGAGGGTGTTGCCTCCCTTTCCCAAAGGAAATCCTTTGTTCTGCCTTCCTGGGCTTGAGCTGTTCAAGCAGCAGGAGGGCAGAAACCCATCTGTAGGAAGGCAGCAGCGTGGAATGGCTGGGAAAACCCAGCAAATTTTTAGGAGCAAAGATGGGGTCCTCTAAGGAGCTCCCAGAGTGCATGGAATCATACAACTAATACTGGCAACAGTATTGGGGTATGATTCCGACATGTTTGAGACCAAACATGCCTAGGTTCGGAGTTACCATTATGTATCTGGACATAGGTAGTGACCTAGGTCCAGTACACGGCTAAGATGACTTCCCTGCACTCACAAAGTCCAGGAAAATGGAGCTAGAGTTTGTGGGGGCACCTCTGACCTGCAGGGGCGCCCTCACACACAGGTACTTGCTCCCTACCCCCGGAACTAGGATGGCCTGCCATAGGGGTGACTTACTGTGACCTGGTGGAGTGATGTGTATTGAAACGGTGCATGCAACTTTTCACGCAGGTTACAATGGCAGGCCTGCATATACCTTTTGCATGGGCTCCCATGGGTGGCATAATACATGCTGCAGCCCATGGGGAACCCCTGGTGCCCCAATGCCCTGGGTACCTAGGTACCATATATTAGGGACTTGCATGGGGGCACCAGTATGCCAATTATATGGGGTGCAGAAAATCAGAGGCAACCAAATTTAGAGGGAGAGAGCAAAGTTACTGGGGTCCTGGGTAGCAGGATCCCAGTAAACACAGTCAAAACACACTGACATAAGGCAAAAAGTGGGGGTAACCAGGCCAAAAAGAGGGTACTTTCCTACGGTGGGGGTGACCAAAAGAAAGGAGTTGCTAATCCCCCCCCCTCATTATCTACCCCCCTTCCAAGGAAATGATGGTGACCAGTCTAGAAACAGTCTTCTAAAGGCACCCAAAAACCTGATCGGGAGGGTGGGTCCCGAGACAAATCACAAACCAAGGTTGGGTACAAGGGTAAGAACTTTGACCCTAAGAAGGCTTGGTGCTTCAATTGCAAGGCCAATGGGTACCATACTGGAGACCCCTTCTGTCCCAAAAATAATCCCTCTAGTGCACTTGCAGCTCCTGCTGCAGTGGTAAGTCTCCAGATGGGATCCCAGGTGGGCCCTGACCATGTCAGAGAGTTCACAGAAGCAACTTTAGTCTCTGAGGGTGAGGTGTATGTAGCTGCACAGGCTGTCTGGCTCAGTAATCTGGAGAAATACAGACAACAGCCTCTTATTAATAGGATCCGAGTTGAAGCACTGAGGGATAGAGATGTAAGTGTTGCAATGGTGACTGAAAAAATGATATCCCCAGAAAAGTATCTGACTAGTGAAACTTTCACAGTCATCAATACTGACAAACAAGCAAAGGTCCATCCCATTAGAAAAGGCAGGAAGCCTGGTAAACCAGCTTCTGAGCAGCTCCAAGCTCAGGTCCCCTATCCTCAGGGAGAAGACCTGTCAGCCTTTGAGGGAACTGACCCCAGGAACTTGTGCCTTACACGGCGGAGCTCCTAGGCCCAGGGGGACCATTTAGGGAAGAGCTGTGCCACGGATAGAGGACCTCTTCTACTGTTAAGAGCCTGAGACCACAAGCTGCTGATCAGGAAAAGGGAGATGGCAGTGGCTCCCTCAGAACCAATTGGGAGGAGGGACTCCTGTATTCTTAGGCCAGAGACCCCAAACCGAGGCACCCAATGCTGTACTACATCGCTGCACCCGGCCACCCCAGTGCTGCCCAGTGTGACCTGTTGGTGTGGACCTGACCTTTGCCCAATAATTACCTTAAGTCTAGGGGATTTATACTATTAGTCGCTGTACTAAACCTGAATGCAGTACTTGTTTTTCTCTCCATAAGATAACATTGCAGCTTTTCAGAAATTGCACTGTCGACTTATTAAATCTGTAATGATTTTTCTTGCAAAACGAGCTAACCTGATGGTATTGATTATGGTGCCAAAACATATATGAAGATAATTGTTATTTTTGTAAATTGGTGTGGATCTCTTTCTTGAGTCGTGTGTCTAATTTACTGACTGTGTGTATTTGGAGATGTCTGACTCTCCTCTCTGATAAGCCCATGGCTTCTCGACCTCACTACCCCCTAAAAAGAGCACCTTGGGATTGCTAGAGCAAGTCCCTATCCACTAGTAAGGGAACCCCTGGAGTCTTTGCACAATATATCTGTTTGATATATAAAGAGCCAGCTTCCCACATTCTTGTTGTGTTTTATTTGGGGAGGGAGTATAAATAAGAAGGCAGAAGATATAACATTGCAATGTAATCTAATAGTGATGTCAGTAACAGAATGTTACTAGCATAATGTTAGGAATGTTATGTTTAGAGACGGTTATGCTGAGATATGCAGAGAAACTGCCACAGATATGATAACTGCAGTGTGATAAACATAAACTACCAACTGTTTTTGTACTTATAATCCTGATTGAGTTTCATTCTCTAGTTAAGACCCCGTTACAAGTTGTTCTGCAGAAGGAGCAAGAGGCAGTGCTGGCCCACCTGCTGCTGGCTACTAGTGTGAAGTTTGTGTTTATCAGGGTAACTGCGAGTCTGTAACAGGGCCCATATCATAAGAATAATTGGCGGTGCAGTTGGGAGGCTGCACCTACCAAATAATATGATTAATAAATAGAGGCATGCAGAGGATTTCTAACTAGGGTTCGCCCTAAGAAAGTGGGAATTCATGAGGGGCTTCCTGGTGGAGCTGGATAAAACTACTCTTAGCAAAGGTTTCTGCTGAGGATCGGATATGATATTTGGAATGATCACAGCATGTTTGCCCACAAGTCAAGTCTTTCTATCTGCATCCTGAATACTTCTTCATCATGCAGCCGTACTGTACATGATGTAATTTGGAATATATGGGATTTTTTTTTTATGAATGCTACAGACTCTCTGGACAACCAGTCCTGTCTAAACCACGTGGTGAATGGCGTCCAGTGATTGTTTCATGCGCTGAACCATGCCAGATCAGTTGTGATCTCATTTCGCATAGACTGTTTTGCATAGACTGTCCCCAATCATAAATACCTCACTTCGCAAGAAGAGAAAGGTCCACTTGGGATGAACATTATTCCATGATAAAGCAAGACTGCATATCTAAACCACAAATAAGTGGGATTTTGTTTTAGCAAAGGTCTTAGAAATAAGTGATGTAAAATAAAATCATTTATTGTACAATGTAAGTATGCATAGTTACAAACACAGAAATTTGTGGAAGAAGACCATAACCTCTTCATGGTCTGGCTTGAAAGCACAGTTGTCTCAGACAATAATGTAAGCACCACTAGAGAAGAGCTCTGGATCCGCCAACATGTTGGGAGCCAGCAATACATGTTTTGATTGGGTAGAAGTTGTGTGCTTCCACACAAAACGTGCTTGCCCTCCACACAGCTGTGACCATTTTGTCTATTCATCCAGCTGCCTGAGCTTGAACTTTCAGGGACACACACAACATTGTAATGCTATTAATATGTGTTGGGTAACTAGATAATTTTGGTGTTTTTCTCTGGCTGCAGCACAGATGGGAGGAAGGCAATCATAAATCTACATGGATGTTTAGGTCTGGCTTGACAATGCAACGGTCATTTGACTTTTTAACCTACACCAGTATTATTCTACAGTTCTTTGCTTCCACACAGATATATATCCATTCCTATGCTGTTTACTTGTATTGCTTCACATTTCCATCCAACATTCTTTTAAATCCAGACCTGTTGGCATTACAGTAGCTTGTTTTGTGTTGGGGATTGCAGTTAAGAGTGTTACCGAACTGGCTATCATAGTGTATAATGTGATTTTTGTAATTTACAACTAGTATACACCATTGCATTCCAACGCTGTCCTGGCCTAGGGTCGCTGTCCTTATGACTTTTACTATGATTGTAAAGGGGGGTACAATCTCTATGAGCAATCTTACTCTGTCATTGACAAAAAGTACACCCTCCACTACTTTACCAGTCTTGGGATGGATGTCAAATTCCTCAAGTTGGACGTGCAGGCATCTGCCTCCAGTAGGCATTTTACAGAACATCGAATTGACCAGGCTTGGACTGCACAGCCCAGTCGGTCATCCAAATAGTTGTTTCTACACAACCGCCTTTGATAACCACTTATCTGAGTTTGTCCTCCATCAGCAGTGCGGAGGGATGCAAAGGAAAGTGGGCTAGAACAGCAGGGCTGTATGATACAAGTGGGAAACTGAAATCCAAGGTCAGATGACCAACTGAAGAATAGATAGTTGTTATATAGGAAAATACCCATCAAGGTTTCCCTACCCACTCACCCTGAAACACAAGTCATTTTCTATTAATATTTCATTTGAAGAGGGCACATAAACAATTAGCACAAAATGCAATGCAGCCTATTGCTGAAGCAACAAAAAAATGACATATGGAGTTCTTCACTTCATGAGTCTCTCTGTTCCTTTTCCCTGTGTTCGAGGATGGAGGGACACCTGGACGACATGCTGGAGCCGTATATTTTTTTCTGAATGTTGTACGGTCCTATTGGTTATGGCAATTAAACTTGTGAACTGTATTTAACAAAACTCTCCATAATGAAGATTACTATGAAAAAGCTCTCTGTGTTTCTTTTCTAGGCATCGGTTCACCCAGATACAGGGGCTGTCATCCATCCAATATTCCGGCCTCCAGGTGAAGTATAGACTTACTATAGCTCGTATTTAACCTCTCATATTGAGGCACAGTAGCCTTCAGGAGATCGGGAGAAATTGCCTTCCCTTTGCTTACGCCAGACAGAAGGGCTGAAGCACTGGTGGTTGCTGGTCAAGCGTGCCTGTCATGCAGTGGGTTCTGTCCCAGCCCTACCATTCTATAAAACACATTGGCTGCCCAGAAATCCTTCAGTTTCCCAGAAGGTTTCTCCTTCTCTGAACGCATGACGCTCCAGACTGCTACAAATGCCTCCTTTCA
Source organism: Pleurodeles waltl (assembly GCF_031143425.1). Lineage (NCBI taxonomy): Eukaryota > Metazoa > Chordata > Amphibia > Caudata > Salamandridae > Pleurodeles > Pleurodeles waltl. The sequence goes on from NC_090445.1 coordinate 723,871,018, forward strand.
ATGCACCTCTGTTATTATTATTTGTAGTATTATTATTTTTATGATCATCGTGTGGTGTGGTGTGGTGTTAGGGACGTGATACTCTGCCTGACTATGAAAAATAGTGCCATGGTGTAATTTTCATCTGCCTTGTTTGTCCAGTGGTGAACACAAGGAGCTGTGAGTTAATTGGGATTTTGGGGGGGGGGGGGGGGGGGGGGGCATGATTGAGAATAGCAATTTAATTCCTTCCATCATGGCTGGAGACAGCTGATTATAGTCCCAGGGTCACAGTGCTCTTCATATGTACCCTTAGAGGAAAGAGACCTACTGGACTTTTTTTCTGTAAAATGTATGCAGGCCTAAAAACTGAGGCCCTGTCTTCAAGTCCCACCCCCCTGGGTGGCATGTTACATGTGTGTTTGGTGTGGGGGTGAGAAGGAAAACTTAGTTGCAGGGTAAAAGGTGTTGAAGGATCTTAAAGCGTGTGGAACCAAGTAAAATAGGTTCATCTGCATGCTGTTCTTGTATTTCTGTGAACAGCCTGCATTTGTTTGTCCTCGAGTGTCCAGTGGGTTGTGGGAATCTATTTTTGCACCCTGCCAGACCACTTTCTCCCTACAATGTACCTTATCTTCATTCACTTCCCTTCCTGTGTTTTGTTGAGCTCTCCAAACAAGCAGAAAACGTTGACTGAGAATATCTAGGTGCAGTCATCATTTGCTAGTGACTCACTGGATCTTGCCTTCCTCCTACTCCCAGAACGAAGTCCTTACTAGATGAGTACTTGAAGTTTTACATAAAGCTGCCTACTTGGTTCACAGTGGCAACAACTTAATTACAATATGTGGCCTTGGAGCTAATATTTTGTAAATCATCTGGACATCTATGAGACTTTGCACACCAGCCTGGAGAAGACATTTATTTAGTAGAAGACCATTCTTTTCCCTGCTCACCCTCCAGTCTTGTAGTACTCTGATACTTTTTCAAAGGTCTGCAGTGTTTTTATCCTCTGGAATAAAAAGAAGTTGAACTGCCCATTGTGAGAAGGGGAGCAGACCCTTGGCATGGAGAACAGAGAGTAGTGTTCAGCTGACTGAAGCCTGTGCAGAGGATGACATAAGGGTGTGACTTTCTATGGATCTCGGAGGACCTTGGTTTTAGATGTCAAGAACAATCACATGAAGCAACTGTAGATCTACAGAGACTCCATCCAGGATAGTTCACGTGTTGAGCTGTCATCATTCCAGGCCTGTCCAGTACAGCTGCTCCCACAAGGAAGCCAGTATCTCAAAGGTATCCCACCTCTTCATGTTGAGCCGTGGTGTGGTGTCGCATTGGCTGCAGCTGTTCACCGTAATACAAGCATCATTCAAGGAGCCTATCAAACACCTATCGTTTCAAGAATACAAACACCTTGACACCTTGATTGCTTCCATTGCAAATTATTGGCCACAACTGACCAGTTCTGACAAGTAGACTTCTGTAAACATAGGGAAGAACTTTGTTGGTGGGTTTCTATAATTCTAACACTGGCACACAGGCCAGTGCACAAATATCCATGACTACCTTCCTAAGGGAAGGTGTTGGGGCAGAATGCCCCCTGCACGGTGATGGCCGTGCGTCTCTACCCTGGTGGCCTCTGGTACTGACTTCTGGTCATGGGTGAACATGGAACACGTTTGTGCACCATGACCTAGGCCTATCTCACTGTAATGCACTCTGGCTAGACTGGGAGGGCGCATCAAGCACCACCTTCATGAAGGTAGATGATTACTGCCTTTATTCAGAGTTAAGTGACACAAGTGTGGTGCTATCAACATTCCCCTTTTGTGTTCAATAGAATCAGTGATATAAACAGGCCTTTTTACCTGAGTCATTGGAGTGAGGCCTACTGGCCCACTATAGTAAAGTTCCATGGCATTACTCTCTTGGCCTGCATAGAGTGCGTGTAGCGCTGAATAGCTAGTGATACTTGGGTTGCATGTGTGTGACTGCGGATGGTACTTTACATGGATGCCTGTAGGTTCCATTTTGGAAGCCCATGGCCTGGGGAGGTAAGGAGTACAACCTCCAGACAGCAGATATGTATTGCTGCCATTCCTGAGGTCTGCCTGAGGGCTGGAGTGAGACACAAACACTGGAGGGAACAGATTAGAATATCCTCTATGCACATCAATGGGATGTTTGATTTCAAGTAGTTACTAGTCAGTGGAGACTGATCTCATTGAAAGTCTTAGCCTTTTAATCCTTTATGGTGTATAGTTAAGTAGTGACTGACAGCCAAGTATGATCCCTGGTTAGTACATTTGCCTGTGTTGTGGGTCACAAAAAATTGTAGACACGCCTGCTGTGCACACTTGCCCTTTGATAAGCACTTCAAAAGAGCTGACATCCCCAACATTAGTTTCAAAGGCCAGACACTTAATCACATATGTGTCTGGGTTTGGACTATAAAGGTGGAAGCACTTGGCCCATACTTGGTTGAACATCACTATCCCATCAGGAGAGGGAAGATCACCAACACTTCCTGCTGCTGGAACCAGAACTAGGGGCCAGGGTCTACCAGTCTTCCATCTGGGTAAGGCCCCATCACCCAGGAGCCAAGAACACTTACCTTGTGTAGGAAACTTGTTTTTTGTTGCAGTAGCCCCCCTACCTTTTGCCTGGTATTTGATGCAACTTTGAAGTGCACTGGGTTCCTGCTGACCAGGTCACCAGTGCCAGTGTTCCCTCCCCAAAAACAAGACAACTGGTCACTTGGTTCCCAAGTGACCAAGCCTTTAGCATCTCTATAAGTCCCAGTAAGTGGTACCTGTGGCACCTAGGGCATATGTACTAAAGAGGGTCCCAAAGAGCTGCAGCACAGCTTGTGCCACTCTAAGGGACGTGAGTCTCTGTGGGGTCCTCCACACACGTATAGTGTATATGCTTTTCATTATCTATTAACTGATTTTCAATACTGATGATATGACTTTTTACATCCTTGGACAACATCCTCTATAGGTTACACCTTTAGTAATGTGGAGTTTTTATTGTTTTTTTCTGATTGCTTTCCTCCTAGTAAACTTATAGGTTGATTTACTAGTCACTGTAGAGTATTCAAAGTCGACCGTTCCTTCAGTTGTTTATGTTTTATGAGTAGGCTATAAATACTTTAAGATGGCGGCCACAGGAGGAAATCTGTCATGTACCCTAAGAGAGCAGGTTTCTAAGGCCCATGCTATGTATGCTTTATGAACATGCATTCCTCTTAATATGCTCTGTCTGATGTCTGTGCTCTATATAGTTTTGGATGACACCCATTCAATAGGTTCTAATAACAGTAATGGGGAAATCACAATGTTTTACTTGTCATGATCATTATCGTTTATTGACTTTCTCCCAATGAACCTATAGGTTGTTGTGGCTACTATGGATTTGGTAGATATAGTTATCCATTGTTATTGATGGTTCAGGATGAGGGTGTATACAGTAGAAGATGGCCGCCACAGTAGGAGGGTTTGTCACATGACCCGGCGGAACATGTCTTTAAGTTTGATGCGATTGTGGACAAGCTGAGCTTTTTGTGCCGACCCGTCTTCAGTATAGAGGTAATTGCTGGTTTGTTTGTAGGACTTATGCCCATGGCTAATTTACAAGTGTATACTTGTTTGTGTCTTGGCTGACCGGAGATTGTTTCTTGGTTGTTTTAATAGGTTTAAGTCTCTTGTATCTTCTTTGCAATTGGCAGCAGTCAGGAGTGTTGTTTCAACTGATAGTTTGTAAGCATATTCAGACAGAGATGACAAAGGGCCAGTGGGCTGTTGTACTGTAGCTATCATAGACTTGTTTGGCTATTTTAAACTTTTTTGTGTGACTTGTTTCTTAAATAACACCTTGGTGATTTCATACGCTCCGACCACGTGGTAAGGTTTTTTCAGAATGTGTTTAGGTTTTGGGCCTCTTGTGTGATTCTGATTCTTTTCCTTTTTGGGGTCCCACTTCATAGTTTAGCGCCAACACTCTTCTTTGGGTGTGTTTGGGTTTAATAGGTGGTGCACATGGTGTTCTTTGCTTTTGAATATGTACTATTTGAGTTTACATTTATTTTGTGCAGGTGTCACCTTAGTTAAATTTTCTCTCAATATTTCATCCTGAAGGTGGTCTGACAGACCCTTTGGCCACCATAGAGCGTAACGTTGACAAGTCCTCATTAACATGCCAAAGTGGAAACCAAGACACAGTGTTGTTGGACTGGAAATTGGTATGTTATTGTTGTCAAGAGGTGGTTGACAACCCCCCTGGATCCTGAGACCTGACTTAGCATATTGATGTTATGAGATCTTGGTGGGGGCTGTACAATGTTGATAGATTACTTGATGTACATATGTTGATACACGTGATTCTATGAACTAAATCAATTGGCAGTACAGTTTATTTGAACAGTACATGCATGCTGATTGGATTTTGGATCTATTTGATCAGTGTGATTTAATATAAACTGTTCTGTAATAATTCCTCTAGGAACACTTGTTATTTGAGATTACTCTAAGGGACCCAGCACCAAACTACAGACTGCCACTGCAGGCTGCATGACAAGGTACTCTAAAAAGTGAAAATGTGACATGCACTTGTGTGCCGTGTCCGCTAACTATGCATGTAATATTGGTAAGTCACCCCTACAGCAGACCTTAACAGCCCTAAGGCAGGGTGTGTTATATTATATGAGCAGACATAACTGCTTGAGCAGATATGCCTCTGTGCTGGCCAGTTCAATTACTGACAGTACAAGTGAACAAGGAAGCCATCTTCAGGTATGTATTGTACACTATTCAGAATGGGTTTCCCAGCTTCATAATGGCTTCACTGAAACCTATGGCGTTTGGTATCAAACACCTCATATTAACAAACCCACACTGATTCCAGTGTTGGATTTATCTGATAGAGACCTCTAGTTGCAGATTCCTTACCTTAGAATCTCCCCCAGGTGTCAGACTGGATCTGGAAATTTTTCTTCGAGCAATACCCTTGCGTGTTGGCATGTGGCATCGGTTGACTCAGCGGGCATCGTTGGTGTTGTGGTCGCCGTGATGACGTCGGGAGTAGAATATAGACGCCGCCCTCGCACACTGACGTCAGTTCTTTTCTTTCCGCGCCACGCGCTGATCCTTAGAAGAGCTACCCTTGCTATTTTTTGGCTGAATTCGACTGTTTTGTCGACTTTTTTCTGTGAAACTTTGGTGCGTCGCGGATGTCCCCGAAGACCGGGTTCAAGCCATGCGAGGACTGTCAACGGACGATGTCAGTGACGGATCCTCATCAGGTTTGTATGTGGTGTCTCGAGCACGGCCACGACCCGAAGTCGTGCTCCTAGTGCATCCCAGTCTCGCTCGAGAGGAAGGTCTTGATCGGTCACGGATTCATCACCACTCGTCTTCTTCTAAATCCTCGGGTCAAGGTAAGAAGAAGAAGAAGAAGTCGAAGAAGTCCCATCGCTCTCCGACTTCGCCCCATCGCTCAGTCGACGAGACACGGGAAGAGCCTCCGTCCTCACTTCCCTGAGTTTCCCTGAGCCGGAGCGACCCTGGCCCAGCTTAAAGAGTTTTATGAGGCCATGCTCCTCATATTTGGGTGGTCCGACCTCAATACGGTGCCTTCGGGCCCAAGGGGTTTGGCTGAGGGGCCTTCGGGTTCCGCGCCGGCAGCTTCGAATCCGGCCACCGAAGTCACCTCTGGATCCGTGCGCGAATCCGCGCCGGTCGCACCCTTGAGATCTTCCCCGGCACCGGGTCGATTACCGACGATCCCGACGTCGGTGGTGCCCACTATCGACGTCGACCCAATTCTTAGCCCCGACGACTCGGAGGCAGAGCGGCGTCGATGGAGCTTATTCGCCCCAGGACTGATTCGGACCCTTTTTCTTATGGGTACAAATAAGGGGAGGAATTGGAAGGGTCCCTGGACCGTTATGAATATCAGGATGACCCTGCTATGGACTGGGCTCAAGAATTTGGCGAAGCCAGTGGTCTGGATACTTCTCCTGACGGTGGCATGCTGTCTCCTCTTACCGTGGCTACGGCGGAGGGAGCAACCTATGGTATGGTAGTCAGTAGGGCAGCTGCGGTCCTTGGTCTCGAACTTCCCACTGTTGAGGTCAGGTCTAATCTCCTGAAGGAGGTGCTTCATCCTGGGGCTTCTACTTCAGAACCCCTTTTGCCATTTAATGAGGCCCTCACTGACAAACCCAACGCAGGGGCACCTGTGAATAGGACTATCACACGCCGCCATCGGCCTGCTCTGAATGACCCTAAATTCCTGTCCCAACACCCCACGCCTGAGAGTCTTGTTATCCAGGCTTCCTCTTCTTCAGGCGCATTCCTGTCCACACCCCCGGGTAGGGAATCCAAAAGGCTGGAACGGTTTGGCAAGAAGTTGTTTTCTTCCTCCAGTCTCGCGCTGCGGTCTGTGAACACTGCATGCCTTTTGGGCCCTAATACCCACTCTTTGTGGGATATGGTTGCGCAAGTCCTGCCGCAGATACCGGAGGAGGCCCGTGGTATCATCTCCCAAGCTGTGAATGATGGGAGAGATGCAGCAAAGTTCACAATCTGTTGTGGGCTGGACACAATCGACTCTCTGGGCAGATCAGTTTCTACGAGGGTGGCCTTATGACGCCACACCTGGTTACGCACTTCTGTTTTTTCGGGGGATGTCCAACAGTCACTCATGGACATGCCCTTTGATGGCTCTCCTCTCTTTGGAGAAAAAGTGGACTCGGCCTTGGAGAGATTCAAGGATTCCCGGGCTACGGCTCGGTCCCTCGGTCTTTCCTCTGCCCCTCGCCCACCACAGTCCACTTTTCGACCCTTTCGTGGCCACGGAAGGGACTCCCTGCTGCGTCTTCCACCCAGCCACTGTGCCTCGCACACTGTTCAGCCTATGCATGGCCGGGGACGCAGAATCCCACATGGCCGTGGGACAGGGAACCAGAGGTCTGCCCAGTCCACCTCTGCCCCCGCTGCAGCCTCCTAGTCCGTCCCCTCACTCCCATCCAGTCGGTGGCAGGCTTCGCCATCACCTGCCCCACTGGGAAAATATCACCACGTACAGGTGGGTTTTGAAGATTGTTCGAAAGGGCTACTCCCTCCCTTTTGAATCTGCTCCACCAACCATGCCACCATCCTTCAATCACCTTCCAAAGGATCATTTTGCGCTTCTCCGCCAGGAAGTCGCAGCTCTCTAGGCGAAGGGAGCTATAGAAAAGGTCCCTGTGCCAGAAGTAGGTCGTGGTTGTTATTCCAGCTACTTTCTGATACCCAAAAAGGACAAGGGTTTACGTCCTATCCTAGATCTTTGGGACCTAAACTACTTCCTCAAGAAGGAAAAACTCAAAATGCTCACCCTGGCTCAGGTTCTGTCTGCCTTGGACCAAGGAGACTGGATGGTAGCGTTGGACTTGCAAGACGCTTATTTCCACATCCCCATCCTGCCTGCCCACAGACGTTACCTACGATTCGTGGTAGGTCACAAGCACTTTCAGTTTACCTTGCTCCCTTTCGGCCTTACCTGTGCCCCTCAGGTGTTCATGAAAGTGATGGCGGTGGTTGCAGCTTATCTGCGGAGGTTAGGGGTCTCAGTCTTCCCCTACCTCGACGAGTGGCTGTTGAAGGCGGATTCGCCCCTGAAAGTCGTCTCCCACCTTCAGACTACGGCGAACCTCCTGCACATGCTGGGGTTCACTATAAACATGCTGAAGTCACACCTGACTCCCTCTCAGTCACTCCCTTTCATCGGAGAGGTTCTGGACACAGTGCAGTTTCGGGCTTATCCTCCTGAAAACAAGTCCAAGACATTCAGTCTATTTTTCTGATCTTTCGGCCTCGGGTTTCGGTCAGACTGACTCTGAGGCTGCTGGGCCTCATGGCATCCTGCATCCTGCTAGTGACACATATCAGATGGCATATGCGGGCTCTGCAGTGAGATCTGAAGTTCCAGTGGGCGCAGCTTAAGGGGATTCTATCCGACCTGGTCCAGATCTCAGCGGGGACTGCGAAAGACCTGCAGTGGTGGCTTTCGAATCCACATTGGGTCCACAGCAGATCCCTCTCCCTTCCCCAACCAGATCTATCTATAGTGACAGATGCGCCACTTCTGGATGGTGCGGCCACATGGGAGAGGCGGAGATCAGAGGACTCTGGTCTCCGGTGGAGTCTGGGCTCCATATCAGTCTGCTGGAGCTCTGGACGATCAGGTTTGCATTGAAAGCATTCCTTCCCTGTCTTAAAGGGAAAGTGGTGCAGGTGTTCACGGACAATACTACCGCCATGTGGTACTCCAACAAACAGGGTGGAGTAGGATCCTGGATCCTTTGTCAGGAGGCACTGCGACTCTGGACATGGCTGGAACATCAGGGCATTACCCTGATGGTTCAACATCTGGCAGGCTCCCTCAACGCCAGAGTGAACAAACTCAGCCGTCGATGCACAGCCGATCACGAATAGCACTCCATCTGGAGGTGGCGCAAGGTCTCTTTCAGCAGTGGGGAGAGCCTTGGTTAGATCTGTTCGCCTCCGCAGAGAACACGCAATGTCAGCTGTTTTGCGTGTTTGAGTTTCCAAGGCGGCACTCGCTCGGAGACGCTTTTCATCTCAAGTGGGACTCTGGCCTCCTTTACGCCTATACCTCTTCTGCCCAGAGTTCTCAAGAAAATCAGGAACGACCTTGCCGAAGTCATCTTGGTGGCTCCAGACTGTGCACGGAGAGTATGGTATCCAGAGCTATTGAGCATGTCCATCGATCCTCCACTCAGACTGCCTCTTCGGGCGTATCTTCTGTCGCAGCAACAGGGGACGGTTCTTCACCCAAACCTGTCCAACCTCCGCCTTTGTGCCTGGAGATTGAGCGGCGCCAGTTGACGGCTTTTGCCCTTCCACCCAAAGTCTGCAATGTTATCTTGGAAGCCAGGCGTCCATGAACCAAAACTGTATACACCTGTTGTTGGAATAAATTTGTACCAACAAATCTGTTGAGGCCCTTTCCACCCCTCTATCCGAGGTTCTTCTGTTCATTCTTTTTTTGGCCCAGCAGGGCTCTGCTTTGGGCACCCTTAAAGGGTATTTCTCTGCCATTTCAGCCTTTCTTAGGCTACCTGATCAGCCCTCACTCTTTAAATCTCCTTTTGTGAGTAGATTCCTAAAAGGGCTCACCCATTTATTTCTTCCCACTCCATTTATCATGCCTCAGTGGGACCTTAATCTGTACTTACTTACTTGATGTGTACCCCCTTTGAGCCAATGCATAATTGTCCCTTGAGGCTCCTCACCTTCAAAATTGTCTTTCTGGTCGCTATCACCTCTGCTCGCAGGGTGAGTGAGCTTCAGGCCCTTACCTCAAAACCTCCATACTTGCCTGTGCACTCTGACAAAGTTGTGTTTCGCACTAGGGTTTCTTCCTTTCTAAGGTGGTTACACCCTTTCATGTAGGCTAGTCCATCACTCTGCCTACTTTCTATGCACCCCCACATCCTTCCCATGAGGAGGAGAGACTCCACTGTCTGGACCCAAAAAGAGCGTTGGCGTTCTACCTCAATCGTACTAAAGATTTCCGGTGGACAATCAACTCTTCGTTCAGTTTGTGGGTGCGAAAAAAGGGCAGGCGGTGCAAAAGCATACCATCTCTTGATGGCTGCTTCTTTGCATCAAAATGTGCTACGCTTTGGCCAAAAAGCAACCTCCTGAAGGCTTGTGTGCTCATTCCACCAGAGCAACTGCTGCTTCCACTGCGTTAGCACGCGGGGTTCCTGGCCTGGATATCTGCCAGGCAGCTACGTGGGCATCCCTGCACACGTTTGCTAAGCAGTACTGCCTGGACAGTCAGGTCCATCGGGACAGCTATTTTGGTCATTTGGTCCTGCAGGACTTCCTGGTATGATCTTGGTTCGCAGCCCGCCACGGAGGATGGCATTGCTTGGGTATCTATTCTAAGGTAAGGAATCTGCAACTAGAAGTCTCTATCAGATGTACAAGTTTCCTACCTTCGGTAACGAAATATCTGGTAGAGACATATTCTAGTTGCAGATTCCTTCCCTCCCACCCATCCTCCCTGCTTGCGAACTGATTTCTAGGGACAGGGATTCCCCCTTTCAGGTCCTTAGCTCTGGCGCACCAATCTCAGTGTTCTTAGCAGCTCTGCGCTTTGGCTTGGAAAGCCGTTAAAAGAAACTGACGTCACTGTGCGAGGGCGGGGTCTATATACTACTGCGGATGTCATCACGGCGACCATGACACCAACGACGCCCGCGGAGTTGACCGACGCCACCTGCTGACGCGCAAGGGTATTGCTCGAAGAAAAATCTCCGGATCCACTCTGACGCCTGGGGAAATTCTAAGGTAAGGAATCTGCAACTAGAATATGTCTCTACCAGATATTTCGTTACCGAAGGTAAGTAACTTGTACATTAATACATGCACCCAGATGGTAGCTTAGAGGTGCCTCTAGAAACCCTACCAACTAGTAGTGTGTTGAGTGACTAGTTCTAACCAGCCTGCCACCACAGACGAGTTTCTGACATCAGGGGTGCGAGCTCACGATCTTGGACAGTCAGGAACAAAGCCTGCTCTGGCAAGGGATGTTACACACCCGTCCCAACAGGATGACCTGCAAATTAGCATTCCAAGGCAGGGAGCTTCAAAGAGCCCACTGCCTTTGGTATGCGAATCTGGCATCTTTTAGAGGTGAAGGGATGCCGACCCCCCTGACCATGGCCCACATGGCCCATTTGGCAGGATTCATAACCCTTTATGTAAAAGAGGTAGAACTGGGCTGAGTTCAGATGGTAAAAAACATGTCTTAGTGACGAGAGTAACATTTTAGGAGACTTCTAGAGAAATTTCAGTTTTGCAAAAATTACGGTTTGGATCATTTGTAGACATCCACCGTTTAGTCATCTCTAAGCTTGTCGTGTTTGCCTGGTTAGGGTCAGGTGAAAACCCAAATATTAACCACTTGTCATCCGCATACATGTAGGCACAACGTGTGCTTAGATTGTGAAGGATTGAAGCTAACAGGTGCATGAAAAAGTAGAGAGGACAAAACGGAACCCTGTTGTTTGTTGAGGGAAAGGGAGGTAGAGAAACAATCTGTAGAGAAACAATTTGAGTACAATTAAGTAGAGAAACAATCTGTAGAGAAACAATTTGAGTACAATTACTTAGAAATAATATAAGCCAGCTCAGTGCTTTGTCTCTAAACACGATGTTACCTAATCTTCGGAATACAATTAGATGGTTTATTGTATGGAATGCTGCCGAGAGTTCCAGGAGAATCAAAGGCGCTGGGTCTCTGGCATCCATCATCCTACGTGAATCATCAAAAAAGTTTAATACAATGTCTTTGCCTGAAACCGCTTGAAAAATATCCTAGAAATTGTGGTTTTCAACAAAGTCTCAGATATGAAAAAAACAAGTTTTCCTAGCAAGTTCGGCAAATAATGTAGGAGGGAAATGGGAAGAAAATTCCCAGCTGCTAATTTAGCTAGGCGTTCTGTAATAATAGTCATTTTCCAAAAGTCGGGCACAATTCCTATTTTGAGTGACCTTGAGAAAATGGGCGGGATCTCTTCAACTAAGCCAGGGGAGAGTTCCTGCATTAATTTTGCAGGGTACATGTTAATTTGAGAACTTGGAGGTGAACTCGAAGTAATATTCTTGGTAAATCAGTTTCTAAAATTGGAGAGAATTTATAAGAAAATACTCAAGCTACTTCATGGTTTGTTAGAAGGAGTATTATTTGAAATATTTGTAGGGTCTGCTTCTATTTCTTGCTTATTGTCTTCAATTTTATTAGAGAAAAAGGGACAAGATGAATGGAAAGGGTATTTGATTTCCTAGACAGCATATTTCTGCATTCCGGTTTATGGAGTTCTCTCATAAGCCTCAACAGCTCTTTGGAAAAAGTAACAGTGATGTTTAGACATAGGGAGAAACAAGTACAGATGATTTTTACAATAAATAAGTCAGGCCTACTGCCTTTGTCGTACCTTTTCATAACAAACAGATCATACCTACGGCATTTGACATAAAATTTTCCCAGTGAAGCAATCAGGCCAATAGCTTTATCATCATTGGCATGTCACCATTACCATTTTAGGCCTACCGTACTGAGCCTAAGATTTCCCTTAAGACAGCCATCAGGCACACAGTCATAAAATTAGAAATATGGAAAAACTGCAAATGGAGAAATAATATACAAACAGTATAAAAACAAGTATTAACAAGAATTATCAAAGCCAAAATCTACCATCCAGGGTTTGTCAAATAGGGCTAACAAACACCAAAATCTCTTTCTGTGTAACAAAATAATTGTATACAATCTAACACAGTGTAATAACAATCCATTAGTGATGTACAACTGGCTATACAACATGGTTTTTATGTTAAATAGACCCTGTATATTGCCTCTGTCGTAATGTTTCATACTAAACAGTTCAGACTGGGGCTTCCCAAGGAAGACTTACAATGGTTCCGGAGTAACTGGGCCAAGTAATTTCCCTTCAGCACTTGACTCTCAGTGATCGAGTAGTCCGAGGCTCCTCATGGGGAGGTAGGTACAAGATGTGAGAGGGTTCATAACTCAAAATACACTACAGTGGTACCAATAAGATGGCTATCAAGTCCAGAACAATTTTGGTGTAAAAAGTAGCATTTATTAAACATGCCGAACACAATACACTAAATAATCCACAGTAGTAAGCTCAACCATTTTTCAGGGTAGTGCTCACTCTTGCGGGTCCTTTTGCTCCCCATCTCTCTTCCACGCTATACTGCGTACATGGTGTGTTCTAGGAGATGACCCCAGATGTTGCCCGCACTAGCAATGAGCATCAAAGTCTGGCATTGGTCTTGAAAGTTTTTCAGCTCTCAAAGTCTCACACGGGCCTACGGCCTTCCTTCCACCTTACCCAAAGCGCAGCCTTCAGAAAAGTGTCCTGGAGCCGGGGTGCTTGTCTCCCCCGTCGTCCACACAGAACAGCTTGCACAGCACCCTTTCAACTGTCGGCCAGATCAGCGTGCTGAGGGGCAGGGGAGTCAACAACAGCAACAACTTATAGCTGCAGAGGCTTCTTCTTGTCCTGCTGGTAAGTCCGTGAACCAGCAGCAGTCCTGCAGGAGACTTCTGGACTGGTTCTCGAGCCCCTCTGCTGTTTGCGAGTGTCTTCAGACGTGACCATGGTCCCAATGGCCCTAGTGGCCCCCTCCTGACATCCAGGGCTCACAGAAGAGGCAACAGTCTTGATCAAGTTAGATCCTCTGGGCGTCGACCCCAACCGTCTCAATGACACAGATTTGGGTGACGGGCCACAGTCTCAGCTTCACTGGCCCAATGGACCAGGTCCCTCATACTCTTCTTATAAGATTCCGCTGGGACTTGCTTCCTTCAGACTCTCTCCTCCTCCTCTCAAGGCGCATTGGCTTCTGCCTATCTCCTTGTCTTAGCATGCAGGCAGATAGGCTAGTGCTGTAGGCATAGGGTGTAGGAAGCCGGCTCTTTACACAGTGGACCAAAAAGAGGTCCGCTGTGTAAAGAGTCCAGCTGAACCCCAAAAACATTACAGAGCCACAAATGACACCCCAAATGCTCTCTTTTGTGGTAGTAAAGGAAAGCAGTTAGGCACTTCAGAAGGCAGTGCTAAGCAAGTATTGCACACACAAAGGCAGTAAGCAACACACTCTGTAAAGGAATCCAACAACAGTTTGTAAAAACAACAAATACTTCTATATGAATTTTGATACCAAGATCACAGGAATCAGGTGAGTACTTTTCGAATTATGAATTTTTAGAGTTTTCAAAAGCTGACACAGAGGATTTTTTGGGTGCGGTATGTTATTCCATGTGGGAAAAACATGTACTGTATTTGGGCACTTAACAGAGACTTATGGGACTGTTTTTCAGGACTTAAAGTGAGTATGGGGCAAGGTCCAAGCCCACACAAATAGGTCACCCCGCGGGAGGCTCCAGGGCGTCCAGTTGCCGAGGTGTGTTATGGCGTCAGGTGTCCCATTCACTTAAATGGGAACAGTCTGGTTAGGAAGAGGCTGCAAGCTAGGACTGGGGAGGCGGGCAGTCCAGGGGAAACCTCACAAGGGTTCAATCCTACAGGTCCTCTGGCACACAGGGGCACCGTTGGTCCACTTCTCCTCAGTCTGTGGTGCTTTAATGCAGTGATGTCTTTTGGCTTTGGGTCCGGGGCTGGAGCCACTTGCAGTTTGAGGGGGCCCGCAGAAAGAGGCTGCAGGCGGCGACTGGAAGTCCAGTCTGGCCAAACCCAAGGGTGGGATCAGCTCGAGAGGGTCTCAGGACACCGTGGACACAACTGACTCCTTCAGACTCACCCTGTGGCACTCAGGTGGTGAGGTGCTTTGAGGCGTCAGGTCGCGGTGGTCAGGGACTTGCTCTGGGTCTTGATGACCTGGTGAAAAGGGGAAACAGAGAAGTGGGGCCACTCTCCTGAATGGCTGTGTGGATCTTGATGTTTCTCCACAGTAGGTCTGCTTTGGGCTTGTTGGCATCCGGATTGGACCACCAACAAGTCTTGGCTGCTGCAAGGGGTCCAGCACCCCAGGTATAGGTGCAGGGAGCCTCTGGGTGGGGTCAGCGTCTCTGGACTTTGGGGAAATGGTGGGGCTGACCTCCTGGGCTCCAATCAGTCTTCTCCTGGTTCGCTGATCCCTCAGAGGGCCCGATGGCCAATGGGCAGAGTACCAGACGTTGCAAACGGTGGCTGGAGGGAAGCAGCTCCTCTGCTTCAAGGAAGTTCTCTGGCAGTTGCCAAAGCACTGGCAGCTCTCTGGATTTCTTGGAGTCTGCACAGTGGCAAAACAAGCCTGTTTCTCCATGAAGGTCGGGTGCAGCAGGCAGGCTTGGCGCCAAGTCAGTCATGCTCCTCGTTTTTCGGGTCAGCAGTCTTCTTTGTCTACTCCTTCTTTTGTGTCCATCGAAATCTGAAGTCCTGGTATCAGGGGTTACCCTAAATACTCACTTTAGGGGGGTGATCAATGCTCTAATCCAATGCAGAATAAAACGAAATTCTGTTTTGTTGCCTGCCCCCAAAAACACAACTTCAACTGATGCAAAACACAACTACTCAGTTATGTTATCATTTTTAAAAATCGGATTCAGTCACTTCAGCAAGAAGTAAATCAGATAGGCTGTCAGTACAGTATAGGATCACTTAAAGCACTCACTATTGTGCACTAGGTTGTCTATGCCCATATACCAACCTTCTTGGCAAGAAAACGTTGCTGACTGCTGCGATCCAACAGGTAGTTCCTGCTGGAAGTTCCACCTATATAAACTGAGCCTTCTCAGTTGGTTATGGTATGAAGTCAATCTTAAAGGCCATAGCCAAGCCTTATTTACAATTCAAAGAATATGTTAAAAATATTAGAGCTTTAAAGGAGGATTGTTTGCTCCTTGTTAAGACTTGTATAAAAGATTTTTTTTACCAGCAATCGTACAGATTACCTTAGTAGCCAAGGGTTTTTATGTTGTTACTCTGTCAAACCATGGAGGGTAGAAGATTTTCACTGTGCCTCTGCTTCAACCAGTAGTTTTCAGAAACTGCTTTGTTTTTGTTTTTTTTAGATCCAAGCAAGTAATGTATTCTTTTTTTTGCAAGTATTGTAACTCCAACCTTCTCACTCTTTGTTTGGTGCTTTTGTTTACACATTGGGCCCGATGACAAGTGGGTCAGTGAATTTCGACCCAAGTGTGAACTCTTGTTTGAACATGTATTGGAATTACGAGTTGTGAGGTATTTAACATATCCAAGAACAATAGGATGGGTTAAATACCTCAACCTTTGTTAATTTTTGGCAGGCCAAACTTGCCAAAATTTAACAGGGGAAATGTGTACAATATTTACCATACTGTGCAGATTTTAGTATGTTGAACACCAAAATCCACGTTATTCCCCGAAAACTAGTAATACGAGCTATTTATTGCTCCTGATAACGGACACACCCTGGGGTATTGTTATATGTGGGGTGTGATAAATAGCACCTTTACTTGTAATCAGGCCCTTAGTCTTCCCAGTTTTGTGTGTCACCTCAGTGGGATGTGTATTTTTAAGTCATGGCTGTGAATACTGTCACATCCCCTTGGCTGGTGAATTTATTGTATTGTGTGTTTTTTTTGCAGCCTTCCTTCCTGTTGGTGCGCCACTGGTAAGTAGTTGGACAACAAAGTCTACAGTCAGAGGTTACAGTGAAGATCTATGCTCCCTCGTGCAAAAGAGCAGCAGCAGAATGTGGTGTATGAAGGGTGAATGCACATGCTTGAAGTGAATAAGGGCCGTGTTTATCCTTGATGTGAAATGAGAAAGGACGAGCGACTGTCAGCAGCACTACTCCGCGGCCTCTGATTAATGACTGACAGCAGATCCTTGTCTCTTGTCTGATCCCCTCACATTCTTGTCTGTCCTTAGTTGCCCATCCTTGATTACCTAAGAATGTTGTTTGTTGTTACATCTCCTTTGGAGGCCTTGGATCATGCACCATTATCCAGTCCTTGTGTGTCTCACAAGACCCTGCGATTAACTGATATCCTTGACTGTCCTCATATTCCTTTGAAAGTTTCAGATTTGTTTATGTTCTAAATCCCCTTAACTGCTTTATTATTCTTGTGTGTCACTGGATTCTGGCAGTGGCTATAGTGGAGATCGTGGGAAGTTTTTACATAAACATATAGTTAATCAAATTTTCCTTGGCGTGTATATATATTTGTTAATCTAATATTTCTGTAGTTTGTTGTTATATGCAAGCAGTATCTTAGCAACTTGTCACACATACAAATATAACATTATTTTTGAATCAATAACAATAGCCGTCAGATTGTTTGCTAACAGATCATACAAAAATGTGACTTTAGTAATCAGATTAATTCATTGTATGACTCCAGGGCCATTGTAGCTATCAAATTACTGGTTGATCTTTAGAATTCAACAATAACTCTCGAGTAACAGGATTAGTCAGAAAACATAGCAATGAAATAGCTAAAACACAGCACTGAAGTAGCCAGCACATATTTTGTGGAATCCCCACTTCTTCAGGGCTACAAGAAATAAGGGTAAAAAAACCGGAACCAAAAAAATATAAGTTCTTGGACTTAGTAGAAACAGTACAAACCAAAGAGAACTAGAACAAGTAACAGTCTAACACGAAAACGAGAAAAGAAATGAAAAGAGAGAAATGAAAGAGAGAAACAATACGCAGACACATTCGGATACAGGGACATAGAGAAAAGAACAAAGATGAAAACAAAATAAGAAATAGGTAGTTGCACAAGAGAAAAGGTTATATAGATCCATATATCCATAAGTGCTAATTAAACTATTTATTAACTCTAACACCAAACAGAATGTGTAGAGAAAATTAATTAATAAAGGCGACCTAAATGGAATGAAATATAGATTGTTCCCCAGTAGTCATATAAGCACAGGTAGGCATACTCATCAACCCAAATTCTTAGCCCCAATTACATAATCACAAAACACAAGGGAGATTGCTTACCATGTAATCAATGCCTCTCATTGAATAGTGCTTCGGGGAAGGAAGGAACATACACACTGGAGGCTAAGGTAAAAGTAAAAACTCAAAAAGAGAACATTGCCTTAAAAGAAAAGAAAAAAGAAGAAGCCCTGCACTTATCATCAGAACTTCTAATAAATACAAATTAAGATTTACCAAATTCAGTTTATTAAATCAAGCAAAAAAAACAAAGTTTCCATAATGTGCTTTTCAGAAAACCGATGTTTAAACCAATATGAAACATATTGCTTCCAAATTACATCCCTTTCATGTAGAGCATGACCCAACAGCAAGTTTTCCCGATAGAGCGGCCCATCAAGGAAGCAAAAAAAGAAACTGAAAAACCCAAAACAAAAGAAAATAAATGCTTTAAAGGAATTTCGACAATGAAACCCATCAGGTGATGTACATGTGCTGAGAAATCCCATCATAAATCACATTAGCACTTCACGTGTAGTGAAAAATAACTGTGATCTTAAGTTCATCATAGTGCAAAGAGTCATGCTATAAGTAAACTCCAACTTACTGTGAATACTTTTTTCTTTTATTATAAGGCAATGTTCTCTTTTTGAGTTTTTAATCTTAATTAAGCCTCCAGTGCGTATGTTACTTCCTTCCTTTTTTTGTTCTTTTCTGTGTCCGAATGTGTCTGCGAATTGTTTCTCTCTTTCACTCTGTCATGTTAGATTGTTACTTGTTCTAGTTCTCTTTGGGTTGTAATGTGTGTACTTACGTCTAAGAACTTATAGTTCTTTTTGTTCTGTTCTTTTTTACCCTTATTTCTTGCAGCCCTGAAGAAGCAGGGATCCCACGAAACACGTATTGACTACTTCAGTGCTATGTTTTGGCTACATCATTGCTATGTTTTTTTACTAATCCTGTTACTCGAGAGTTGGTATTGTTAGATTCTGCTGATCAACCTGTAGTTTAATTGCTACAATTGCCCTGGAGTGATACAATGCATTAACCTGGTTATTAAAATCACAGTTTTGTTAGCAAAAAGTCTGAGGGCTATTGTTATTGATTCAAAAATATTGTTTTATTCTTATGTATAACATATTGCTAAAAAACAGTTTGTATATATCAACAACAAAATACAGAAATATTAGATAAACAGATTGTCCTTGTCATGTGTATATATATATATATATATATATATATATATATAGAAACTCCCCACGGTCTCCACTATATTCCAATTAAATTTTTGTCAGCTGGATAAACTGACACTTGTGGGTGAGAGCAGGGGGCCATTTCTCAGTTTATCCACTTTTTTCTGGCAATGGCCTCAGATCCTTTCCTGTGTCTAGTCCTGCCTGGTTGGCCGCAAATACAAGATCCTTTTTTTTCCTTCCCTTCATCACTTAATTGCCCCTCTAGTTTTATACCCACCCTTCTGTCACAGCAAACTGCAGACCTGATACCATAATTAGTTTTATTGCCCAAAGGCACTCTGTGTGGTGAGATTGTGTATTACTGCATAGATTTAACACCCTCTGCCAGGATGTTTCCATTTAATTACTAATGAGCAACACTATGGGTAGCACCAATGTGCATTGAGAATGTTTTAATATATCAAACCCTCTTTTGATACTTCCATAATTTTTCCCACCTAAGGTCATTGCTGCATTGCTGCCCCACCAAGGAGTGAAGCCTGCGTTTTTCTGGCAGGTACGTCTGCATTCTCCATCTTTGATTGACTTCCTTCATTTGGTGTTTTACCACAATTACTACTGCAATCTTTTCTCTCTACATCCACTGCACATCATCTTCCATTAATGCGATCAGGATCACTGAGAGCTATCAAATGTAATCCCACGCTCTTCATGTTAATTTTTCCTCCTCTCTATAGCTGCTGTTCCAGGCGTACAGTGCTGGATTCAACTTGGCAAATGATAACGCCACTAACCAGGTAAGTGTGAGCCCTGGCGATCACTATAGTGCTTAAGCTGTAGGAACAGCTACTGACTGTGCTATGTTCTCTTTTTGCAGGTCGACCAGTTTCGAAGTAAGCAAGGAGTCCTTCTCTTGTCAGCAGTCTCCTGCACAACACTTTTGGGGGTAGGTGCAACTGCCTACCTTTTAGAAAGGTGTGCATTTATTTTGGCTGTGTATCGAAGAGCTTTCCATTCACCAACAGTGATAGCTCAAAATAATGGGGACGGATTGGGTGCTCCCTAAGAAGGCAGAACCGCATTGGCAAAAACTGGCTTTTACTAAATGCATTTATTCAAGTACTTCCATAAATGTTCTCCTCTTTGTGGATTTTTTAAGCAGATGAAAATGGTATTGTATGTATGTATATAGTATTTGTAAAGCGTGTTCCGGCTGAGGCATCGAAGCGCTCAAAGAGAAGCGGAGTGAGCGAGTGACCGTAGATCTAAAATGCAGAAGACTGAATTAACGTGGGAAGAGCCAAGTTTTGACCAACTTCCTAAAAGCCAAGAAGTCTTGTTGCTTCCTTATAAACACAGGGAGTGAGTTCCAGCATTTAGCCGCAGCGATTGTGAAAGCCTTATCCCCCATCTGACCCTATAGGTGCGTGGGACTTGAATTTGGAAGGACCCCCTGGATCTAAGTTGCCGACTTGGTCTGTACCAGTGTAATCCTGAGGATAAAAATTCAGATTCCCTTCCATGTACGGCTTTGTAAGTCAGACATAACTTTTTAAACCTGATACGCTTTTCTAGTGGTAGCCAGTGCAGTTGTATCAAGCTGCCACTGGAAGAAGCTGAATAAGGGAGGTTTAGTATGAAGCAGGGCAGCTGTGTTCTGAATAAGCTGGAGCTTCGTAAGTGAAACCTTGTCCAAGTTGAGCATCAAGGTATTGCAATAATCCAATTTGGATACCACTAATGCCAAAGTAACCGTGACTCTCCACTCCCTTGTAAGATATGGGAAGATCTTTTTCAGCATTCTCTGAGTCCAGAGGCAGGTTTTAACAACATGTTTCACCTGCGACTTAAAAGAGAGACAGTTGTCAAATATGACCCCCAGATTTCTGGTGGCCACAATAGGCAGAGGAAGATTTCCACACTCTGATGGCCACCAGCGTGAATTCCATAGTTCTTTGCTGGAGCCAAAGCACGGAATTTGGGTTTTGTCTTCATTTAATTTGAGCCAATTTAGACCCATCCACCTATGAACTTCTCGCATGCAATTATGGAAGCGGACAGCCACTTCATCCCCGTTCTTAGAGACTGGGATGATCAACTGAGTGTCATCAGCACAAGATGTAGGTGTGAAACCAAGGGCCAGATGTATCAAAGTGTTTTACCCATTCGGTGTCAATCGGAAAATGCGTTGGTACATATGGCCCCAAATGTTCAAATTAATCTTGCTAAAGGTGCTACATATAAATTGAATAATGTGGGGCTGAGCGAGGGGCCCTGAGGAACACCACATGGTAGGGAGTATGCTGATGACTTAAAGTCTCTGCAGCTTACCGTAATCGATTTATCTTCTAGGAAAGCTCCAAGGATCTTCAAAGCTGTGTCCCTAATCCCTGCTTGATGGAGGCGAGCTATCATAATCTGAGGCAATATGGTATTGAATGCTGCAGAAAGGTCCAATAGAACCAATACGGTTCTCCTTGTCCCTCATTCATCAGCCTACGAATCATGTCAGAGGTGGCGATAAGCGCAGATTCAGAGCTGTGTTCCTGCCTGAAACCATGTTGGGAGGAATCTAGTCTTCCTGTGGTGGTTAGAAAATTGGCTAAATCCTTATTGATATGTTTTTCAAAAATCTTAGCCTGAAAGGGGAGCAAAGAAATGGGCCGTAGATTGCTAAGATCATGTCTTGCTCCATCAGGTTTCTTTTTCAGGGGGACCACCATTGCGTCCTTCCAAGATGGAGGCTAGGCTTCTATGGTTAAAACTTCCCGAAAAACTGGGACTAAAGCATTAGAGACGGTATCAGGGACTTGTTGGAGAATATGAGGAGGACAAGGGTCCATGGAGGAACCTGATTTGATTCCTTACATTAACTTTTTGATTCTCTCTGGAGAAAGTGGTTGAAAATTAGTTAACAGTGGAAGGTCAATATCTGTATCAAGTACACCATCTGTCTTCTCATTCTGATTGAAGCTCGGGTATATATGTCTGACTTTATTTTCAGAGAAGGTAGCCACCTTGTTACAGAACTCCTGTGAGTTCTCCAACTCCAGGGGAGGGATGGGGGTTGTCAATGTACTAACAACTTAAAAAAGTTCTCTAGGTGCATTAGATGCTTCCTTAATCTTCGCAGTAAAATATTCAGATTTAGCTTTAGTAGTTGCCTCTTTATAATTTTTAAGAACCTCTCCTAGCTTTCCTTTTTCAACTGGATTGGGATCTAACTTCCATCGCCTTTCTTGTTGACGATATTTTCTTTGAAGTATTTTAAGCTCCTTAGTAAACCAAGGATATCTACCTTTTATTGCTCCGCGCAAAACAGAGAGTTTAAATGGGGTCAGATGATCAATAGCAATAGATATTCCCTGATTGAAACTATCTATAACTGATAGAGATTGATTTTTAGTAACTGCCCAGCCTGCCTCTAAGGCTGGACCTAATTCTTGCTTCTTAATGCGATACCAATTTCTGACCAATTTTCCCTTAAGTCTAGGTTGTTTGAACAGGTCCACTTCAGTAAATCTAAAGGTTAGTAGATGATGATATGTCCAGCTGAGTGGAGAATTAGCCAGCAGAAGCTGGTCCTTGGCACGAATAAATATTGCGTCTAATATATGGTCTGCTATATGAGAGGCCGAGGTGACTTTCAGTTCCCAATCTAAAGCTGTCATAAAGCTTAAAAATTCCCCAATGTGAGGATTATGGATGTCATCGAAGTGGAGATTAAAATCCCTGTCAATTTTCTGGCAATTTTGAAAAATTATGTACACGTACTGAAAATTTTGGAAGCAAGATTTCTAATATGCATCCAAATTAAAGTATATTTTCAGAAATGTCATATTTTCAGCTGTAACTCTGGAATCACATTTGGAATGTTGTTAAAAGCTTGTTTTTTTAACTCCAGTACATATCTTCAACAATGACTAGACGTATCCAAATGAAGAATTAGCTTGGATCTGTAGATCTGGCCACTTCCTTATGTGGATAACATTTCTGGCCTGGCCTGGATCTTTGTGTGTGTAGTATTTTACTCTGCTTTAAAGTTTCTGATTTTTAATATGCACTTATCTGCTGGAAAGCTGATCTTCTCACTCTATGGCTGTCTGCTGCTGGTCATTCTTTGTATGAGTGCAAAATCCTGGCAGTTCGCCGGTAGTTGTCCATGTCCTTTGTATGTCAGTGTTATGACTAATTTAAAGAACATTTGTGTCTCTATGATTTACTTTTCCATAAAACCTTTGTGTGTCTGGAAGAGGGCAAAATTGGCAAGTAGTCTTGGCCACATTCCCTTTCATTTGTTTGCTGCTGCCCCCTTGGGCAGTCCTGGGTCCGATGGAGTGACTCCTCACTTGGGGAAATGGCATTGTTGGAAGCACTAAGGTTTCCTGAGTTGTCAGGGGGAGGAACTGAACTACAATTCACTGCGGCTTAAGGGATAGAAGCTGCTGAAGGAGTTCGGCTTAGATCCTCGGTGGGAGGACAGACCTTATTGTACCCCAGGGTCTGAGCGCATTAGAAGTTGGTCTTAGAAGAGACCTGAAGTCTGCGCCTCATAGGGACTACACACCAAGGTTTTTGCAACGTAGTGAGACGCCCAGAGTGAGACAAAGCTGATTTCTAGTGCTTGTGAAAGAGGGCCGCAAAAACACAGAAGGAATACTTTTTCCTGACTGCTACCACCTCAATCAGGTAGAGTCGTAGAGGGGCGAATGTGTTCCCTTCTGAGGAACTTAGCTGA
The DNA here is from genome assembly GCF_031143425.1 of Pleurodeles waltl. Taxonomy (NCBI): domain Eukaryota; kingdom Metazoa; phylum Chordata; class Amphibia; order Caudata; family Salamandridae; genus Pleurodeles; species Pleurodeles waltl. Next base: position 723,894,417 of record NC_090445.1, read on the forward strand.
AACTTGGTGAAAAAACTATGCTGCAGTCAATCAGTACACAGTATTCATGCATTAAGTTTGCACCAGCGAAGAAGAGGGGCGGCGTACCTGGGAGTGAGCATAGCTCTTCCAGGTGGCGGTGACTTCCTGAACCTGGGCCTTCAGTACTGATTGGAGGAGGTAGTGAGAGAAGAGATGGTGGTAAGGAAGCACGTACCACTTGAAGCCCCCCTCGATTTTGGAACCTCAGGGCCCCGTGACTTCAGTACCCCACTCCTCTCCCTCATGTGTCTTTTGTCAACTAGGCGAAGTGGGGGCTGGGTAGCCATGGCACTGGGCCTACCCTCATCCCCCAGTAAGGCATGTCACATTGGGGCCAGCCCAGATTGATGGGACTGTAAGCAAATGAAGTGGGGCACAGGGTATATGAGCCCTTGCTGCTGGAACTCGGGCCCACAATGCTTTGATGGGGGGGTGGAATGAAGACAAAGCCTTAGGGTGCCTGCCTCTCTTCCAGTGATCTGCAGGTTTTGGACATCGGCTGATTCCAAGTAAGGGCACCTCCCATTTTAAAAATGTGCTCAGTCTTTGCTTTAACCTGTGCACAGCAGCTAAGCAAGCTACTATTGTGACAGCAGCAACTTTTCTGCAAAGATCTGAAGACCACACATTTGATGACACCTGTTCCCAGCCCTCGGACAATGAAATGGATTCCATTAGCGACACTAAGACCTCAGAGGTGGTACCCTGGCTTACTCTGCCGACTACTGACAACCTCCTCCTTAAAGCCATGGAAACTATGTAGCGGCCTATTAGTACATTCGGAGTTGTTATGAGAGGACAATTACACTGTTAACAATTGGGTGACCCTCCACAGCCCCTTCCTTCTGCCTACAAAGCACTGTGAGATTTGCCAGACCCAGTAATTATGTGGATGTTGCATACATGTGAATGGCAAAATTCACTACACTGACACATGCGGGAAGTAAATGAATAGACACATAATATTCAGATGAAATGAATAGTTGCAATGTGAGTTTAGTATCTGAGCCCTTGTATTGTCTTCAGATGACTGGGCCACAGATTGAGCAGTATGGTGGAGCACTGGCCCTCATTGTGCAGACCTGCCATTCGCTAGGCCATCCTCCTTAATGCACAGTTGTTCCCTTTTTGGACCACGTGCAGCATTTGAACCCATTTTGACAGGTTACCTCAGGTTTTGTTTGCATGTGTGTGATAAATGTGAATTTCTACCCTCTAGGGAGCGAAGGATGAGTTCAAGCTGGACATAGGTAATGCAGGTTGCAGCTGAAGCAGGGGAGAGCAAGAATGGTCTTCGTAGGAACTGGAAGGCGTTCACTAAATTTGTGGATGAGTATAAATTCATCTAGGATCCTAAAGTGGAATGTGCAAAGGATGCTCTCTGTAATTATTAAAAGATGTAGACGATACTCCTTTTTTAAATGTAGGGCCATACATGTAGCACTATTATAAGTTTCTCACCAGACAGAAAGAACGAGTGCAAGGTTACAGGCCAGTTGGCAGAGGAGGGTAATGGCCATGGGTTTCTCTTCTAATCCCAAGGGATTTGAGGACCATTCACAATGACTAAACAAGGGAAGTTGGATGGTAAAGACAATTTTCCCCCAAAGTTGGTCAACCACAGTTCTTCTTATCCCTTTCCTCTATACTAGCAAACTTGCTTCAACTTCCCTTGCTAATAGGAGATTACTTCAATAGGCTTCTTGATACATAATTGAATCATTCCCATCCTCCACTGCCACATGCACCAGCATCTGCAAAATCCAATGCCCTAACAGACTGGTTGGATCAAGGCCCTTAAATATGGCTGACTCAGTGGTCCATGGAAGACATGGCAGTGCAGATACTCCATTGTAAAGGAATATTCCTTTCAATCCCCAGTAAATGATGCCCACATCAGACTTGATTGTATTGTAGGCTCAGGAGCATTGGTGTCAGAAACAAGCACAAATGAATGTCTCAGCTGGTTGATGTCTGTGAACAAGACGAGACATCTGGCCCCCATACCGAAGTTGCACCTTATGAGCACACTGCTGGAAGATCCTGCATTTTACACCTCATAGAGCAAGCTAATTGAGCCAATTTGTGCTTCATACCAAATGGGAGCCTTAAAGTAGTGCTGCAGGGGCATTGTTTTCAAACTGCTTTGCAGGTTCCCATTGCCAGACAGCTGTGGGATTTAGAGGTAATAATCAGAGTGTTGGTGTGTAGCAGGGTAGCTGGCCCATGCCACCCTGGTGAGATCCAGAGGTGTGCCGACCATACAGGGTGTTTGGCACATCATCAAGTAGAAGGCAATAACATCGGTAGACTCTTAGTATGACTAGCTAGTTTGCTCAGATAGGTGTGGACAACCATTGGCCAGAGTCAGAGACTCATGGGAGACCCAACATTATTCCCAAGAATCAATCAGTGGGGGATTCATGGAGTGCTGTGCTCAACTATACGGCAGGCAAGAACATAGTACAGAGAAGGAAATTAATAGGTTTCTACCTTTCATCTCACTTGCTTCCTTAAGGGATCGCACTAGATCTCCCATTTTAACTCAGGAATTCAGGGTGCCTTATTTTCCCATGATTTCAGCAAAAGGCCCAAGCACTGATGGCGTCCCTCTAGAATTTTATGCTTTAATTGTGGATTGGCTGGCGCCCAAGTAGACTGTACTGTATAATGAGGCATTTTAATTAGTAAGGTTGCCCCTCTCGGCCAGTGAATCCCTAATAATCTCTCTTCGTAAACCTGGGACCCAGAAAAGATAACTGTATACCGTCCTCTTTCCACTCTGAATGTAGACTATATAATATTTGGCAAAGTGGTAGCCTGCAGACTGCTGCTGCAAATGTCAATGATCATACATAGCGACCACAATGACAGCAGCAGTATGTCGCAGAACATCAGGCGGCTATTTAAACTCGTGGAGCTGCCCTCCAATGGGTGGCTTGGATAACAGTACTTGCAATCAATATAGAAAAAGCATTTAACTCACTGAATAGGCAGTTCCTGCACTGAGTGCTCGGAAGATATGGACTGGGGTATACTTTTCATAAATGGATATCAGTATTGCACTCATCGTGTTTAGTTAGGGTATGAACAAGTGATTTGATATCACCCCAGAATGCATTTGGTTACTTCAAACTAAGATGAGTGCTGTCCTGTACAAACCGAAACTTCTAGTGAGTGATACCTTAACACAATTAAAAGTCTAACCGCACAATAAATCGAGACACCATTAAACTGTATTGTCGGTTCAGTAAGCATAAGATGACTTACACTTAAACTGTTTTTTTTTTTTAAAGGCTTGGTGAATTTTAGCAGTTTTGTAAGTGAAAAGTTGTGGCAGCTGTGAAGGGGGACAATAAATAGGGTTGGGTACTTCAGCAACTGGGAATGATCCACAATCAAATGTATCCCTTGCATCTTTTGTATTCATAGGCAGACCTGTTCCTGTATCATGCCAGTTGTCGGTATTTCTGTCTAGGAGATCATGTACTTTATCCTGGAGTACTCTTTGGTTGTCTCTTCTTAGGGTGACCACTCACAACTCCATGTAGGACAGCAAAGCTTTGTCTGTTTGCTGGCGGTTCATAAAGTCTTTTTCCTCACACTTCACAGACAGCTCCTCAGTTGATAATGAAGCGGTACTGCCTGGACACACCAGCAATGCAAGTCTTCTTTAGGAAATTTGTGCCAATACCGCTTATGGGTGAGTTTAAAGAGAAAATAAGAGCATGACTGAAAATTTAACTGTTTGCAGCAGGATGTTACTTCCTTATCCTAGTACATTTCCATTCTACAGTATTGCATTCTTAAACAGTATGCAAATAAGTTCTTAAACATTCATCAAATAAGTACAATGATGTATTTAGAAACTGTCAGGACATAAGTGATCCCTCAAAGGTTACCTGGACAAGTACTTGGCAAAGCACTATCCTAAAATATGTGAGTGTTGTGGGTTTGAAACATGAGGGGGAATATCAGCATGGAATGTTGTAGGTTTATTTATACCTGTTGTAGTAGTATTTATGTTGGAACTACTCATGAACTTTGGAATTGTCTAGTGGTTTGGCAGTAAAGACATTTCAAAGATGTTAGAGCCAGTTCACAAAATTATTTATGAGAATGGTAAGTAGTACTGCAATAGTGCTCCTGTACCAACTTTTACATTCTAAGTGGGGGTAGGCCTAAAGTCATACTCTGCTCCTAAATCCTTCTGCGCACGGCCATTTATAGAACATATAGGGACATGGGGACAGGGTCCACACAGTAAGGATTTGGCAGTACAAGAAGTGGATGTAAGGCATGGTTAAAAGACGTACGTTGCACAAATTGGCTTCAAAGAATGTAGGTATTGTGTCATGTGAGGCATGGGACAGTGCATGGAGAAGGTAAGTCAGTGTTGTGTAGCTAACTTTAAGTGACGCATTTCTTATCTTTTCTGGTTTTGTGTGTTACCTACAATCATACTGCTTGTCTAAATTTCTCTGGCTACTTTGTCCATTTCCTCCCATTTCAACCATGACTTTCTCTAAACTAAAGATGTTTTTCAGAGGACAAGAATGGAAGTCCAGGCTTTCCTGACTTTTGTTTCTGTTATTGGGGCTCTCTGGTCATTAATTTAAGTACCTACCGTGCTTGGGTGTTGGTCTTCAAAGAGTGACATAAGGCACAATAGGTTCAGGTTTTACAGACAGAATATCATCCATCATATTTTTTTTAAAGTATTTTTAAGTATCAACAGATTTATTGAATCTTGGTACTGCTCTTTAAATATGCAAATCTTGTACAAAAGAATGGAGGAGTGGATAGATTTCTGAAGGTGTCCAGAATTAGATATGATCATACTACACTTACCCAGAGAGCAGAAGACAATTTGTCTGGGATTCACACTTAATTGTGGAGACAGTTGGCCATTTGTATTAAGGCCAGGATCTGAAATACTCACTTAAGCTAATAACACAATTTTGAAACGAGCAAATCTGCATTTGAAACATCATAATATGTTCATCCTTTTATGTATGACTGCTGAGAAATTAGTGAATTGTAGGGGTTCATATGTGATATTCTGTCCTAAGTGTCAGCAAGCACCAGTAAATTTTCTCTTTTCTGAGCTTAATATAGTTTTGCCAAGACTGAAAATATATGTAAGGACAATTTAGTTCAGTAAACCTTCTAGTACATTTCTGGTTTGGTGTTAGGCACAAAACTAGATATAATCCATCTGGTTTTCTGTCTGGCTGCCCCTACACTGACTCTGGCTTGGACATGTATCAACAATACATCCCCTCGAGCTTCACTGTGGTTCCAAGACTTAATGAGTTGTATACTTAAGATTGTCTACTTAAATATGCTAGACAAAATAGATGTAGATTTTGTAAATGTAGTTCTTCTTAAGTAAAATGCATGGAATTCTTAAAGCTTGTAGATCACCCAGTATGCCACGCTAGCTCTCTGTAACACACTTGCTATTGCGTGAAAGAAACTCCTTGAGCTGGCAAATTGACTTCTTGTATTCTTGCTATGAGATGCTTGATTTCTGGACTTAATACTATTTATGATAAATTATCCTGCAGCTGATTTTGCATTAATTGTACTGTTATATTGATTTTTGTTTGCTTACTCTAAAAACAAACTAAATGCCTGGGGCCTTTGGAAAAACTTAGCACGCTGTATTATGTGACCCTTCAGGTCCAAAGAGAAATCGTCCTCTAATTAAGAAACGGCGTGTGGACTGAAGGTGATTGAGAGACTGCACCATCTCTTAATCACCTTCAGACCGCAATAGACCAGAGCTCACCCAACCGCTAGGACTACATGGAAATTACGCTCCAATACAACATTTCTGACAGCTACAGTACTCTCTCATACGAAGACTGCGATTACCACAGACAACCAGAAGGCGATTTCCCTGTGAACTTAATAGACCGCATAATACATTATGCTGAGGACTTGAAAATGCCCCAGGCTTGTTTGCCACGACAGGGCGAAACACATTTTGGCTGCTTTTGTACCAATGGCTGTTTGTTCTCTGATATGAAGACTGAGGACATTAAAACACTATCATCAACAGATCTCCAATATGTACTTTGTACTTATATGATGAATGTGTCCGATTCGCTTGAGTTTACTTTGTACCTATGGAATTGAATGAAATATAAAAAAGTATTTTCTTAATTTCATTATAAACATCTTCGAACCTTAATACAACTTTTAAGTTACCTGCATAGTCAGGATGAGGACACAAACCGCAGATTGTCACAAAGCATTCAGTTGACAAACCAAACTAACCTGTCTATGTTCAGTTTCTATGACATGCACTTTTCATTGTCAAGGGTGTGAACATTATAATATAAGTGACAAGAATTACCTATTCCCATCTGTTTCGCCTGCTGGCTGTGTGGTACTTAAAAAGTGTGGGTTTTTTTCTTTTTTTTCTTTGCAGCTTTTTTGGGTGCGTACAATGTAGCGGTCACACGGCTGATAGACTTTGAGAATGGGATTGAAGTTGTTGACAAGAACGGAAATGTTGTTGGTGTGTCAAAGAAAGCTGGGGCCAAGGTGAGCGACTGTCTTTTGTTATTACATGTCAGAAAAGTTGGTTTTGGCAGGACTTTGTCCCCTAATATTTATACCTTTTAGTCTGAACTAATTTAGTGATCCAAAGCATAATTAATAATTTTGGTGTCATGGTCACCTAAAATACCCATGAGCACATTTTAGTAGTAGTGGCATCAGTTAACCGATGACAATCTGCATCCAGTATTTTGCTTTCAGTTTGGCAGCTGGCCATATGAAAAACAAATTCTCTAAGCTTCCAGTCAACACACATACATACTCTGTGTCGAAGATCCATGCCGAAGCCCTGTGAGTAGTAAGTAAATCGCACAAACCAGATAATATTCTAAAAAGGGCCAAGTGTTTGTTCTTTTTTTTTTTTAGAAAAAAGAACTGCTTTCATTTTTTGTCAACTTCTTCTCTGGTAAACGATTGAGGAATTGCTTGTTCGATTTCAAGATCCAAACCCTAGTTAACTATTTGTTTTTGGTTCATTAACAGCTCTTAATTTTAATCCCTCTAACTCCTTTCCTAGCATTGTGCTTTATGTAGGAACAATTTTGTATGAACAGTAGAAACATAAAATAACTTATTCTAGTCTCAAAGGATGCAATTTTCTGAATGTCCTGTTGGAAGGAATGCCACACTCTGGGTGCCCTACCTGAGAAGGATTAGCATTCTTAAAACCTGGTGTGCAAAGTGAAAGTTGACCCTGCTCTAATGGAGATGTTCTCCCCTCAGAATGGTAAATGTATTGGGCATGTAGTTGAACGTTTTCAAAAATATGGATTTATGCCTGATGCAGGCTACTTCAAAGATGCTCCTTGTTCCTATAGGTTGACAATTTGACACATGGTCTTACTTCGTTGTGCCATTGATAGATTGTTTGTGCCCATTGATAGATTGTCAGCTATGTGGAGGGCAGCTTTGAGGAGCGCCGCTTTGAGGAGCGCCAAATGCAGTTTGGGAGCACATGTAAATAGGGAGTTTACGTAATTGAATCTGAACAGACAGAGATTGGACTTCTAACTTTAATTCATGGTCTTGCTTAAAAGGCTTGAATCCACAGAGGAGCCAAAGTTGAAATTGTGCCCCTTTGCCATTGTATTGATCTATGCTAGAAGGTTATTTTTTTTCAGGAGGAAGACAGGATGTTTGTGTGCACCAAAAGTAAAGGGTTTCAGTTTAATATCTTTAATAAGTTAAGCCATGTTTGAAATTGATGGGGCTGTTAGGTGGGGACATCAGGAGGAACTTATTTTTTTAAGCAGGCTAAGTTTTTAATGTTGTTTGTGCTCATGCACTTTGGTCAACATCTTTAGCAGTCAGTGGATGATTGCAAATAAAGCCGGGTAACATCTGCATAAAAGTACCATGAGATGTTTGAGCAGCTGAGGGTGGAGGCTGCTAGTGGCTCCATATTAAGGTTTCATAGTCTATGAGAGATAATAGAATGTTGGGAAATCTCTTTTTGAATCGTGCATGTTTTAGAGTAAATATTGGCAGTTTTTATGTTTTCCAAGTATGATGCAAACCAACCCAGTTCTGCACCCTTTAGTCCCATTTTGTCTTTCAGGATTTAAAGGAGAGTAATGTGATTAACTGTATACAAGGCAGCTGGAATACCTTGGCGGGTATGGAGACAGGAGTGGCCCTTAACTAGGATGGAGAGAGTTTCCACAATTTGTAAGGATGCAGTCTCAGTGCATTATCCTGTCTTGAAGCCTTACTTGAGTTAATTTAGTACGTCACAGTCCTCAGTGTATTTCTTTGACCTGTATCTCTATGCAGCCCTGTAGAATGTTAGCCAGGAAGGGAAGACTAAACTCCTGGCAAAAGATGTTCAGATCTTTGGGGTACACCATGTTTTTACACAAGGTAGAGACTTGGTCTGTATCTACGCATTCTGGTACTATTCCATAGGTAAAAGAGGTATGGATTTAATAATACCGAGGTTTGAAGTCATCAGTCTATTGGTGAAATTCAAGTTAGAAACACTGTTGTCTGATTAAACACAGTTGGTTTTCCTTTACAGCTATTTTTCTGGTCTGGGACAACAAACAATGGCCTTCATGTGTTTGTTGTTTTTAAAATGAATGTTGCTTCTTCAGAACCTGGTAAGTGGACTTAGGTCTTCAAAGGATGTTAAACAAGGGTTATAGTTCCCATACCACATAATTTATACAAGGGTTAGTGAACCAGTCAAGGCCATACACATGAGAACAGAGATAAAAATAGTAAATTTGAGATGACAAAAGAAGAAGACAGATACATGATCATATAAACAACCTAAATCGCATGATCATGAGTAAACCACCCAAATCTAGGTAATAATGACTACTACATTAAGAAATTAGATATTAGTAAATAGTTTCCCAAGTGAGTGCATAAATCAAAAAAGTATTTAAAAAAACAGATTTCCTGTCTGGGGTGAGTCAGGGTTTGGGGAGGTTCGTGGCCAACCAAGATGGCCAAGTGTATGTGATCCACAGAGGCTTCGCTACACACTTAAAGAAAGTTGAGGCACTACCACAGCTATTAGCCTGAATTTGCTCCTGGGGACATTCAGTTAGTGTGAGGGGAAGCGACGATGCCCGGGGAGTGATATCAGGACCCCAAAATGATGGATTGAGACTGATTCTGTGAGGGGCCCCAGGGGCAAAATGGCAGTGTGACGTCCTAGTCGTGTAGCCTGCGATTTCCACCTGCAATGAGGCCCTTGTTATACCAAGACGAATCGTATGTTATGGCATACGACTGAAGAGGGGGAAGACCCTCGAGAGCCTTGAGAGGCCCTGGTAAGTGAGGAGCTACAAAAACGGACCACCTCTGATCCTGCCCAACAGCATCTATTCACCCAGAGGGGTCTGCACAGTCCCATTTCTACATGTGAGTGCAACAGCCTGTGTGGGGTGGGACGAACTAGAAGATGGTAGGGACCCCCCAGAAGTATTGGCCCTGAAAGCAATATTGGGGTTGCGTGGGCTCCCTGCCTGACTTCAAGATGGCAGCTCAGTTGAACCAAGTGACACAGTTTGGGGAATGAGGTGCTCCCCCAGCACGCACACAAAGATGCAGCACCATGAGTTAGTCACATTTGGCCCCCTCGCACACCAAGCTGTAATTCAGAAAGCAGCTGCTCCACTCAGCAATTCTTCTACTAACCTGCTGCCTGACTCCAGCATGGCGAACCTGCCAAGAGGTAAGCAGTCTCCATTATGAATGCAACTTTTCATCCCTGGGCCCCCACAAAGGTGCTACCTGGCTACAGTGGAATAGAGCTTATAGGCAATGCCCCAGTCGCTATATCTGCTATCTAGAGGAGTCTCTGCAAAGCACACGTCAGCGCAACATCCTGTGATTCTGGGAAAATCACTTAATCTCTCTGTGCCCATGGACAGCGCCTTGAGATCCTCATGGGTGATAAGCCATGCTATATAAATCTACATTTCACAAAGGAGTTCCGTCCAATCTGTTTCTGAATTTTCATTTCCCCACTCTTCATCAAGATTCAGTAGGTACCCAGGTAGTGGATCTTGATTATAAAGCATTAGACCTGCAATGGCACACCGTCCATGGAAGACTTAACCCAGTCCCTCCATTCACAGCTACAGGTGTGTCTCTTGAACTGCAAAGATCTTGAGAGCTGATTGCACTGCAACAACATATGGATTCGAGACCTAGAAGAAGAAATGAAAGGTCGAGACTTGGAAGCTTTTGTAATGGGCTTATTCTTGGAGTTGCTTGGGGGTGTGTCATTGAAGATCAAGCTAGACGGAGTCCATCGAGTAGGACTATAGACATCTAGTGAGAGGAGGCACCCTTGTAATGTCCTGGCAAAGCTACATTCCTTTAAGGTAAAGAAGGCCATCCTACTAGCAGCCCGAAAGATGGAAACAAACACATTTCAAGGGGATACCTGCTCTCCCTTTCAAGATATAGCACCTGCAAGGTTAGCCCAACGCCAACAGTTTTGTCTAGTGACAGACAAATTGAGACGAGAACACATCATATCACTGGACATACCCATTTGGGTTAGCCTTTGATCTCTGCAACAAAGTGCACCATGTCATACAACTTGCAGAGGTCATGTCTCTTCTAGATATTTCAGCCCCAGAAGCTCAACAGCTCGAGGAAAGCCTAGGAGACTCAAGAAGCAGCACCAATGGAACACAGAATGCGGGCCTCTGGCTCTCCCAGGATCCGACATGACAGCATAGGAAGCGCTGACCTGCGATTGTTAATCACCCACCTTTCAAGACTACTCTCCTGAAGAGAGCTACACCAAAGCTCTAGCGGAGTCAGCCGGTTTCATAGAGAGAGCATGACACATGGACAGCCTCAAGGATAGCCGTCTCCTCAACAGAGAAGTGGGGCCTCTGAGGTGTGAAACTGTGATCCACACAAAGCAAAAACCGCCTTCCCCAGGTTTTCTTCCTAATGTTTTCTTAGTGCCTTGACTAAATATCATTCTCTAGAGCTGCACTAAAGGTTTCTGGCCTATTCGCCTTTTATGATGTATCTTTACTCACATTGTGTATGCTATTTGGGACCTATTGTCCCATTTGTTACTGTTTTTGTTTTTTATGTTTTTGGGGACATAATTGGCAATCTTTGGTGGTGGCGGGCGAGATAACAACATGGGGCTAATAGGTTAGGAGGGGTGATGGGCGTAGATTGGACAAACTGAAAGGGGGTATCAGGGGGAGACCATTCCGGGAGCAACATGAACAGGTTTATTGTACTTTTACATGGAATATTAGTGGCCTGAATTCACCAGCCAAGCACCAGAAATTGTGGAAATATCTACTTGATCAACATCATGATGTAGTGGCGTTACAAGAGGCATCTCAAAATGTGATGAAGACCACAGATTAAGGCATGAAGCCTCCCCCATGATGTATAAGTCCTCAGCTTCCACTAAACACAACAGTATCACTTTTTTTCTATTCATCCCTAAAATTTCTGCCCGAGGGGTACAAAACTGATAAAGAAGGGAGGATTGTTACTGTGAAGGGTCATATTAGGCACAGAATGTATACCTTTGTTTCTGTTTATGCCCCTAACTCGAACCAAGTTGCATTTGTACACTCACTTTTATCCCTCTTGGTGGGATTCGCAGAGGGCGAGAGCTTCTTGATGGAAGATTTCAACCTCACCTGGAATTCTTATAGAACACAACCCCATAGATCGCCTACCAAAGCTTTCCCAAAGCGCTGAAACAGGCAGTACATGTGTTGGGACTTGTTGATGCCTGGAGAATACTCCTTCCTGACTGCGGTTACACACTCTTCTCACACTCACACCATACATACACTCGACTAGATGATGTATTCATTAGCCAAACCCTTATCCAAGATCTGAAGAAGGTGACATTTTACACAGTCTCCATCTGTGATCATGCTCCTGTGTTGGTAACACTAGACTGGGGCAGCCCACCACCAAGATACGGTCAATGGTTTTCCATAGCTCCCTTATCAGAGATCGCTTCTTTGGAGATGACCTGTGGAAAGCCATTGTAGAGTATTTCCCATTAAACAACCCCCAAGATACTATATCCTCTAACAACTAGGACACATTTAAAGCAGTACTGTGAGGAAAGTGCATTGCACTAGTCTCAGCACTTAATAAGGATCACCTATCACTCGAAACAGAGCTGCAAAAGCTTGAACAGGCCTATAAGGCTACCCGACAGTAACCCTACAGTGGAAAGTCACCACACTACAGGAGAACCTCAATGCCATATGTATTAACTGGGCGGAACTCACGGTCTTAGGTCTCAAACTCACTTCCTATGAACAAGGCTAAGGAGCGGGTTCACATTTGGCACAGCAGGACAGGGTCAAGCGCAAAAGGGGAATACACTGGGGAAATTCTCCAGGAGACTGGTGAATTAGAGAGCTCGACACAGAGAAAGCCAGAATATTCAGCAATTTCTACAAAAGGCTCTATACGGCTGAACATGTAAGCGCCCAAACCCAACTCGATTAATTAGATGGCGTGGCTCTTCCAGGGGTGAAGACCATCCAAAATGAGATCATACGGGAGCCTGTTAGCGAGGAAGAGGTCCAGATGGTTATCGCAGCCATGAAACTCCATAAATCACCGGGTCTGTATGTCTTCATGGTCGAATTTTATAAACCCTTCAGCTCTAACCTAGTTAGCCATCTAACTACCATTTACAATCACATGGCTGAAGCTAGTGCAGTCACTCCTCCTATGAGGAAAGCACTAGTTATGTTGAAACTGGGCAGAGACCCATGCTCCTGTTTCTCATACATTGTGTTGCTCAATTTAGATGCCACACTATATTGGAAAATTTTAGCTTCCAGGCTTGATGACAAACGTGATCCACCCGGATCAGTCCAGCTTTTTCAAGGGCAGACAGACACACAACAACTAGCAAAGAGTGCTCCGCATAATCGAAAAAGCCATCAATAAAAAGATACCGGCAGTGTTGTAGATCTAGACGTCGATAAGGCATTCGACCAGTTGGATTGGCCCTTCCTATTTCATACATTAAAATAATTTGGTTTTTGTGACCAATTCAAAGCAGTGATATGGCCAACTACGCAGCATCTCGATCAATGGTTTTGATTAATGGATTGAGCTCAGAGCTTTTTCAAATAGAGACGGGACGAGACCGGGATGCCCCCTTTCCCCGCTTTTATTTTCTCTTCGTATCAAATCCCTAGAGGCCAAAATACGTTCAATACCTGTCATCACAGGTCTTACTTTTGGGTCAGTAGAACACACAATGTCTTTATTAGCTGATAATATTCTACTGACACTCACCTCTCCCCAGCTCTCACTAACAGCTCTCCAAGAGGGATTGCGCCTATATGATGAGGTGGCGGGTTTCCATATTACCCTGACAAAATCTTTCCTACTTAACTTGACATTGCCCAACACCGACATGGAAACCGTAGAGGCCTTTACACCCATTCCATGGACTTACCCCACAGCCACACCACATCACTTTCTGGGAAAATATCCTCGAGGGGGAAATTCCTGAAGCAAAGTAGCACAAACTCTGGAACGTCATTCCGAAATGGAATCACTCTATAGGCATGAGAGAGACACATTTTAAAATACTCTTTGACTGGTACCTGTATCCTACCAAGCTGAAAAAAATCTTCCCCAACACTTCCACATTATGCTGGAGAAGGTGTGGATTGCTAGGTAATTTTCACCACAAATGGTGGGACTGCTTGACAATTTGTCCATTTTGGGCCGAGATCTCTGCACAAATCAAGGACATCTTGGGATACCTGGTACCCTGGGCTTTGTATTACTAGGTCTACGTGATGACACCCTTAAAGGGCTAACTAAAGGAGATAGAGCCATTATCTGGTTCTGCCTGGGTGCAGCTAAACTGGCACTGGCTGCGGCTTAGAAGAGGAAAGAGGGCCAGTGGCACACCTATTTATGACAAGCTCTCACCATGGAGATAATGGAGGCCATCTTTCTTGACGATTATAAAAACTTTGAATGGGGGCCATTGGTGACATACCTCTCCAGAGGACTGCCGTTAATTGCTTGCCGCACACGTACAAGAGTGCTTCATCTCTGCCAGTTCTAATGGTGGACACTGGGCCACCTTATACAAAAATTGTGTCTTCCTCCTCTAATTAACTTTCCCGCGGTCCCCCTCTGGTGGACAAAGTATATATGGGTCAAATTGTGAAAAATCCATGCACCTCAGTTTTTCCCTTAATTTTTCTTTTTGTTTGATGGAGTTAGGTGTTATTTTTAATTGGAGGGACGGGGTTTCATGGCGAAATGTTTGCTTCTTGATATGTTTTACTTGATAATAATTTCAATACATATCTGTAATGTTTCAGAAGTAATTCCTTTTCACAATAGATATTGTGCAATACAATGGCTTATTTGTGGTATGATGATGGGATATATATTGCATGCCCTGCGGTTACCTGATATGTGCAAAATCCAATCAAGAAAGTTTTGACAAAAAACAGATTTTCATTAAATAGTTCCACAACACCAGACTGTTTATTTTGTGTTAAGTCATGGGTCTCAAGTATTCATAAGTGCTCTTTTTTAAAACACTTTTTACTATTTTTTAAATTGTTTTATTTTTTGCAATAACTAAACTGAGAGCACAGTATTCATTACTCACTTATGGGCAAACCATAATGAGGTTATCAACATTACTTTAGCCCACAAGTCCTGCCCACTCCCATTTCCAATGGCATTCTAGGTACAACATCCTGTAGCAGAAAAGGCACAGATCTCTTCATCTAATGACCGCAGTCTACTTGCAGCCGGATCACGTACAATACCCCCTTAACCAGCCCACTATCCCCAAATCTTCCTAAGTTTGTGTGTGCCCCCATCACTTCATACACCGGCCTTCCAGATCCATACAGTTTTCTAGATCTTTCCCCATCCTTCCATTGAGAGAGGGCTCTTGTTTCTTCCATTCCCATGCTGTGCCCTTTTTAGCGACCAATAATGTAATCCAAAGGAAGGCCATTTAACACATATTGCTAATCATATAAACATTGATATGTAGGAGGACCATTGTGGGATTCCGGGGAAGGCGCTGACCGAGCATTCTCTTAAGCGTTGAGAGACCCCCCCCCATTGCAAAAGGAATTAAGTACAACACAGCTCCATATGTGTGTGTAACAAGTCACCATCAAATACCAAGCATGGAACATGTGCATGCTGAGGCTTCGGTAATCACTCTTGACCGAAGATGGTGGCATGTGAGGTAGGTGTGGTGTAGGTTATTTAATTGAATAAGCCAGAACTTGGGGGAGACTGCATCCCAGGCGCCTCCTTCCAGATAGTGTCAGTTCATATTCATTAGTACAATTAACTCAGACTCCAGTCGAGTTTTACTTTTAGATAAAGAATGTAATACTCAGGTGCATGCCTCACAATTTATATTGACAATGCTGAAGAGGCTAGAATCGTAATTTAGTGCTAGTTTACATGCTCAATAGAGCAATCATAAATTTTATGGAGGATACTAAATAAAGGTGATACCAAGTTGTCAATTTGTGCAAAAACTGTGTTTTGAGGTAGGTGAATGATGACCCCCCCCCAAATCAGACTCGCAGTACTGTTTTAAATGCCCAAGGGCTATGGCTGTGGTGTGATGTTGACGCATCAGATTAAATAGGACATCTGTAATCCTGTCTAAGTGAACAAATCAAATAGGAGCATTGCCATACTCAGAAGGGGAAAGGTCTCGTTAACTAAATTTGCCACATGAAAAAGGAAATTAACATTTTTATTCTTGGTCTTTCACGTGATCACTCGACCAAAGTGTGTTTTTTCTTAACTAACAATGTGTGACTCCATTTATTATTAAGCACTTACATAATACTCTGTTTGAACGGTACACGTTTTATTGAATATTGCTCGTCCTGTTTTATGTGATATGTATTATTTAAGTATGCTTTCCTCATGTTTTATGTCTTTTCTTGTATAAATACATTTTCATGGTACTTTGACTAACTCGACCTTACTCCCAGTACTATCTCTAATTGTTTTCTCCTTTATGTAAATAATAGCAGGTTGGACACTGTTCTCCCAGTATGCTGTGCCTCAGTCCAACTGTGGATCAACAACAAAGCAAAAATGGCAGGTAGAGACAAATTAAATCCTAAGTTGTACAAACAGACCTGTATTCTGTTATTTTTGAGTTTATTTCTTAGTCAATTTTAATTTAAACCAACTTGTAAAATAGCAAAAAAGGATCTAGGATGATGTCAAATACAAATACACAAAACTAAAAACATATAACTTCACAATACATATATAATGGACCTAATCACAGATACAGCAAAAAAACTTCAAAACAAGTAATATTCAAGAAAAATGTAAGGAACAATGCCCTATATATTTGAATGGTGGTCACTGTTATATAACTCCTCATGTGATCCACTTCTCCATGCTAAGGGACTGGGCTTATACATGCACTACCTTATCAGAATGTTGTGCATTTCTTTTACACCATTATGATATAGTGCATTTCAACTTATTACAATATCTTTTGTTGTTTAACAAGCCCAAAACACTTGCAATACAAAACGTCAACGCGTTTCGGCCTATCAATTTAAGGCCTCATCCGGACTGAAGAAGGGCAAATATAATTCTTAATTTCAAAGGACAAAACCGGGGAACCAGACTCGTATATATCATCTTCAATTAACTTAAGCAATGGGCTCTGCTATTTAAAAGCGCTCGTCGGGAATCATCTCCCGTGTTTTAATTGAAGATGATATATACGAGTCTGGTTCCCCGGTTTTGACCTTTGAAATTAAGAATTATATTTGCCCTTCTTCAGTCCTGATAAGGCCTTAAATTGATAGGCCGAAACGCGTTGACGTTTTGTATTGCAAGTGTTTTGGGCTTGTTAAACAACAAAAGATATTGTAATAAGTTGAAATGCACTATATCATAATGGTGTAAAAGAAATGCACAACATTCTGATAAGGTAGTGCATGTATAAGCTCAGTCCCTTAGCATGGAGAAGTGGATCACATGTAGAGTTATATAACAGTGACCACCATTCAAATATATAGGGCATTGTTCCTTACATTTTTCTTAAATATTACTTGTTTCGAAGTTTTTTTGCTGTATCTGTGATTAGGTCCATTATATATGTATTGTGAAGTTATATGTTTTTAGTTTTGTGTATTTGTATTTGACATCATCCTAGATCCTTTTTTGCTATTTTACAAGTTGGTTTAAATTAAAATTGAGTAAGAAATAAACTCAAAAATAACAGAATACAGGTCTGTTTGTACAACTTAGGATTTCATTTGTCTCTACCTGCCATTTTTGCTTTGTTGTTGATATATTTACCCTGGGTAAGGTAGAGTTATAGGGTTCCCCTGTTGTTTTTCAGTCCAACTGTGGGCCATAGGTCGCTCCTGTAGTTAGTAATATATGCTTGAGATATCTATCATGGCAAACTCCTAATGATTTCTATTTTCACTGCTTCCACACGGGTTTTCTTTCCTCTGTAAGGCATTACTGTATTATGCTGAATTTCCCAGTGACATGAGTACACAGCCACCAATTCTGAGCATAGAAATCATGAAATGACTTCAATGCTTGGAGAACGGATTGCTCCTAGTGATCTCTGTAGGCCATGACTTTCTTGGGCAAGGAAAGTGGACTGCAAGACTCCTGCTGGTGTGGCTGTTTTACTTATGGAAGAGAATGTCACAGGCCTGAGTGCTGTCTTCTGAAGGTGAGAAGTGGTGACATGAAGTATCTTTGACGCCTACGCTGACTGGTAATGCTGTAGAATGTTGAGTGTGGGGCTGTGAGAGTGTGATGCTGCTTTGGATGTTGGAGTTGTTTTGCTGGGGAAAGCCTGGACACAGTTGGAGGGATAATGAAGCTGTAACAGGACATAGCAGGCTGTTGTTGTAACCTAATGGCCTAAGATGGAATGAAGAACATACCTTCTATCTGAGTGGCTTCTGGCTCTTTTGCGAATACACTGATCTCCAGCTACAACACAATACTACAGGACTTGTGGCTCCTTGGGGTGGGGAGTAGGATTGCAAGTTCTGTAGACAATAACATCAGACTCTGTCTTCATTACAGGCAGTGAAAGAAACTGCAGTGTCGCGATCACTGCTGCTTGGAGCAACAGCTTTAGTGCCCATCGTGCTGCTACACTTCCTAGAAAGGTAAGAGATCCACCTGGAAAGGGAAATGTATTGTGCAAAACTGGGAAGCGCAGCATGAAATGTGTAGGAAAAGAGTGCACTTTTCAACTTATCCCATATTAAGGGGGGAGTCCAGTTTACTTTATGTCATCAGGCACTTGTAATCTTGGATTCAAAGGAAAAATACAATTACCAGTATCTAAGGAGACTGAAATTCTGTTTCCTGACATGGAACAAATTGAGCTATTTGACAGGAAAGTAGTGTGCTCATGGAAACAAGCCAGGTGATAAATGTGAAGTGGTTGAAATGTAATGAAAATTATTTGCTTGTAAATGTGAAACTGAAACACCTCTTTCTTTACTCCCCCAGCACTGACAGCCTCTTAAAGATAAAATCAGGTTCCCATATCTGAGATTGGATCTATAGTTGCAGAGGAGTAGCCACAAAGTATGCATTTACACAGCCGGATCACTTGTCCATGTTTGAAGTCCTCACTCTACTGTTGTTTATTGATGCTTCCCATATCTTGGTAGACCACCCTCAATGCCTTGCTTGAGAATTCAGTCCTATAATTTTCACCCCCACCTTGTGACTGATTTCTCTTATCCCATTGGGGACACCCTTTCTACAAGGATCACACTAAACACACTGTATGTGGTTATACATATCTATGTAATTAACAGAGTGAATGCAACAGTGGACTGTTACATTAGATTTTGAGACCACGTGTGCCCCTTCTTCATGAACAACATTTTGCAATTAAAAAGAAGAGGTTTAAGTGAAATCATTGTACGATTTTAGCAAAGTAGTGGAGTATGTTGACATATAAATTGGTATTTCAAGGGCTGCAACGGTTTTCACTTGCACAAGATTACTAGTTGATTGTAAAGGGTATATCACAGTATAGGTCCTTGCTCTCAGAATCTTGAAAGAAAGATTTCTGTGGATTTTGAAGGAAGCTGTCAACAGTGCTCAAGTGTTTGTAATACTAGGGTCATAGAAGAAAGTCTGAATGAAATAGGAAGTATGGGCAGGATCCCATTCAGTGAACAAACTAAGGTAAAGTGCCATTATAGTTTGGTGTCAGTCAACAAAAATGTTTGTTATGTTATAACATTATGATTATGTTATGAAATGTGTAGAGCGCATGGCCGCTCCAGCAACGGGGCTTCCCAGTGCTGGCGTAAAAAGAAAAACGGGGATTCACTGGGGCTGCTAAGAGTCTGAAAAGAAGGTACTTCAAGGTTCTGTAGAGAAGAGCCAGGTATAAGATATTACTGAAGTGCAAATGATTCTCTATACTCCTGATACGGGGAGGGAGCGAGTTCCAAGCAGTAGAGGCCTTAGTTCTAAAGGAAAGGCCACCGGATCTTACTTGCCTAACATGGGGAATCTCAACTAAAGCTAGATCTGTGGAGTGCAGAGCACCGGCTGGTCAGTAAGGAAGCACACAGTTAGACAAGAGGCGAGGTCCCTGGAAATATAGAATTTTATGTACCACACACAAGAACTTAAAACGTATATGCTTCTCTACAGGGAGCCAGTGTAGATTTGAAAGAAGTCTGGAAGTCAAACAAATCTTAGGGAGCGAAAACTGCAATCTGGTGGCAGCAGTTTGAACTAGCTGAAGTCTTCTAGTCACTGATTTATTGGCACCCAGATATAAGACCTTACAGTAATCCAGCCAAGCTAAAATTGCAGCCTTGATCACAATCGGGCATGTGTTGGGAGCCAAAAAAGCCAAGAATGGGTTTAAGACTCCTTGGGAGCCCAAAACAGGTGCCAGCCACTGTACAGGCCTGAGTCTCAAAAGTCAAAGCGTTGTCCACAATGACTCCCATGTTTTTCACAGACGGTTTGGTTTCAGGGGGGACCCCAAGGTGGGTAGGCCATCAGTCGTCTTCCCCATAAATTGGTATCTTTACCTAACAAAAGAACTTCTGATTTATTGGTGTTCAGGTGGAGACAGTTGGAGTTAATCTATTCTACCACTGCTGATAATCCTTTTTGGAAATTGGTGTGATCAAGTGAGGGTTTGTCTGTAAAAGAGAGTACTTGCTGCGTGCCGTCTGCGTAGGATATCAACATCATCCCAGTAGATTCAACGACATGTGTTAGTGTTTGAAAATATATATTATATGAGGTAGGATTTAATGAAGACTATTTTGGGATCCCATATTGTAAAAAATGTGTGTTAGAATTAAAAGTTGGAGAAATTACCTGAAAGGATCGCTCAGAATAAAAAAAAAAGGTAAGCCAAGACATGGCTGTCCTGTCCCGCTGATGCTCTGTAGGCGCTGTAGCAGAATCGTATGAGACACCATTTCGAAAGCAGTGCTCAACTCGAGCAAAATCAACACCAATGTGCATCTTTCATCTAAGGCCATATGAAGCAGCTCAGTGACTTCAGGTAGTGCTGATTCAGTGCTGTGCTTTGGCCTGAAGCCATTCTGAGAGATGCCTAAAATATGATTGTCGTCCAGGTGTTTTACCAGTATGTTGTTCACGTGTATCTCTGTGACCTTCGCCAAAAAATGCAACACTGAAATAGGGCAAAAGTTCTCTGGTTTATAGGCTTCTAAAGAAGGATTTTTCAAAAGAGTAATAACCTTAGCATCTTTCCATTTTTTAGGTACCTGGAATGACAACATAGACAGGTTAATTACTTGTAAACAAAGTGGTATAAGAGGATCTGCAAGCTTAGAAAACATATCAGGTTTTAATGGGTCTGCTGGAGATCCCGATTTGACTTGGCGACAGATGAACATCATCTCGTTCAAGTCCGAGAGGGGAAGAGAATTAAGTGCCAGTCTGGGATTAGGATTATCCAAAGGTACCCTGTTGGCAGAAACAGGATCCAAAGGAAATTAAGTATAGATTTATTTTATTTTGTTTATAAAATATTCTGCTAGCTTCTCGCATTGTGCATTGGAAGTGACTGGGGGAGGGCCTTTTAGGGGGGACCAAGATCGTACGTTTTAACAAGCTGTATAATAGCTTTTAAGATTTATCTAATGGGATTAGAACTGTTTTTAATTGTCTCAGCAACATAGTCAGTCTTTGTTTTTGAAATTATTTAATGATAAGATTTGACAGCTGCCCTATATTGGACTTTCAAAAGGGGATCATAGGCCTTTCTCCAAGGAGCATTTCAAGATCTTGCATTGCTTCTTTGCAGTGATAAGTGTCCCATTAAACCAAGGGGCAGTATGTTTCTTCCCAGTGGGTACTTGTTTAATGGTGAGAAATTGTCCAAGGCTGCAATGAGCCAAGATTGTAAATTATTATAAGCTGTCTCTGCATTCAAATCGAGCAGTATGCTATTTGATTGGATAAAGTCCCCAAATCTTTGAATATACAGCTTATGACAGGGGCGTTAACTCGTCCAGACTGGGAGCACTAATTTGATATGGCTGGCAATGAGTTAAGAGAATCAGAGGTCAGTCAATGCCATAGGGGTTGGACAAGCTGTTTGAAGAGTGCTCGGATTAGAAAAAAACTGGGTCTAAGAGATGACTGGCTGAATGTGTAGCACCGGATACTAGCTGCATTAATTGTAAAGCAGCAAAATAATTTAACAGACAGGTGGTGTCACCATCACATGTATCATCAAAGTGGAGATTGAGATTGTCTAAAACATTGAAGTTAGCTGACTTAAAGATCAGCGAAGTTGTGATTCTTAATCAGACAAAATAATAAATATAATTTAAAAAAAACACAGTGTAGTTGAAAAATGGCAAAAAATATACTAGGCACAATTTCCCAGCATTTTATAGGCTAAATCTATAAATTTCATAAAATTAATAATACTATCAGCTTTAATAATAAAACAACAGCTTACCGCCTCTGAAGTTGATCCTTTTTTTGTATCAATAAAAAGTTGTTGCAAGAATTATCTTCTGAGGTGCAGGCGTTATTGACAAATACGCAGGATGATTTCCTTTTAATACCCACAAAATCAACAGGCAATCTTCCATTCCAAGCTCAGATTCCAGGACCACTCAGACTCATACATGGGTATGAAGAGCAGTCAAAATCTTAAATATTTCATTTTTATCGCACCGTGGAAGTTGGAGTTGATGTAATCTGGGTGTGGTGACATACGGTTCATATACCAGGTCCATATGTTTATGATTCTAAACAGATTATTTGACTTAGCTATTCAGACGGAGTTGCTGCACTCTTGGTCTGAGTCCATTTTTATTCATGTTTACAAGAAGGGCTCCAGGGATCTCCCCAGTTGTTACAGGCCACATTCACTGATAGACTCGGTTGTGAAGGTGATGGGCAGGGTGATCCTGGAGAGGGCTATATCTTGGCGAACGAGGGGTCTATTTTGTCAGATCTCCAGTATGGGTTTCGGCCAGGACTAGGCACATGTGATCAGTGTCTCAGTTTTTACATGTTGATCAACAAATATACCACAGCTAAATCAGCATCACTTTTTGTTGCATACATGGACCTTTCCTCCGCCTTCGATAAGGTAAACAGGTCTAAATTAGGGGAGATTATTTTTGGACATGGGTCTGGATGTGGCCATCGTTGGTTTTCTTGCTGATTTTCACAGGGATATGAGGGCTGTAGTGCTTTACAATAGGGATGTGTTCTACACCCGGTCTTTCAGACTGCAGAGTGGAGTAAGGTAAGGTTGCATACTGTCCCCATTTTTGTTCACATTGTATATTAATGACCTTGGGGCCAGGCTACTTTACAGGCCAGTTGATTGCCCACGTATAGGTTCTCTTTTAATTCCAGCACTTCAGTATGCGGGCGATACCATCTTGTTGGCAAGGGCAGCATTGGGGCTTCATTCATTACTTGATGGTTTTGTAGAATATATGACTAATTTGGATCGTTCGACTAACTACAGTAAATCTCAGGTGATGGTGCTGGGCCCCAAAAAGACTAGGTCAAGATCTTTACCTGTGCAGAGTAATAGGTTGGCCAGGATCCAACTATACTTATTTGCTTTTGATGAGCAAATTATGTGGGGTCCTGTGGTTAAAACAAAGATGTTAGCCCTATCAAAGATTACTGGCGCCCTGTTTTCCTTATCTGCAAAAATAGACAGTAAGCTACTTTGGGCCTTGTTGAGCATCTATCAGGAAAAATCAGTTTCAGTGGCTACTTATGGCAGTAATGGTTGGAGTTATGTCAATGTTAAGGAACTTCAAGTGCTTGAAAATGTTTTTTGTAGGCGTTTACTAGCAGTTCTTGTCTCCACATTGGCATATACAGTTCATGAGAAGTTAGGGTTAACATTCTTATCGAACCTTATTGCCCTTCGTCCCTAGATCAAATGGCTGACCACTTGGGTGCATGCAGAAAATCACCTAGGTAGGGAGATTATAAAGAATTGCCTGGATCTTAATGGTTGGAGATGGATCAGCTGGCTGAATTATAATTGCCTCTCTCTATAACGAAGGCAGATATTGCTTGGACCGGGGACATTTTTTATTGTGGAGAAAAACTGAGAGAGAAGCAATTGAGCTGAAGAAACCCTAGGTTCATGGCCACAACTTACTTGTGACTGGTCCTAACATTGAATATTTGCTTTATCCCTCCAATCTCCTCCATCGTTATCGTCTAACCAGGTTTAGATTCAATCAGTATCATTTGTTATTGGCATCCCCAAAACCTGTCTTGTGGAGTAAGAAACTGGGTCCCTGTACTTGTGATAACTTTTCCTCACAGACCTGCTGTACTCTGTTTTCTTTTGTAGCTTTTATGAGATCCTTTGCAGAGTGTTTTTACTTCCACTATTGAAATCTACCCATTTTATACAAGTGAGGCCCGCTCTTATGTTCTTATAGCTACTCCCGGATGTATATACAACATATGCCGTTGCAAGTTTCCTATCCTCCTCCTTAAGAATGAGGAAACTGTGGGATGATGTATGGGATCGTTTTAGAGTGTGCTTATTTGTTATTTGCACAACACACTTTATGTTAGGACGGTTTTTGTGTTTAACCTGTTTTTAATGTCTCTTTTTTTTCTCGAAATAAAGTTATTAAGTGTTTGATGTACTATGTGCTATGGGAATTAATCAGATCATTGGCATATATAGTGTGTGGGATCGATAGATGGTCTTTTCATGATTGTATTGTTCACTAATTTATTTTTTTATTTTTTTGTCATATTCAATTTATTGTGGTTTTAATCATATGGTATCTTGCATATTGTATGTTTTACTTTTTCTTCAAACTTTATTGTCTTGTATAGACCGAATAAAGTAATTCTTGACTTGACTTATACTGCTTTAATGAGGCAAGGTCATTCTACCTCTGTAGAATGGAAAGGTCCCTTTGTGTTCCACCTTTTCATGCTGTTCATCTGGTAAATTATGAGCTTCTATTAGCTTACTTAATAATGGCATGTTCAGTTCTGTTTCATGCATGAGGTTTATTTAAGGTCTGCTTAAATTAAAGATTTTTAAGTTGTTAGATCAGACCTACACAGTCACAAATGTAGTTCGGGGGCCCCAATGTGTAGTGATAATAAAGATGATAGATTTAGCTCTAACCTAATGACAGAATGAGGTGTGGTCGTTTCAGATGTAAGAGATGTTGGACCCACTGTGTGTAGATTTTTTCAAGATAATTTATTGTATTGCTGTTCAGGACAGCTAAAGCATAGAGTGATAGAGGGGTTTGTTTTATTCTTAATGTCTTTACAGATTAATCAATTACTCTACCACTAAATAGTTTATCAAACCTCATTATGGATTTGGTAGTGATGGTTGATTTAAGATGCCTAATTGATAGGTGGTTATTCCAAGATAAGCCATGGTCAGTTGAGTATCTGAGATAGTCATATTGATTGACTGTTTCAGTTATGGCTTCTCCTGGCAGCCAGGCCATTTTCTTAATTGTTTTTGTTGAATATCATGACCTTCATTTTCGATTGGTTGGCTGTTTAGCCATTTGCCTGTTTAAAGTAATTTAACTGACTTAGTAGATGCTGTAGGCCTTTTTGAGCTTGTGACAATATCACAAATCATTAGCATATGCCAGATATGTAGTCCCTTGGGTTACTAGTTTTGGCTGTACTCCTTGTTATGGGACAAGGAACTCAGGCAAATCGGTTATATACAATGAAAATAGGAGTGGAGCCAAGATGAGGCCTTGTTTCAGTCCATTCTCAGTTTCAGTTTTGATGGACACTGCCTTATCATTAGTGAGTTTGACTTGTACCCATGTGTCTATTTGCAATTCAAGTTAAAAATTCAATAGTGTTGTATCTATCCCACGTTTTCTGAGCTTATTCCATAATGGCTAGCAATCAACCTTGTCAAAAGCTGTGCCTTAGTTGTTTCACAGAAAGAGGCGAGGCAGCAATGTTATCAACAATGGAGCATGCAGGGCGCAATGCTGTTTGATTTAGTAGTACAAAGTGTTGATTAGTGCCGCATTGTATCAGTAACTTAGTAAGAATTTTGCGAATAATTACCCCTCAAAATCCCAGCAGGCTATTGAGCGAACATTTTTCGCATCTTATTTGATGCTTTTTTGCTTATAAGATTAACAACTGCTCCTTTCCAAGACACTCCTGGTATAGAACACCTAATAATGTGCTCCAAAATGGGGACTCAAGTTTGACCAGAACTATTTAAATACCATTTGGCCCTGCAGCCTTTGAGGGGTGTTTTTTTTTTTTGGCTATCTTCTCAGAAATGTTTACGGTTGGTGTGAAAACTGGTCTACAACCTTGTTCAGTTTAGATCTATACAGCATTTTTGTGTGAATCCCATTTTTTATTTAAGTTGTACTGCTCGTTTGGGCAAAGGTATGTCCCTGAGCCTTGTCCACTTAGGGTCCAAAATGCCTTCTCAGTGTGGGTAGAAATCACATACATCAGTTTAGCCCTGGATTTATGTTGATGGTTGTGTCAGGGATCCACTAATCAATTCTTGAGAGCAGTCTCCTGGTTCCTGATTTTGATGTCCCGTTCCCTAGCGTTGAATTGCTACAATAGGAGTCATAAACTCTTACTATGTATTCTTTTTATATTTGCTATTTTCTGATCAGAGGAGACAACAAAATAGTACTTTTGTTTCCACCTTCTAGGTAGTTTTGTCATTATGTGATGCAGGATATACACAGTTGTTTTCTGTCAGATTTGAAGCCAATCACTTGTGCCTGTTGTTAGAGTGGTCTGCCTGCGAGGTTGGCCAATACTGGAGAAGCTAATTTGAGCGATTATAGGCTTTGCCCTCGAGATTGGGGTACCATATGAGTTTCTTTGAATTCTTTACAGTCATATGGGTATTATATACAGTTTTCAATGGCTTAAGCTGGTCAGGCATGAGGGTTAGGATCATCTTCTGGGGATCGTGATCGCCTTCATGCCTCTGCATTATTTAAAAACTCTTGCATATCTTAACAGTTGGTGTAGTGTATAAAAGTGAAATTTACTATGGTCTGCACAGAGAAGCACCAAAATGTTGCTGTAGACCTGTAATATTCCATGAGATTATGGATAGTACGTCTGAATGATCAACAGTGCTGCTGAAACAGGGGTGTGGAATTCCTATAGCCTGATGGCCAGAACATATTGTTTGGGGTCATGGACAACAAGTTTTCAGGTTTATTTTGTCCTTTGGACAAGTAGGCCCAACCCCCTGTCGCATAAACCCTTTGGTTGCCAATTTACAGTACCACATTATGGAGCAAGGAAATGTCTGTAGTTGAGGTGATATTTATGTCCATATATTCAAGCTGTTCAAAGATGTATTTATAGTCCATTCTATGAGCGCTCTAAATGTTGTAAGCTCAGACTGCGCTACTGACAGTGGTTCCAGTGAAAAAAAAGTGAACACACGTTTGCAAAGTTTAACAATATGAGGCTATGTATATTGCTTCCTGATTACATGCAAATATTTGCAAAGTTTGAAAGACTGATGATTCTTTGCTTTTAAAATAATATGTTCACAAAAAATGCCCTAGGGCATTATTTTTTTTCCTAAACTACTGTGGAATTTTAGGTACCATTTCTTTGAAGCATCATTTAGTAAAATGAGTTGATACATGGTAGAATTTCCAAAAACTATTCATAATGGGAAGTCATGTAACAAGATTATGGGAAACATGAAAATAAGCAAGCATTAGCAAAGCCAATAGGGCCGACATAGCTTTTGTAAAATTTTATTGTTGTGGGAGCTGCTGGGCCCTCACCTTTGTAACAAATATTAGCAAAAATTAATTTGGTCTCAAAAAGCACATTTAGCCTCCATAGTTCAAGGCACTGAACAAAATTACTTTGTGTGTCGATATGTTCCTTGTGAAAGAGCAAATTGCGATAATTCACTGTGAAACCAGCCAATAGATGGATAGAGAGAGAGAGATCCAACTGTAATAAAAATAAAAGGTTTTGGTTAACACCAGACCTAATTAGGGGCCCAATTCTTAAAGAAAGTCACAAAAGTGCACCCATGGTATATGTTTTTGCATTAGTGCAGAATTATGTATTTCATGAATTTACAGAAGTAGACAATGAATTTGTACTCCTAGAAAATATCTGTCAGCTATATTTTAGCATGAGCAAATATGCAAGTGTAGATTTGCTCATAATAACTTATTTTGGGTGTTCACAAGTTCACTTTCCCTCTAGCCACTTTTTTCCCAACCCTGGAAGAAGTTTTACTTCTGATACTTGTTAGGAGTACATTTCCAACCTTTCTCAGTATGAGAAATGATTAGAGAAGAGCTGGTGGAAACCAGTAAAGCATGCAAATTAGTAGGTTTGCATAGACTCAAAAGGACATTCGAGACTTGAAACTATTGCTTACTGCTACCTCCAGCCCTAGAATGAAGTTCAGCGGAAATGTTGCAAAATAAGGAAATTTCTAGTATTTAAGCCCTGGCATAATCATAGAGGTTATTATCAGAGCTCCTATATAATGAGAATGCTGCCATAATTTGTCAATGCACTACATGGAACCAAAGTTTTTTTTTTACAGGACAAGTAGATGTAGGAAGCAGCCTATCACATCAACAAGTAGATATTTTATTAAATTCCATACCCCTGGGATTATCATTATGAATAATGTATAATGTTTGCTAGATAGACAGACTCCCCTGGCATGGTAATAGTCTTGTTTGTTCACGTGTTTGTGATTCGTTGGTGGCAATCTTGAGATTTAGGTATAGCATATTGGACTAGGTGCCTTTGTAACTTGGGGCATTGTGTTTCTGTATTATGATTTTTGTGCCTAAGCAAATAGGGATATTTTGGTTTCTCAACTTGTGTTACCATAATCCCCCATCAGGCCAAGGCCTCTCTCCGTGCCCATATTCTTTGGATCGTCGATTGTGCTGACCAGGTCTTTCTAGTGGTTTCACCTCTGGTGTCAGAATTCTGATTATGAAGAAAACACAGATTTAATAAAGATGTAGAAGTGTCATTTTTTTGTTTGTAAACAAATTTAGTAATTTCAGAATGATGCCCTTCAGATTTGTACAATGTTCTCCTTTTTAGTATGCTGAGTATCTCGATTATTTATACTATGGACCTTGTTTACCGCACTTGTGTATACTGAATGACCTACTGTCCCCTCCATGCTGTCGTTAGGTGATTTTATAAGTAGAGCAGTGGTTCTTTTCGGTCCTGCGATGATTGTAACTCGATTATCCGGGGTGTATATGTATGTATATATATCTATATCTATATATATATATATATACATACATATATATATATATATATATACATATATATATATATATATATATATATGTTCGAGGGCATGTGTAGCTGCAGATACACATGCTGTGCACATCCCGCCATCTAGTGTTGGGCTCGGAGTGTTACAAGTTGTTTTTCTTCGAAGAAGTCTTTTTCGAGTCACGAGATCGAGGGACTCCTCCCCTTTCGGCTCCATTGCGCATGGGCGTCGACTCCATCTTAGATTGTTTTCTTTTCGCCATCGGGTTAGTTACAACAGATCGACACCGAATTTTGAAGAGCTCCGGTGGCCCTTTGGGGTTTTCGATTCCCCGGCGGGGCCTGGTCGGCCTGACCACGTGCGTCTTCAAGGCTAATGGAACAGACCCCATTCCGCTTCTGCCCCAAATGTATAACAAGTATCCTTATACATATCAGCATCCGGTCTGTAATTTGTGTTTGTCTCCAGAACACAAAGAGGATACCTGTGAGGCCTGTCGAGCATTTCGGTCGAGGAAGAATTTGAGAGACTGAAGAGCAAGAAGACTACAAATGGCGTTGGCGCCGACAGGACAACGACACTTGGAGGAAGAGGAAGAAACCTTCTCCATCGCGGATTTGGACTTGGACGAGGTCGATCACGAACAGACGCCGAAAACCGTGAGTAAGACGTCACAACAAAAAACTCACAGAAAAACCGTTAAAGCCCAGGGGACGACACCGCCAGCAGGCCATGGCTTAACCCGAAAAATAGGTGACCGTGCATCTGCACCGAAAAAGGGCATGCGTGTGTCGAAGTCATCCGACTCCGGACGAGATACCGGCACAGAGCAAACTCGACCCCGAGACACCGGGTTGGAGCAATCTCGACACCGAGAGGGCGGCACCAAAATGAGTCTGCATCGAGAGATCAGTACGACGAAAATTAAAAAAGTGTCTTCGGAGCTGAAAAAGACTGCCGAAAAAGTTTCCATACCGAAACATCCGTCCTCGGAACCGAAATCGAGTTCCTACACTGAGGAACAGGGCCTGTACTCACAGATGCAGGGACACAAATTCGGACAGGAACTGGAGGCAGGGGAGCCAGATTACACTCAAAGAAGGCTCCACATTCAAAAGGACACAGGGAAGATCAGTACTCTCCCGCCAATAAAAATTTAAAGAAAACTTGCCTTCCAAGAGAAAGACAAGCAGCCTCAGGCAAAGGTGGCAAGACAAGTGACTCCGCCACCATCTCCACAACGCTCACCACAAATATCACCAGTAGCCACTCCACCAATGATGCAGTCCCCAACTCACACAGGGATGAGTCAGGATGATCCCGACGCATGGGATCTTTATTATGCGCCTGTATCAGATAACAGTCCCGACTGTTATCCAGCGAGACCGTCACCACCTGAGGACAGCACTGCCTACACACAGGTGATGGCAAGAGCAGCGGCGTTTCATAATGTCACCCTGCACGCAGAACCTATAGATGATGACTTTCTCTTTAATACACTGTCGTCCACACATAGTCAGTACCAGAGTCTCCCTATGTTACCAGGAATGCTCAAACACTCCAAACAAGTGTTTCAGGAACCTGAGAAGGGCAGGGCCATAACTCCAAGGGTGGAGAAGAAGTACAAAGTGCCACCAACAGACCCTGTGTACATCACGCAGCAATTAACACCAGACTCAGTGGTAGTAGGGGCAGCTCGTAAAAGGGCGAACTCACACACCTCAGGAGACGCCCCACCTCCAGACAAAGAAAGTCGCAAGTTCGACGCAGCTGGGAAAAGGGTTGCGGCACAGGCAGCCAACCACTGGCGCATTGCCAACTCACAAGCATTGCTGGCGAGATATGATAGGGCTCTTTGGGACGAAATGCAACATTTCATAGAACACCTGCCCAAAGAGTTCCAAAAAAGAGCACAACAAGTGGTGGAGGAAGGCCAGAGTATCTCGAACAATCAGATACGCTCAGCAATAGATGCAGCCGACACAGCTGCTAGGACTGTAAATACAGCAGTGACCATACGGAGGCACGCATGGCTAAGAACCTCAGGATTCAAGCCTGAAATACAACAAGCGGTCCTGAATATGCCATTTAACGGACAGCAATTGTTTGGGCCGGAGGTGGACACTGCCATAGAAAAACTTAAAAAGGACACAGATACGGCCAAAGCCATGTGCGCACTCTACTCCCCACAGAGCAGAGGCACATTTCGGAAATCACATTTTCGAGGGGGGTTTCGGGGACAGAGCACAGAACCCTCACCCTCACAAACAAGACCCACTTATCAAAGCCAATATCAGCGGGGAAGTTTTCGGGGACAATACAGAGGAGGACAGTTCCCAAAGAGTAGAGGGAAGTTCCAGAGCCCCAAAACTCCACAAAATAAACAGTGACTTCAACGTCACAAATCCCCAACACATGACACCAGTGGGTGGGAGACTAACCAATTTCTACAACAACTGGGAAGAAATAACAACAGACACGTGGGTCCTAGCCATTATCCAGCATGGTTATTGCATAGAATTTCTTCAATTCCCTCCAAATGTCCCACCGAAAACACACAACATGTCCAAACAACACATGGATCTCTTACAACTGGAGGTCCAAGAGTTGTTGCAAAAAGATGCAATAGAGCTAGTACCAATTCATCAAAAAGGAACAGGAGTTTACTCCCTGTACTTTCTCATACCCAAAAAAGACAAAACTCTAAGACCTATACTAGATCTCAGAACATTAAACATATACATCAAATCAGATCACTTTCACATTGTGACATTGCAAGACGTGATCTCATGCTCAAACAACAAGACTACATGACAACACTAGACCTCAAGGATGCGTATTTCCATATACCTATACATCCTTCCCACAGAAAGTACTTAAGGTTTGTATTCCAAGGGGTACATTACCAATTCAAAGTGTTGCCATTCGGGATAACAACTGCGCCAAGAGTTTTTACAAAATGCCTGGCAGTAGTGGCTGCTCATATCAGAAGGCAGCAAATACATGTGTTCCCGTACCTAGACGATTGGTTAATCAAAACCAACACGCAAGAACGGTGTTCACAACACACTAGGTATGTCATAGAAACCCTCCACAAACTAGGTTTCTCACTCAACTACAACAAATCACACCTACAGTCGTGTCAAATACAACAATACTTAGGAGCAACAATCAACACAACAGAAGGGATTGCCACTCCAAGTCCACAAAGGGTACAGGCATTTCAAAACGGAATACAAGCCATGCACCCACACCAAAAATTACAGGTAAAATTAGTCATGAAACTACTAGGCATGATGTCCTCATGCATAGCCATTGTCCCAAACGCAAGATTGCACATGCGGCCCTTACAACAGTGCCTAGCATCACAATGGTCACAGGCACAGGGTCAACTTCAAGATCTAGTGTTGATAGACCGCCAAACATACACCTCGCTTCAATGGTGGAACACTATAAATTTAAACAAAGGGCGGCCTTTTCAAGACCCAGTGCCTCAATACGTAATCACAACGGATGCCTCCATGATAGGGTGGGGAGCACACCTCAACCAACACAGCATCCAAGGACAATGGGACACTCAGCAGAGACAGTTTCACATAAATCACTTAGAACTACTAGCAGTATTTCTAGCGCTGAAAGCATTTCAACCTATAATAACCCACAAACACATTCTTGTCAAAACAGACAACATGACAATGATGTATTATCTGAACAAACAGGGAGGGACACACTCAACACAGTTGTGTCTCTTGGCACAGAAAATATGGCATTGGGCGATTCACAACCACATTCGTCTAATAGCGCAGTTCATACCTGGAATTCAAAACCATTTAGCAGACAATCTCTCTCGGGATCACCAACAGATCCACGATTGGGAAATTCATTCCCAAATACTAAAGACTTACTTCCAAAGGTGGGGAACACCGCAAATAGACCTATTTGCAACAAAAGAAAACGCAAAATGCCAAAACTTCGCATCCAGGTACCCACAGGCTCACTCTCAGGGCAATGTGTTTTGGATGAGTTGGTCAGAGATATTTGCATACGCTTTTCCCCCTCTCCCACTCCTTCTATATCTAGTAAACAAATTGAGTCAAAACAAACTCAAACTCATACTAATAGCACCAACTTGAGCAAGACAACCTTGGTACACAACACTACTAGACCTCTCAATAGTGCCCCATATCAAACTACCAAACAGACCAGATCTGTTAACTCAACACAAATAACAGATCAGACACCCAAATCCAGCATTGCTGAATCTAGCAATTTGGCTCCTGAAGTCTTAGAATTCGGGCATCTAGACCTTACACAGGAATGTATGGAGGTCATAAAACAAGTTAGAAAACCAACCACAAGACATTGCTATGCAAATAAGTGGAAAAGATTTGTTTATTACTGCCATAATAATCAAATTCAACCATTACACGCATCTGCTAAACACATCGTCAGCTACCTATTACACTTACAAAAGTCAAAGTTAGCTTTTTCATCCATTAAAATACATCTCACCGCAATTTCAGCTTATCTGCAAATTACGCACTCAACTTCATTATTCAAGGTCCCAGTCATAAAAGCATTTATGGAGGGTCTGAAAAGAATTATCCCACCAAGAACACCACCAGTTCCTTCGTGGAATCTCAACATTGTCGTAACACGACTTATGGGTCCACCTTTTGAACCCATGCACTCATGTGAGATACAGTATTTAACATGGAAAGTAGCTTTCCTAATAGCTATCACATCTCTCAGAAGAGTAAGTGAAATACAAGCAAGTATACTATACAAGAACCCTTTATTCAGATACATAAACATAAAGTAGTTCTAGGAACAAATCCTAAATTCTTACCTAAGGTCATATCACCGTTCCACTTAAATCAAACAGTGGAACTCCCAGTATTCTTTCCAGAACCAGATTCTGTAGCAGAGAGAGCATTACATACATTAGACATTAAAAGGGCACTAATGTACTACATAGATAGAACAAAACAAATTCGCAAAACAAAACAATTGTTTGTTGCATTCCAAAAACCTCATATAGGGAATCCAATATCCAAACAAGGCATTGCCAGATGGCTAGTTAAATGTATTCAAACCTGTTATATAAAAGCAAAAAGAGAACTGCCTATTACACCAAAGGCACACTCAACTAGACGAAAGGTGCTACCATGGCCTTTCTAGGAAACATACCAATGACTGAGATATGTAAGGCAGCCACATGGTCTACGCATTACTGCGTGGATGTGTTAACAACAAAGCAAGCCACAGTAGGACAAGCAGTATTACGGACTTTATTTCAAACAACTTCAACTCCTACAGGCTGAACCACCGCTTCTGGGGAGATAACTGCTTACTAGTCTATGCACAGCATGTGTATCTGCAGCTACACATGCCATTGAACGGAAAATGTCACTTACCCAGTGTACATCTGTTCGTGGCATGAGACGCTGGCGCGGCTGTAATACAACAGGGGTGACACCTTAGAGATAATCAACACAACGTAGTGAGGGCACATAAAATCAATGTAAGAGGGCCCCTGAATGTGCTGATTCTGGCGCGCTGAATGTTGCCAAACCGTGGGTGAGTCGCGGTGATTCTGGAGACCGGGGGGAGGGTGCCGACTGAGGCGAGACGCGTCCTGGGTGTGCAAAGCCGGTGCTGGACATCAGATTGGCGACGCTGACCCCGTGGAGGGGCCCTCAGCGGTGCGAGATTGGGGTACCGCTGGTACCGGAAATTACAGCAAGCACATTCGCACATTCGCAGGGAACGGAGGGCAGTCCGCACGTAAAAGACACTAGCTCTTGTCACCATGGGAAAACATGACAAAGCCCAGTCTAAACTACAATTCGAGCGACGCAAAACTATGAATCAGACTGGGGAAGGCGCGGAAGCTAGATCGGAGGGGTCCCCGGAGGTATGACTCTCTCTTTGTACCCTGACTTCACACTGCAGGTGCAAGAAGCGAGGAAGCAATTTCTGAAGGGAAAGACACAGCTAAGAGCACTGCAACTAGATTCCAGAATGTTATACCCAGCCAAACTGAGAGTAGATGTAGATGGTAATAAAATATTTTTCACTGATCATAAAAAATTGGAACAATTTGTGAACCGTAAGCTGGCAGATAAAAGAAACGCTCCGAGAGCCGAGCCGGCGAACGATTTATCAAAGTGCAGATATTAGTCATAAAAGCTCTCCTGTAGAAATCTGTCCAGAACACTAATTTTTGCGAAAGATGTGTACATTATAGTTCTAAATCAGTGTCATATGGTTATCACCCATAATGAGAATTTTTTATGTTTTCTGGGACTGGAGGTAAACCATACTTGTATTGCACACTGGACGTGACATGTCCCGGGGTATAGGGATGGTCTGTGGAAAAATATATTGGTAGCAAAGGTAACAAAACTATTGTTAAGGCGAAGCAACATCCGCCTTCATGTGTGTTCCACTTATATCATTGTTGGGGTTAGTATTTAGTGGGGTAGTTCGCGGGAGGATTTTGAAAGTTACTAACAGATGGGCAGGTTGGGGTTTGGCCTATTGTGGGAGGTGGGTAGGGGGGAGGGAAGAAATTGCAGTAACAGTATGGTGGAAATGTCGGGTAAGACAAAGCAGACAAAATACAGACAAGTACTATGCACAATTGGATTTAAAAAATCAATCTATAAAAATAGATGACTCCAGCGCACACAACTACTGACACACAAAAGGATCACCACAAACTTAGGTTAGTCACCTGGAATGTGCGGGGACTTAATGATACACGCAAAACCCGGGGAGTGGTGGCATATTTACTCAGACATAAGGTTGATATTGCAGTGTTGCAAGAGACACATTTGGCCCCAAATAGTCCTATGCTCACCACTCGCAGAAGGAAAGGGCAGTTCTTGGCTGCAGGTTACACAACTCACTCTAGGGGCGTCTTATTGTGGGCCTCCTGAGCATCTGCCATTGAGTTCCAGAGCGCGGAAATTGACACCAGTGGGCGATATGCGGTGGCAAAGTGTAAGGGCAGGGCTTTCACCTTTATGTTAATAGGAGTATATGGAACGAACTACGACGACCCCCAGTTTTATAGAGATCTAGTGGTGCGGACAATGAAATGGAGAGACCTTCCACAACTTTGGTGTGGAGACTTTAATTGCACGTTGTCTCCTGCATTGGATAGATCGGGGGTAGGACCAGGGACCCGCGACCCGGCTGCTGCAGCGCACGCAATACTAGACATAATGGTGGTCTTGGGGCTAGTGGATGTCTGGAGAGATAGGCACCCAGAAAAGGGAGGTTACACTCATTACTCATCAGCACATGATTTGTATACATGCATAGATCTTTGGCTGGTCTCCCGCAGTTTATCACATAGAGTGACACCCGAAGCGCCTTGGCCCGTACTTATTCGGATCACTCGCCAGTCCCGATATTACTGACAGTGGGTCATGTTCCACAGCCACCGTTCTCCTGGAGAGTCCCACCATACTCGCTGACAGACACCGTGTTCAGGAAGGAACTGACCAATACAATCAAATAATTTTTCCAACTAAACAAAGGATCAGTTGCCCGAGTAAGTACAGTCTGGGAGACATTTAAGGTATACATAAGAGGGATTACAATGTGCAAACATGCGGGAGTGCTCCGATCAATACGTGGGCGACTACAATTACTTGAAGGGGAACTATCCCAGCTAGAACAAGAACATTGTGTCACTTCAGATACACGTGCATTGGGTCAAATTCGTGCTAAGGTGCAGGAGTATCAGGAGACAGCCCTGTCAGAAATTCGGCATATGGGGAAGTATGCTGTTGCCCGGACATACGGGGAGGGGGACAGATCTGGCAAAGTCCTAGCGAACTTAATCCGCCCCAGCCGCAACACTAATCTCATTAATAAAACGATCAAATCAAATCATTAACATTTATAAAGCGCGCTACTCACCCGTGCGGGTCTCAAGGCGCTAGGGGGGAGAGGGGGGTTACTGCTGCTCGAAAAGCCAGGTTTTGAGGAGTCTCCGGAATGCGGAGTGGTCCTGGGTGGTCCTGACGCTGGTGGGAAGGGTGTTCCAGGTCTTGGCTGTCAGGAAGGAGAAGGACCTCCCACCCGCTGTGGAGTGGCAGATGCGAGGGACGGCAGCGAGCGCGAGGCTAGAGGAACGGAGGAGACGGGTGGGGGCGTAGAAGCTGAGTCGACGGTTGAGGTATTCCGGTCCCTTGTGGAGGGCTTTGTGTGCGTGGGTGAGAAGTCGGAAGGTGATCCTTTTGCTGACTGGGAGCCAATGCAGGTGTCTCAGGTGTGCGGAGATGTGGCTGTTGCGGGGTACGTCGAGGATGAGGCGGGCCGAGGCATTTTGAATACGTTGCAGGCGTTTTGGGAGTTTGGCGGTGGTCCCAGCATAGAGGGTGTTGCCGTAGTCCAGGCGGCTCGTGACGAGGGCGTGGGTCACGGTTTTTCTAGTGTCGGCGGGGATCCAGCGGAAGATCTTGCGGAGCATGCGGAGGGTGAGGAAGCAGGCGGAGGACACGGCGTTGACTTGCTTGGTCATGGTGAGAAGAGGGTCCAAGATGAAGCCGAGGTTGCGGGCGTGGTCTCAGGGGGTCGGTGCGGTGCCGAGGGCCGTGGGCCACGAGGAGTTGTACCAAGCGGACGAGGTGTTGCCGAGGATGAGGACTTCCGTTTTGTCAGAGTTCAACTTTAGGCGGCTGAGCCTCATCCAATCTGTGACGTCCTTCATGCCCTCTTGTAGGTTGGTCTTGGCACTGGCGGGGTCCTTGGTGAGGGAGAGTATAAGTTGGGTGTCGTCGGCGTAGGAGGTGATGATGATGTTGTGCTTGCGTACGATGTCGGCGAGGGGGCTCATGTAGACGTTGAAGAGTGTCGGGCTGAGCGATGAGCCTTGAGGTACGCCGCAGATGATCTCGGTGGGGTCTGAGCGAAACGGTGGGAGGTAAACTCTTTGAGATCGTTTTGAGAGGAAGGAGGCAATCCAGTCCAGGGCCTGGCCTTGGATCCCGGTGGAGCGGAGGCGGGTTATTAGGGTGCGGTGACAGACGGTGTCGAAGGCAGCCGAGAGGTCGAGGAGGATGAGGGCGACTGTTTCACCGTTGTCCATCAGGGTTCTGATGTCGTCTGTGACTGAGATGAGGGCGGTTTCAGTGCTGTGGTTGGTTCGGAATCCGGTTTGTGAAGGGTCGAGCAGGTTGTTGTCTTCCAGGAAGGTGGTAAGCTGTTTGTTGACGGTCTTCTCTATTACCTTGGCAGGGAAGGGGAGGAGCGAGATGGGGCGAATAATAATAATAAAACGATAGCAACAGATGGTAGCATACTCAATGACCCTGAGGATACCGGCTAGATTTCGTGAATACTACCAAACACTTTACACTACAAGAGAAACCTCTGAACCTAACGCCATAAAAGAATATCTCACCCACATAGTGTTACCGAAACTTTCGGAGAGCGACAGAGAGGCTCTGGGGGCACCATTTACACTGGTCGAGATAGCAAAAGCGCTGGGAAGCATGGCTGAGGGTAAGGCCCCAGGCCCTGATGGCCTGACTGTATATTTCTACAAAGCATACCAAACACTAATACTCCCTAACCTAAAAGAGGTGTTTGAGGAGATGGTTGAAGATTGGTACGTGCCTCCATCGATGAGGGAAGCCATGATTATCACACTGCTTAAACCGGGGAAACCACAAGAACAATACTCCTCCTATAGGCCGCTATCGTTATTGAATGTAGACGTCAAAATATATGCCAAAATTTTAGCGGAACGACTGGCCAAAGTACTGCCCCTACTAGTAAAGCCTGAACAGACAGGATATGTCCCCGGCCATAATCTAACCATGAACCTACGCACATTATTCGGCATCATACAGAACATTAACCCCGATATACAAGCGGTGGCAGTCTTTTTAGACGTGGAAAAAGCGTTTGACTCAGTGGAGTGGGACTTCTTATGGGCAGCACTGCGACGGTTCGGGGTAGGGGACACTTATTTACACTTGATAGCCACATTGTACAGGAAACCCCGGGCCAGAGTTCGAGTCAATTGCACGGTGGCGGAGGCAATGGAAATCACCAGAGGCACTAGGCAGGGATGCCCACTTTCCCCTTTATTTTATGCTTTGGTAGCGGAGCCTCTGGCTTGCGCCCTGAGGGAATATCATGGGTATCGCGGCCTTGATTTCAAGCATTACAACGTGGTGATCTCGGCATACGCAGACAATACTTTGCTGTATATCAAAGATCCAAAATGTAATGTGGCACCGATGCTCCAAGAAATAGTTCGATATGGAGCATTGTCCGGCCTTAAAGTTAATTGGGGTAAATCCTTGATGTTCCCGCTGACTCCCTCCATGGTACAGACGGAGGTGGGTTTCCCGCTTAGATGGGAGATTTGGTCAGTTAGGTATCTGAGTATTAAGGTGCACACTGATCCCAACATTATCATGAAGGATAATTATGACATAGCGATAACTAAATTGGCAACAGATGTTGAAAAATGGATACGACTCCCACTGTCCTTGATTGGTAGGATAGCGTTGATGAAAATGGTGGTGTTGCCGCGCTTTCTATCCCTGTTCCAGAATATTCTGATGGTGCTGCCCAAGAAATATTTTACCACATTAAGATCGCTCCTCATTAAACTAGCCTGGGCAGGCAAACAGCCCTGAGTGCAATGGCGTGTGCTAACTTTACCATATGAACTAGGTGGCCTGGGAGCTCCTGATTTGGAGGCATATAGCGTGGCAGCTCGAGCTGCAGTGGCGCAGGCTTGGCTCCACGGACCAGAAAATACCCCATTTCTTAGGATAGAGAGGGAGCTGGCGTCACCGGCTCCGTTACAGGGAAGACTATACCAGACCCCGTGCAGACAATATAAAAAAATAGCATCCCTGGACTCAGTAGCAAGGGCATGGCAAGAGATTATGGACAAACAGAAATTGGCTTTGCTATATTCCCCACATGTACCATTATATTGCTGTGCTTGGTTTCCACTATGCGCGACAGAAAACTGTTATGCACCCTAAGCAAACTAGGTATTAACACCTTAGGGGACCTATTTGAAAACAACAGTATGAAAAGTTGGGAAAAAGTGAGAGAGGGAACCGTTGAGACTACTTCCCTGCACCAGTTCCAGTATTATAGGTCACGACATGCACTGGTCCAGTTGCTGGGAGACGACATGCAAGAACCCCCCGAAATCACATCGCTCTCTGTGATCCTGCAAGGGTATTGTACGAGACGCTTGGTGTCCCGACTATATGCATCGATACAAGAGTCAAGAGCTCATGAGCTCTCAAGGGCCCGCGTGGAGTGGCAAAGAGATCTGGGTGTACAGATCACAGACGCACAGTGGCGTTACTGCTGCGCTAAAACACACTCTATCCCTCTAAATGGCAGGCATCTTCTCATTCACTTTAAATTCCTCAACAGAATATATTACACCCCAAGCCGACTACACAGATATGGTTTACGTGAAAATTCGAACTGCCCCAGATGTGGGGTGGAACGAGCCGATTTCTTACATATGGCATGGGTGTGTGAGAATATACAAATTTTTGGGAGAGCCATATTTAAATAACTGAAGACTATAACTGGTGAACAAATAGACCCTGGACCACTCTTAGCACTTGTGGGGTGGGACGACCACTTACCAAAATCTATTCGCAAACTGGTGTCAATGGACCTGTTGCTGGCTAAGCTTGGGATCGCCATGAGATGGGACCGTGGGCCGATCCCTAAGGTGGATGAATGGCATAGAGATATGACTTATTGTAACACGCAGACCGACACTTACAGTGAGTTACTCCCTCCTACAAACAAACCAGCGACATTTTGGGAAATATACAAGCAATCCCTTATAGGGAAAGAAACGGGAGAAACGGAGGGTGAGATAACTGATTGATAACAAAGCATGATCACTGTTGGGTGTATGGTTCAAGACTACCAATGGCTTGTATACATAATTGAAGGATTCTGTACTGATAAAATCTGGAAGGTGAAAATATCTACTGAAATGACGCAATATGACATTCGAATTGTATGAGTCTGCTAATACATGTTATTATTGTACTGCTTTACTTGTTTGTATAAAAGCATAAATAAAAGGTTAAAAAAAAAAATACAGATAACATTACAGTGTTATAGAAGTTTGCTCCTTCAGTGCAGTGGGGGGGGCTACATGTTAGTAGGCATGAGGAGGGGAGGAAAAAAGTGCGAAAAGAGAGAGATTTATTCCCTCCTGTATCATGAACGTGGGGACAGGGCTATTCTGTGGGACCTCAAGGGCAGTCAGAAAGGCTTCCCAGTCTGATTCGATGGGTCTCTTTATGAGTCCCCTGACTTGCTTTCGCTGGAGCGCCACAGCCTCAGCTTTGCCCCATTTCAGCATCGCCAGTGTGCCACTCCTAGCAACCTCGTGGCCTTCCAAGACATTGGTATTAAACTACGCACCCGTAAGAGCACCAAATCAATTAATCTTGTGGTGGCACCCCTAGCTTTCCTGCACCTGTAAAGGCCTAGTATACAGCCAGCCAAGCAGTCAAGGTCAGAGGGGACCACTGTGAAAGACAATACGTCTGTAAATTCAGACCAGAGGCCTCGGACTAACGTGCAGTTCCAAACCATCTGCAGCATGTCTGCCCTTGGCATCCAACACTGTGGGCAGTCAGGCGACTCCGAAGTCCCTTTAAGAGGGGCCAGTGTACGCTTGCCTTTGCTCAGCCAACTGGTCAAATGGCGGCCTTAACCTAGCATGTGCATAGCTCGTATCAATGAGTGGGGGGGCCAGTTCCAAGTCCACTATAACCCCCAGTCTTTCCTGCATGCCATCAAACTCCGATAGGCAAGGATATAGCCTGCTGGGGGTCCCACCGGGTCTGACAGCTGGTAAAAAGAGATAAGCGATCTGTCCAGAAAAGGCTCTCCCAGACGGCCCAAGGGATCGCAGTAGGATGTCAGGCATATTGAGGCATGTCTGCATGAAGGGCAAGGCTGGCAAAACTACAGTGGGCTGCCCAGAGCAGTCTATTTGCAGGCAAAGGGAGTGCCGTGCCACGTAAAGAGGCCCATGCACTCTCTACTGTGTACTGTGTACTGTGTGCACGACCCAACTCATCTGTGTATCTCCCCGCCACAGCAGGTGCACTGCTAAATAGTACTTTTCAAAATTCGGGCCCTACGGTCCCCGTGCTCCAATAGGAGCTGTAATTTAGAGAGTGCCACCCGCCTCCTACTCTTGTTTCAAATGAGACCACCCAACATGGTGTGCAACGTGCCGAAGGTGCTGTGGGGAACCATCACTGGCAAGTTAATGAAGTAATATTAAAGTTGTGCATGAACGATGATGTTTGCTTATATAAGGGACACACTCCTCAGATACTACTTCAGTGAGTGACCGGTTCTCATTGGATTCACCAGTATGGAATATTGGTAATTGGTGATGAATTAGAGGTGTGATATGCAGAGGATCTTGTTCTGTTTATCATGATTACCTAATTTGCCACTTGCACTAACACGCCATAGAAGAAAGACTGAATGTAACATGGAGTTGGAACAGGATCCCATTCACTGAAAAAAAACAAAGGTTAAAGTGACGTTATAGTTAGATGAAACTGTCAGTTAAAATGTAACATTTAAATGCAAAAAACCCTGAAATTTACCA
Organism: Pleurodeles waltl; assembly: GCF_031143425.1. Lineage (NCBI taxonomy): Eukaryota > Metazoa > Chordata > Amphibia > Caudata > Salamandridae > Pleurodeles > Pleurodeles waltl. The sequence continues at coordinate 723,936,977 of NC_090445.1, forward strand.
GTTATAAATAACTGAATTAACTATAATTCACACTCCCGCCATGCACATACTGTTGTCAGTAATGTAATTTCAGATGTCATCAGTGATGCTATCAGCGATGCCAAAAAACACATCTTAAGTGATGTACTATGTGAGGTCATAAGCAGTGCATGACAGGGTTGCGAGTTAGATGTATTTCAAATAAGTACAATTGGTGAATTTGTTTTTTTGTTTTGTTTAAAAGTTGCATTTTAACTGTAGCATCACTATAAATTTTGTTTTTTTCAGTGAACTTTTCAGGGTTTTTAAAAATATAAATTAGATATTAGCATACCTAACAAAGATATCCCTTTAACATGTTTTTTTTTTTTTCAGTGAAATTCTTTTTTTTTTTTTTTTTACAGTAACGTAGCAATGGACAGAGATGTCATTATAAGTAAGGCAGACCTAATGGCTTTGCAACAAGTCACCACATTAAATTAACTGTATTCCAAAATAATCATTATAAAGCAAAGCAATACATATGAATTATTGCCACAAAAATATTTAAAAGAGAATTACTGTAAATGTCTGTTTGAGTCTTTTTTTAACACTCTTCAGATCACAAAATGCAACCATAGAATCAACCACAAGGGGTCCTCACAATGTAGCTGAAAAGCATGCAGCTTCAGCTCTGAGTGGTTTCAAAATAATGGTAAGCTCTTCTGGCGTTATGCAGTCAGTGACCAAGAGACTTACAGCTTATCCTCCCAGGTAAATGGTTAACCGCTGGGAGCTGGTTGCATTGGTTTGCTCCCAATAGGCGGGAGTAGCTTTTGTTCATGCTCTCGCTGAGCGGGAGAAAAACTATGTTCCCTGTTTTTCTTAAACTTTCCTGGAAGGCTACTGTGCTCCTTGCACCTCCCCACAACAGTTTTATAAATTGTTGGTGGTACCCCTGCCCTTCTTTGTGGCACCAAGATAACCACAGCTTTTAAACGCAAAACCAATGCAGAGCATTACTGGGAGCTCCCGGCAACTGTGAAAATTGTATGAACAGCCTTGCCACTTCTAATAGTGAAGTGCCAAGGCAGCTTATTTTTGTTTATGTATTTGGATGCCCCGGTCCCACCCTGAGCACCATCAGCCTATTTTTCAATTTCTTTGTTTAACAATGGCAGCGTGGAGAACCCACTCCTGCGCTGCTCATGCGATTTGTTTTTCAAGGTGGGGACCCCGTTCCGACTCCGGGCACCTACAATCCTTTATGTTTGGGGCCGCTGGGGTGTACGAAGACTCCTGTGGGACTTCCGGCTAACTGGCGGGAGCTAGTTGCATTGATTTTTCTCCCACCAGGCAGGAGTAGCTTTTTTTAATGCTCTTACTGGGTCGGAGCAAAACTCTGTTCCCTGTCTTGGAGAGGGAGTTCCCTGCCTGCACTCTCCTGGGCAGGGAACAACACAGTGTCTGGGGCATGGGGTACGCAGGACGATCCCTGCCATCAGGCCATGGGGATGTAGTCCCCGAGGCCATTATGTGGCTCGAGGAGGGGTGCATTTCCCCCCTTCTCCCCAAATGAACATTAAATTGGGCCCCAGCAGGTGAACAGTGATGGGCCTTGGGGGATGTGATCCCTTGGGCTTTTAAATGACTCAGGGATGGAGGGGGCACACACCTCTCTTCCATGGTAAAACTTATTTGGCAACCAACTTGGCCTACCCTAGGAGGGATTCAGATTGAAAGGGCTGGGGCCCACGTTTTTATTTATTTAAATTTCTCTGTGATACCACGAGAGAGAGAGAGAAAGAATGAATATATATAAATATAAAATCTCCTACTGGTGGTAGATAGCTATAGTTAGGATCTACTTTTCATAGTAGAAAGTGTTTGTTTTGTCAATAACTTTGACGAATCTTTATGAAACTTTCAAAACTAGTACGACAGTCAGTTTAGCTGCTGTGATGAAAGTTTCAGGGTGATTCATCAAGTGGGGGCTGAGAACAAAGGGGGGGGGGCCCAAAACACATTTTCCCCATGCATTTTCCCATAGGATCTTTAGACACACCTACCACCAGAACTGCTGAATGGAATTACACCAAACTTACCAGGAAACTAGTTCTTGGTATGCAGATCATGCTTTCTGGTATTTGGTGTAAATCCGTTCAGTAGTTTTGGAGTTGTTAAGGTAAAAAGAAAGATTAAATATCTGGGTGGTGCCTAAGCACAGATCTCATGGTGAGATCTGATGGGCTGTCAGCACTTCAACCAGGAAGTGGTGGCAGCCATGTTGGGATCGATATACAAGATAGCACCCTACTGAAATGCCTTGTAGCGAATGGTAGGTTTTGAGGGTCACAAAAAGGAGAACGTATAAAGGGTGATAACAGCTTTTAGTTACAATATAAATTATTTGTTGATGGTACCATACTATTTTTAGGAATTGTGGCATGTTCTAAGGTGATTTTATCCAGTGAAGAAGCCTTCTACTGGGATGTCATGAATCATGTTTGATAGAAAACTCCTTTCTCATTTGTTTCCCCATAGAGGTTATGGTAGGTGCTCCAGAAACTAAAATGTGGGCATATTTTTTGTAAATTCACACTATTTTTCTCAGCCATGTGAGAAGGAAGTAAGTTTTACTGATAATGTCAGACTTCAAACAGGATTAGCCTGTTAGTTGATTCCCTTGTGTTCTAAAGAAAAACTAGAGTGCTAACAGTCTTATATATGACAAAAGTGTAGCACATCCAAAGCCATATCGATTGAATCAAACTGGTAAAACATTTAAGTTAGAAAGGGACAAAATGAAGGGGATCATGTTGTCATATAAAGTATGGTTAGTGCTGTAGTACATTTTTTTAGCAAAAACAAAGAGGGGGAAGGAGGTTGTCGGGCTGGGTCTTTCCTCCTTATAGCCTATATAACATTACAAAAGAGGCCCAGCTAAAAGAACTACCACAGGATGGATAGGAAAAAGGATTTTCCTGTTAGAAAAATCCTCACCCACCAGGGTTACCCCTTGGTGGCATGCTATAGGAGTGGTGGGGTCATGGGTGAGTTAAAATTACCTGCCTCCTAGTAATTCCAATGATTTAATAGATCTCTTGGAAACGGTATGATCAAAAAGGGGCTACAGAATTGTGGGATGTAATGTACCTGACTTCCTAGTCATCCCACACTTCCACAGCCCCTTTTTAATCATCCCACCTCCAAGAGATCAACAGAGTCAGTGAAAAAATAAAAACTCACATAAGTGCTTAGGTGCTGCTTTTGAACAGTAACCATCAGAGGGCATCAGTCCATTTGGTGTGTATGTATACGGAACCATGCATGCCTTTACCACGCATGCTTTTACAATGCAGCTGTTACAACACAGGTACCATTACCACACATAACATTTACCACTCAGGATTTTACAACAATTATGCCTTTACCACAAATTTCATTGTAAAAGCATGAACGGTAAAGGCATATTGTGTTAAAGGTTTTGCAAGTAAATGTAAGTATTTTACAGGTAAGTATAAATCTTTTTGTATGTGTATACAAAGTGTTTGTATTTGTCCTGTAAAATACTTACATTTTCAAGGTAAAGGCATATGCTTGGTAAAAAAAAAAAAAAATGTACAATTATATACAAACCCATAGAAATTCAGAAGTTATAGTTAAGAGTTATTTCAAGTAACTATAACCCACACCCTAGGGTAACTATAACTCGCACCCCTGCCTTTCAAGTTTTTTCTTCAATAATTTGACTGCTAATGTTTCATGTACATTTTTAATGACGTTATAGAAGTTGTCATGAGTCCTGTAATATCTGGGGTAATTAGCAGTGCTTGGCGAGGGCGCGAGTTTTAGTTACCTTAGGGTGCGAGTCATAGTTACTTGAAATAACTAACTATAACTTCTGAAGTTCTATGGTTTTGTGCAGGTAAATTCAAAACCCAACTATAACGTCGCTATAACCTTTGATTTGTTACGTGAATTTCTATGTTTTTTAAATTCATTTTTTTTTAACATAAAGTAATTTTAATTACTATACGTTAGTCCGACCACCGCCTTCGGCGGTGTGCGGCAGGGGTTGGCGGCAGGCCCTGCAGCCAGCCCCCATAACCACCCAAACCCGCACAGCGCATGGCCTGTGGCCATGCAGGGCGAGGGTTGGCCGCAGTGCCTGTCTCTCTGGGTGTGAGAGGTTGTATCTGGTGTTTCACACTGGGGGGGGGGGGCATATAGCCCCTTCTCCTGGCCAATTTTACCACCAAGGGACCCCATTCCACAGGGCATGGCCTTAATACATATTCAGGGCCAGCTGGTGGGCGGTGCAACTGGTGCCACCGCACCGGGTGTTGACTTTGGGTAGGGACGCCTTGTTTGCAAGTTTATTATGGTTTCAAATGCACCTGCTGCCCTGTTTCTTGCCTCCAGTACTTTTCTGGCAGCAATACAAATTTCAAGATAACTCCGTGATTAATGTACTTCTTGGAGAGAGATTCAAGTTTTGTCTAGTCATAGTTTTGACTCTTCATAAAGTAGCGTTAGCACTGAGGGTTCATATGCTTGCTGTAAAGAACGTCTACCATGCAGATCACAAAGTGCATGTAATGTGAATATGTCAGTGGGTTACTGATTGTCATATAGATCATGTTGTTGCTTACATATTAGAAGTTAAAATCCTGATATAAAACAGTGAGCAATTAACTGTCATCAAAGAGCTGCATGCAAACTTCAAGGTGTAGATTACAGTGTTATGATTTTTTCCCCCAGTCTTTCATTAACCTAATGTTGCGAAACGGGTTTCCTTTGAGTAGAAATCAATTCTTATTATTAAAGAGAACCCCCAACACCGGTGTTACGTTTTAACTATTGTGCTTCTTCAGACCAAGCAGTCAAACTATATTGCCTACCAGTATGAATGACGTGACTCCTCCAATTTGTAGTCCTCTGTAACATTTCCTATACACAGATTTACACACCTATCATTGATTGTCTCTGTGTAATGTTCTGTGATGTAAAGTGCTCAGGCATCCTACTCTGGTATGATTGGTGTATATAAAAAAATTATTAAATGCATCTGATAAGATAGTGGTTATGGAGACTTGAGGGGTTGAAGTGTGATACTGAGGGAATATATTATTTTCATAATGGGGGAAGCATGGCCTCCCTTTACCCGGGTCGATTTCTGCCCCGAGGACCCTATTCCCTGGCCATGTCACCATGTCCCCATTGTTTGGGACTGCAGAGGAGAGGGGGGTAGAGCCTGAATCGCCCTTCAGTCTCAGCCCACTCCCCACCTCCTGTAGAACCCGGCATTTCTGTCACAGACAGGTAGCTGCTAAAGATGCAGCTCACTCTCTGTGAGAGCAGTTGCTTCCTCTGTTTCCCTGTTCACAAGCTTGTGAGCAGGGAAACAGAGGAACCCTCTGCTTCCAGTGGACAGGAGCACTTGAACAGCTCACGCCCAGTGGAACAGGAGTGTTTGCTGTGACACTCCCAGCAAGTCACAACAAACAGCTATGTCCCAGGGGTGGGCACCATAGGACATAGCAGGAACAGACCCTGGGGATAGCGGTCCCCAGGGCCATAACTGGCTCCTTGAGGGGGGCAGCGTAGCCCCCTCCAACATTTGAATTTTCCCTGGGGAGGTGGTGGTGATCCCAGGGGTTGGTGGTCCTTGGACCTCCTTCAGTATTTTAGTTCAGCCCTTGAGAGGTGGCAGTCCTTGGGGGAGAGGAGGGTGGGGTGTCCCCTGATATAGTTAGCATTTTGCCCCAGGGAGGTGGTGGTCCCCAGGTGCAGGGGGGGCTGTGAGATCCCCTGCACACTTTTGAATTAAATCTGTGGAGCTGCACAGGGGCCAAACAGCCCTGGCGATGTGGTAGTGCCCAGGGTGTGGTGGCGTGGGTCCACAGGACCCCCACCCCCCTTCTGTAAGTAAAGCATTTTGCCCAAGGAGGTGGTGGTCCTTGGGCACCCCCATACTATTGAATTAAAGCCCCAGGGAGGTGGCAATCCTGGGGGCATAAATAAGGCCAGGAGGGGGGGGGGCTTCTGCCCCTCCTCCTTTATGTTTTTACAAGCCCCTGTGACCTGGTCCACCAGGGGCTTTATTAAAACAAGTGCGAGAGACCTTGTGTCTTGTTACGTAACAGGGATAGTTTCAGGCCCTAGGTGAGAATGGGCTGCAACTTAATTTGTATGCCATCGTATTGAAAACTGAGTTTGCAAATACATATGCAGGATTGCATCTCAGTTGTCTCTCTACCTCCCCTGATCGGGACCAGAATTGACTTGTTCCAGTTGAACACCAGGCCGGAGGTTTCACTCTACAGATCCAGCATAGTGAGCATTCAGGGCCTATGGCTGACCAACAAACAATCACTTTGTTGGCATCAAGTATGATCAAATCCGCCCACTCCCAGGAACCCTTACACTTTGGCATCGCACCTGACCCAAGTTGCCAGAGGCATCATCACCAGGGCGAAAAGAAGCAGCGAGAGGGGCAGCCCTATCCATCCCCTCTATGGAAGTGTAGGTTATAGGATGCTAATGACTTTAGCTTTGGGCTGAGCTGAAAGTCCATTAACAAAGGATTTTCCGCGTGGTCCAAAATCCATGCATGACAAAAAAGAAGTACCAATTTAGAAGTGCCAATGCCTTTTCAAAATCTATGCGCATAAGGGCACTGGGATGCCGGAGAGTGTGGGCCTGTGGAAGGGTACTATGTGGATACAGTGCTGAGTGCTGCGATGGGGTGAAGAAGGCACATTGGCCCGGATGCACCAAAGAAAACATTACCCACACCAGCCTCCCAGCCAGGAGAGCAATAAAAGTCTTAGTCTCTGTGTTTATTGGGGAAACTGGGTGATAAGAGCAGCAGTGCTCCACCAGGCATTCTGTTTAAGTATCACTACAGCTGGTGCCAAGTCTAGTTCAGACAGCAGTGCCCCTCTCTCTATTGCCTCTTGGAACATTTTCAGCAAGTAAGGAGCAAGAATCTGTCTGAATTAAATATAGTATCCAAGCAGCAAGATTTCAAATTGTCTGCAAGAAACATTTGGTTTTGCTTGGAAAGAGTAACTTTTACTTGTTTTCCTTCAGCACACGCTTCATCTTGCGGAACCCTCTGGCCTTTGCTCCCATCAGACACATCTCAACAGCAGTGGCTTTTGGTTTGATGATACCAATTTCCTTCAGTCTCTTTCCACAAACTGGGAAGGTGAGTGGAAACCATAATTGGCAGCAGGAACAATGTGTTTGATGGTATGTGTGGCTGTATACACATGCTCTTGCCACCTAGTGTTGGGTTCGGGGGTTGCAAGATGTTTATCTTCGAAGAAGCAATTTCTAGGGACACTGTTGAGTGATTCCTTCTCGGTGATACTGTGCTTGGGCATCAACTCTTTTGTTATATTGTTTTCTCTCCACTGTCGGGTTCTGACATGTGTCTCCCTTCACTCTGGTTTCGAAACCTTTCTTCTGTCTTTCCTAAAATTGGCTGTATTGTTTTTGATCGTGCTTTTTTATTATCATGCTCATTTCACTCCGTCGGTCTTGGACCCAAATGAACGCCCTTTGAGGAGTCTTCACCCATTTGAGCCTACCTCGCCACATAGCACTGACCATTATGCCATGTTGAAGGAGCGAGCGCCATTTCAATTCTGTCCTCAGTGCCACTTCAAGTTCACGCACACCGACTAACATCAGGTGTGTAATCTGTGCCTCCCCATCAGGAAGCCACCTGTGATGCCTGCTGATCTTCAGGTCCAAAAAGATACTTCAGGGCTCGTCGACTAGAGATGGCAATTGTATTTTGCAAGTTTGCGCCGCTTTTGCATCATGAAATGACGCAAATGCGACGCAAACAAGTATAAATATGGCCATAAGTGTTGCCACTCCTCACATGACACTTCCCCAAAACCCTTTACTATTATGACCAATTCTAGGAGTAAAAGCAGCATCAAGGTTACCTATTTATGGCTCAATTGTGGAAATGAAAGTGGGTGGGTGAATGATAGCTGTAGTTGATAATGTCCTAGAAATGGTAGCATTGGATATTTATGAGATGTAATGGCTTGACTCCATGAAACAGGACAATTATTTGAAAGAAATAGCAGGTTATGTTTTAGGGTACCGACCTGAAGACAACTGAACTAACATTAGAAGCTGTTTACATGATTAGTCGGGAGTCTGACTGTGAAGATTACCTATTGATTAAAGGTGATAGGTTTGTTTTGGCATGGTCTTCACGACCTAAGAAAATAAACATGGTCTGCTACTACCAATACAACTTTAGTGGCAACAACGTATTAATTGCCGTATATGGAGAAAATGATGGATGAATCTACTAACACATGTCCTGGTTTCCAAATAAAATTCCAAATAACATGTAAACTTGGAACCCTTCTGTAATTTTTCCCCAATTGTCCCTTCTATCATCTCGATATAAATTTCCTAGGTGTGTTGGAGGTCACTGGAACATTTGAGACATAGGGCCCCATTTTGAGTTTGGTGGACAGGAAAGCAAGTCTGCCAAAATCACGACATGGTGGCTGCCACCTACAGTGCCACCTCTCCACCGGAGTTAAGAGTTTCCTGAAATGTCAGCGGGTGGAAACCTGAGTTTCCGCCCGCTGGCCTAGCAGGAAACAGGCTACACCATTGTCTCGGGGCTCGTAGTCGAGCCAGCGGCAATGCTGTTGTCTGCAGGGTGCACCAGCAACCTGGCAATCCCTACTGCCTGCAAAGCAGACAGTGAACCTTGCAACAGCGCTGGCCTTGGGGGCCACCTGCACTGCCCATGCTAAGTGCATGGGCAGTGCAGAGGCCCACCTGCACCCGTTCTCCGCCAGCCCTCTCACTGCGGTGCTGCCTTGAAACTGCTGGCAGAGAAGGGGGATGTCATCTCCAGGGCAGTGCTGCTTGTTTACCCACTTTAATTACCAAAGGAATTTTTACTATCCACTATGGACTAAACAGTGGATGTAGTTACACCAAACGAGGCAAAAATGTTGAAATTTACTTTAGAAAGAGTATCTGGACTGTTAGTCAGCAAATCGTCCTTGAACCCGATTTAGAGGACATTACGCAGATACAAGATTTCAAAATAATTAAAACTGATTGGACAAGGGAGTCCCCCCTCCTTATGGTCCATTTAGTGTCTGCAAACTGTAAATCAGACTATTTTGGGAGGAGTGGGCTGAAAAGCTCGGATTGGCAAGCCGCGATATAATTCTTTTCCAGTTTGTAGAATAAAATACATCATGAAAGTGAGAAAGGAATGGTCATAAGCTGGTACCTTCTCTTTTGTCCTTTTAACTGTATGTTGTAAAGGATGCAAAAGAAACTGGACTATAAAGTAATCCTGTTAAAATTTAAAGAATGAAGTGCTCTTTGTAGGTATGTATTTCATGACTGAAAGCTTTAGATAGCAATCTGTCCGTTTTAGAAACAAATTTTAAGTGATGGAGACATTATGCACTCTGCTGTGCTGATGTGATATAGCTAGCTAAGTGCTGCATTCGATAACAAGCTAGAGGAGAGGCTGCACAAGGGTTAAGGAAATCGATGTAAGGATTTCCTGCAAAATCTTAAATCACAATTTTTTAAAGCAGAAATGGGTGCTCACATGTGTAATTCACTATCTAGAATGGAAATGACTTCTTTATTATAAAATGTGCATTGAGACATTTAGGCTGCCCAAACGCTCTATTGTATTTATATAATCTCTAGTATGCAAAATGTGAAAAAGATAGCCTAAAATGAAACAGTAATCACCTCTCGCGTGATATAGATGGGACACAACAGGACCCAGATACTTGGAACACATATGACCTTGATCCCAGGTTATCTACAGACCCAGGTTTATGCCAGAACGACCCTCACAGTAAGAGGATGCTACATTCTCCCAGCAGGTGATAGCCTGAGCAGTCACTTTTCACACTTTTAAGATTCACAGGGACCTCATAGAGCAGGACTTTTTGTTTGATACCCTAACGTCCACACGCAGGGATATTCCGTTATCACCCCTAGAGCTGACAAAAAATACAAACCCGCTCCTTCTGATCCACCATACATAATGTCCCAGGTCCCGCCAGATTCCACTGTGGCTACTACCACACGTAAGTGAGCCAATAGTCAGGCCACAGGGGACTCTCCTTCCCCAGACAAGGAGAGTAAAAAGATAGATGCAGCAGGTAAAAGAATGGCTATGCAGGCTGCTGATCACTGGTTCATCGCCAAATCACGAGCCCTACAGGCAGGATACGATCAGGCTCACTAATATCTCCTGATGAGCACCACAAAAGAGGACAACAGATTGTCACAGAAGGACAGATAATCAGTGGCAACTCAATTAGGTGTGCCCTGGATGCTGTGGACACCACTGCACGTGGCATCCACACTAGCACAGGTAAGAAGACATGGCTGGCTTAGACGCAACAAGCAGTGCTAAACATGTCCTTTGATAAGGAGCACCTTTTCACCTTCAAGTAAAGTCTACCCTTGAGAAGATGAAAAAAGACACTAATACCACAAAGGCCATGGGTGCTTTACAGTCCTCCTCCCAAAGAGGTACTTTTCGGCACCCCACATTCAGAGGTGGTTACAAACCAACATCATCAGACACCTCCACCTCTCAGACCAGGCAGCCTTCAAGCTCCTACAGAGGCACCTTTAGAGGTAACAACACACAAGGTAGAAGTAAGAGCGCCTCCACATCAACCTTTAAACAGTGATTACTTACGCCCCTGTCCCCTATTACACACCTGTCGGGGTCAATTTCAAGATTTCCATACACACTGGGTCAACATCACTTCGGACCAGTGGGTCCTCTCCATTATCCAACATCGTTCCTGTCTGGAGCTCATTACCACTCATCCAAACATTACCCACCTACTCCCACAGGCTCGCTCAAGAACACCTTTTTCTTCTCAAACAAGAAGTACAATCCCTTCATCTGAGAGAGGCCATCGAGCCAGTTCAGCTACATCACCAAGGAAGGGGAGTATACTCTCTATACTTCCTCATTCCCCAAAAAGACAGCTCTCTCAGGCCCATTCTGGACCTACTGCCCTTAAACCAATACATTCTTCCAGAACACTTTCACATGGTCAATCTTCATGACGCAATTCCCCTCTCGCAAAAGGGCGACTTCAAGACTGCCTTCGATCTCAAGGGCACTTACTTCCATATTCCCGCCTACCTTTCACACCACAAATATCTCAGATTCAAGTTGCAGGAAATCGCTACCAATTCAAAGTTCTTACTTTCGGGGTCACCACTGCTCTCAGGGTCTTCACAAAGTGCTTAGCAGTAGTGGCAGCACATCCCAGCAGGTAACACTTACACATTCCCTTACCTAAACAACTGGCTCATCAAAGCCAGCAATTTGGCACAATGCTAATTTCACAGTCAGATGACAGTGGACCTTCTGCACAAGTTAGGTTTCACACTCAACTTCCTCAAATCCCACTTTCAACCTTTCCAGATACAGCCCTATCTACGGGAGACATACTCAGTGCACAGTTGGGGATAGCATGCCCCAATCCAGCCCATGTTCACAACTTCCAGTCTCTCCTCAAGAGAACTCTTCATACACAGTCAGGTCTGGGAAGCGCCTGTTAGGGATGATGGCCTTGTGTATTGCCATTGTTTCCCCCACCAGACTTAACATGCATCCTGTACAGCACTGTCTGTCTCATCAGTGGACTCAATCACAGGGCCATTGCGAAGAGCTAGTGTTATTAAACCGCCATACTCACTGCTCTCTGCAATAGGTACCCTGTGTCCCAGATGATACTGACAACAGATGCCTCATACACAGGGTGGGGCACTCACCTTCAAGAGCTCTCAGTACAAGGACATTTGGATCGTCGTCATCAACGTCCTAGAGCTTCAGGTAGTATTTCTAGCCCTGAAAGCATTCCTTCAACACCTCTCTCACAAAGATGTCCTAGTCCACACAGACAACATAACAGAATGTACTACCTTCAGAAATGGGTAGTTTAGGGGGGGGGGGGGAGGTGGTGCACGGTCACTCCAATTGTCACAACCTTCAAGACAATTTGGAAATGGGCTCACCACCATCACATACATCTAGTAGCAGAATATCTCCCGGGAATAGACAACGATTTTGTAGACCTGCTCAGCAGGATGCAGCAACAAGTCCACGAATGGGAACTCCATCCGCAAGTTCTTCAAAAATACTTCCGGAAGTGGGGCACACCTCAGATAGTTTTTTTCGCCTCAACAGAAAACAAATGTCAAAGCTTTGCCTCCAGGTATCCACACCCTCTATTTAAGGGCAACACTAGGGATGAACTGGTCAGGGATATTTGCCTATGCTTTTCCTGCTCTCCCTCTCATTTTCTTTCTAGTGCAAAGGATCAGGCAACCGTCTCTCAACATGATCCTTGTAGCTCCCACATGGGGCAGCCCTGGTTTACCACACTATTGGATCTCTCAATAGCTCCCCACGTGAAGCTTCCCAACAGGCCACACCTTCTCAATGAGCTGATTTCGCTTCCACAGCGATACGGCACCTGAGGTCGAAATGAAGAAAATGTTACTTACCCAGTAAGCATCTGTTTGTGGCATGTAGTGCTGTGGCCGTTTCAGTTTTTCCTTATGTTTGTATGTGTATATATATGTTTGATGGCATGTGTAGCTGCAGATACACATGCTGTGCACTGTTCCTGCCATTTAGTGTTGGGCTCGGAGTGTTACAAGTTGTTTTCCTTCGAAGGAGTCTTTTCGAGTCACAGGACCGACACTCTGGCATCTACACATGCTTCATACCAAAGCCTGACAATGTTACCCGGCATGCTTAAACATGCACAACAGGTTTTCCAAGAACCAGTAAAAGGGAGAGCCATCACGCCAAGGGTCGAGAAAAGATATAAACCGCCCCGTCAGACCCTGTGTTTATTACACAACAGCTCCCTCCAGACTCAGTTGTAGTGGGGGCTGCAAGAAAGCGGGCAAATTCACAGTCATCAGGGGATGCGCCACCCCCTGATAAGGAAAGCTGTAAGTTTGACGCGTCAGAGAAAAGTGTGGCATCGCAAGCGGCCAATCAGTGGCGTATTGCCAACTCAAAAGCCCTCCTTGCCTGCTACGACAGAGCACATTGGGACGAGATGCAGGATATTATCAAACATCTACCAAAAGAGCATCAAAAACGTGCCCAACAAGTGGTGGAAGAGGGACAGGCCATCTCCAACAACCAGATCTGCTCTGCACTAGACACTGCTGATACAGCGGCACGTACTGTCAATACAGCAGTCACCATTAGGAGGCATGCATGGCTACAAAGTTCTGGTTTTGAACCAGAGATACAGCAGGCGGTATTGAATATGCCGTTCAATCAACACCAGCTATTCAGGCCGGAGGTGGACACCGCAATAGAAAAAATGAAAAAGGACACGGACACCTCCAAAGCCATGGGCGCGCTCTACTCCTCTCAATTATGGGGAACATTTAGGAAACCACAGTTTAGGGGAGGGTTTAGACACCAACCCTCAAAACCATCCACCTCTCAAACAAAACCCACTTACCAGTGTCAGTACCAGAGAGGGGGGTTTTGTGGTTCCTATAGAGGACAGTTCCCAAGAGGAAGAGCGAAATTTCAGCCTGCCAAGCAGACCCCTAGTATCAAGCAGTGGCTTCAATGTCACACTTCCCCAACACACCTCACCAGTGGGGGGGGGGGGGGGGGGGGAGATTAACAAAATACCACAACAATTGGACACGCATTACCACGTACACATGGGTGCTATCAATTATCCAACATGGTTACTGCATAGAGTTCACAAAATTCCCTCCGGGTGTTCCCCCAAGAACGCACAAGATGTCAATACAACACCTTTACCTATTACAAATAGAGGTCCAAGCAAAACAAGCCATAGAACTAGTACCTTATCACCAGAAAGGAACAGGGGTTTACTCCCTATATTTCCTTATTCCAAAAAAAAGACGACGTTAAGGCCTATTCTAGATCTCAGAATGTTAAATCTCTTCATCAAATCAGATCATTTTCACATGGTAACGCTACAGGACGTAGTTCCCTTACTAAAACAAGGGGAATACATGGCAACACTGGATCTAAAGGATGCGTTTTTTCACATACCCATTCATCCATCTCACAGGAAATACCTCAGGTTTGTAATACAAGGCAAACATTACTGATTCAAAGTGTTGCCCTTCGAGATAACAACAGCACCCAGGGTATTTACAAAATGCCGAGCCGTAGTAGCAGCACATATAAGGAGACATCACATGCACGTATTCCCGTATCTAGACGATTGGCTAATAAAAGCCAACACTCAACACCAATGTCAAATTCACACGCAATATGTAATAGATACTCTACACAAAATAGGGTTTTCTATAAATTACCAAAAATCTCATTTACAACCATCCCTAATACAGCAATACTTGGGAGCCACACTCAGCACACAAAAAGCAATTGCCACTCCAAGTCCACAAAGAGTTCAATCGTTTCAAAATTTAGGATCAAGCATGCAGCCAAACCAACAATACACGGTCAGGTTTGTAATGAAACTACTAGGCATGATGTCCTCATGCATAGCTATTGTCCCAAACGCAAGACTACACATGCAGCCCTTACAAGAGTGCCTAGCTAAACAATGGACGCAGGCACAGGGTCAACTCCAAGATCTGGTGTTGATAGACCGCCAAACACACTCTTCGCTTCAGTGGTGGAACTCTGTAAATTTAAACAAAGGGCGGCCTTTTCAAGACCCAGTGCCTCACGCCTTATCACAACAGACGCCTCCATGATTGGGTGGGGAGAACACCTCAACAATCACAGTATACAAGGTCAGTGGGACAGTAAACAAAAACAACTTCACATAAATCTCTTGGAACTGCTAGCAGTCTTTCTAGCATTAAAAGCCTTTCAGCCCCTTCTAGTCCACAAACACATTCTTGTCAAAACAGACAATATGACAACAATGTATTATCTAAACAAACAGGGGTGGACACACTCGTCACAACTGTGTCTCCTAGCACAAAAAATTTGTCATTGGGCAATTCACAACAACATTCGCCTGATAGCACAATATATACGAGGCATTCACAGTCAGTTAGCCGACAATCTCAGTCGAGATCACCAACAAACTCACAAGTGGGAAATACATCCCCAGATTCTACAAGATTACTTCTACCGCTGGGGGACACCAAACATAGATCTGTTTGCAACAAAACGCAAAATGCCAAAACTTCGCATCCAGGTACCCACACCCTTAGTCCAAGGGCAATGCTCTATGGATCAGCTGGTCGGGATATTTGCCTACGCTTTCCCCCCTCTCCCGCTCATTCCTTTCCTGGTCAATAAACTGAGTCAAAACAAACTCAAACTAATACTCATAGCACCAACGTGGGCTCACCAACCATGGTACACCATACTATTGGACTTCTCGGTAGTACCGCACATCAAACTACCAAACAGACCAGATCTGTTAACACAACACAAACAACAGATCAGACACCCCAATCCAGCATCGCTCAACCTAGCAATCTGGCTCCTGAAGTCTTAGAATTTGGATATCTAAACCTTTCAAATGAGTGTATGGAGGTCATTAAATATATATATATATATATATATATATATATATATATATATATATATATATATGGAAAATGTCACTTACCCAGTGTACATCTGTTCGTGGCATGAGACGCTGCAGATTCACATGCTTTGCACATCCCGCCATCTAGTGTTGGGCTCGGAGTGTTACAAGTTGTTTTTTTTCGAAGAAGTCTTTTCGAGTCATGAGATCGAGGGACTCCTTCCCTTTCGGCTCCATTGCGCATGGGCGTCGACTCCATCTTAGATTGTTTTCCCCGCAGAGGGTGAGGTAGGAGTTGTGTATTATAGTAATAGTGCCCATGCAATGGAGTAAATATGTATGTACATAATGTGGTTTAAAGCGATATATTTACAAATTTACAAATGTTCAAGATGAACTTCAAACGGCTACAGGCTCCCGGGGAGGCGGGTGGGCGCATGTGAATCTGCAGCGTCTCATGCCACGAACAGATGTACACTGGGTAAGTGACATTTTCTGTTCAATGGCATGTGTAGCTGCAGATACACATGCTTTACATAGACTAGTTAGCAGTTATTTCCCCAAAAGCGGTGGTTCAGCCTGTAGGAGTTGAAGTTGTTTGATACAAAGTTCTTAGTACTGCTTGTCCTACTGTGGCTTGTTGTGCTGTTAACACATCCACGCAGTAGTGCTTGGTAAACGTATGAGGCGTAGACCATGTGGCTGCCTTACATATTTCAGTCATTGGAATGTTTCCTAGAAAGGCCATGGTAGCACCTTTCTTTCTAGTTGAGAGTACCTTTGGTGTTATAGGCAGTTCTCTTTTTGCTTTGATATAACAGGTTTGAATGCATTTAACTATCCATCTGGCAATGCCTTGTTTGGATATTGGATTCCCTGTATGAGGTTTCTGGAAAGCAACGAACAATTGTTTTGTTTTTCGAATTTGTTTTGTTCTGTCAATGTAATACATTAACGCTCTTTTGATGTCTAATGTATGTAGTGTTCTTTCAGGTACAGAATCTGGTTCTGGAAAGAACACTGGTAGTTCTACTGTTTGATTCAAGTGGAACTGTGATATGACCTTTGGTAAGAACTTTGGATTTGTTCGTAAAACTACTTTATGCTTGTGTATCTGAATAAAGGGTTCTTGTATGGTAAATGCTTGTATCTCACTTACTCTTCTTAGAGATGTGATGGCAATTAGAAATGCTACTTTCCATGTTAAGTATTGTATCTCACATGAGTGCATGGGTTCAAACGGTGGACCCATGAGCCATGTTAAGACAATGTTAAGGTTCCACGAAGGAACTGGTGACATCCTTGGTGGGATAATTCTTTTTAGACACTCCATAAAAGCTTTTATGACTGGGATCCTAAAAAGTGATGTTGAGTGCATAATTTGCAGATAAGCTGAAATTGCGGTGAGATGTATTTTAATGGATGAAAAAGCTAGCTTTGACTTTTGTAAGTGCAGTAGGTAGCTACCGATGTCTTTAGCAGATGCGTGTAAGGGTTGTATTTGTTTATTATGGCAGTAATAAACAAACCTTTTCCACTTATTTGCATAGCAGTGTCTTGTGGTTGGTTTCCTAGCTTGTTTTATGACCTCCATACATTCTTGTGTGAGGTCTAGATGTCCGAATTCTAAGACTTCAGGAGCCAAATTGCTAGATTCAGCGATGCTGGATTTGGGTGTCTGATCTGTTGTTTGTGTTGAGTTAAAAGATCTGGCCTGTTTGGTAGTTTGACATGAGGTACTACTGATAGGTCTAGTAGTGTTGTGTACCAAGGTTGCCTTGCCCAAGTTGGTGCTATTAGTATGAGTTTGAGTTTGTTTTGACTCAATTTGTTTACCAGATATGGAAGGAGTGGGAGAGGGGGAAAAGCGTATGCAAATATCCCTGACCAACTCATCCATAACGCATTGCCTTGAGACTGATCCTGTGGGTATCTGGATGCGAAGTTTTGGCATTTTGCGTTTTGTTTTGTTGCAAATAGGTCTATCTGTGGTGTTCCCCATCTTTGGAAGTAAGTGTTTAGTATTTGGGGGTCAATCTCCCATTCATGGATCTGTTGGTGATCCCGAGAGAAATTGTCTGCTAACTGATTCTGAATCCCTGGAATAAACTGCGCTATTAGGCGAATGTGGTTGTGAATTTCCCAATGCCATATTTTCTGTGCCAGGAGACACAACTGTGTCGAGTGTGTTCCTCCCTGTTTGTTCAGATAATACATTGTTGACATGTTGTCTGTTTTGACAAGAATGTGTTTGTGGCTTATTATAGGTTGAAATGCTTTCAATGCTAGAAATACTGCCAGTAGTTCTAAGTGATTTATGTGAAACTGTCTCTGTTGAGTGTCCCATTGTCCTTAGATGCTGTGTTGGTTGAGGTGTGCTCCCCACCCTATCATGGAGGCATCTGTTGTTATTACGTTTTGAGGCACTGGGTCTTGGAAAGGCCGCCATTGGTTTAAATTTATATTGTTCCACCATTGAAGCAAGGTGTATGTTTGGCGGTCTATCAACACTAGATCTTGAAGTTGACACTGTGCCTGTGACCATTGTGATGCTAGGCACTGTTGTAAGGGCCGCATGTGCAATCTTGCGTTTGGGACAATGGCTATGCATGAGGACATCATGCCTAGTAGTTTCATCACCATCTTCACTTGTATCTTTTGTTTTGGGTATATGGCCTGTATTACATTGTGAAATGCCTGTACCCTTTGTGGACTTGGAGTGGCAATCCCTTTTGTTGTGTTGATTGTTGCTCCTAAGTATTGCTGTGTCTGACACGGCTGAAGGTGTGACTTGTTGTAGTTGAGTGAGAAACCTAGTTTGTGGAGGGTTTCTATGACATACCTAGTGTGTTGTGAACACCGTTCTTGCGTGTTGGTTTTGATTAACCAATCGTCTAGGTACGGGAACACATGTATTTGCTGCCTTCTGATATGAGCAGCCACTACTGCCAGGCATTTTGTAAAAACTCTTGGCGCAGTTGTTATCCCGAATGGCAACACTTTGAATTGGTAATGTACCCCTTGGAATACAAACCTTAAGTACTTTATGTATGAAGGATGTATCAGTATATGGAAGTATGCATCCTTTAGGTGTAGTGTTGTCATGTAGTCTTGTTGTTTGAGCAATGGGATTACGTCCTGCAGTGTCACCATGTGAAAGTGATCTGATTTGATGTAGATATTTAATGTTCTGAGATCTAATATAGGTCTTAGAGTTTTGTCTTTTTTCGGTATGAGAAAGTATAGCGAGTAAACTCCTGTTCCTCTCTGATGAATTGGTACCAGTTCTATTGCATTTGTTTGTAACAACGCTTGGACCTCCAGTTGTAGAAGATCCATGTGTTGTTTTGACATATTGTGTGTCTTTGGTGGGACATTTGGAGGGACTTTTAGAAATTCTATGCAATAACCATGCTGGATAATTGCTAGGACCCAAGTGTCTGTTGTTATTTCCTCCCATTGTTTGTAGAACTTGGTTAGTCTCCCCCCCCACTGGTGTTATGTGTTGGGGATTTGTGACGTCGAAGTCACTGCTTGTTTTGTGGAGTTTTGGGACTTTGGAACTTCCCTCTAGTTTTTTGGAATTGTCCCCCTCTATATTGTCCCCGAAAACTTCCCCGCTGATATTGGCTGTGATAAGTGGGCCTTGTTTGTGAGGTTGTGGGTTCCATGCTTTGTCCTCGAAACCCCCCTCGAAACTGTGTTTTACCAAATGTGCCTCTGCTCTTTGGGGAGTAGAGTGCTCCCATGGCTTTGGCCGTATAAGTGCCCTTTTTAAGTTTTTCGATAGCAGTGTCAACCTCCGGCCCAAACAACTGCTGTCCGTTAAATGGCATATTCAGCACGGCTTGTTGTATTTCGGCTTGAATCCTGATGTACGCAGCCATGCATATCTCCGTATTGTCACTGCTGTGTTTACAGAACTAGCAGCTGTGTCTGCTGCATCCATTGCTGACGTATCTGATTGTTAGAGATTGTCTGTCCTTCTTCCACTACTTGCTGGGCTCTCTTTTGGAACTCCTTGGGCAAATGTTCTATAAAGTGTTGCATTTCGTCCCAATGAGCCCTATCATATCTGGCCAACAAAGCCTGTGAGTTGGCAATACGCCACTGGTTTGCTGCCTGTGCCGCCACTCTTTTCCCTGCCGCGTCAAACTTACGACTCTTTGTCTGGAGGTGGTGCATCTCCTGAGGTGTGTGAGTTTGCCCTCTTGCGTGCTGCCCCTACTACCACTGAGTCTGGTGTTAACTGTTGTGTGATGTACACGGGGTCTGTTGGTGGCGGTTTATATTTTTTCTCCACCCTTGGAGTAATGGCCCTTCCTTTCACAGGCTCCTCAAACACTTGTTCAGAGTGTTTTAGCATTCCAGGTAGCATGGGGAGGCTCTGGTACTGGCTGTGTGTGGACGACAGTGTATTAAATAGAAAGCCTTCTTCAATTGGCTCAGTATGCAGGCTGACATTATGAAACGCCGCTGCCCTTGACACCACCTGTGCGTAGGCTGTACTATCCTCTGGTGGTGACTGTCTAGCTGGATAACAGTCGGGACTGTTATCTGACACTGGCGCATCATAGAGATCCCACGCGTCTGGATCATCCTGACTCATCCCTGTATGAGTTGGGGATTGCATCATTGGTGGAGTGGCTACCGGTGATGGTTGTGGAGAGCGTTGTGGAGATGGTGGTGGGGTTACTTGTTTAGCCACCTTCGCCTGTGGCTGCTTGTCTTTCTCTTGGAAGGCAAGTTTTCGTTTAATTCGAATCGGAGGGAGATTACTGATCTTCCCCGTTTCTTTTTGGATGTGGAGCCTTCTTTGTGTGTAGTCTGGCTCCATTGTCTCCAGTTCCTGTCCAAATCTATGTGTTTGCATTTGTGAGGACAGGCCTTGTTCCTCTGTGTAGGAACTTGATTTCGGTTCCGAGGCCGGATGTTTCGGTATCGAAACCTTTTCAGGTGCATTTTTCGGTTCCAACTACATTTTTTGCTCTACGACGTACTGATATCTTGGTGCTGACTTGGTTCGGTGCCGCTCTCTCGGTGCTGAGATTGCTCTGACCCGGTGTCTCGGGGTCGAGTCTGCTCTGACCCGGTGTCTCGGGGTCGAGTGTGCTCTGTGCCGGTATCTCGACCGGAGTCGGATGACTTTGACACATGCATGCCCTTTTTCGGTGCCGATGCCCGATCACCTATTTTTCGGGTTAAGCCATGGCCTGTTGGTGGTGGCGTCCCCTGGTCTTTACTGGTCTTTACGTGAGTCTTGTGTATCGACGTCTTTCTCACGGTTTTCGGCGTCTGTTCAGGATCGACCTCTTCCGAGTCCGAATCCTCGATGGAGAAGGCTTCCTCTTCTTCCTCCATGTGTTTTTGTCCTGTCGGCACCGACGCCATCTGTAGTCTTCTTGCTCTTCGGTCCCTTAAGGTCTTTCTGGACCGAAATGCTCGACAGGCCTCACAGGTATCCTCTTTGTGATCTGGCGACAAACACAAATTACAGACCAAATGCTGATCTGTATAAGGATACTTGTGACATTCAGGGCAGAAGCGGAATGGGGTCCATTCCATTAGCCTTGAAGACGCACGCGGTCGGGCCGACCAGGCCCAGCCGGGGAATCGAAAACCCCAAAGGGCCGCCGGAGATCTTCAAAATTCGGTGTCGATCTGTTGTAACTAACCCGATACCGAACGCAAACAATACCGTCGAATTTTCCGAGTTTTTCATTAACTTTCTGAACCGAAGCGCGGAGCGAAAAAGAACACGTCCGAACCCGATGGCGGAAAGAAAACAATCTAAGATGGAGTCGACGCCCATGCGCAATGGAGCCGAAAGGGAGGAGTCCCTCGATCTCGTGACTCGAAAAGACTTCTTCGAAGAAAAACAACTTGTAACACTCCGAGCCCAACACCAGATGGCGGGATGTGCAAAGCATGTGTATCTGCAGCTACACATGCCATCGAACATATATATATATAGGTTACATTTGCATGGACATCTCTTTCTCTATATGTCCTCTGCACTCCTTTTCTCACCGGCTTGCGGGGAAATCAATCAAACGAGTCGATGCCCAAACGCAGTATCACCAAGGAGGGGGAGTCACTTGATCTACTGCCTCAAAAATGCTTCCTCGAAAAAAACAACTTGCAACACTCTGAACTCAACACTAGATGGCAGGAGCATATGAATCTACAGCACTACATGGCACATACAGATGCCTACTGGGTAAGTAACAGTTTCCTTATTAAACAGGGGCCGGGCCCTGCTTTTTTTTCTTCTGAATTCTCTACTTTGCTCAGGCTGTAGAGTCCGATGAAGCCTTCTTTGTCTTTTTGTACTCACCACTTGTCACGAAAGGCGTGGCCTGCTCAATCAGTGCTGGTGTTCTTGAAGTGTCTGAATAAAGAATTTCATAGTGAGTGAAAAGACTGTAGGAGTGTTTTCCCTTCCTCATGCTCTCCTGTATCACACTATATACCATGCCCGTTACGCGTGATTGCTCTGAAGTAAATATTGCTTCTCCATTTTAGATCCGGCGTGAGAACCTGGAGCCCACAATTGTCTCCTCAACAAAGGAGCAGGAATTGTACTACAGCCGGGGACTCTGAAGAGGAGTATGGTACTCACTGACCAGCTGCTGGATCCGGGTTTTGGCCCTGCAGATGGTGAAGGGCACCTCCAGTACACCTTTCTAGGGCAGATGACTGTTGAAAGGCCTGTACCTCGAGGGCACTGTCCCCATTACAGTTTGTGTATCTTCTGCAACACTGGATACTAGGCAGGAATTAACCAGTGGATATCAGACTGCTCAAGGTGCATGGTGCTTTTAGCTAGCCCAGTTGCAGAGCCATCATGTGGTAGCACTTGATGGTGAAATTATGTTGACCAGAATAAGGACTACTTGAGTGAATTAATACGATATTGGTGTTACTGATTTGGTGGGAATGGGCACCTCCATAAACTGTCCTGAAACCAGAAGACCTGAAATAAAGCCCCTTAAAACTGCAGTATTTAATTCTGTGCTATGCTATGCAGTTGCTGATAAACTGAAAATGCATTCACTGTCTTTATAATCCTGATGATGTAAAGGTCCCACTGTTTTACAGATTATGAAGACCTGCCACTTTAACATGGTTTCAAGGAGTATGTTCTTTAAAAGAATGTCATGTATGTAAATGTATAAGTTAATTGCAGATGGGCCCCTTAAAAAAGAAGGTCATGAGAGGGATGTCATTTTGGGGGTGTGGTCACTGGAGCACCAGCCCGTCCAAGCCATAGCATGCCAGGTCAGTTACAGAGCATTTAGCTCAATTCCCCCTTCTAAGCAGCTGTATATCATTCTAAGCAAGCGTCTGTAGCAGTGGGTGACCGATACAAAGTCTTTTTGCCTGCTTTTTGAGGTTATCATCCATTCTAACAACCTTTCTTTTGCTCAGTTGGTGAAATGAGTGAAAAAAGTAATCGTTAATACAGATTTTGAGTCACCATGCTAAAAGGGAAGGATCAGTGCTTTAGATAATTTAAACAAGCCAATAAGTCTTATTTTTGCTTCCATCATATTATCTTTGCAAATTTTAGTTTTTCTATGTTTTTGTCAAACTTTACTACAAAAAATGAGAAAATGCTGTACGCACTTGCAGACGTCTGAATGCTTCTGTAAAAAGGTTTGACAGGAGGATTAAACCCCGTTAAAAAATGCATCCCACTGGCAGTGTACCCACAGCATGTGGGCACACTGCAAGCATCAGCAAGAGTGCTTGCAAAGTTTGAAAAAAGTTATAAATAATAATATTTAGGAAAAGCACACAAGAGCCCACAAGTCTCTGACACTGAAGGTAACTACTTTCTCTTTGAGTGGATGACATTGTGCTTCGGCAGAATGCCCTTAGTCACAGAGATTGAAACCAGTAGCTGAATTGGGTTGACTTAATCATCGCCACACAAAAAATATATGATAGCGCTATCTGCATTTAATTAATTAGGAAAGTGCTGGTGTCCTATGGGAGTGATAAATATACTGGCCAGAAAAATCTCACCTACATTATTGTTGCATGTTTTATCATTGACTGGACCTTTCCGACCTGGTAGGATAGTACCATCGTGGTGGTCTCAACCTCTAAATAAAGGAGTTAAGAATAAGTGATTCTGGGTATGTGTGGAATCCAGGTTTCGTTATAAAAATCATGCATAACCCAAAGGAGTTTTCTTGATTTAAATGGCACATAGGCAAGGATTCAAATATAATTTAGATGAATAGTATGAGATTGTCTCAACCACCCGTCTCTACCACCCTTTCTAATATTGTTGTGCCAACATGTTTTGGTCCATTATGTTAGCCCACAAGGGGTCTTGGGCCTTTATCAGGGCACAGAGGATCCCTATGGCCGGTGCCGTCCCCGTACATGCAAAAAGGCTATATTAAGTCTTACCTTTAATCTACGTGTCTGGTATAAAAAAAGAAATCCCCCAATATCTAGGGAGTAAAGTCCCACTGGTCTCAGTGGAGAGCGACTACTACTATAGTTAAACATTTGTCAAGCCTTCTCACAAAGTTACTCTGTCTGTGAACCATATCTGGTATGCTTCATGCTGTGGTGGGGGTGGGTAAGTAAAATGTGAAGCAGCTTAATGGATAAGAGGGGTTGGCTGAAAGTACCTATAGGTAAGTGAGTGGTATATATATATATATATTGTAAAATCAGTGCCAGACCTAAATATAGTGAGGGGAGAGACAGGGCCCTACATTTTAATAGGAATGGAGGTGTTTCAAATCAAGGGAAATTAAGCCTCCTATTTACTGTAGGAGCGAAATGCACTTCATTTCTTCATGGCCCAAAAACCTTTGAGTTTGGTATCTAGTAAAGACATCTACAGGTTTTGCCAAGAGACAGTCCCAATAGCAGCTGTGATTCCCTAAAACCTACTTCTCACTCAGTGAGCTCCTGCTCCTTATTGACCTTTCTCTTTACAAAAAAAACAAGTTTCTTACCTTCGGTAACAGCCTTTTTAGTGGATACTCTAACTTCAAATTCCTCATCTAAGGATATCTTCTAGGCGTCTTGACTAAATCTTGGAATTTCTTTTCATAAGAGTGTTCCGATGCGCTGCTAGGTGGTGTCGTGTGACTATGCGTTGTCTCCACACTGCCCCGGAGGTCACTGTGGAGAGATGTATTTAAGCACAGAACATGCCTGCTGACCTGTTTCTTATTGGCATCCTTTCTGCGCCTCCAGATGTGGAGCATGAATAAGTGCTGGTAACAATGTGCTGTACTAACTTGGAATCTTTTTAGATGTTAAAAAGTGACCACTTCAGAGGTGGTGAATGGTGAGGAATCTGAAGTTAGAGTATCAACCAGAAAGAACGTTACCAAAGGTAAGGCCCTTATTCTTCTGATGGATACTTCTAACTGCAGATTCCTCATTTTACAATAGATACCAAGCAGGACCTCCCCAAGGTAGAGGGTCTTTGGAGTGTGCTGAGACAAAAAAATACTGTAGGACTGGGTGGGCGAAATGTCCTTCTCACCGGACTTGGCAGTGAAGGCAGTAGTACTTTGTGAACGTATGCACACATGTCAAGCACTTTGCATGCCAATGCTGTGAAAGCAGCCTTAGCTCCAGCAGAATGGGCCCTCAAACGTTACAACAGCTGTTTTTTGGCCATTGCATAGAAGATCTTAATGCACTGAACTATCAAACTCCACTCTTTGTACTGCCTTCCCTTTCTTTTCTCCAGGGAACCCCACAAAAAGCTGATCGTTCACTCAGTGGCCCTTGGTATGATCCATGTAAAAGCATACAGGTCTTTTGGGGTCCACCTAATGGATCCTCTCCTCCTCTGAGAAGTGAGGGGGAAACAAAGATTTCTTGGAGAGTGATGGATTGCCCAATGTGGAAAGGAGTCACGAAGGTTAGTGAGAAGGCCACCGAAGTCGTACGCATCAATTTGTCAGGAAAAAAAGTGGTGTATGGTGGTTGCAGTGAAAGTGTGTGTAGTACAATCAATCGATGAGCTGACATGATGGCAATGAGGAAGACTGTCTTTGAGCAGCTATATATCAGCTTGTAGGATGTACACACGAGAAATATCAAGACAAGTTAGGGTCCCACTATAGCATACAAACAGCATGGGAGGAAACGTATGTCAAACCTTTAAAAAAAAATCTAATCACAACAGGGGATTTGAACAAACAAGGATGGTTGCTCTGGTAATCATAGGAGGGACTGAGAACCTTTATACTTCCCAATTCAAGGCACTGCTGGGCTAAAAACAAATAAAACGAAAGGACGTCCAACAACTTCGTGTTAAAGGTTTCAGAGTTGAAAACATTACAACAGTTTACAGATTTATCCCAGTGTTCAACATGAATGGATTTTGTGGAAAGCAATATGGTGGCAAGGATGACATCCAACACTTCATGTGGTAAATAAAACAGTCTTTTGCAGTTGCTCTGTCAAGGACCTTGCCTTGTGATGTTTAGACTGGCAGTCCGCCTCAAGTGGACCTCTGAATAGAGGACAGGTGCTCATGCCCAGTTGTCTTGGGTACCACACTATACTGCTACTGATATTCCATCATCAAGATACAGGAATACAGCTGTTCCTGATCTTCGAAGATGGGCAGTGAGCACTGCCATCACTTTTGTGAAACCCAACAGGCTCGGGTAAGGCCAATGGGGATCACATTAAAATTAAAATGCTCCTGGCGCAACTTGAAGTACAGGTAAAACATTTGGGACTGCAATATTGTATATGAAAATGTGTATCCTGCAAGTCCAGGGGCACAGTCGGGTCAACTGGGACCAAAGCCGTAACATGAGCATCCTTAATCTGTCCTTGAGTAGGAATGCATTTAAAGGATAAGGTAGGCCTGAGGCCCCCATCCTTTTTTATAAAAAGGAAATAGTGAGAATAACGACCCCGCCTTTCTCAGAATCTGTACCGTCTGTATTGCACCTTTGGAGCGCAACAAGTGCACCTCCTGTAGGGTAGAGGTGATCCTATGAAATCCATTCTGATGTCTGAGGATTATTGGGAAGGTAGGAAAAAAGTGTAGGGCGTAGACATTTTTAATAATTTGGAAGACCCTTGTTTCAGATGTGATGGATTGCTAACCTGGGAGAAAATGTCAGACCTTGCCTGCCACTGGGTAGGCATGAGCCGCTGAGAGCAAACTAAAGTGGTTTGTTGGCCAGAGTAGCAGGGGGGTAGTTGGAAGACTAGTGCCCCTCATGTCACACACTTTGCCCACTGGTTCCACGTCCGCAGCCCAGAAAGAACTGGGTTCCTTGCTTAATCACTGGTTGTGAAGGCTGTCTTTGTGTATGCTCCAGCCCCCTGGAGTGGCCGCTAAGGTTTTGGAAGTGGCGTGGGAATTGTTTTGCAGGATCCAACAACCCCAAGGAACATACTGCAGCTCTGCAATCTTTAAAGTGTTTGAAAGCAGAGTCTGCCTTTTTATTGAAGAGGCAGAACCCGTAAAAGGACGTGTCCATCAGCGAAGGAACATACTGGGACCAACTGCCCTGCCAAGGCAAATCGTTGTATCCCAACCTGTGCAAATAATATATTTGGCCATGTCTTGTCCATCATGTGTCATCTAGACCAAAGATGCCGTGATATTTTACGGGACCTCCAGCTGAATCTTGCTGGCCGTGTCCCAAAACTCATCAATATAATGGCCCAACAGGCACTGCATTGATAACGTCGTTAAACCTATTATGGGCCAATCCTACACATGGGGAAAAAAAACCTTCAAGACCATCTGGTCAGGGTCATGTGCTGGGACCATACCATCAGTGTTGCTACAAATACTCTAATTAGCAGTCTGTGCTTAGACTGTAAATCCAGAATCTACCTCTCTATTTCTCTTCAAATATTTAAGCATGCTCTCCTGATGATGCCCAATTATAGCTCACAGTTTAGTCGATCATTTAGACAATACACCTTGTGGTAGTACCATGACTATACAGCACCTTCTCCCATTACCTGGTTATGTAATTCTCGAGGGTTTCTATATTGGGCTACACTTTTTATGCATTAATTGCCTAGCACCTGCTGTTTTTGATATCCTTGTTCTGTTTTCTACTCAGATGTTACAAAGTCTCTTACCAAATACATCACCCCCTTCTTCAGCTTTGTATTTCTTGCATATCATCATCAAGTAATACTTACACTTTTCACCTATTATCTGGCCCTCTTGTTTTTTAACTGTTTGTCTTTGTTTTGAGTGCAACTCTGCTAGTATCTCATCATGTAATTCACATGCTTCAGGAAGAACGCTGACTCAGTTCTGTCCTAGTGGCATCTATTGTCCTTGCGAGTTCAGATACATACAGCTTTCATCAAGATAGATATCTATCCCTCTGGTTCTACTCCAAGAAGGATGAAGGCCGAACACCAACTCTGCCACTTAACTAAAGGGTATCATTTGCTGCCTTGAGCCCTGATATTAACCAGCACTGCTCCTCTATATTTATCCCATCCTAATTTTGGTCCGAGATGGATGCTTGACTAACAATTGCTCAGTGCTCCTTTAGCAGCACCCATTGCCCTCTTGAGACCAGATATTTAATTGCTCCCCGATTTCCTCTACCTGGCGGCCTGCTCCACAACATTCTAAGTGTAGACAGTTAACACAGTCACTCAGTTCTGAGTGCTTTTCATCCTCTTTGCGCTTGTCTGGATGAGAAGATTCATTCTGCCACCCTCTGAATAAGAGTTTCTCCCCCTCACCATGTGCAATCATATCAGTAAAGCTGCACAACCTCTTACTTCATATACTCTTTACTCACTGTATACGAGGTTAGCTTTTTATACCCTCCCCTATAGTTATACAGCACAAACCAATGATTCTGGCATTAATACTTTTCATTTAGTTTTTCTTGAGTGTACTGCTCAGTATGCACTTCCAACCACGTGTGGTGCACCATATCACTTTGTTCACTATGTTGTTTGACTATACAATTTTTATTCATTCCTGTATTTTCCATGATTAATTTTATCTGTAGGGCGACCTTTTTGACATAACAGACGCATCAAAGTAAGTGACTGTTCTATTGTCCTTTCCCGAGTAGGGTATAATTATTTTTGTTGGAGAAGTTCTTGTTACTTTTGGTCCTGATGAAGCGTCAGCGGACCCTATTGGGCCAATAGACGCGAAACATGTAGACCTACCGTCAAGTAGGACAACAATTAGTTAGTTCCTCTTGCCTAAATGTTGAGAGCACGTGAGCATTACTACTCACTCTTTGTCTCTCTCCCTGTTTTTAACCTTGGTCTCCATCTTATCAAAACTGATTAAAATTCATGATTATTAAAATTAGATGGATAACCAATTTTATTATTTTTCTCTCCATTATTGCCTGAGTACTTCAACTTAATTACTCATTCCATCGGCAATACGGTTAAGAGCTCCCCTCGGGGAGCCCGTTAGGCATTGCAACACCGGCCTAACGAGGAGTGTTTCCCGATGATGAAACCAGACATCCAATGTGATGCTTGAGGGCTCTTACTCCTGTAGATATAGGTTCTCCTTACTTCTCTTTCTTCCTTTTGGAACAGTGTACTTCCGTATTTGTAGTACGTCAGTTGGGAGACTGTACACTGGACCACTAACCTCCCGGTCCCTCTTTTGTGATTTCCATTTATGTACAGCAGGTTTGCTGTGGGACCCAATAGAAGTTTCTAATTAAGAATCCTCTGAAATTACGTCACTCAACCCTGTAGAGACTCCTACTATGGAAGACTTCCAGGGTTTGAGTTATGATGACGATATGGTGTCAGCCATTTTACAGGCACCATCTATCCTCGACAATGATGGAGTTGCTCCTTCTGGTAGTCTCAAGGAAGATTGGAACAAACTCTCTGCCTTGAAACGAGAATTGATAAAAACAGTCATGCATGGGACCATCATGACTGAATACCTACGCGCAAATATAGCACCAAACGGCTTATTAGTTTCCAATATACCTAGGATTTTTCTGCAAGATCTAGCGTTCAGGAAAGACTGGGCGCAGATCGCATGGAAATGTACCAGGGACTGGCTGGTACTTATCATCAATACTTCCAAACGTATTGCTGACTCTATAACAGTACACATCAGCATGATTGAAAACACCTTGAAGACCACGATCACATTGACAACATTTAAGAGTCGTCTTGCCGAAATCACCGCTGAGTTAAATACGACAAAAGAATTCTTAACTCAGCAAAAGATTACCAAACTCCAGAAGGATATCGTGAGATTCAGCCGGGAAAAGGTCTACCCTTATATTAAGGAAGACTATGAAATGGATACTCAGTCCCGATCTTCCGATGATTCAACCTCCTCTTATAAAAAGCCACGAAAATTTAGCAATGGCTCATCATCAGATGGCTGGAGTACCGATGAGAATACACCGCAACCTTTTTACAACTACCCTAATTATCCTGTCAGCCATCCCATGTCATGGCAACACCCTTACCCTTTTTTCCAGCCTCGCCCTATGATGCCATTTGTACATTTTTTATGGCCGCGGCCGGGGCAGAAGAAGGGGCAGAAGAAGAGGAAGGGCAGACGAGTACAGTGGTCCCTGGAAGAACCACAAATGGTGACCAGGAGCCAAATAAAAAACCCTGTACAGAGAACCTAGTCAATTTATCAAACAGACAACTCACATCGGACGAATCCAACGTTCTTAATAGAGGCCTAGGTTTTGTACCAACTCCCAACGAAGATTTTTTCCGTCTACATGCTGAACTAGCACAGTTTTTTTGGAAAATCCGTCTACATGTATTTTTCAAAGACAAACCGGCTGAATTATCCACACCGGATTCGGGCCTCAAAAGACCCTCAACTTTTGTACCGCCATCAGTTATGATGCCCAGTGAAGTGCTGACTTTTGAAAAAGCTGTTTTAGCTGATATATCCCATCTACGCCGAAACAACCCTTTGTCAATATCCCTAAAAGAGAAAAACAAGCCTTACAACATCTAGCATCTGATCCAGACATTGTGATAAAACAAGCTGACAAAGGGGGAGCCATCGTTGTTATGAATACAGCTGATTATAGATGTGAGTGTTGTCGTCTCCTTAATGACACTACTTATTACACTAAGATCACTAGTGATCCGACCCAAAGGTTACAAACACAGATTAGGTGTCTTCTTGAGGAAGCTAAGAACAATTTTTGGATTTCTCCCAAGGAAGCAGAATTCCTAGACAAGGCAGACCCTAGAACCCCATACTTCTATTGTCTACCTAAAATTCATAAGGATGTTCTTCCCCCTCCAGGTCGTCCGATAGTGTCAGGGATAGGCTCTGTTCTTGAACCCCTATCAATTTTTTGTGACCATTTCTTACAGCCCCTGGTAAAAAACTCTTCCACCTATTTACAGGACACCAAGGATGTCCTTAATCTGATAGATTCCATCAATCATTCCGGCAACATACAAGGTATTATTACCTTAGACGTGGAAGCACTATACACAAATATTCCTCAAGAGGCTACCTTACAGGTGGTGGAATCGGCTCTTTTGAACGATTCCACACCCACAACTACACCCATATCTTTCATTATGCAATGCGCCACGTTGGCCTTGACTGAAAACTACTTCCAATTTGAAGAACAATTTTTCCATCAGATACGAGGTACATCGATGGGAAGTACATTTGTGCCTAGCCTAGCGTGCTTATATATGTTTGACTTCGAGAAAAAATACATTTTGCCTCTTTCCAATCCCTTTCACAATGAAATCAAATTATGGAAACGCTATATAGATGACATCTTGGTCATATGGCAAGGTCCTTTAGCTGCAGTAAATCAATTTACTACTGGGATAAATTCTTTAGATCCCTTTTTGAAATTTACATCCACTGCATCATCGACCCATTTACCCTTTTTGGACTTGATGATTTCAATCGATGAGACTGGCTCATTAGCGACCAGTACGTATCACAAACCCACAGATCGGAATAGCTTGTTGCTGTACGAAAGCCATCATCCGAAGGCTCTTAGAGATAGCCTACCCGTGGGCCAGTTCCTACGCTTAAGAAGAAACTGCAGCACCTTACTAGACTTCGATCAACAAGCAAGTACTCTACAAGCTAAACTCTGTGAACGTCACTATCCATCAAAAATTGTGAATTTGGCCCGTAAAAGAGCTAAAAATAACCAGAGGGAATGGCTCCTGTCAACAAAAGAAAAAACTCCCCAGTCTCGGATCACATGTGTTTCCACCTTCACCCCGCTATCCAACGATATAAAAAAGTTGATTAATAAACGATGGCCGATATTGGAGAGCGGAGGAATCATTGTACCAAAACCACTCTTTGCCTTCAAGCGCACTTCTAACATCAAAGACATAGTGGTACATACACGCCCACGTGTCGCACATGAAAACCCCACACAAAGAACACTGTGGGATCTCCCTCCAATTGAAGGACATTACCCTTGTGGGAATTGCAATGTGTGCATATTAACTAGACGAATAATTAGATCTTGACCCTATAGGGATCTGGCATTTAAAAAAACATACGAACTGTAACTCTAAGAATTGCATATACATGATCACATGTCCCTATGGACTACGTTATGTTGGGATGACAACACGCCCGGTAAAAATAAGAATCAACGAACACAGGAGTAATATCAGATGTCGTAGGTTGACTACAAAACTCTCCACGCATTTTATAGATGCTCCCCATACTCCAGATGAACTATGGTGGGTGATACTGGAAGCCCCCACAGTCAGATCTAACAATGCTAAATTTCTCTTTAGACTGGAACAACGTTGGATCTTTAAATTAGGTACATCAGTACGGGGATTGAATGATGATATTCCTTGGACTGTACTTTCACTGTAATCAATTGCGTTAAGAACTACTTAGAAGATCTCATTAATTTTCAATCAACAAGATGTGGGTTGTCTATAGCCTGTCAGGCCCATTATAACCTATACTACAGGCTGAGTTGTTTTCATTTGTAATTTGACTTTCTTGAAGACTACTTTACTCATCTTTATCAATTTATTGAAGCTGCGGTTTTACTCGAAATCTCCTATTCAATTTTTGCTGAAGATAAACGTTAATCTAATATAGACCCTGATATGTTTTTATCAGAACGACTCAGTCCCTCCATTTAGTGGAACTGAGTCAGTTTTCAGTGTCTATACCATCACCATTCACGAGTCTGTCTTCTCTGTTTTTGATCCGCCGAATACGCATGCCGTCTCACGACGCTAGATAAACACTGCCAAGGACGGCACCCGCTGTTTTTCGGGACGCAGTCAGCAGGGTAGGTGAAAAAACCTACGAACGACGTGTAATTATGAGTAGACTCCACGCTGAGCTTTCCTTTTACAGGAGAATCTGGCGGTTTCGGTAACTCGCTTACATTTTAAATTACATGTGGCCATTGCGCTTTTGTTTCCATAGCGGCAATAGGTGACCGCGGTAGTGCGTATCTCATGTTGACTTTTGACGAAATGAAAAAAGAAAGAGTGTTTCATACAGAACCTTCTAACGCTCGCTGAGTCGAGTTTGTCAGTCGTTTGGAGGTGTCAATTATTAACCAATTGAGCACCCTTTTAATTCTGAAATTCAGGGTACTTTGACCAATTTTCCATGAACCAGATTGAATGGAAACCACTTACTTATACCTTAAATACTCAAACACTTACATTGATTGCTGTTTTATGAGACTGTGATTCTTAAAACTGATAATGCAATAGACAATGTCAGACTAATGATGAATGTATTTTTGATGGATACACTAGATGTTCAAAGTTGAATCCCTGATTGAGATATACATTGAACCTGTGTTGAGTCATTGTGCCATAACTCTTGTTATTTATGACTACCAATACTCAGAACGTAAGTGGTGCACCATATCACTTTGTTCACTATGTTGTTTGTACTATACAATTTTTATTCATTCCTGTATTTTCCATGATTAATTTTAGCTGTAGGGTGACCTTTTTGACATAACAGACGCATCAAAGTAAGTGACTGTTTTATTGTCCTTTCCCGAGTAGGGTATAAATATTTTTGTTGGAGAAGTTCTTGTTACTTTTAGTCCTGATGAAGCGTCAGCGGACCCTATTGGGCCAATAGACGCGAAACATGTAGACCTACCGTCAAGTAGGACAACAATTAGTTAGTTCCTCTTGCCTAAATGTTGAGAGCACGTGAGCATTACTACTCACTCTTTGTCTCTCCCTGTTTTTAACCTTGGTCTCCATCTTATCAAAACTGATTAAAATTCATGATTATTAAAATTAGATGGATAACCAATTTTATTATTTTTCTCTCCATTATTGCCTGAGTACTTCAACTTAATTACTCATTCCATCTGCAATACGGTTAAGAGCTCCCCTCGGGGAGCCCGTTAGGCATTGCAACACCGGCCTAACGAGGAGTGTTTCCCGATGATGAAACCAGACATCCAATGTGATGTTTGAGGGCTCTTACTCCTGTAGATATAGGTTCTCCTTACTTCTCTTTCTTCCTTTTGGAACATTGTACTTCCGTATTTGTAGTACGTCAGTTGGGAGACTGTACACTGGACCACTAACCTCCCGGTCCCTCTTTTGTGATTTCCTTCCAACCTCATGTTCACTACTGACCTTGCATACTTTCTTATTTCTTAATTCAAGTTTATCTTTCTCTCTTTCTGAATATTCAGTCTGCTATGATCTGTAGGTATTACCTCATGAGGCAGCTACAGATGTATATACATATGTTAGGTAGTTATAGTTAGGATTGTGTTTCCATAGGAAATGCTTTTTTGTGTTGCTAATACCTTTGATGCTGTTTGACGAATCTCCACAAAAGTTTTCAAAAAGGGCTACTTTTTAACTAGTTTGTGCATGGAAAGTTTCGGGGTGATCCGTCAAGCGGCCCCTTAAAAAGGGAGATTCCCAAAATGCATTTTACCCATTCATTTTTCCGTAGGATCTTTAGACAGCTACAGCCCAAACCACTGATCAAATTTACACATCAAATTTAGCAGCTACATCTTGGCCCACAAAGTGTGTTTTTTTGCAATTTGGTGTAAATCAGTTCAGTAGTTTTGGAGAAATTAGGGTAAAAAAAAAATGCCGCGTGGGATTAGACTACCTCCTGAGAACTTAATACTGGCTGCTACTACATCAAATACGTAGTGGTAGCAGCGATCTTGGGACTCAGTACTGAGTCCTAACAAAAGCCGCAAAAAAAGAATTGAGGGCAGGGTAGAGATACCCTGACGGCCTGGCAGTTACCTTAAGGCACGAGTTGTAATTACTTAAGATTACTATAACTGGACATTATGTTGTTAACCGAACATTTCACTATAATGTTACTTAAACCTTTGGATTTTTCAGTAAAAAAAATATATATATCTTACAAATAGCAGACCCCACGGTGACGTAGTGCCTTTTGGTAGCAGGTCCCAGTATTCAACTTAAATATACAAGAAGATGCTCACTTTGGTACAGTTGTGCCAGATGGAGTCATTTCTCTTTTCCCCAATGGGTTTTGGCCCTTGATCACATAAAGAGAAGGTTTAAGAGTTTAAAAAGCACTATGTACAAACATGGACAGGAGACTCTGCAGTGCGAGACAGCCACAATCATCACGGAGGTAAAAGGCATTCAAAACATTTTAGTGCAACAGATTACCTCTTAAGTGAAAACAAGCTCATGATCAAGGGAAAGAAGGCCAAAATAAAAGCTACCCTGTTTCTAGGATATCAATAACATTTTAAATACCTAGATTTATTTACAATATATTACAAAGCATCATGTCTAATAAATAGATATCAGAACTAAATAGTAGTACAAAGCAAAGTAAAATAAAAATGGGGCTTTGCATAGTCTCTACCTAGCGAACAAGGTATGACCAAGTGACTAGATCACAAGCGAAAAAATAGTGCAGCTTAATGATAATTAATCCAGAGCTCAGAGACCACCTTGCTTTCAGGGATATATAGTCCAACTGTTGGTCTGAACACAATTTTCGACCCCTATGTCCAAGTATATGTATGTATTTGTGTATATATATTAACTGAAAAAAATCTAAGGTTGAAGTAACTTTATAATTAGGTGAACTTCTTTATGGTTTTAAACATACAAAAGAACTGAAATGTACCAGTTATAGTTATCTCAAGTAACTATAAGTCATGTCCAAAGGAAACTAGAACTATCGCCCCCACCATGCAGTTTTCTCATCAATTTCATTACAAAAGTTGCAGTGATATTATCAGTGATGTCATAGATGTCATGAGTAATGTATTATGTAAGGTATTTAGAAGTGAATGGCGTGGGCCTCAAGCTATAGTTACTTGAGATAACCATAACTGGTGAATTTCAGTGGTTTTGTATGTTTAAAACGTTAAATTGTGACTGAAATTCTCACTTAACTATAATGCTACTTTAAACTATGGGCACTATACGCACTATTTAAACTATACGAACACATTTTCCCATTGACACAGAATGGGAAAAACCCTTTGCTACATCTGGCCCTATGTTCTTTTCAGTGTGTGTGTATGTATGGAGATATGTATGTGTGTATATAATTTACCTGTTCACTTGCTTAAAGCTGGTTTCTTTGCTTACGTTTTCTCTATTCATTTATGGATTCAGTCGCCATGTCCCTAATAATACTCCCTGGTCCGGATGATGACCCAGTCACTAACGTATGGGTGAAACGCTGTTGACCGCCATTTGGCACTAAACACATTTTCAGATACTTACCTGTAAAGCACCATATGTATATCTTATTAACTTTATTGTCTATGAGTGCTCTGTTTATTGA
Organism: Pleurodeles waltl; assembly: GCF_031143425.1. NCBI lineage: Eukaryota > Metazoa > Chordata > Amphibia > Caudata > Salamandridae > Pleurodeles > Pleurodeles waltl. The sequence continues at coordinate 723,973,301 of NC_090445.1, forward strand.
ATTTTGTCTTTTTCGATGTATTTGTTTTTAGTGTGTATGGTGCTCACGTAAAACAGTTTAATACTTTCAGGCCGAGTTCGTGCTAAATAAAACTGCAAAACTGCCACTGGCAACTGGCACTACCTTTGATGGTCTAGGTTACATTGTGACTTTGAAGTTTTCTGTAATCATGATTGCTTCTCCTGTCTCTGAGGTTTGCTGTCATTTTAGCAGGTTTTCCTTTATTAATTATGCACTCCAGTGGACATCACCGTTTTGGGTGCACCATGGAGAGAATGCTTGTCTCGGTACTGCTTCCAGATTGTTATTTCGTTTGTGCAGATTCACAGGCAAAGTTGACTGGTAGTGGTCTCCCTTGTACCATTGACCTCTCCTGTATGGTTGAGTTTCTAGCACCTAATTCTGCTGGCCAATGCATGGAGTTGTTGCTTATACTTTTCATGTGCTGTTCATTCACTTTGTGCTCATGTTTTCTATGGGTCCTTGGATGGAGGGGACATGTGATGGGTAGTTTCTTCCTTCCTTTAGTATAACAGCATGTGCTTCTGGGGTCTTGTTTACCCGTTTGCATCACAGTGCACCTTTAAATAGGTGCGCTATGCGTAAACAGGGAAAGTGCACCGCATTACCATTAAAGCACTGCCCCTAGGGCAGTGCATCCAAGTGAAATATGGAGCAGCTGCTTTAAAGCCACTCCGTGTTTCACTGTGCAGGTGTCAATCTGCCTGCACATTAAAGAGGGGAGAGAGGGCCCTTGAAGGTGAATGCAGTGAGTAACTTCACCCTTGTTGGATATAGCGACCACCTTTCTGTAAATTACATGGACTGTCCATAAATTAACCCTAATGTCCATGTTTCAACGGATGGCATTTGTCCATAATTTTATCCTATATGCCAATAGACAAAGGTTAACTCCAACCTTTGAGATGCCTCAGTTGAAGTGGAGAGGGAGGGGCAGAGATCTAAACTTGAAACAAGCCTTCTTGCGAGGGTGCATGCTGCCTGAAAGAAATGTAACAGTGCTCTCAGACTGCACAGACAGACATCCACACTGACTGCATTTCCTGTTAACCTGGCTAATTGTTATTCTTTTTTTTAATGATCATCATATACATAACAGTATAAACTGAATGATATCAGCAGGACCTGAATTGTTAGAGATGTTATGTGTAGTTAGAGCCTCAGACTCATAGGTGGACCAGGCTGTAACTGAATAAGGTGCAAAAAGAACAAATGGACGGAGTGCGAACAAATCAACAATTCACCCCAGTCACAGATCAGTGTTTAATTGATCAGTTTTTGCTTGCCATGCCATTCCAGTTTGGACCCAGCCACATGCAGATCAGTCTTGACCCTGCTCCCCATGGGAACCGACCAGCCTAAACTTCCAGGCCATGTCCTCCCTGGACCAGAAACAAGCATCCTGGGAATGGTTATCACCCCTCATAAGCCAGACTAGCTTGAATCTGGTGGCATAGCGAACAGTGAACACAAATATGGGCATACCCTTCCCACTTAGGGTGACAAATGCAAAAAGAACACATGATGGACATAATGCTGAACAAATCAAACATTCACCCCCCAGTCACAGATCTTGGTTTTATCCAGCTAAATTAGAAACTTTGCACTAAGACCAGGCTGGTGACTAGAGCAGACTGACGAGTCTAGACCTTGGCAAAATTGGTCATGTATTAGCAGGGCCATTGGAATTATGCAATTTTGTGGCCACTGCATTTTCAGCATAGTTCTGGTTCTGCCACATAATCCATCCCCTGCTGCAAAATCTTCAGATTTAAACAAAAAAAAATTCTAGCTCAAAATTTACTGAAAATGCAGTGATGTGTGTTGCAGCGAAGGGCCCTTTGACTGGCCAACTTTATTGGTTTTGTCTATGGTTGGGTGTTAAAAGGCGGTGCAACCAGTGCCCAGACAGTGTTAAAGAATGTAACAAACATTGGCAAAGCCAATAGGTCGCAGATATACAGTAGCTATTGGCTATAGCAATATGTTCTGCCATGTTCTACAGCAGTATGGCTGCTGTTCAGTACGGCTAAAAGTTAGTGGCGTGGAGTGTCAGAAAGGAGTGGGAGAGTAGAGTATCATAGAGTGGATTTATTGGGGGTGTCAGGATTTGATTAGAGTAGGGTGAATTGGAGTAGGGTACAGTGGGGTGGAATGAGTATGGTAGAGTGAGTTGGATTGGAGCGGGGTGGATTGGACTGGGGTGGGATGCATTGGTTTGGTTTGTGCTATATAACATTGCAAAATGGATTGGAGCTGGGTGGACCAAACTAGGATGGGGTGAGTGGATTGGAGTAGAGTGGGGTGGATTGGAGTGGGGTGGTTTGGATTGGGGTAGAGTGGGGTGGATTGGAGTAGAGTGGATTGAAATAAGGGGGGATAGGGGTGAGGTGGACTGGAGGGGGTGGTGTGGATTGGAGTGGTGTGGACTGCACTGAGGTGGATTGGATTGGTGTGAATTGTTTTGCGAGTGGGGTGGATTGGATTAGGGGTGATCAGACTGGAGTGAAGTGGATTGGGTTGAATTAGGGTGGCTGTGGTGGATTGGAGTGGGGTGGATTGGACTGGAGTGGATTTTATGGGTGTGAGGTGGATTGGGGAGAGGATGCAGCATAACGGCCAGAGCTGCTGACTTTGGAGCTGGGGGAACAGGTTTGAGTCTCAATGTCAGCTGATCATCCTGTGATTCTGGGCAAATCACTTAATTTCCCCGTGCCTACCCAAAAAAATGAATGGTGCTCATGTTAAGTGCTCCAATACATGTGAGTCAGGTTTGTGCTATGTAAAACTGCAAAATATATTAATACGTAAATTGGAGTAGGGTGGATTGGTGTGTGGTGGAATAATTGTAGGGGGTGGTCTGGATTGGAGATGGTAGATTAAGGTGGTTTGGAGTGGGGTGGATTGGACTGGAGTAGGGTGGATTAATGTGGGGTGGATTAAAGTAGATTGTATTGGAGTGGGATGGTTAGGGTTAGTTGGTGTGGGATTTTTGGATTGGAATAAGGTGGACTGGGTAGCAGTGGACTTGATTAGAGTGGGTTGATTGGTTTGGATTGGAGTAAAGTGGATTGGGGTGGGGTGTATTGGACAAGAATGGGGTGAACTTGAATGGAGTTAACTGGGGTGGAATTGAGTGGGTTAGGGTGAGGTGTATTGGATTGCAGTGGGGTAAATTGGACTGGGCTGGATTGGGGTGAGGTGGATTGGAGTGGAGCGAACTGGAGTGGGACAGATTGTTTTGAATTGGAGCTGGGCAGGTTGTTTTGAATTAAAGTGGGGCAGATTGGAATGGATTACAGTGGGGCAGATTGAAATGGGTTGGAGCTGGTGAGATTGTTTGTGATTGGAGAGGGGCAGACTGCAGTGGGGCAGATTGTTTTGGATTGGAGGGGACAAATTGTATTAGGATGGATTGGATTGGACGGGGTGGATTGGGAAGGGAGTGGGGTGGATTGGAGTGGGACAGATTGCTTTGGATTGGAGTAGGGCAGACTGAGGTGGGACAGATTCTTTTGGACTGTAGTGGGGCAGATTGTTTTGCATTGGAGTGGGGTAGATTGGAGCGAGGCAAATTGGAGCGGGCAGATTGTTTTAGATTGCAATGGGTCAGATTGGAGTGGGGCACATTGTTTTGGATTGGAGTACATGAGATTTTTTGGATTGGGCAGATGGAAGGGAGGCATATTGTTTTGAATTGGAGTGGCCCATATTGTTTTGAATTTGAGTGGTGCAAACTGTTTTAGATTGAGTGGGGTGAACTGGAGAGGGGCATAATAGATTCAGGTGGATTGTAGAGACGTGGGGGACTGTAGTGAGGCGGATTGGAGTGGGGTGGATTGGGGTGTACTGCAAAATTACGAGTTAAAACATCATTTCAGAAATTACACATAATAAACAATGTTGCTCGTCACTTTTCGAGAACAGTGCAATTTTGTTTGTCCTGCTGGGCACATTTTGCCAGTCACAAGCCCTTTGTTTGCAGGGCACTAGAAGTTAAAAAGAGGAAAATAGTACCTCAGTCACATCCGGAGCAGTGGACGGGCACTGATTAAGTTGAATTACTCAGTGCTTGGTACCTGCTCCACACAGAGGAACGGAAATGATGCTTGGCCTACAGTGGCGAATTACGAGGCTGTAAAGAAGGGTGCTACGCAACCCAGCTTCTTTGCAGCCCTCCACCTTGAAATGCAGATTTGCAGGTCATCCTTTTGGGAAGGGTGTGCTAACACCCCTGCCAGAGCAGGCTTGTTTCTGTCTGTACAAGAGCAAGGGGTCAGAAACCTGTTAGAACGTAGAACTAGTCAGCCAGCACAAGGGTTGTAGGAAGTTGGCTCTGTATGCACTATTTCAAAGTAAGGAATAGTATGCACAGAGTCCAAGGGTTCCCCTTAGAGGTAAGATAGTGGAAAAAATAGATAATACTAATGCTGTATTTTGTGGTAGTGTGGTCGAGCAGTAGGCTTATCAAAGGAGTAGTGTTAAGCATTTGTTGTACATACACACAGGCAATAAATGAGGAACACACACTCAGAGACAAATCCAGCCAATAGGTTTTGTTATAGAAAAATATATTTTCTTAGTTTATTTTAAGAACCACAGGTTCAAATTCTACATGTAATATCTCATTTGAAAGGTATTGCAGGTAAGTACTTTAGGAACTTTGAATAATCACAGTAGTCTATATACTTTTTACATAAAACACAATAAGCTGTTTTAAAAGTGGACACAGTGCAATTTTCACAGTTCCTGGGGGAGGTAAAGTATTGTTATTTTTAGCAGGTAAGTAAATCACTTACAGGTCTCAGTTTTGGGTCCAAGGTAGCCCACCGTTGGGGGTTCAGAGCAACCCCAAAGTTACCACACCAGCAGCTCAGGGCCGGTCAGGTGCAGAGGTCAAAGAGGTGCCCAAAACACATAGGCTTCAATGGAGAGAAGGGGGTGCCCCGGTTCCAGTCTGCCAGCAGGTAAGTACCCGCGTCTTCGGAGGGCAGACTAGGGGGGTTTTGTAGGGCACCGGGGGGGACACAAGTCCACACAGAAAGTACACCCTCAGCAGCGCGGGGGCGGCCGGGTGCAGTGTGCAAACAAGCGTCGGGTTCTCTGTAGATTTCAATGGGAGACCAAGGGGTCTCTTCAGCGGTGCAGGCAGGCAAGGGGGGGGCTCCTCGGGGTAGCCACCACCTGGGCAAGGGAGAGGGCCTCCTGGGGGTCACTCCTGCACAGAAGTTCCGTTCCTTCAGGTGCTGGGGGCTGCGGGTGCAGGGTCTTTTCCAGCCGTCGGGACTTTAGGTTCAGGCAGTCGCGGTCAGGGGGAGCCTCGGGATTCCCTCTGCAGGCGTCGCTGTGGGGGCTCAGGGGGGACAACTTTGGTTACTCACGGACTCGGAGTCGCCGGAGGGTCCTCCCTGAGTTGTTGGTTCTCCACCAGTCGAGTCGGAGTCGCCGGGTGCAGTGTTGCAAGTCTCACGCTTCTTGCGGGGAGTTGCAGGGGTCTTTAAATCTGCTCCTTTGAAACAAAGTTGCAGTTCTTTTGGAGCAGTGCCGCTGTCCTCGGGAGTTTCTTGTCTTTCTTGAAGCAGGGCAGTCCTCAGAGGATTCAGAGGTCGCTGGTCCCTTGGAAAGCATCGCTGGAGCAGGTTTCTTTTGGAAGGCAGGAGACAGGCCGGTAAGTCTGGGGCCAAAGCAGTTGGTGTCTTCGGTTCTTCCTCTGCAGGGGTTTTTCAGCTCAGCAGTCCTCTTCTTCTTGTAGTGTCAGGAATCTGAATTCTTAGGTTCCGGGAAGCCCTTAAATACTAAATTTAAGGGCGTGTTTAGGTCTGGGGGGTTAGTAGCCAATGGCTACTAGCCCTGAGGGTGGGTACACTAGCCCTGAGGGTGGGTACACCCTCTTTGTGCCTCCTCCCAAGGGGAGGGGGTCACATCCCTAATCCTATTGGGGAATCCTCCATCTGCAAGATGGAGAATTTCTAAAAGTTAGAGTCACTTCAGCTCAGGACACCTTAGGGGCTGTCCTGACTGGCCAGTGACTCCTTGTTATTCTCATTATTTTCTCCGGCCTTGCCGCCAAAAGTGGGGGCCGGGGCCGGGCAACTCCACTAGCTGGATTGTCCTGCCGTGCTGGCACAAAGGGGTGAGCCTTTGAGGCTCACCGCCAGGTGTGACAGCTCCTGCCTGGGGGAGGTGTTAGCATCTCCACCCAGTGCAGGCTTTGTTACTGGCCTCAGAGTGACAAAGGCACTCTCCCCATGGGGCCAGCAACATGTCTTGGTTGTGGCAGGCTGCTGGAACCAGTCAGCCTACACAGATAGTCGGTTAAGGTTTCAGGGGGCACCTCTAAGGTGCCCTCTGGGGTGTATTGCACAATAAAATGTACACTGGCATCAGTGTGCATTTATTGTGCTGAGAAGTTTGATACCAAACTTCCCAGTTTTTAGTGTAGCCATTATGGTGCTGTGGAGTTCGTGTAAAACAGACTCCCAGACCATATACTCTTATGGCTACCCTGCACTTACAATGTCTAAGGTATTGCTTAGACACTGTAGGGGCACAGTGCTCATGCACTGGTGCCCTCACCTATGGTATAGTGCACCCTGCCTTAGGGCTGTAAGGCCTACTAGAGGGGTGACTTATCTACACCTGCATAGGCAGTGAGAGGCTGGCATGGCACCCTGAGGGGAGTGCCATGTCGACTTACTCGTTTTGTTCTCACCAGCACACACAAGCTGGCAAGCAGTGTGTCTGTGCTGAGTGAAGGGTCTCCAGGGTGGCATAAGACATGCTGCAGCCCTTAGAGACCTTCCTTGGCATCAGGGCCCTTGGTACCAGGGGTACCATTTACAAGGGATTTATCTGGATGCCAGGGTGTGCCAATTGTGGATACAAAAGTACAGGTTAGGGAAAGAACACTGGTGCTGGGGCCTGGTTAGCAGGCCTCAGCACACTTTCAATTCAAAACATAGCATCAGCAAAGGCAAAAAGTCAGGGGGTAACCATGCCAAGGAGGCACTTCCTTACACAACCCCCCCAACCCCCCAAACGAAAGAGGATGAGACTAACCTTTCCCAAGAGAGTCTTCATTTTCTAAGTGGAAGAACCTGGAAAGGCCATCTGCATTGGCATGGGCAGTCCCAGGTCTGTGTTCCACTATAAAGTCCATTCCCTGTAGGGAGATGGACCACCTCAACAGTTTAGGATTTTCACCTTTCATTTGCATCAGCCATCTGAGAGGTCTGTGGTCGGTTTGAACTACAAAGTGAGTACCAAAGAGGTATGGTCTCAGCTTTTTCAGGGACCAAACCACAGCAAAGGCCTCCCTCTCAATGGCACTCCAACGCTGCTCCCTGGGGAGTAACCTCCTGCTAATGAAAGCAACAGGCTGGTCAAGGGCATCATCATTTGTTTGGGACAAAACTGCCCCTATCCCATGTTCAGAGGCATCTGTTTGCACAATGAATTGCTTGGAGTAATCTGGAGCTTTTAGAACTGGTGCTGTGCACATAGCTTGTTTCAGGGTGTCAAAGGCCTGTTGGCATTCTACAGTCTAGTTTACTTTCTTGGGCATTTTCTTGGTGGTGAGTTCTGTGAGGGCTGTCACAATGGATCCATATCCCTTCACACACCTCCTATAGTACCCAGTCAAGCCAAGGAATGCCCTGACTTGAGTCTGGGTTTTTGGAGCTACCCAGTCCAGAATAGTCTGGATCGTGGGTTGGAGTGGCTGAACTTGGCCTCCACCTACAAGGTGTCCCAAGTAAACCACAGTTCCCTGCCCTATCTGGCATTTGGATGCCTTGATAGAGAGGCCTGCAGATTGCAGGGCCTTCAAAACCTTCTTCAGGTGGACCAGGTGATCCTGCCAGGTGGAGCTGAAGACAGCAATATCATCAAGATAAGCTGCACTAAAGGATTCCAACCCAGCAAGGACTTGATTCACCAACCTTTGGAAGGTGGCAGGGGCATTCTTTAAACCAAAGGGCATAACAGTGAACTGATAATGCCCATCAGGTGTGGAGAATGCTGGCTTTTCTTTTGCTCCAGGGGCCATTTTGATTTGCCAGTACCTTGCTGTTAAGTCAAAGGTACTTAAGAATTTGGCAGCCCCTAATTTGTCTATCAGCTCATCAGCTCTAGGAATGGGATGGGCATCTGTCTTGGTGACAGAAATAAGACCTCTGTAGTCCACACAAAACCCCATTTCTCTCTTTCCATCTTTGGTGTGAGGTTTGGGCACTAAGACCACTGGGCTAGCCCAGGGGCTGTCAGAGTGCTCAATTACTCCCAATTCCAGATTCTTGTGGACTTCCACCTTGATGCTTTCCTTAACTTGATGAGACTGTCTGAATATTTTGTTTTTGACAGGCATGCTGTCTCCTGTGTCCACATCATGGGTACACAGGTGTGTCTGACCAGGGGTTAGGGAAAAGAGCTCAGCAAACTGCTGCAGGACCTTCCTACAGTCAGATTGCTGTTGGCCAGAGAGGGTGTCTGAATAGATCACTCCATCCACTGAGCCATCTTTAGGGTTTGATGAGAGGAGATCAGGGAGAGGTTCACTCTCAGCTTCCTGGTCCTCATCTGTTACCATCAACAGATTTACATCAGCCCTATCATGGAAGAGTTTTAGGCGGTTTACATGGATCACCCTCTTGGGGCTCCTGCTTGTGCCTAGGTCCACCAGGTAGGTGACCTGACTCTTCTTTTCCAGGATTGGGTAAGGGCCACTCCATCTGTCCTGAAGTGCCCTGGGAGCCACAGGCTCCAAAACCCAAACTTTCTGCCCTGGTTGGAATTCAACCATTGCAGCCTTTTGGTCATACCAAAACTTCTGGAGCTGTTGGCTGGCCTCAAGGTTTTTACTTGCCTTTTCCATGTACTCTGCCATTCTTGAGCGAAGGCCAAGTACATAGTCCACTATGTCTTGTTTAGGCTCATGAAGAGGTCTCTCCCAGCCTTCTTTAACAAGAGCAAGTGGTCCCCTTACAGGGTGGCCAAACAGAAGTTCAAAGGGTGAGAACCCTACTCCCTTCTGAGGCACCTCTCTGTAAGCGAAAAGCAGACATGGCAAGAGGACATCCAATCTCCTTTTGAGTTTTTCTGGGAGCCCCATGATCATGCCCTTTAATGTCTTGTTGAATCTCTCAACAAGGCCATTAGTTTGTGGATGATATGGTGTAGTGAATTTATAAGTCACTCCACACTCATTCCACATGTGTTTTAGGTATGCTGACATGAAGTTGGTACCTCTGTCAGACTCCACCTCCTTAGGGAAACCCACTCTGGTAAAGATACCAATGAGGGCCTTGGCTACTGCAGGGGCAGTAGTCAACCTAAGGGGAATAGCTTCAGGATACCTAGTAGCATGATCCACTACTACTAGGATGTACATATTTCCTGAGGCTGTGGGAGGTTCCAGTGGACCCACTATGTCCACACCCACTCTTTCAAAGGGGACCCCCACCACTGGAAGTGGAATGAGGGGGGCCTTTGGATGCCCACCTGTCTTACCACTGGCTTGACAGGTGGGACAGGAGAGGCAAAACTCCTTAACCTTTTGGGACATATTGGGCCAGTAGAAGTGGTTGACTAACCTCTCCCACGTCTTGGTTTGTCCCAAATGCCCAGCAAGGGGAATATCATGGGCTAAGGTCAGAATAAACTCTCTGAAACTCTGAGGCACTACCACTCTCCTAGTGGCACCAGGTTTGGGATCTCTTGCCTCAGTGTACAGGAGTCCATCTTCCCAATAGACCCTATGTGTTCCATTTTTCTTGCCTTTGGACTCTTCAGCAGCTTGCTGCCTAAGGCCTTCAAGAGAGGGACAGGTTTCTTGTCCCTTACACAACTCTTCCCTTGAGGGTCTCCCTGGGCCCAAGAGCTCAACCTGATAAGGTTCCAGCTCCATAGGCTCAGTTCCCTCAGAGGGCAGAACTTCTTCCTGAGAATAGAGGTTCTCTTCTTCTTGTTGTGTTGCAGCTGGTTTCCCAGCTGACTTTCCTTTTCTCTTGGTAGGCTGGGCCTTTCTTCCAGACTCCAGCTCTACTTTTTCACCCTGTGCCTTGCACTGTGCCCTTGTCTTGACACACACCAGTTCAGGGATACCCAGCATGGCTGCATGGGTTTTCAGTTCTACCTCAGCCCATGCTGAGGACTCCAGGTCATTTCCAAGCAAACAGTCTACTGGGATATTTGAGGAGACCACCACCTGTTTCAGGCCATTGACCCCTCCCCATTCTAAAGTTACCATTGCCATGGGATGTACTTTAGTCTGATTGTCAGCGTTGGTGACTGGATAAGTTTGTCCAGCCAGGTATTGGCCAGGGGAAACCAGTTTCTCTGTCACCATAGTGACACTGGCACCTGTATCCCTCAGGCCCTCTACACTTGTCCCATTAATTAAGAGCTGCTGCCTGTATTTTTGCATGTTAGGGGGCCAGGCAGCCAGTGTGGCTAAATCCACCCCACCCTCAGAGACTAATGTAGCTTCAGTGTGACACCTGATTTGCTCTGGGCACACTGTTGATCCCACTTGGAGACTAGCCATTCCAGTGTTAGCTGGAGTGGAGTTTGAAGTGGTATTTTTCTTGGGACAGGCCTTGTCTCCAGTTTCGTGTCCAGACTGACTACAGCTACGACACCAGGCCTTTTTGGGATCAAAGTTGTTACCCTTGTACCCAGAATGGTTTTGTGAAGAGGCTCTGTGCCCACCCTCCTGTGCAGGTTTTTGGGGGCCTGTAGAAGACTCTTTACTATTTTTGTTTTTGGCTGTCTCACCACCTTTCCCCTGGGGAGGTTTTGTGACCCCTTTCTTTTGGTCACCCCCTGTGGAATTTTTGGACACCCTAGTCTTGACCCAATGGTCCGCCTTCTTTCCCAATTCTTGGGGAGAAATTGGTCCTAGGTCCACCAGATGCTGATGCAGTTTATCATTGAAACAATTACTTAACAGGTGTTTTTTCACAAATAAATTGTACAGCCCATCATAATCACTTACACCACTGCCTTGAATCCAACCATCTAGTGTTTTTACTGAGTAGTCTACAAAGTCAACCCAGGTCTGGCTCGAGGATTTTTGAGCCCCCCTGAATCTAATCCTATACTCCTCAGTGGAGAATCCAAAGCCCTCAATCAGGGTACCCTTCATGAGGTCATAAGATTCTGCATCTTTTCCAGAGAGTGTGAGGAGTCTATCCCTACACTTTCCTGTGAACATTTCCCAAAGGAGAGCACCCCAGTGAGATTTGTTTACTTTTCTGGTTACACAAGCCCTCTCAAAAGCTGTGAACCATTTGGTGATGTCATCACCATCTTCATATTTAGTTACAATCCCTTTAGGGATTTTCAACATGTCAGGAGAATCTCTGACCCTATTTATGTTGCTGCCACCATTGATGGGTCCTAGGCCCATCTCTTGTCTTTCCCTTTCTATGGCTAGGATCTGTCTTTCCAAAGCCAATCTTTTGGCCATCCTGGCTAACTGGATGTCCTCTTCACTGGAGTTATCCTCAGTGATTTCAGAGAGGTTGGTCCCTCCTGTGAGAGAACCAGCATCTCTGACTATTATTTGTGGAGTCAGGGCTTGAGAGGCCCTGTTCTCCCTAGATAGGACTGGTGGGGGGGAATCACCCTCCAAGTCACTATCATCATCCTCTGTGTTGCCATCCTCAGAGGGGTTGGCTCTTTCAAACTCTGCCAACAGCTCCTGGAGCTGTAGTTTGGAAGGTCTGGAGCCCATTGCTATTTTCTTTAGTTTACAGAGTGACCTTAGCTCTCTCATCTGTAGATGGAGGTAAGGTGTGGTGTCGAGTTCCACCACATTCACATCTGTATTAGACATTATGCTTCTAAAAGTTGGAATACTTTTTAAGAAACTAAAACTAGTTCTAGAATCTAATTCAAACTTTTACCAAACTTTTAAACTCTAAAAGAAATGCTAACAGGGACTAACACAAGGCCCTAGCAGGACTTTAAAGAATTTAGAAAAATTTCAAATTGCAAAAATCAATTTCTAATGAAAGTTTTTGGAATTTGTTGTGTGATCAGGTATTGGCTGAGTAGTCCAGCAAATGCAAAGTCTTGTACCCCACCGCTGATCCACCAATGTAGGAAGTTGGCTCTGTATGTGCTATTTCAAAGTAAGGAATAGTATGCACAGAGTCCAAGGGTTCCCCTTAGAGGTAAGATAGTGGAAAAAAGAGATAATACTAATGCTCTATTTTGTGGTAGTGTGGTCGAGCAGTAGGCTTATCAAAGGAGTAGTGTTAAGCATTTGTTGTACATACACGCAGGCAATAAATGAGGAACACACACTCAGAGACAAATCCAGCCAATAGGTTTTGTTATAGAAAAATATATTTTCTTAGTTTATTTTAAGAACCACAGGTTCAAATTCTACATGTAATATCTCATTTGAAAGGTATTGCAGGTAAGTACTTTAGGAACTTTGAATAATCACAGTAGCCTATATACTTTTTACTTAAAACACAATAAGCTGTTTTAAAAGTGGACACAGTGCAATTTTCACAGTTCCTGGGGGAGGTAAAGTATTGTTATTTTTAGCAGGTAAGTAAATCACTTACAGGTCTCAGTTTTGGGTCCAAGGTAGCCCACCGTTGGGGGTTCAGAGCAACCCCAAAGTTACCACACCAGCAGCTCAGGGCCGGTCAGGTGCAGAGGTCAAAGAGGTGCCCAAAACACATAGGCTTCAATGGAGAGAAGAGGGTGCCCCGGTTCCAGTCTGCCAGCAGGTAAGTACCCGCGTCTTCGGAGGGCAGACCAGGGGGGTTTTGTAGGGCACCGGGGGGGACACAAGTCCACACAGAAAGTACACCCTCAGCAGCGCGGGGGCGGCCGGGTGCAGTGTGCAAACAAGCGTCGGGTTCTCTGTAGATTTCAATGGGAGACCAAGGGGTCTCTTCAGCGGTGCAGGCAGGCAAGGGGGGGGCTCCTCGGGGTAGCCACCACCTGGGCAAGGGAGAGGGCCTCCTGGGGGTCACTCCTGCACAGAAGTTCCGTTCCTTCAGGTGCTGGGGGCTGCGGGTGCAGGGTCTTTTCCAGCCGTCGGGACTTTAGGTTCAGGCAGTCGCGGTCAGGGGGAGCCTCGGGATTCCCTCTGCAGGCGTCGCTGTGGGGGCTCAGGGGGGACAACTTTGGTTACTCACGGACTCGGAGTCGCCGGAGGGTCCTCCCTGAGGTGTTGGTTCTCCACCAGTCGAGTCGGGGTCGCCGGGTGCAGTGTTGCAAGTCTCACGCTTCTTGCGGGGAGTTGCAGGGGTCTTTAAATCTGCTCCTTTGAAACAAAGTTGCAGTTCTTTTGGAGCAGTTCCGCTGTCCTCAGGAGTTTCTTGTCTTTCTTGATGCAGGGCAGTCCTCAGAGGATTCAGAGGTCGCTGGTCCCTTGGAAAGTGTCGCTGGAGCAGGTTTCTTTTGGAAGGCAGGAGACAGGCCGGTAAGTCTGGGGCCAAAGCAGTTGGTGTCTTCTGTTCTTCCTCTGCAGGGGTTTTTCAGCTCAGCAGTCCTCTTCTTCTTGTAGTGTCAGGAATCTAAATTCTTAGGTTCAGGGAAGCCCTTAAATACTAAATTTAAGGGCGTGTTTAGGTCTGGGGGGTTAGTAGCCAATGGCTACTAGCCCTGAGGGTGGGTACACCCTCTTTGTGCCTTCTCCCAAGGGGAGGGGGTCACATCCCTAATCCTATTGGGGAATCCTCCATCTGCAAGATGGAGGATTTCTAAAAGTTAGAGTCACTTCAGCTCAGGACACCTTAGGGGCTGTCCTGACTGGCCAGTGACTCCTCCTTGTTATTCTCATTATTTTCTCCGGCCTTGCCGCCAAAAGTGGGGGCCGGGGCCGGAGGGGGCGGGCAACTCCACTAGCTGGAGTGTCCTGCGGTGCTGGCACAAAGGGGTGAGCCTTTGAGGCTCACCGCCAGGTGTGACAGCTCCTGCCTGGGGGAGGTGTTAGCATCTCCACCCAGTGCAGGCTTTGTTACTGGCCTCAGAGTGACAAAGGCACTCTCCCCATGGGGCCAGCAACATGTCTCGGTTGTGGCAGGCTGCTGGAACCAGTCAGCCTACACAGATAGTCGGTTAAGGTTTCAGGGGGCACCTCTAAGGTGCCCTCTGGGGTGTATTTCGCAATAAAATGTACACTGGCATCAGTGTGCATTTATTGTGCTGAGAAGTTTGATACCAAACTTCCCAGTTTTCAGTGTAGCCATTATGGTGCTGTGGAGTTCGTGTAAAACAGACTCCCAGACCATATACTCTTATGGCTACCCTGCACTTACAATGTCTAAGGTATTGCTTAGACACTGTAGGGGCACAGTGCTCATGCACTGGTGCCCTCACCTATGGTATAGTGCACCCTGCCTTAGGGCTGTAAGGCCTACTAGAGGGGTGACTTATCTACACCTGCATAGGCAGTGAGAGGCTGGCATGGCACCCTGAGGGGAGTGCCATGTCGACTTACTCGTTTTGTTATCACCAGCACACACAAGCTGGCAAGCAGTGTGTCTGTGCTGAGTGAGGGGTCTCCAGGGTGGCATAAGACATGCTGCAGCCCTTAGAGACCTTCCTTGGCATCAGGGCCCTTGGTACCAGGGGTACCATTTACAATGGACTTATCTGGATGCCAGGGTGTGCCAATTGTGGATACAAAAGTACAGGTTAGGGAAAGAACACTGGTGCTGGGGCCTGGTTAGCAGGCCTCAGCACACTTTCAATTCAAAACATAGCATCAGCAAAGGCAAAAAGTCAGGGGGTAACCATGCCAAGGAGGCATTTCCTTACAAGGGTAGTGGTATATTTTTCAGGGGGCATCTGTATGTGCTCTGTTGGTGTATGTATTAATAAGTCCATCACTGGCATCAGTGAGGGTTCATTAATAGGAGTTGTTTCATACCAAACATCCCTATCTTCAGTGAAGCCATCATGTAGCTGGGGAACTTGTACTGAACAGTATCCGGCACGTACTTGGAATAGCTTCCCTGTTCACTCAGAATGTCTGAGAATCGACAAAAGCATAGCAAGGACACATCTGCTCTTGCAGAAATGTCCTCACATGTAATATAGCACACCCTGCCTTAGGGCTGTAAGCCCTGCAGTAGGGGTGACTTACTTATTGTGCATGCAGTTAGGCAGCATGGCACACAGGCTGTGTGCCATGTCGTGTTTTCACTTTTGGTGCAATGGCAGTCTGCATGTGCTAGGTCAGGGGTCCCGAGGGTGGCACAATACATGCTGCGGCCGTCTTATGTACCCATGCCCTAGGCACAAGGTGTACCTTTTACTACAGAATTACAGGGGTGACAATGGTATGGCTGTTTGGGGACCAATTGCACAGTTTTAGGAAAAGAGATCTGCCACTGGGGACCTGTTTAGCAGGAACAGTGTTCTTTCAGTCAAATCTGCATCAAATACCAGGCAAAAGTGTGTCCAGGCATGTCAAAAAGGGTCACTTTCCTACAAAGGCCTTTTTGACCCTACATACAGCCCTACACAGCATAATGTTAAGTATCAAGAAAATGATGAGGAGGAGGAGGCAGAACTTAGGAGCTTCTAAATATCTAGAAGGTGATTTTTCTTTTTGGGAAAGATGCTAGGAATTGGTTCAAGAGCACACCACCTCCAAAGAACCTTATCCTGAGGAAGAACAGCATTACAGCCAAGGGGACACTGTTTTGATCCCTATATCGTTAGACACTGATCTAAGAACGATGATCAGTTATTACTACAAAAGTTTTCTGGAGGCCAATGCCCCCAACGCAGCTTACTCCAAAGCATTCGAATGCTCCCGAGATGGTATCGCTTCCAAACAGCTCTGTTAAGACCTCAACAAAAGGAAAAGCGAGTGCTAGCCCCTATTACAATCCATGACACTTTTGACTAGAACAATGGCGATCAGCAGCCTAAAGAAGGTGACATTCCTCCCGATTCAGCAGGGCATCATGCAGAATGCGATGAATATGTGGCGCCATTATCTGCATCGCCTACACCTCCTCCAGTGGAGTCACCCCCAGCCGACATTGGAGGATTCCACAAGCCCCTCAAATGAGCTTTAACGCACTGACTTACCTCGTCTGATCAAGCAAACCAAATGCTTTCTTTATGACTTCAAAGAGTGAGCTCAGCGCTTGTTAAGATCCATCTCCGTAATAAAATATATCTGACAAGAGGAGTTGAAATTGATGAAGACACTGGTTTCAGTGGCTGCTGTTTTTCCAAAGCTGGGCAAGAAGTATAAGGCACCTGCCAACTTGTCTTATAGGTCAGCCTCGCCCTGACTGTGTCATTATGTAAGCAGCACAACGGCCTTGCCCTGCTCCTCCAGATAAGGAGAGTAGAAGATTGGAAAACATAGGCAATCATTTCACAACCATACCTCAACATCGATCAGAGCTTCTAATGCGCTGGCCATACTTCGGAGATACATCCATAAGATGTGGTCTGACAAGTCTGCTTTTCTGGACTATCTCCCTGAGGACAATAGAAAGGAAGCAAAGGAGATATTGCTGGAAGGCGAAAAGGCCTCCTTGGAGACCATTGATGCGGCCATGAATATTTCATCTACAGCCTTTCGCCAGATGACATGAGCCACTGTTTTACATTGCCAGGGTTGGCTAATGGCAATATTGTTCCATCCAGAAGTACAGGCATAGATCTTTGACATGCCATTTGATGGCAAAAATCTCTTTGGCAACCATGTTGTTGCGGCCTTACAGTCAAAACTAATAAAACAATTTGACCATGAGACGGCTCACTCCCTGGGCATTTTACTACAACAGCACTCCCAGGCTTTGCAAGGGAGAAGAGGAAGAGGACAATTTACATCTAAAGTGCACAACCAATTAAATAGGTATCTGCCATATTACCAGCAGGGGTTTTGTTCACTGTACCCATCCACGCAGCCATGCAGGGTGGCAGCAGCATCCTCTTATGCTAGACAGCCAGCTCAAAGACGCCCTCCATCTGGAGGGAAGTCACGGGAAGCCTCTAGGCAGCAAAGATACATCACAGGCACCAGTCATCTCAGTCCCACCTCAACATTTCGGAAATCACCTCTCCAAATCTTACAGTTGGAGAAGCATATCTTGTGACAAATGGGTGTTAGATGTAATCCAGCCTGGTCACACCCTGAAATTTGTTTAAAAGCCTCCCAACTTTCCACCCCGTCCTCAACTATGAAGTTGGCAACGTCTTGGTGGATGAACACAGCCAATATCTCTCGGGGTCCCATTATTTCTCAAGCAGCCTACAGATGCCTCCCTGGAAGGCTGGGGAGTCCATTTTAAGGACTTGGAGGTTCATGTAAAATGGACCTCTCAGGGGTCATTATCACACATAAACCTTCTGGGGTTGAAAGCAGTTTTTCTAAGGCTTCAGTCTTTCCTTCCCAGGCTTCGCTACTCTCCAATCTTGACAAAAACAGACAAGTACATGATCGCAGATTTCGTCTTCTCCAGCTCAATGAATCTGCAAATGGCTGATCGTCCACGGCATCACCCTAAAAATGTAGCATGTACCAGGGTTGGAAAACGAATGGACAGACTCCTTAAGCGGATCAGACAAACACTGCCACGAGTAAGAATTGAATCAAAATCAATTAATACAAATCTTCCAATGTTGGAGTACTCAAACTATGGATCTCTTCTGTACTTTGAACAAGAAATGCAAATTGTATGTCAGCAGATTACCGCAAACAGGATATTTGGGAGATGCATTCCACTTAGCATGGGAGGGCATGTTCATGTACGCTTTTCTGCTCATCCCTAGGGTCATTTGCAAAAAAGAAGCAGGAACCTTGCCTTCTTATACTCATTGCACCAGCATGGCCCAGGCAGTCCTGGTTCACCGAGCTCCTTCACCTACCACAGTGCACACATTTTCCAGTCCTACAATCGGAGGATCTTCTGTCAGTGAACAAGGGGCAAGTTGTCCATCCACATATAAGTTCACTCAACTTGTTGGATTGGCTCCTCAAAATAGCGAGTTTGGGACAATACATCTGCCTGAGGATTGCTGAGCAATTCTCCGGCATGCTTGAGCTGTCTCCACTAACAAATGTTACTCTGCAAAATGGAAGAGATTCTGCTCCTGGTGTAGCTTTCAGTCTCTGCATCCTCTCTTCTCCACTTCAGAGTAGATTCTCTATGATCTGTTACGCCTAGTGGAAACAGGTTTGATTCACTCCTCCATTAAACATCATCTAGCTGCTGTTTCTAGATTTAGATAGCATACAAGGAAACCTTCATTATGGTCCAGCAGACTGGTTAAAGATTTCATGGAGGGCCTATTTCGTGTCTACCTTCTATTGAAGTCTCCTTCCGTGCTATGGCAGCTTAACATGGTCTTGTATCAGCGCATGAGAGCTCCTTTCGAACCAGCAACTTGTAAAGCTGATTTTAAATTCGATTTTTGGAATGTAGCCTTTCTGTTGGCACTCATCTCATCAAAGAATACGTTGAATTCATGCCCTGTCAAATTCATGAAACATACTTGCAGTTTCAAGATAATAGTCATTTTGCATACTAACCTTAAATTAATTCCAAAAGTACAAACATCTTTTCTCCTGAATGAACCTATTGTATTGCCAGCATTTTTCAGTAACCCATCATCGTCAGGGGAGAGCCTTGAATTCTCTAGACGTCAGTCACTGTCTCAAGTTCTACCTTGACAGAATAAAAACTTTCAGGAAATCTGATCAACTCCTGATTTCATTTGCACCACGAGGAAGAGGCAAGCTTTATCACAGGCAGGTATAGCTCTTTGGGTGACTGCAACCATCACCTTTTGTCACAAGAAAGCTGGAAGACCATTAACTGCAAGAGTGCCTACACATTCTACGTGAAAGACTGCTCCTTCTTCAACCCTGTTTGCAGGTGTGTCACTACCAGACATTTGCAGGGCAGCAATATAGGTTAATGCCCATACCTTCACAAAGCATTACTGTCTAGATTCACTAAAAAGGGTTGAGGTGGCAGTTGGACAGGCCGTTGTACAATGCCTGTTGTACTAATGTATACACTTGTTTGGTATTTTCATATGCTTTATTTTTTTCTGATCTTTCTCTCACTTTATTATAGTTGGTCAGGTTATGCTTTTCAGTTTCATGTAATAAATGCATGCAATTGAGTTTAATCCTACGGTGTTAGTTTGTCATAGTGGGATGGTTTGCCTTGCCCACCTCCATTGTTACATCGGTATTGCTTACTAGTCTGATTCAAGCATGTGAATCTATGAAAGGTACAAAACTGGAGAAAAAACAAGTTGCTTACCTTACACTGTGGTGCTCCAGTATTGATATCTTTCATAGATTCACATACGACCCTCCCTCCTCCCAGTTAAGGTTCACCACTATTTATACCTCTTATTGTCCTTTATTGGTGCTTCCGTGATATCGGAGATATAGTGGCTCTGCAGGGGTTGAGTGTTTCAGGGTCTCTGCTCTAACTGGTTGAAGATTGGATGCTTTAAAACAATGTGAATTGGCTAGCAACATATATTGTTATGAAGTGGTTTAATAATGCTTATGTATTAGCACCGCTGTTTTTACTGTTAGTGGGACTCCCACCATGACGACGAGGAAAATTAAAGCAAGTGAATCCATGAAGATATCAATACTGGAGAACCATAATGTCCAGGTAAGTGACGTTTTTTTTTTGTAGGAGGCACAAGAAAATTGGCTTGCCCTTGAGTCATTGACAACATGTTCAGGACAGAAAGGGTCTGGTTCACTAATTTAAAAAAGGTCCTTCACCGCACTAATATATTCTATTGTGTTGAAGTTAAATAGTCAAAAATCAGCTTTTTAAATTTAAAAGACTGCACATTAACTAAAATTGCTAAACTAGGTAAAATAAAGTGGCAGTCAGCAATGCCAGCAGCAGAGCGCATATGGTCCTGGCTGACTGAAGTGCTTTTCCTATTAGTTTCCATGGCGGTGCATTTCCAGAAGGGATGCAACATTTTTGTATGCAAGCGTGTCCTGTAGAAAATGCAATGCAGTGGCTAAATGCAGTTTAGCCACAGGACCTAGACCTGCCAGTACTGTTACTAGGCCCGGTCCCTGTCCTTCCTCCCCCCGGTGTGACTCTCCACTGTTTTTGATGTAAGTTTTCCCATACCTGTGGGCAGGGATCCCACCGGATGTCAACTAAAGATTTTCCCGGTTGGGCATTGTTCGACCATCTATCCGATGGGAGATTAATGTGCTGGTTATGGTATGTTATTTTATGGTGGATTTCTAAAGTGCATCTATACCATAATGCCTTTTGGTGATACATAGGAATCTTGACCAGTGATGCAAAGAAATCAAGAAAAGAGGAAAGTTTTAATCGGGATATACTGGGCTAAGAAGGGTATTCCAAATATCCAGGAATAGAGTTCCACTTGTAGGGGACTTGAAAAGGGAATAGTTTCCCACCTTAAGAATATTTTGTACAGAAAGGTTGCACTAGAAGAAAAGATGCTGAGGAGCACAAAGAGCAAGGGGACATATTTCTTCATTTTTTATGACAAGTGAAGATAGAAAAGGTGTTGCCAAATTTGTGAATGGAGGTCATAGAAAAGCTAGGTGAATGACAGATACACATAATAGAGATCGAGGTTTTCGATGGCACACCTATGATCGTGGTCAAATACACTATGGCTAAACAGAATTTAAAGAATTGTTCTCCATGGGAAAGATGACTGAGCTATACTGTACTGTTTAAGTTTGTGTGTATACATTCCTCTGTTTTGAATTGTTAAATTTGTGCATGTTTCTGTTGTCCATTTTTCTGGCCGTTTGTAGCTGTTCAGTTCCATTGCTAGGTGGCTGCTGCCTTACCTTACCGTATCAAAATGCTGAAGTACCACCAGCTCATAGTTTCTGGAGTATCACAAATCCCTCCATTCACAAAGCAAATGCAGTGTAGTGGTAGAATTGCAATCTACATCTAATGTTGGTTGTCAAATTCTGCTTAGTATGCAAATGCTGTCTAATTTTTAATCCTTAATAAAGTCTAGCTGCATGCGAGTGTCTGATCTATATGAAACAAACCAAAGATCAAAGACCTGTTTTGATCTGTATGTGTGTAAATAATTTTATAATTGTGCAACCTCCTCATATGCGTCTGTAAAAATTACCTCCTGTCCTGATTTTTGACCCTTTGTCCTGACTTTTTTTTTTTACAGTCACTACCCTGAATTTGCCTCCATGCTAGGTGGTCACCACATGCCTCATTTTGGGGAGACACACATGTATCATGTATTGCTGTGCCTTTCAGGGTGGTCTTTGTGGCTTGGCAGTTCGGACTGGGTTGTTCCTATTGGTGTAGGACCACGATTTATTTGTATATTGCTGGGTTGAATCTGAGCTGGCATGGTCAGTAAAAAAATTAAAAAACAATTAACAGAATTTGTCACTTTTTGTATTTTTTATTATGATGCAAAAACAACAGAAGATGGACAGAATGCAGAACAAATCAAACATTCACCCCCAGTCACAGATCTGGGTTTAATCCATCCGTTTTTTTGCTTGCCATGCCAATCCAGCTCAGACCCAGCCATATGCAAATCAGTCTTGACCCTGTTCCCCATGGGAACAGTCCAGCCCAAACTGCCAGGCCAGGTCCTCCCTGGACCAGAAACAAGCATCCTGGGACCAGTTTCAGGGTATCACCCTTCATCAGCCAGGCTAGCTTGAATCTGGTGGCATGTCAAGCACGGGACCCACGTCTGGGCATACCCTTCCCACTTGGGGCGACAAATGCAAAAACAACAGAAGATGGACGGAATGCAGAACAAATCAAACATTCACCCCCAGTCACAGATCTGGGTTTAATCCATCAGTTCTTTTTGCTTGCCATGCCATTCCAGCTCAGACCCAGCCATATGCAAATCAGTCTTGACCCTGTTCCCCAGGTTTGATTTGTTCTGCATTCGGTCCATCATCAGTTGTTTTTGCATTTGTCACGTATGATGGGTATACACCGCCATGGACTCCATGATCATTGTGCCACCGGAACCAAGCTGCATCCAACTGAAGAGGCCCAAATAGGCCAAAACCGGTCTTCGTTGCTTGTGTTCCTATTTGGAGAGGACATGGTTTGACATTTTAGGCTTGACTGTTCCTAGTAGAACATGACTAAAGTTGATTTGGTCTGGTCTGAGGAGGCATGGTTGACAAAACAAAAATGGACTGGGATTTGGCCCTGTCTAATTACCAACGGCTAAAATTAATTTGAGCATTCCATACATCACTTTTTTGTATTTTTCATTGGTATTCCTGTCTGCCAGATGGTTGGCCTAATTGTAGTGGTGCTAGACCCTCTGGCCGTTTCTCTCCTCAGACCTAGCTCCATGGGTATTTAACTGACGAGGTGAGAAATCTTCCAGTAGAAGAGTCTATCAGAAGAAAAGTTTACTTACCTTAAGGAACCAACTTTCAGTGAATATTCTTATCTACCAGTAGATTTCTCACCAACCTGTCAGTTTATCCACTCAGAGCAGTTACTGTGCTGAAACTATGGTACAAGGTTGGGTATGTGGACTATATTTCTTTGAATTCATCTGGCTTGCCTTCACCTTTAAGGGCGCATAGGAAATACATGTGGAGAGGTGCCGGAGATGGCTTGAAGCCATGGTGCTGTCTGTCAGCACAGGAGAACTGTTCCAAATTGTTAAAGATCAACTCTCTTGCTTGGAGTTATATAGAGTATTCACCAGAAGATAAGTACCTTTTTTGGGTTCTTGGGACTAGAATATTGTCATTTAGCAGTGAACAGTATACTGTTCTCCTTTGAGGAACTGGTATTTTTCTAAAGGACAAACAATCTGTGACTGGAGAGCAACCTTATGCTCTTTGCCTGCATTGTTTTCCTACTATACCAACAATCTGCCATTTGAGAAAACTACCTCATGCCCTAGGGCTGTGTCTATATATTACCAACTGTCAGTTGCCAGTAGGTAGTCTTCGTTGGCACCTAGTTCCCATAGGAAAAATGTTCTTTGTTTGGCTAATAACTTTGGTGCTGTTTGATGAATCTTCACAAAATTTTCAAAACTTAGGGTGATTCGTCAAACAGGGGGGCCGAGACAAAGGGGAGGTCCCAAAACTTGTTTTCCCATAGGGATTTTGAACACAACTACTGCCCGCACCGCTGAACTGAACTACACCAAATTTGGCAGAAAGCTAGATCTTGGTCCAAAAGAGTGTTCTTAGTAATTTGGTGTAAATCAGTTCAGTAGTTCTGGAGTTATTAAAGGAATTTTTTTTTTATCTACCTCTAGGGACACAGATCCACGTGCCAACAGCAAGGATTGGTTGGCCACAACCTGACAGGAAAGTTGTGGCCGCCAATTTCTGTATCAGGTCATGGTCCCTGGGATCAAAATAAATTTTAACAGTGATAAAAGGGGTCAGGGTGGAGGGAGTGATGGAGGAGCCAGTGAGGGACAGAAAATGGCCAAAGATTTTTTTTTTTTTTTTTTTACTTATTCGAGGATCCCCTGCAGCACTCAGCACAACCTCTTGGAAATCTGCAACAGATCGGGGGATCCAGATCCCAATAAAAAAAAAATACACTTACTCTCAGACCCACAACCCTACACATCCATACGCACACACAGCATCTGACACACCCAGTCACTGATACATCCACTCAGACTCAGAGAACCGCTCGCACACCCATTCATACTCCCATATAGCCACAGGCCCCCACACAGCCACACACAGATCCACAAAACTACGTACGTACCTACTCAGAGCCCTATTAACCTGCACCCACACATTCACTTATAAACCCACACACACACCCATAGAGCCACTCAGTGAGACCCACAGCATGGGGCTGACTGCATGCAGGGGTTTGGATGCAAGGCCTGGCCGGTGACTGGGCGCTGCCATCAACCCCCTTAACAAATTGCAGTTGAGGTTGGATAAATGTATGGTAAGTAGATATTACTTGATGTTAAAAAAACAACTTAAACATTCACTAAAAACAAAAAAAACAAAGGTTAGTGGGAAGTTAGGTTCAGATTTATCACGCACAAAACCATAGAGATTCAGCAGTTATACATCTACTTATCTCAAGAAACTATAACTCATGCCCTAAGGTAACTATAATTTGTGCATTCGCCATGCACTGCTAATTACCCACATATTACATCAGTCATGACATCTTCTATGACATCATTGATAATACACTACAGCATTTTCAATAACATTATTGATGAGCAAACTCTGCATAGCCGGGGGTCAAGTTATAGTTACCTTAGAGCATGAGTTATAGTTTCTTGAGATAAGTGTAGCTGCTGAATTTCTGTGGGTTAGGAGTTTGGCTCATTATGTTTTTATCATGCTGCAAGAAACCTGGTCGGATGGGCATGCAGCCTGG
This sequence comes from Pleurodeles waltl, assembly GCF_031143425.1. Classification (NCBI taxonomy): domain Eukaryota; kingdom Metazoa; phylum Chordata; class Amphibia; order Caudata; family Salamandridae; genus Pleurodeles; species Pleurodeles waltl. The sequence continues at coordinate 723,997,696 of NC_090445.1, forward strand.
GATGGATATTATAGATTTGCAGTCCTGGCAGTTCGGTCTTACGGAGGCCGCCCTAAAGGTGGTCTGGTTACCCTAATCCGATTTTCTAGAATAGTGAGAGCATTTCAAATTAATTGTAACCATCAGGGCATATTGATTGTCTGGGTAATTTTTCCTAGCAATTTTCATGTTCTTTTGGTTGATTTCTACAATGCTATCTGGGACATGGGGTGCCAAATTAGGGTCCTCTTGTCAGTTCTTCAGGTATTGAAGTGTAGAATGGAGGGGGTGGGGATGGAATTCTGTGCTATTGTTTCGGGATTTTTCAATGCTAAGATAGGATGACACAGCACAGGGGTAAACCCCTTTGAGATTGATTGTGAGGACCGTTTAGCTGAGGGTGCACAGGATTCCAGGGGCAGTGTTTTGATTAAGGAATATGGGCCTTTTGAATATTTGTGATACTGAAATGGTGGACACTTATCAGCTCCCAACCTTTGTTGGTAGAGGGACTGGTTCAACAATTGATTATATTTTTGTCTCCACCATTAAAAGATCTGGTGACAGGAGGAGAGGTGCTAGGGAAGCACCTTAGTAATCACAACGCTCCCACAGCACGCTTTAATTTTCCAGAGGCCGTATACAAACTAGGGAGGGGAAGGCCTGCGTTAGTGAGGATAAAAGACCAGGGCAGGAAAGTTGGTTGGAAAAAGGCAAATATCCAGCAAGTAGTAGCACAGGTGGTGGGCGATAACCTAAATTTGATCATGAGTACACTTCTGGTAGAGACCTCTGGTCTAAAGAAAGTAATGGCTGTGCCTGTGATGCTTAGAGTGAATGAAGCCTTTCAAGATTATCTGCTTTCAGCCGCTCAGTCCCCCGGCAAGTATATGGGTGGTTGGTTCAGTAAGGCTTGCTATGATGCAAAGAGAACCTTGAAAAGAGCCCTTAGAGACCACCCTAGAGATATGGATTATGTTAGAGATGCGAGGGTAAAGGACAAAAGTGTTCTTAGGGCTAGAAAGCTAAAACTTAAGGAACTAGCGTGGGTGAAATTGCAACAGGCAGTAGAGCACAAGAATCCTGGCCTGTTTTGCAAGGTTGTAAATAGGGGTCTTTTTAAATCTGAAACATCAAAGGGCTTGGGCTGTAATATCGCCGCTGAGGTCTGGGTGAATTACTTTTGCAGAATCTTTCAGGGTAACCCTCTAAGAAATAATTGGGATAGACAGTCTGATGAGTGCCCCAATTTAGCTATGAGGTTCACACTCCATGAGGTCAGGGGGGCGCTCTGTGGTAGTGTTAGCAATAAAGCTCCAGGCCCGGATTCAATTCCCATGGATCTCTGCAAATCCTGTCCCCAGTTATGGGCGCCTCTTCTGTTAAATGTTCTGAATGCAGCAGTGAGTGAGGGAATTCCCGCCACTTGGAGATCGGCCAGTATTGGTCCTGTGTTTAAAAAGGGGGACCGAAATGATCCTAAGTCCTATCGCCCTATTTCCCTTCTTGATTCTTCAGCCAAAATCGTGGGCCGGATTATTTTAAGGCACATCGATGCTTGGATGGCTGAAAACAAAATTTTGAGCCGTGTACAGTACAGCTTTAGGGAAGGGCTTGGTACCCGGGGAGCAGTGCCTTAACCTGCTGATGGTGATTGGGAACTATACACAAGTTAGGAAAGGCACTCTTTACCTTGCCTTTATGGATCTTAGTTGTGCCATTGATAAGGTAAATCGGGCAAAGTTGTAGAAGCTAAACCAGTTAGGCATGGACCCGCATATTGTGGAGTTGCTTCGGTATCTGCACTCAGGGACTAATGCTAATGTGAGGGTGGGGACAAATGGGGACTGTTCGGATGTTTTTGAGCTAAAAAGGGGTGTGCGCCAGGGATGTGTTCTGGCTCATACCCTTTTTCTTTTGTATACTAATGGATTGTGTGATTTCCTGGTGGAACACTGTAGGGATGCCCCTAAATTTAATGAAACCAGTGTTCCCGTATTGATCAATGCGAATGATGCGGTGCTTATGGCCCGCACCATGAATGGTCTCCAAGAAGCAGTCAGAGCCTATGGCTTTTTTATGACAGCCCTTGATTTAGAGATTAATTGTAGAAAATCTCATTTTATGGTCCTTGGGAAGCCTCTTAGTAGGGTAAGGGAGCTGAGGATTAAAGAGCAAGCAATTAGTAAGGTTCAGGATTTCCCCTATCTAGGGGTTGTTTTTGATGATAAAGGTACCTGGAAACCCTGTATTTCAATACAATAGTATTTGTACTATTGGCGCTACATTTGACTTTGCCGCAAGGGTGGGAAATAAACCTATGAAGTCTCTGCTTGAATTTTATAGGCGTAAATGTCTGCCAGTCTTGCTGTACGGAGCTGCACTCTGGGGGTATACGACAACAGGGCTCCTGCAGTAGAGGAAAATCATTTTTGCAGAAGGTTATTAGGAGTTAGCCAAAACACCACTGGTTTTTGCCTACACATGGAATTAGATCTTGAGTTTGTACAAGATACCATCCAGCTTGCTCCCTTCTTGTTTTGGATCTCTATCTGGACTAATGAATGTGCCTCTCTCAACAAACAGATCCTGCGGGACTGCTTGGCCTGTGATCATGTGAAGGATATTCACTGGCTGATGTATATAAGGGTAGCCTATGAATTGGGGCGGCTGGATATGTTTGAGGCTCCAGAGGGTTTGACCAGTCGTGATAAATATTGGGCTAAGGTAAATTTTCTGAAAATCCAGGGGGCTAAAGGAGAGGAGGAGGAGCTAAGGAAAAAATCTGTAAGGGATTTTATCATCCTAAAGATGGGGGTGGGCCCAGAGCCCTATCTTTTAGAGATAAGAAATGTGAGGGAAAGGACTCTGATTACGCGATTTCGCCTAGGGGTCATTAGAAGTAATCTATGCTTTCTACTAGGTGAGTTCGGTGAAAAATCCATCAGACCTTGCCCCTGTGATGGTGTGTCTTTGCAGACTTTGACCCAGTTTACTTTGTTCTGTGATTTTTTAATGCACCTTTTAGGCATTGTTTCTTGCTTCCCTTGCTGAGGACTAAAGGTTTTGTGCAATATCGCCCAGCTTTTCTGTGGCTGCGTATGGCTTCTGATGCATTGGTGTGGCGGGGCTGGGGTCTTTTTTGAAGGGAGCTATTACCTGGCGCAGTAATTTAGAGCACTTATAAAAAACAAAATAGGATTTTACAGTTTTTAAATTGATTGATGTATCATATTTTAATGAATCTTGGATTGATACTTTTTATTTGTTCATACTTTTGTTTTAGTAGGATATGGTGGGACTTATATATTGGCCTATTGTTAGTTGTTCTTATGTATTGTATTGCTTATTTATTCTTTTTATATGGTTGATTATCTTCATACCGAATAAAGTGTTTTGATGATTGATATATATATATATATATATATATATATATATATATATATGGAAAATGTCACTTACCCAGTGTACATCTGTTCGTGGCATTAGTTGCTGCAGATTCACATGCTGTGCACATCCCGCCATCTGGTGTTGGGCTCGGAGTGTTACAAGTCGTTTTTCTTTGAAGAAGTCTATACGAGTCACGAGACCGAGGGACTCCTCCCATTTCGACTCCATTGCGCATGGGCGTCGACTCCATCTTAGATTGTTTTGCCCGCAGAGGGTGAGGTAGGAGTTGTGTATGCTAGTAATAGTGCCCATGCAATGGAGTGAATGCGTATGTACATAATAAAGTTTTAGGTAATATATTTACAAATGTACAAATGTTTAAGATCTACTTCTAAACGGCTACAGGCTACCGGGGAGGCGGGTAGGCGCATGTGAATCTGCAGCGACTAATGCCACGAACAGATGTACACTGGCTAAGTGACATTTTCCGTTCGATGGCATGTGTAGCTGCAGATACACATGCTGTGCATAGACTAGTAAGCAGTTATCTCCCCAAAAGCGGTGGTTCAGCCTGTAGGAGTTGAAGTAGTTTGAAATAATGTTCTTAATACAGCTTGACCTACTGTTGCTTGTTGTGCAGTTAGCACATCTACACAGTAGTGCTTGGTAAATGTATGAGGCGTAGACCATGTTGCTGCCTTACATATTTCGTTCATTGGAATATTTCCTAGAAAGGCCATGGTAGCACCTTTCTTTCTGGTTGAGTGTGCCTTTGGTGTAATAGGCAGTTCTATTTTAGCTTTAAGATAGCAGGTTTGAATGCACTTAACTATCCATCTAGCAATGCCTTGTTTTGAAATTGGATTTCCTGTATGAGGTTTTTGAAAGGCGATAAATAGTTGTTTTGTCTTTCGAATTAGTTTTGTTCTGTTGATGTAGTACATTAGTGCTCTTTTGATGTCTAATGTATGTAGTGCTCTTTCGGCTACAGAATCTGGCTGTGGGAAGAACACTGGTAATTCTACCATTTGATTTAAGTGGAACGGTGAGATTACTTTTGGTAAAAATTTAGGATTGGTCCGTAGAACAACTTTATTTTTGTGTATTTGAATAAATGGTTCTTGAATGGTAAATGCTTGAATTTCACTCACTCTTCTTAGAGATGTGATGGCAATTAAAAATGCAACTTTCCACGTTAAGTATTGCATTTCACAAGAGTGCATGGGCTCAAAAGGTGGACCCATGAGTCGTGTTAGGACAATGTTGAGGTTCCATGAAGGAACTGGTGGTGTTCTTGGTGGTATAATTCTCTTTAGGCCTTCCATAAACGCCTTTATGACTGGTATCCTAAACAATGAAATTGAGTGCGTAATTTGTAGGTAAGCAGAAATTGCCGTAAGATGTATTTTAATGGAAGAGAAAGCTAGGTTAGATTTTTGCAAATGTAGTAAGTATCCTACTATTTCTTTTGCAGATGCGTGTAAAGGTTGAATTTGATTATTATGGCAGTAATAAACAAATCTTTTCCACTTATTTGCATAACAGTGTCTAGTGGTAGGTTTTCTAGCCTGTTTTATGACCTCCATACATTCCTGTGTGAGGTCTAAGTGCCCGAATTCTAGGATTTCAGGAGCCAAATTGCTAGATTCAGCGATGCTGGATTTGGATGTCTGATCTGTTGTTTGTGTTGTGTTAACAGATCTGGTCTGTTTGGCAGTTTGATATGAGGTACTACTGAAAGGTCTAGTAGTGTTGTGTACCAAGGTTGCCTTGCCCATGTTGGTGCTATTAGTATGAGTTTCAGTTTGTTTTGACTCAACTTGTTTACTAGATATGGAAGAAGTGGGAGAGGGGGAAAAGCGTACGCAAATATCTCTGACCAGTTCATCCATAGTGCATTGCCCTGAGACTGATGTTGTGGGTACCTGGATGCGAAGTTTTGGCATTTTGAGTTTTCTTTTGTTGCAAATAGATCTATTTGTGGCATTCCCCACATTCTGAAGTAAGTGTTCAGTATTTGGGGGTGAATTTCCCATTCGTGGATCTGTTGGTGATCCCGAGAGAGATTGTCTGCTAACTGATTCTGAATCCATGGAATAAATTGTGCTATTAGGCGAATGTGGTTGTGAATCGCCCAATGCCATATTTTTTGTGTTAGGAGACACAACTGTGTCGAGTGTGTTCCTCCCTGTTTGTTTAGGTAATACATTGTTGTCATGTTGTCTGTTTTGACAAGAGTGTATTTGTGGGTTATTATGGGTTGAAATGCTTTCATAGCTAGAAATACCGCTAACAGTTCTAAGTGGTTTATATGAAACTGTTTTTGGTGAATGTCCCATTGTCCTTGGATGCTGTGCTGATTGAGGTGTGCTCCCCACCCTGTCATGGATGCATCTGTTGTTATTACGCATTGTGGCACTGGGTCTTGAAAAGGCCGCCCTTGGTTTAAATTTATACTGTTCCACCATTGAAGCGAGATGTATGTTTGGCGGTCTATCAACACCAGATCTAGAAGTTGACCCTGTGCCTGTGGCCACTGTGATGCTAGGCACTGTTGTAAGGGCCGCATGTGCAACCTTGCGTTTGGGACAATGGCTATGCATGAGGACATCATGCCTAGGAGTTTCATTACTAATTTGACCTGTATCTTTTGGTTTGGATACATGGCTTGTATGACATTTTGGAATGTTTGGACTCTTTGAGGACTTGGAGTGGCAATTCCTTTTACTGTGTTGATTGTTGCTCCTAGGTATTGCTGTGTTTGACACGGCAGAAGGTGTGACTGAGTAATTGATTGAGAAACCTAGTTTGTGTAGGGTTTGTATGACGTAATTTGTGTGTTGTGAACACTGTTTTTGCGTGTTGGTTTTGATTAACCAATCGTCTAGGTACGGGAACACATGTATTTGCTGCCTTCTGATATGTGCAGCTACTACTGCTAGACATTTTGTAAAAACTCTTGGCGCAGTTGTTATTCCGAATGGCAACACTTTGAATTGGTAATGTATCCCTTGGAATACAAACCTTAGGTACTTCTTGTGTGAAGGATGTATTGGTATATGGAAATATGCATCCTTTAGATCCAGTGTTGTCATGTAGTCTTGTTGTTTGAGCAGTGGGATTACTTCTTGTAATGTAACCATGTGAAAATGGTCTGATTTGATGTATGTATTTACTAATCTGAGATCTAGTATGGGTCTTAGAGTTTTGTCTTTTTTGGGTATCAGAAAGTACAGTGAGTAAACTCCTGTGTTTAGTTCTTGTTTTGGTACTAACTCTATTGCTTCTTTTTGCAGCAATGCTTGAACTTCTAGTCCTAGAAGATTTATATGTTGTTTTGACATATTGTGTGTTTTCGGTGGAATGTTTGGAGGGAATTTGATAAATTCTATGCAATAACCATGCTGGATAATTGCTAAGACCCAAGTGTCTGTTGTTATTTCCTCCCAATGTTTGTAAACCTTGGTTAGTGTCTCCCCCACAGGTGTTATGTGTTGGGGATTTGTGACCTTGAAGTCACTGTTTGTTTGGAGGAGTTTTGGGACTTTGGAACTTTCCTCTGTTCCTTTGAAATTGTCCCCCTCTATATTGTCCCCGAAAACCTCCCCGCTGATACTGGGTCTGGTAAGTGGGCTTTGTTTGTGAGGCTGTGGCTTCTGTGGTTTGCCCTCGAAACCCCCCTCGAAATTGTGTTTTTCGAAATGTGCCTCTGCTATGTGGGGAGTAGAGTGCGCCCATGGCTTTGGCCGTGTCAGTGTCTTTTTTAAGTTTTTCGATCGCAGTGTCCACCTCCGGCCCAAACAACTGCTGTCCGTTGAATAGCATATTCAGCACAGCTTGCTGTATCTCTGGTTTAAATCCTGATGTACGTAGCCATGCATGTCTCCTTATTGTTACAGCTGTGTTGACAGTTCTAGCAGCTGTGTCTGCAGCATCCATTGCTGACCGTATCTGATTATTTGAGATACCCTGTCCTTCTTCTACTACTTCCTGCGCTCTCTTTTGGAACTCCTTGGGTAAATGTTCAATAAGGTGTTGCATCTCATACCAATGGCCCTATCATATCTGGCTAGCAAAGCTTGCGAATTTGCAATACGCCACTGGTTTGCTGCCTGTGCCGCCACCCTTTTGCCTGCAGCATCGAATTTTCGACTTTCTTTATCTGGAGGTGGTGCATCTCCTGAAGTATGAGAGTTGGCTCTTTTGCGCGCTGCTCCCACTACAACAGAGTCTGGTGTTAGCTGTTGTGTAATGTACACTGGGTCTGTTGGTGGCGGTTTATATTTTTTATCTACTCTTGGAGTAATGGCTCTCCCTTTAACAGGCTCCTCAAACACTTGTTTGGAGTGTTTTAGCATTCCGGGTAGCATAGGAAGACTCTGATATTGGCTGTGTGTGGACGACAGTGTATTAAAAAGAAAGTCGTCTTCAATGGGCTCTGAATGAAGGCTGACATTATGAAATGCAGCTGCTCTTGACACCACTTGTGCGTAGCCTGTACTATCCTCTGGTGGCGATGGTTTAGCTGGATAGCATTCTGGACTATTGTCTGACACTGGTGCGTCATAAAGGTCCCATGCGTCAGGGTCATCTTGACTCATTCCTGTATGAGTTGGGGATTGCATCATTGGTGGAGTGGCTACCGGTGATGGTTGCGGAGAGTGATGTGGGGATGGTGGTGGTGTTACTTGTTTAGCCACCCTTTCGTGTGGCTGTTTGTCTTTGTCTTGGAAGGCAAGCTTGCGTTTAATTTTGACTGGAGGAAGAGTGCTGATCTTCCCTGTATCTTTTTGAATAAAGAGCCGTCTTTGTGTGTGATCTGGCTCTATTGCCTGTAATTCCTGTCCAAATCTATGTGTCTTCATTTGTGTGGACAGTCCTTGTTCCTCAGTGTAGGAACTTGTTTTCGGTTCCGAGGCCGGATATTTCGGTAGCGAAACCTTTTCGGCTGCTTTTTTCGGCTCTGACAAAACCTTTTTTACTTTCGGCGTCGTGCTCTCTCGGTGCCGACCTGTTTCGGTGCTGGTGTCTCGGTGCCGAATCTTCTCTGAACCACTATCTCGGGCCCGAGATTGCTGTGTGCCAGTATCTGGACCGGAGTCGGATGACTTCGACACCAGCTCGCCCTTTTTCAGTGCCGATGAACGGTCACCTACTTTTCAGGTTAAGCCATGGCCTGTTGGCGGTGGCGTCCCCTGGGCTTTAGCGCTTTTCTCGTGAGTTTTTGTTTTCGACGTCTTACTCACGGTTTTCGGCATTTCCTCGGGATCGATCTCCTCAGAGTCCGACTCCTGGGTGGAGAATGTTTCTTCCTCCTCTTCGAAACGCCCTTGTCCTGTCGGCGCCGATGCCATTTGCAGTCTTCTTGCTCTTCGGTCCCTGAGTGTCTTCCTGGACTGAAACGCTCGACAGGCCTCACAAGTATCCTCCTTGTGTTCTGGTGACAAACACAAGTTACAGACCAGATGTTGATCTGTATATGGATACTTGTTATGGCATTTTGCACAGAAGCGGAATGGGGTCCGTTCCATCAGCCTTGAAGAGACACGTGGCCGGGCCAACCAGGCCCGACGGGGATGGAAGAAAACCCCGAAGGGCCACCGGAGCTCTTCTTAATTCGGTGTCGATCTGTTGTAACTAACCCGATACCGAACGCAAACAATACAGACGATTTTTCTGAGATTCTAACTAACTTTCCGACCCGAAACACGGAGCGAAAAGGAACACGTCTGAACCCGATGGCGGAAAAAAAACAATCTAAGATGGAGTCGACGCCCTTGCGCAATGGAGTCGAAATGGGAGGAGTCCCTCGGTCTCGTGACTCGTAAAGACTTCTTCGAAGAAAAACAACTTGTAACACTCCGAGCCCAACACCAGATGGCGGGATGTGCACAGCATGTGTATCTGCAGCTACACATGCCATCGAACATATATATACACATATATGTTACTTGCCCAGTAAGCATCTGTTTGTGGCATGTTGTGCTGTAGATTCACATTGTATACTTCTCCCATCTAGGGTTGGGTCTGGAGTGGTGCAAGTTGTTTTTCTTTGAAGTGACTCCTCCTCTCAATGATGGTGCGCATGGGCATCTACTTTTTTGTTAGATTGTTTTCCTGCAGGTGGGTGAGAAAAAGAGTGTAGGAGAGGTATAGAGAAAGAGCTGTCCATGCAAACGTAACTACATAGGCACAATTATATACAAATATTATGTAACTGGAATGGCCACAGGCGTCGGGGTGGAGGGATGGCGTATGTGAATCTACAGCACTACATGCCACAAACAGATGCTTACTGGGTAAGTAACATTCCTTCCTTCTCCCAAGAGGAAGGTAGTGCAGGTGTTCACAGACAACACCACCGCCATGTGATACTGCAACAAGCAGGGCAAGTTGCGGTCAATGAGCCTTTGTCAGGAGCTCTGTGTCTCTGGATATGGCTGGAACAACAGGGCATGTGTGGCTGTAGATACACATGCTTTGCACAGACTGTAAAGCAGTCCCTCCATAAAAGCAGTGGTTAGCCTGAGGGAGTTGTAGTGACTGGAAAGGTGTTCATAGCACAGCTTAACCTTCGTTAGCTTGCTGACAAGCTAGTACATCCACACAGTAATGTTTTGTGAATGTATGTGGTGTAGACCATGTAGCTGCCTTACAAATGTCAACTATAGGGTTAAGTCCAAGGAAAGCCATAGTGACACCTTTTTTTCCTAGTAGAATGTGCTCTAGGAATAACAGGTGACAGTCTCTTTGTTTTAGCATAGCAAGTCTGTATACACTTAATAATCCATCTGGCTAAACCGTTTTTGGATATCGGACTGCCCTTGTGAGGTAGTAAAAAGGCTACTAAAAGCTGTTTAATTTTCTTAAACTTTGGTTTTGTCGATTTAAAACATGAGTGCTGTTTCACCATCCAGAGTATGGAGAGCTCATTCGCAACAGAGTCAGGCTGGGGAAAGATGCCTGGTAACTCAATGGATTGGTTTATATGGAATTGTGAAACGACTTCAGGAAGGAACTGCGATTTTGTGTGACACACCTGAGTGATGTGATGGCAACTAAGAAAGCTACCGTCCCAGACAGGTATTCAAAGGACATAAATGAAGTGGCTCAAAAAGGAAGGCCCATGAGCCTGGTAAGCACAATACAGAGGTTCCAATATGGTACTCTGGGTGGAATGACCCTTTTAGGGCCTTCCATGAAAGCTTTAATGACTAGGATTCTGAATGAAGAACTATGTTGTCTGTTCTGAAAATATGCAGCTACTGCTGCGAGATGTAGGCGAATGGAAGTGTAAACTAAATTTGCCTTTTGTAAATGGAGCAGATAACAAATGATGTCTTGAACAGTAGCTTTGATGGGGGTCAATACGTTTGGGTTGGCAGTAGCAAACAAAATGTTTACATTTTTCAGCATAACCTGCCCAAGTTGTGGCCCTATGAGCTTCCCTGAGAATGTCCATACGTTCCACAGGCAAACCTAAGTAACCAACCCCTATGACTTCACAAGCCATATTGCAAGGTTGAGTGACTTGGGGTTTTGTCCTTAATTTTAAATGAGAAGGTCCTGTCTGTTGGGAAGCTTCTCGTGGGGATAAGTCCAGTGTACTTATCAGTAGTGTAGTGACCTAGGGCTGATGCACCCAAGTGGGGGCTACATGGATCATGGTGAGAGATGTTTGCCTGATCTTCAGAACCAGAAAAGGAATGAGAGAGAGAGGTGGAAAAGCGTAAGCAAATATCCCTGACCAGTTCATCCATAGAGAGAGCTGCCCTTGGATAGAGGGTGTGGATACCTAGAGGCGAAGCTTGAACATTTTGCGTTTTCTGCTGATGTGATGAAAAGGTCTATCTGAGGGGTTCCCCACTTTGCAAAGTATGTTTGAAGGAATTGTGGGTGAAGTTCCCAATTGTGGACTTGCTGCTGCATCATGCTGAGCAGGTCTGCACAGTTGTCCGTCCCTGGGAGATACTATGCCCCAGCTGAATGTGGTGGTGAAAAGCCCACTTCCATATTATCTCAGAGAGTTGTGACAATTGGGACGACCATGTTCCCCCCCCCCCCTTTCTGTTGACAATGTGATAGGTGTGGAGTGAGCGGGGGGGAGACTGGTCACTGCTTTGCAGTGGAGGAAGAACCTTGGGAGGTAGTGCTCTTACCTCTGCCCTTATTTTTGATGCCTCTGTAGGACCCCCTATAGAAAGCCCTGGAATAGGAGGGTGGAGGCTGTCTTGTTTGGGAAGTAGACGCCTCAGAGGATGTGGATCTGTAGGCACCTCTGAAAGTGGGGCACCGAAAAGTGCCCCTTTGTGTGGGGGACTGTAAAGCACCCAAGGCCTCTGCTGTATCTATGTCCTTTTCTAGCCTCTCAAGGGTAGTATCCACTTGAGGGCCAAAAAGATGCTCCTTATCTAAAGACATATTAAGGACCACTTGCTGTACTTCTGATTTGAAACCAGAGAAGCAGAGTCACACGTGCCTTCTTATTAGGACACTTATATTGATGCCGTGTGCAGCTGTATCTGTGGCGTCTAGGGCACAACAGCTAGAATTATTAGAGATTGTTTGCCCCTCAGCAATAATTTGTTGCCCTCCCTTGCGTTGCTCATTTAGGAGAAATGAGAAGAGCTTCTCCATTTCATCCCATTGATCCTGGTTATATCTAGCTGGTAACACCTAGGAATTGGCAATATGCCAATCGTTCGCTGCCTCCACAGCCACTCTTTTGCTGGCAACACCGATTTTCTTACTCTTCTTATCAGGAGGAGGAGAGTCACCTGTGGCCTGGCTGTTGGTACATTTGCGTTCAGTGGTGGCTACAACAGAATCAGGAGAGACCTAGGACCTGATATATAATGGGTTTGAGGGAGCAGGCTTATATATTCTGTCTACTCTAGGAATGATGACACTAGAGCAGACAGGCTCCTTGAAAATGCTGTTAGCATGACAACACATGCCGGAGAGCATCAGGAGAAATTGGATATCCATGTGAGCACATCAGACAGGAAGCCCTGTTCCATAGGGTCCCTCCATAGTTCCACATTGTGAAATGCAGATGCTATTTCCACTACTTGCTGATAAAATGTAGAATCCTGTGGTGATGAGGGGCGCCCAAGGTAAATGGACAGGATGGGGTTAGGGTCATGCTGTGTCCCACACAAATTTTCCCCAACAAGTAAGTGGGATCCTTGAGGGGTAGATGGAAGAGAAAAAGGGGGTGGTGGTGGAGAAGGTGGATCAGGAGGTGGTGGTAAAAGCCTTGTGAGATGGGCTGGTGGCCTCTTCCTTGCTTCTTTTCTTTGGAGGTGGGGAAGTGTCCAGGGATTCTTGAAAAGGCAGCTTCCTTTTTATCAGTACAGGAGGAGAAGCAATAATGCATCCTGTACCCTCTTGAATATGGAGGCAGCACTGACAAGTGTCCATAGTCTCTAGGATAGGCTCCACGGGAGACGGTGTAGCCGAAGACTAACTCTCTCTGCTCCGAGACTTTCGGATCCATGGATTTTGGCACCAAATGCTTTGGTCGGTGCGATTTTGCACTGACATGGAGGTGGTAGCTGGTCGGATCGGAGCCAAAGTTCGGACCAAGATGCCGGAGGTCGAAGCCGAAAATGATGGCTTTGTCTTCGCTGTTTTTGGAGCCAGAGCGCAGGGCAGCTGAAACAGATTTTTGAATCCGGCCATGGCCTTGTGGCAGTGGTAGTGGCAGTGGCAGACTGGCAACCTCTAAAAGAGGCTTTTTCATAGGCTTGGGGTGGGTAGGAGTGGTCACCTTACTGAGGGATTATGCAGATGTTATCTCGTCGCTTTTGAAGTCTAACTGCACGTCCGACTCCTGGATAGAGAAGACCTTTTCCTGTTGTTCCGGTTCCTCCTGGACGTGTTCCTCCCCAAAGATGTCCTGGGTGTCAACCTGAGTATTGTGCGCCATTTCCAGCTGATGCACCCTTCGGCCCGAGGTGTTTTCTTTGACTGGAAAGACCTGCTGGCATCACTGATAGCCTCCTAGCGAGCAGAGATGAGGCACAGGTTACACACCAGATGTTGGTCAGTGTGTCAAAATTTAGAATGGCACTGAGGAAAAAAGCAAAACGGCATTTGTTCCATCAGCTTGGCATAGTGTTGGTGCTGTGTGGTGAGGTAGGCCCGAGATGGGTGAAAATGTCCCAGAGGGTGCACGGTTGGTGCCTGGACGTCGATTCAAGATGAGTGCTTAGAAAGGAATGCACAAGCAAAAAAAATACATTTGGAGAAGACAGAAAGATTTCGAACTGGAGCGAGTCGAAAGATGGAGCAAAGACACACACGCCCAAATCAGATGGCGGAGAGAAAACAATCTAACAAAGGAGTTGATGCCCATGTGCACTATCACTGAGAGGAGGTGTCACTTGATTCTGTGAGTCAAAACGCTTCTTCGAAGAAAAACAACTTGCACCACTCAGGACCCAACACTAGATGGCAGGAGTATGCAGAGCATGTGTATCTACAGACACACATGCCATCTAATATATATACACTTACAAATATTCTTATTCTCTCTCTCTCTGTCTCATATATAAATAAAGGTCTATCTTGGATCCCATTCTGCCAGGATTTAAGAGAGAAAATAAAGGCACTGCATGGCTCATGACCTGTCAGTATGGTTAAGTTTGAAATATTAAGAAGCAGACAGGTTGATGCATTTAGCTGTACGGTACATACTCTCTTGGGGCAAGAAAAGCATTTCATTACTATTCGTACTTGTTATCTTTTGAAATACCCAATCCGATTGCTAGCATGCCTCTTGCTTCTCCCCTATTTCATTATTGCAATGGTGGCAGTAATGTGTTACTGTCTTCAGAACCTCTACTTGAAGATAATCTGCACATGTTGCAAGGACACTTAAAACTCTAAAAAAGGTGAACAATGATAGATATGTTTCTGGACTATAACAGTTTTCATCAAAATGAAACTGGATTTACTTCTGGACTAGAGCATTACAGGCTTACGCTCAAGCTTTGCAAGTACACTGACCAGCTGTCTTTGAAAGAAGGAATTCCACTGAGATCAAGAAAGAACATTAGCGAGCCAATAGTGGCACCTACGAGAGGAGAAACCCACTCACTGATAATCCAATCCAACAGGTCATACAGAGACTTAGTGACTATAACTTAGCAACCCGCTACACCATTAAAGCACTTGCTACATACAGTGGAATCAAAGTTCTCGTTTTCTGTACATTTGATTCCTTCCATATTCATCTGCATGCTTGTTTTTTGCTAGACCTCTCCTTGATAATTTTGACCTGAACTCTACATCTTTATACCGTCACCTCCTTCTCCACCTGCAAAGCAAACTCCCACAACGCGGTGACAACATGAGCAGCATCTGTAAGACATCTTAAGATGGTGACCCTAATGTTCATTGAGATTCTATGCCTGACTGGAGGAGACTTATCAAGAGAACTAAGACTGATTTGTTAGACAAAAAGCTATTACAGTTTTCTAAATTGCTGGCTTCCTTCACATCGAGCCTGGGTCAGAGTATGGGTTTCCTTTCCACTTCACATTTCTACCAATAAACACTACAGAGGCTTGTGGACAATTTCGGTACATGAACTCTGCAGCTGCTTTACAAAGGCAATGATTGAGCATGTGTAGTACTGCTAGTGGAATACAGACCGGTTTTGCTTGCAAACACATCAGCCTTTTAAGTTGCCTCAAACAATTCCTCTTATCACTTGGATGCTACATTGACAGGCCACAACCACAAATGTGTCCAGGGTTACATCGTCCGAAACAATGCTGCACACCTTGCGTGATCCAGGTGTCCGCGAACCCGACAGTAGTCTGGAGAAACGCAAGAATGATGATCCAAATAAACAGCATACATGCTTACATGCTACTGTCCCCTACAAACATTCCACCTATAATCGCACACAATCCTGAAATAACAACACACAGTTCACTATAACACTAGCTCCACCTATTTTATTGGAGCTCAACCTATTGTCAGTAGTGCTACTGTGTCACCTTGCAGCACTTCAGGGTGCTGTGCTGCAAGAGATTGTTACATGGACTGTAGTGTAGATGGAATCTCAATGAATGCAGGGGACCCCAATATATCACTGTTCAGCCAGTACCACATACATATGCTTAGATAAAGGCCCCCGGGCGCCTGGCTTATCTCCGATTAAGACTCTGAAATTGTTCCAGTGGGATGCCTAATTAACACCTTCCTAAGACCCTACTGCAACGAAGTAGGCACACTAATAATCTTCACTCTTTCTCAATCAGATTATTCAGCACCTTTGGATCTAGCCTAGTATGGAGAATTCTGGGGTAGTACTGTATGCAAGTCTGCACGGAGGGGCAGTACGTACCTACTTCAACCTTACAGTTCGTATGGCTTTCATCTTTCCTCCCTCTCCGTGGATGATTAGGGAGCCGATAGACCAATTCTGTGGGCCGACATTTTTATTGCTTTTGAACGCTTAGCATAGGCAGGGCAATCAGGAGATAATTGGATGCCAATCATGTTTTGGAAACAGACATCCCTATCTCCAGGGGGCATCAGTTAATAACTCCATAAGTGCAAACACTAAGTGGTATTTGAAGTATCCACTGGTGGGACAATGCAAGACAGGAAAGCATCACATGCCTTGAACCAGCCTCTGGGATGTATATTTTGCCAGCAACAAATGAGCCATAACATCAACGGGATACTATTGGTAGTATTGCAGCAGCTTGCCCCCCCACCCCCCAAGTGAAGGCATTCAATAAAATGTCATTCTTGTTACGTAACCATTACACTCTTCAAATTTGTTTTTATCTACTTTGACAGTACCACAAGGTCCGAGAAGGAATGAGCAAAAAGAATTGATAACCCCAAAGTTGTGTTTGTATCGAGAAAGGGTTGGAGCATGGCCCGGTGGGTATTCAACCAGTACCGATTTGGGGCCCTCACCCTGGAGACATGCTGTGCCATTGAGTCATTGCCGTAGTCTCTTTTCATCCACTGGTAATGACGAATGACATCACGTCTCACAAATTCTATTCTAAGGTAGCTTGTCCATGTGAGGTTCGAGTTACCAGTGCAAGATGAGGGACGGGCCAGATGTCGGGTCAGCCATGACAGACAATAAAATGTCAACAAAAACAGCACTCTGTAAATTGCTATCATGTGAAGATTCATTCTCCAGCGTGTTCCAGTTCACATTCCAGCGATGATGTTAACTTTGAATGACCCGGTGCAATGCTTAATTTGTAACAGATTAATTGCAGAGGTCCAAAGTTTTGCTCAGAAACCTGCAGTCCACTTTGACTAATGTCAGGTCCTGAATAACAAGGCTGCCTAGTCTTGACTAAACCTCATGCCTCTTTAATCCGCCACCAGAAACACCCTGCCTCTTACCTCGCTCTTGTTTTCATTCATGCTTTCTCTTCCTCCTCTTCTTTGCATTTCATGTTTTTCTGTCTCTTGCTGTGGATCAAAATCTGTTGAAGAAAACTAATTGTTGGTACTAAGGTACTCAAATTAAGCACGGACCAAAGATTAACCGCCTGGTGAACGAGTATGTTGCTGGTTTATAGTGTATCTTCAGGAGTGGGGTGCTAGTTATTAATGTTGTAGGGATGGGTCTTATTTCCTTGACACTTTGGGTTCACATTTGGGTAGTAATCTCACTTGTGGGCACATTTTAGCAAGCTTTCTCAGCTGCTCCTCATGCACGTATGGGTGCTAATTACTAAGGTTTAAAAGACTTCATACAAATTCCCCAACTGTCATGGGCCATATGGTCAAAAATATTATTTAATCAAGTAGAGCAGTACAAACCTTGATCGATGAGTACCAACTGGTCCACCTGGTTCTTGGATACAAGGTCAATGCCTTACAAAGGAAGGTCACCCAAATAACATTTAAGGACTAGATAGACACATTCCTAGCATTTACCCTCTTCTGATATTAAATGGCTGATTGATTTAGCATTGAACATAGACTAACAGAAGAAAAAAGGGCACACAAAAGTTAGGCAGTTTCATTACCTGACAGCAAAGAAAATCCTTCACCCTCAATTTATAGTGCTATGTCTTTAGGCAGGTTTTAAATTCTACTTAGTTGAATATTACATTTGTTGTTTCTAGTGTGGTGTTTTGAGTCATGATGTTAGGCAGCATTGAAAACATGGGTGCAGTCAAGACCCATAAAAAGACCAGGCTCACCCATGGCGGTGAAGATTTGATAACCTCTTAAATTCATTCTCCTTTGTATAATACTCTTTTTTTACCTTATACATGTAAACCATCTCCATGTACCTATGTATCCATATATTTATTACCTTACACCTAAAAACAAATTTACTCTATCCAATGCACTACTCTATGTCTCAACATATACCTCTCAATATATCCTCAGCCTCCACTCTCCTACTCATCCCAAACCTCATTCTACTACTATGATCTCCAAAATAACCATTCATAGACTATTCACTCCTCTATCCCTCCTTGGATCACCCCAAACCTCATTTTACTACTATGATCTCCCAAACAACCCCTTCTACATTCTTCTCTCATGTATCCCTCCTTTGACTCATTCCAAACCTCATTTTACTAGTATGATCTCCCTAATCCATTTCTAGTGACTATCCCCTCATTTATTTCTACTTTTACTCATTCCAAACCTCATCTTACTATTATGATCTCCCAAAAAACACTTTCTAGACTTTTCCCTCTTTTATCCCGTCATTATCTTATTCAAACCAACTAACAGACACCACTCAAATGAACTCACATAATATACTAATCCACCTATAAACCTTTGTGGGTTCCAGAGTAGCATGCTACTTGCCAAACAGCACTTTGACCTCGTCAGTGGTAGTAAATGCTATATAAATACAATTACATAAAGACAACTTCAGAAAAGTAAATAAAGCTGTTTAAATTAGAGCACATACTCACAAAATTAACGTTTGCTTTTTTTCCCAACCAACAGTAGCTTGAGCTCATCCTCACCAACATCCACCAGGCCAATCAATTTATGGTAGTATTCTCTCATCCCCCCCACTTCATTTTATGCTCAAACAATCCTCCTTAGCCTGAAACTGCTTGTTTCTCCAATGTCCTTCTCTTTCCGAATAATTCCCCTTTCTTCAAAACTGTCCTACTCAGTCGTTTTCTCTTATGTTTTGATGATTACTAGTGGTTCAGGTTCTTATGATGTGTTACGTACTGTCACATTCACACACCACAAATAGTTCCTTGGAGCATAAAAACATTTACATGAAGAAGAAATGAACACACATTTTTAGGGAGGAGGCTCGATTTTGAAATGTTTGTAGAACTAAGGGAGAGTGGCAGTTTGTTTAGACATCGGGAAACAAAAAATTCCCAGGGTAGAACACTGAAAAGAAAAAACCTCTACTAACCGCGCTCCTATGCTGTGAAAATTGCACACATTTCAGAGTGTGAGAGGCAGTATTTTACAAGTGGTAAATGTCATGACTATGACTAATAAGTTGGGATAACAGATTCAAGCGTAAACAGCGTCAAAGGCGTATCATTGAAGAGAGGCATGACACTAAATACTGAGTTACAAGTCACCTGGACGGTGTTCCTAATTCTAAGAAGAAAAAAATAAGAAAAATAAATGAGAGGAAAAAAATCTAAAGCATTTATTAACAAAGAAAAGGCACACAAATGTCCTGTTCAAACAAAGGCCAAAAAAAGAACATTATTTTTTTTTATCAGTGTCCTAACGGCCGGAAGGTACTCGTTTGAGAACACTTGGCTGTGAAGTGTTGTGCATTCCGGGCACAACATGATATTGCTTTGAGAATGGGTCACATTTACTACTAGTCCAACGTTTTGCTTTGTAAAAGCATCGTCATGTCTCCAGCATTTGCTCAGCTGCTGCCAAGTGATAGAGGAAGTTTTCAGTTGCCGGGGCTAACCTCTTTTGCTTCAGTTCCTCAAAGTTAAAGGTTGGCTTTTCCCTCTCAGCAGAAGCATTGGCAAACGATGCCAGAGTGTTCAGAATCTCTCTAGTTTTTGAGGAAATATCCTGGGGAAAGAGGAAAAATGAGAAGTTATTTATCTAGTAACTCAGTATTCCACATCCAAAGGGGCCGTCAAATGGGCAAATAAAAGGATTTTTTAACTTGGGTAGGATAGGAATTTACTCACCAGTAACAATAATTTTACTTCTTAAGGCTGTTATTGAGCTATAATGATTGTAACTGTATCTCTGCTACGTTTGTGTTATAAATGCTAAATTTTCAGTCTTCAACTAGATTCGGTGCAATATCTCACAATGTCGTGGTTGGGCTTGAAAAAGCATACTGTTGATAGAAATTACAATTTGTGGCTACTGCCAACAGTCTGAGTCCGTATTACTCATGAGGATGTTGTTCCAAAGATCAAAGTGCTCCACAAAATATCTAACATCTTAAGGTTACGTCGTTATTGACATACTACAGTGGTTCTTAACCTTAACTTCTGTGGACCCCCAATTAACCATAACTGGAACCTCTCCCTTCCCCCAAACCTGAGCCATTACTGGAAGCCGGGGGCAAGCCTTAACTATTTTTGACAATTTAAACAGCAAAAGAGTACACAAAAATATAGAAACAAACATTCAAAGACACAAATTAGTTTTTATTAAATTCACAAACACTTTTTTTTTTTTTAAATTGAATGTAATATGAAGGCTGAAGCTTCTCTAATTTCAATTAAATCCACTTATCACCCTTACTATATTCTCTTTGATGCACTTGTACTGCTCCCACAAACCAATATTAGGGTATTAACCTGATTTTTAGCCTCCAATTTGAGATTCCTACACAATTATAGTAGGTTTTAAAATGTTCACTTGTATGTGTTTCTTCTGCATTTATATACACTTGGGGGCATATTTATACTCCGTTTGCGCCGGATTAGCGTCGTTTTTTTTTTACGCAAATTCGACGCAAAACTAACTCCATATTTATACTCTGGCGTTAGACGCGTCTAGCGCCAAAGTCCATGGAGTTTGCGTCACTTTTTAGCGTGGACACCTACTTTGCGTTAATGATATGCAAGGTAGGCGTTCCCGTCTAAAAAATTGACTCCGAGGCATGTGCGCCGTATTTACACTCCCGGGCAAAAATCACGCCCGGGAGTGGGCGGGTAAAAAAAAATGACGTCCAGCCGCTTTTGCGTCGTTTTTTAGCGCCTGGTCAGGGCAGGCGTTAAGGGACCTGTGGGCTCGGAAGGAGCCCAGAGGTGCCCTCCCATGCCCCCAGGGACACCCCCTGTCACCCTTGCCCACCCCAGGAGGACGCCTAAGGATGGAGGGACCCATCCCAGGGAACATGAGGTAAGTTCAGGTAAGTAATTTTTTTTTTTTTTTTTTTGTGGCATAGGGGGGGGCCTGATTTGTGCCCCCCTTCATGCCACTATGCCCAATGACCATGCCCAGGGGACAGAAGTCCCCTGGGCATGGCCATTGGGCAAGGGGGCATGACTCCTGTCTTTGCTAAGACAGGAGTCATTTCAATGGGGGTTGGGAGTTAAAAAAAATGGCGCAAATCGGGTTGAGGCGAAAATTTTGCCTCAGCCTGACTTGCCCCATTTTTTGGCGCCCAAGCTCCATATTCCCCTACGCCGGCGCTGCCTGGTGTACGTCATTTTTTTTCACGCACACCAGGCAACTCCGCCGGTTAACGTCATTGAATAAATACGGCGCCCGCATGGCGCTTCAGAATGGCGTTAGCCGGCGTTAGATTTTTTGACGCACAACTGCGTTGGCGCAGTTGTGCGTCGAAAAGTATAAATATGGCCCTTGATCTATAAATATTATTTAATTTTCTAAGCATTCGCTGACCCCCTGAGTATGCTTTGTGGGCCCACAGGAGTTACCGGACTACAGGGTCAAGAACCGCTGACATAGTATGTTAAGCATAATGCTTGTATGAAGAAAAGATAATTTTAAGCAGTTTGAAACTCCGAAGATTGATCTTTCTCTAGCTACCCACTGAGTCCTCACCTTGTGAATATTGCCCAGCCCTCTGACTGTATTGTGCTGCTTCACGCAGATGATTTTCTGCTGCAATGCAGTCATATATAAAGGCCACTCATGTGCAGGGACATCAGTTGCTTTCTTATGCTCTGTAGGCACAGACAGCCCATCAGCAGATTGCTATGACCAGTGTGTGGATCTCTAAATCAGGACCTATTTAGATGGAAAAAGAGTCCAGTTCATAGAACAGTGAGGTGGGAGGGTCATTGAGTAATATGTATCTAGGATAGCTACAAGAAATATATTTACAGAAGGTAATAACTTGTTCTTCAGATGGATACTTCTAACCGCAGACTCTTCACCCTTGGATAGGTACCATATCAGTACCGCCTCAGGTGGTAGGTCGATGAACTGGCTCAGACCAAAAAGTCCTATAAGTCAGAGTAGCCAAAAAGCTCCTCTCGACAGACCTGACTTTCAAGGCAGTAGTATTTCATGGACATACCCACCGACACCCAAGTAACCACTTGGCAAATGTCCATGACAGACACTTCGAATATCAGGGCACTTGTGGAATGAGATTGCAACCCTTCTTGTGGATGCTTCTTAGCCAGTACGTACCATATCTTAACGCAGACAACATTCTATCTGGACATGGTGTGTTTTTGCACAGCCTTGCCCTTCTTTGCCCTGGAGAACCACATAAAAGCTGTTTGTCCAATTGATGTTCTTTGGTGCAATCAATATAAAAGCTTAGTGCTCTCTTGGGGCCCAAATTATGAAGTCTCTCTTCCACTATAGAGGGATGAGATGGAGCAAAGATCCCAGAAAGGTGATAACCTGCCCAACATGAAATGGAGTGGCCACTATCAGCAGAAAGGACACTCAGGTTCTCAAGATGAACTTATCTGGGGAGAATGTCATATAAGATGGTTTGATAGAAAGAGCCTGAAGCCCACTTACACACTTTTCGGTATGGTTGCTATGAGAAAGATCGTTTTCAACATCAGAAGCCTTCATAAACAAATGGGCTGTGGGTCAAAAGGTGTGCACATCAACAAAACATGAGAACTAAATACAAGTCCCACTGTAGCATCAGGAAGGATTTTGCTGGGAACAAATGTTCCAAACCTTTCAAAACTCTCACCACAGTGCATTATTTAAGTAAAGCCGGCTGATATGACATCTGCAAAAAAGCAGTAAGAGCTGACAAATAGCATTTTACATTGCTCACAGCAAAGCCTTGCTGGACCAGGGACAAAACAAAACATCAGACAACATGACTTGCAGTGGATCAATTTGGTGGGACCCGAACAAAATCACAAATCCGGTGAGCGACAAGCATATGGAGATTTTGTAGAGTAATGCCTTGTTGCCAGGATAACATCAAAGACTTCAGGAGGAAGGGCAAATGAGATAAACTGTCCCCTTCCAATCTCCACGTGGAGATGTAGTTTGTGTAGGCCCAGGTACAGCACACTGACCTACTGCTGCGACAGAGGATTCTCCTGAAGTGGTAACTTGAATGGAGGATAGATGTTCATGTCCATGAGTTCTGGGTACCACACTCTTGTTGCCCAATATGGTATCACTAGCATGACTTGGGCCTGGTTGTGCCTGATCATCTTCAGAACGTGCCGTAGGAAAGGTATTGATCGAAAGGCATACAGGAGTCCTGTGCTCCACCAGGGTCAGCTTCAGCGCTGGCGGTGCCTGGTGCGACAGTCTTTTTTTAGCAACCACTCCAAGGACCTTCTCCATTGATTCCGTCCTTACCACCGTCCAATAATGCCCAGCATCTCTCAAGAGCCTTTCTCTAATATACACTTCATTTGTTTTATAGCACTACTCATCCAGTGTCGGGTGTTGGAGCACTTTAAATCATACACACATTATACAGTGACAAAGACTCATACACGGGTAAATTTGCCTATGGGAAATGTTACATAATACAACAATAGTAACAAGGTGTTGGAATCACACGTCATGCATATTAGTATGCAGTATATTTTGAGACTTTTCGGTTTGGGGAAGCACAAACTCAGGATTTAAAACGTACCACATAGGTTGTGGTTGTTTTTACTGATAGGAATGTATTTCTACCCAAACAACACCATTTTAGCAACATTAGGATAATGAAAGACTAGAGTTGTAGGGAGCTGGTTGCAGTAACCTCCCTCTTTTTGACTGTTTTTTAGATGCAAATTCGAGGGAACTGCAACGGGTCCCTGTTAACTAGGTCCCCAGTGCAAGTGTTCCTTCCCTAAAACAAAACACCTGGTTACTTGATCCCCAATTGACCAGGTCCTTCAGGCCCCTGCAAGTCCCTAGTAAGTGGTAACCTGGGTACCTAGGGTATGGGTACTGCAGATGGCCCTTTAGAGCTGCAGCACAATTTGACACTCTGAGGGACCTCAGAACCAATCATCGCAGGCTGCATAACAAAGTGCTCCCAAAACTGAAAACACAACATGGCACAGTCACCCCTACAGTGGGGCTTCAGCCATAAGCCAGGATACGTTATATTATAAGTGAGGGCATATATGCATGAGCACAAAATGCCCCTACTATGTCGATTTTAGGCGATGTAAGTGTATAGGGAAGCCATTTTAAATACATTTGCTGGATACTGGTCACTACAAGTTCCCCAGCTACATGATGGCTTCTATGAACCTAGGGATGTTTGGTATCAAACATATTAATAAACCCTCACTGATTCCAGTGATGGATGTATTAATACATGCACCCAGAGGGCACCTTAGAGGAGCCCCTGAAAAACCTACTAACTGCTGGCGAGCTCACTGACCGATTCTGACCAGCCTGCCACCAACAGATGAGAATCTGACCTCCCATGGGAGTGCCTCTGCTCTCGAGAGGTCAGAAACAAAAGTCTGTCAGGGATGGGGTATTACTCACCCCTCCCCACAGGATAACCTGCATTCCAAGGCAGGAGCTTCAAAGAAGCTCACCACCTTTGGTATGCAGATCTGGCCTTCCTCAGAGGAAGATGCCAACCCCCTGCCTCAGGGCCCATCTGGCACCTAGACAGGTGGGAAAATTAGCTATGCAGGAGGCGTGTCCCAACTGGGACCACCCCTAGTTTGGCCAGCCTGAAGTGGACACAACTTTGGAAATTCTGCCATATGCGTGTGGTGGAATTTAGGGACTCTGGACAGGATGATGCCCACTCCTTACAGGTCATCTAGGGTTTGTAGTGACCCCAAGGGTAAGTAGCATATGGGCCACTAGCCTTCACTCCCCTTAACGCCCCCTAAATTGAGTATTTAGGGGACATCCTGATTCCAGATCCTCAGATCTTTAGTGGACACAAAATAGTCCTGGCACCTTGCCATACCGCTGTAAAAAAAAAAAAAAAAAAACGATCAGATTTTCCTTTTTGATTTGTGATTTTGTATCATTATAGAAGTAACTTAGCTTGGGTATACATTACTAATCTGAGCCGATTATTTTTTTTTCTGGACATTTTAAAAAATGGCGAATATGTTGCAGTGAAGATGTAATATTTAATGAACTATGAGACCTATATGCTTAATTTTGGAGTCAAAACATAGGCTTGTGGGTAAAGTAGTCTTATAGAAACAGAAAATAACTCCTCAGAGCAACCCTTCTGCCATTTTCCAAAATGGCGGCTCTATAATGGGGTGTTTTAGCCATCATATTGGTTATTTATTTTAATATTGTTTTTGTTTCAGGTTTTCCGTTGATTCAAATTCATAAACATGAGAGAAACAGGTGGTAGCAGAGGATCTTTACTTCCTGACAGAGTGTTGCTAACTACAAAATCTGAGGACTCCAACAAATAAAAATATGTCATATGCCAAACTAATCTGAAAGAAAAGCCTTGGGCTGGACAGAAGAGAGTTCGAGATTCTGCAGAAATACGGCAAGACGAAGTTCACAAAAGATAAAAAACTGATGGGTGAAAAAGATAAAATATTTTATCATTGTAACAAGTGCTACAAGTCGTATGTAATGGAGAAAAGCCTGGAAAAAAATTGTCTAAAAATAGCAGAAACCAGTGAATCACAACAGTAATCCAAGTCTTCTGGAGAAAGCAACAACAATCAAACCCAGTGCCTGTCCACTTAAGAAGATCGATGGCTACCCATCATCCACCTCCAACAACTGATCAGAAAGCAGAGGATCTTAAATATAATATCTGTGGTTTAGCCAGAACAAGGGCCAAAGGAAATGACGAAAGAACAAAGTACCGAGTATGGGAGTCTCAAAGAGCAAACATGTTATTATCCAAGGCTAGTTTCTTCCAAGATTAATTTTTCAGTTGAGTAGTTGAGCTAAACAGCGAGGTTAATGTATTTGCAGCAGATCTGTATGCCCACCCGAACTGCATGTGTGCACACATTCGAAACTGTGATTTACAATGAGCTTCCAGCATCAACGTAACCGCCAGTCTTCAATTAAGTTTGCACTCTTTGAAAAAGCAAATTAAGTTTTAAAGCCACTCGAGTGCTGGCTACAGGTTCACAGTGAGATCAGAGAAATAATGGTCAATATCAATGAAACTGTAATGATCCATAATAATGAAATAAAGATTTTTCTGGTTTTAATGTACAACAACAAAATTCATTTTTGTCAGTCTAACAAAAAGAATGAGCCAGTTATGGTGTTCTCAGCTGACTTGACTCCTGAAGTTCTTACTGCCAAAACAGGATTACAGGATGCAGTAAAATCAGCAGGAACCATTTAAAGAAATGTCCTGAAAGATTTAGATTTTGGACTTAATGACAAATTGTGTGATGCCAAAAAGCTGTACAAATCATGGGAGTCAACAAGAATGCCTGATGTTGTCTTAACGTTTTCTTCATCATTGTTAATATCAGTAAAGCAAAACTGTTACAAACTAAAGTTCTTGAGTTCAGAACAGAAGCCGACAACATTGATGATGACTTTGAAGATATAAGCAAAGAAGTGGAAGACAATCCCATGAACCGACAGGCTTATGCTGTGCAAATGTACGGCTTTTTACAAATCATGTTTTATGAATTACATCATGGCAAAAAAAAAAAACCTCCACTACACATGATAACTGCCCAGGCAATATATGACAAGTGTAAAAGTAGAAGTAATCACTTCAATTAATAGGATTGGTGTATCAACAAGTTTATAATGAAATAGTACGGAGCAGAAACTTGTTAGAAGCTCATGATGTAAAATCTTGTGAATTCGACAACACACCACTTCCAAGTCACTTTACCAGGAAAGGATTTACAATTGCTGCTCTTGATAATTTTGATTTTGAAGACAGCTATTGTTTGTCTGGAACATCCAGCACACAATACTGCCACAGTGCTTTTTCAAGACTGTACCAATGAATTAGCTGCTGGAAAACAATCTGTCAGCTGTAGGCTTAAACAAAGAAAACTGCAAACTTATAACCCAACTGCCTTGCCACCGTGTGCAGAATCATAAGTCATCAACACGTCCCAGTCTATCTGAAAGTTTAAAAGTGGCTGAGGACATGATCTTCTTCTACCTGATGCTGCGGTCTGCAAAGCTGATTTAACTGAGTTTATCATATTGCTGACTGAAGGATGAAGAAAAGCCAGTTCCTTTCTGGGCTGGACTTTATGCTCAGTTCTCCCAATATACCGTTCCACTGAAGAAGGTTGGGTTTCTACCAGTAACACAATCTCCAGTCACAAACTACACAACAGTATACACAGCTCTAACAAATTTCCAAACTGTGTGTGCTCAGTTTGAAGACCAGCCTATCCTGACAAAAGTCTGCGATGAAGGTGACTTCTGTATTGTAGCTGACATTTTTATGAGCCATACAGTATGATCTAATGACCTTTATCCAATGATGGGCGTTTTCCACATGATAAAAATTGTGTTACGGTGTGCAGGAAGTTATCTCCGTGGACGTGGCATAGACAATGAAAAAAGAAAATTCCCCAGTGGGATAAACGGAACTCAACCCCACACAATGCACAGTCTCAGCCACTCAGTGCCTCCAATGATCAATCTAAATAAAGGAGTCGGTGATAAACAATGTAAATTTAATTAATACAAACCCATAAAATTATAAAATAAAACCACACTTTACACACTAAAAACAATGATAAAACAGTCACATATAAAAATGAGACATAAGGGAGACAAGACAAAAAGACAATTCACTTATTGAGGCTGAAATCATTGGAAGCAAAATGTCTAGTCAGTATTGAGCGAAACCCTTTATGTTTGTTCGATACAAGTTATGCTCATCATTGCTGAGGCTACAGAAACACTGCGTTGGAATGCTTTATGGAACAAGAATGACAGATTAGGTTTTGGATATCTTAGAAGTGAACAAGGCACAGGGTGCACTTCTTTAAACATAACATAATGCAAAGCTAGGCAATGTTCAATACACAGTTCAAAATCAGAAAAACTGAAAACCAATTTAGTAGAGTTTGTAAAGGATGTGAAGAAAAATCAGAACTTTGCAAGTACTGGGGAAATGTTTTACACATGACACCTCTAGTTAAAAAACATGGTACATGCCGATTGGGAGCTGCACGTGAAGACTGTAGGGTCACTGACTACTGTGTTTCGCAAAGTTGATTTTTTTGGAGAAAGTGAAGAAGCTAGTGGTGGAAAACCATACCTCTGCAAAAAATTCATCCAAAGTCATTTTGTGGTGAAAGACAAAGTGAAGGTTTAATGCTGTGGTTCCAGATATGAAACTCGAACAGACAATCTAGAGATTACATAAAAGTGCCAAGGGAATTGTTGGTCAGACACGTAAAAGTGAATATGTTGCTCAATGACAGTTAGTTTATCATTAAGTCCTCTATGCAGTTGACTATTTTAATAAACATGTTGACAACCTTCTTCATTTCATATAGCAGCAAGGAAACCCCTTTGAAATTACTGAGCCTGTGCGACTACACAACACTGTGCCCAAACCATATGTGGATGATTATATAAGGACACATCTACTAGATATCCTGGAACATGGATTGAAACTATACGCATAACTGAAGCAGGAGAGAGTTGTACTGAAAAAGCTGTTTGACATAATCACTAAAGCTAAACATTGACGCTTTAATTGCCTTAGTAAGCGTTTCATTCAACCAGCCTCTATAAAACTGGTTACATAAAAACAACTTCACAAGCGCATAGCGAGATTGAAGTAGCAATACAAACCATTAAAGCACAAACCCATACAAGAGCTAAAAAAAAAAAAAAACTTTAACCTAAGGAATTTCTATCCGAAAAGGTGTCCTCATTGAAAACTGTTGTTTCTGTGAACTTTATGTATCAATTTTGAATGGTCAATATTTCATCCATGCAAAACTTCGGAGAGGTCCTTCATACTGTTCTACAGATATCAAAGTCAGTGTGCACCTTGCAAGAATTGCACATCGTCTTTGACAGTTATCTTGAACTATCTGTCAAAGAATGTGACAGAATCAGACGAATGTGTACAAGTAAAACAACTGACCTTGCCTGCATCAAAAATTCGACACCTATACCTGTGCAACTTGAGAAATTCTGATCATCAACATCGAACATGATGAACTTGGAGATGTTAACTCGGTAAAACAATGCTGATGATTCAGTGAACATTGAACTTCCAATTATTACAAGTGGAATGATTGTCAATGAGGAGTTGTTGCCTACAGGGATATATTCAAAAGGTATGGGCCATATTGTTCAAGAACTTAACAGCAAATTGGAAGAAGCTGACCTTCATGTTATGCTACATGTTAAGTGGGCTGTTCGAAATAGGTCCCATCGAGTCATTGTACTATAAAATGACACAGATATTACTGTGCTACTTAGATTTGTTGTAATGTTCATAAGTCAAAGATTGTCAGAGTTATGAATACGTTATGGAACAAGCAAGAAAAGACACTTACTCCCGCTTCATATTCTGTACAAGAAACTTGACCCAGAGATGCCTAGTGTTGTTATCAAGGCACATATTCTTATGGGTTATGGCACTATTAGCAAAACTGGAACAAAGCTTGGAGCTTTAACTGCAGAACCGTTGAAGTTTCTAAAAGGTTTTGCTGAAACAGAAGAAGAATGTGACTTTAAAGACATAGAAAAATACCTTGTGCATGTGTGGAAAATGAGACTGTCACACATTTGACGATCTTTGGTACAGTAAGTTCAAGACATCAGTCCCACTAAGTGACCTTCCACCGACACCATATTCTGTGCGTGGACACATTAAAAGAGCATTCTACTTGATCAGAAGATGTGTAAATGTTTTAGATCATGCATATGTAGAGAAATATCAGTGTGAATTTAGTTGGGAAGATATTGAGGGGGTGCTAAGACACACGAAACTTCTAAAGCCTCTAGCCACAGAACTTACACGTACATATACTTGCAAAACCTGTGCTACAAAAAGATGTCCCTGTCAATATGCTCTTCTCAAGTGTTCAACATTCTGCAAATGTACCACGAGCGATTGCCAAAACAAATTAAGTGAACTATGAAAATGTGTCTAAAACAGGAGTGGTAAACATTATCTTTTTTATATTCAAATCATAAACATAGTTTGGTGTATACATAAAAGGATTAACAATGATTATTTTTTTTTCATTTCTATATATTTCTTCCTCTATTACAGCCACCATTTTGGTAAATGGTAGAAGGGTTGCTCTGAGAAGTTTTCTGTCTTAATAATACTACTTGACCCCAAAAACCTATATAGGTTACATACTTCCTGAAATATTACATTATCACTGCAACACTTCCACCATTTTTAAAAATGTCGTCCAGAAAAAATAAAATAAAATCGGTCCAGATCAGCAGTATCTACCCAAGCCAAACTACTTCTCTAATGATTAAAAAACAAATCAAAAATGAAAATCTCTGGACAACAATTTTCTTTACAGAGTTATAGCAGGGGGCTGGGATTAAAAGGAGAAGTGGACAAGAAGCATGCTGAACCTGAGAAATGGGGAGCACAACTGCCTTGGCGCCAAACCTTCGCCTTCCTGCTGTACCCGACCCTCAAGAAGCAACTGACTCTGTCCTTCCGCTGCCACCTCCAAGAAACTGGGAGAGCTTCTAGTGTCTGCAAATTGACAAGAAGAGCTCCCTTCAAGTGGGGCAGCTGCTCCCCTGCACCAGCTGCCACCCAAGAAAGAACGAAGGACCAGGACTGCCAAAAACCTGACGCCAGACGTCACCTAACCCGTGCTGCAGTGGGCCATCAGTGTCAGCCTGGTCCCCAGGTCCTCCAGAAGAGAAGCCCACCCTGAGGAGGATAATCAAGGGTGTCCCAACGTCTACCCACCTCGTGAGACCTGAGCCCACCTATTGGCTGGGTCGGACTGGATCCCCAGTCCACGCCTGCAGAGTGTTTCTGAGGGCCCCTCCCCCTGCAACCATGAGGAACTCCAGTGCTGGACCCGACGCCAGAAGACACCCCTGAACCTGTGCTCTACAGCCTGAGGAGGAGTGTACTGATGGTGTCCCCACATGCCCGAGGCCTTCAAGGGTCGAACTGCCCTGTGGGTTCCCCTGGGCTTTCCTTCCAGTCCATCTCTGCAGTGACTTTGTAATCGGACCGATCTCCATAGACTTAAATGGGATATCCAACACCGAAAAACACCTCTGCACCCGGACGCACCAGAGCTCCCCGAGGTGACCTCTTGGTGTGGTCTTGGATTTTGCTCCAAAACCCTCTTAAGTCCAGGAGATTGGGCCCGTAGGTCGTTGGACTGCTGTCTTCTTTTTCCTCCATAGGACTGCATTGTAACTCCTTAAAATATGCACTGTCTACTTTTGAAAACTATACAAAACTCAAAAAGTACTCACCTGATTCCGATGATCTTGATATCTAAATTTAAATAAAAGTATGTGCTATTTGTATAAATTGGTGTCAGATTTCTAGATTGAGTGTGTGTCTCACTTACATGCTTAGCACTACCCTCTGATCTGGCTCTCCTCATTTGTTCAGTAAGTCAAGGGGCATCAAGAAGGGGGACAGGAAGATAGTTGAGGAAATTGTTATGAGGTATACAAGGAAAGCAAGTGAAAATGAGGCACTTGCTAAACCAGGTATCCGTCCCCTCCTGCTTTTGAAAACATCAGATGGGCTTGAGCCATACCTTAGCCAAGTTGGGTGCCCCTGGGAAAGGTTACTTTTAACTAAATTTTGGTTGGGCACAATTTGCGCATATGTATGCTTCCCCCCGGGAGAATATGATCTGAAATTTATCTTGATATGCCCCTGTGACAGCAGTTCCCCACAGACCGTTGACCATTTTATTTTTTTCTGTAGGTAGATATGATCTGCTGTGGCGCAGGTATCTACTCCCAATTTATAGGGCCAGGGGTTTAAACAGTATAAGCCAGCTCTTTTGTTTTTGCTAGTATTAAACATGTAGGCAATATTACTAGCAGTGCTTTCCTTTTAGAAGGGAGTTTTGGCTTGGAGCACAGATATGAAATTTAATGTATAGGGATATTTATGTTGTTTTCATCTTGTACTGAGTGGAGTTTTTATTTTATTTTTTATAAAGGTGTCTTTAATGTGTTTTTATTCTTTTTTATGGTAATTGTTATATAAACGAATAAAGCAGGCAATCCACTTTTTGTTACAGACTGTGAGTTAGAAAGACGGAACATACCTGAATTTTATGACAAGACCGGAGGCTCCTATTATGCTTTCTTAGTTAAGTTAATAAAGGGTTAAAATCTGAGGGGGAGGGCTTGAGAGAAGGAAAACTATGACTCAGCCAGAGGCTGCCAACCGAGAGGCAGAAAATGCTAAGGCCACGCCTTAGTAGGAAGTGGCAGAGTCAACAGTTAAATCTGCTTGAACAGGCAGAGCCTGAAATGCGGTTTTCGCCCGTTGGAAGCGGCGGAGAAATGAAATGTGGAAATACTTGAGGAGCGCTTTGAATTTCGTGCGCTCAGAAACGGAGCGAAGGGGAGAATGCCGGTGAGTTCAGACTCGCATCAGCCGGCGCTCACAATGGAACGTTAACGCGGCTACGCGAGCTGCAGAAATGCCTGACAAACGATTCGCGCCGCGCACGCTAAGAGGACTTTGAGACATAGAAAATGAAAGCGCGAACACGCTTACAATGTTAGACAACAATAAACATTGAAATTAAGGTTGAAACACGATAAAATAGAGACAAATACCGTAAATTTTACAAAGCACTAAAATATATACTTATCTTGACTGCGAGCAGCAAGAAAAGAGGGCTGCCTGCAGTCAGGATTGGTATATCTTATAGTGCATAGTGTTGTGATTGGCTAACTTGTTACTCTAGTCCTCCCATTGGTTGCCTGTTACGCAAACCTCTGGGATTGGTGTTTTCTCTTGGCTGCTGTTAAAATAAAGCAGGAAAAGAAAGCATAATACTCGCCTCCGTGTCTTTAATAAAATTAAGACTTTCCATCATAAATTACTTGGAAAATCTACATTGTTTGAATACTGCGGAAAAGAGACCATCTTGGCAATAAACCCTAAATACATGTAGAGAACCACTCTGTTCTAATGCAACTGTATATGTGGCTGGCCTGAATAAGTGCCTATATTTTGATCTCACTTTGTAGTGAAATAATGACTAACAAGAAATCATTCTAAATTTAAAAGGTTTAAGGTTGGTTAGCAACTTGAGAAAGGTGGAAAAACTGAGGAGTGTGCAATCTCCCCATTTATGCAGAAGTTATTGCAATTAACAATAATGTCTTCGAAGTAAGAGGCCAAACTTGGCAACTGCGCTTTGACTCAGAAGAAGATACCATCAAGAAAGTCAACACAAGGTTTACATCCCAAAGATGAAAAAAGTGACTTAAACAACGACAGCTGATTATGTGGGCACATGAAAGAGGACAGGGCAGCCAGATAACCCTCGACTGGAGCCCCTGCACTGCAAGAGAAAGTGTGAAATTCTGAACAGCAGAAAGACAAGATTTAAAGGGATTCAAACATTCTGACTCACACCACTGCAGTCATTTGTGTCTGCGACCCCCATGGATACATTTTGTAGCAGGGTTTCTGACAGCCGATATGATGATGCAGCTTTCTCAGGGAGACAAAAGAGCCTTGTTGGCATCACTCAGGCCCTGCCTAGCCTGCTGCAAGAGCATTTCCGTTCTGTGAAAGAGAGTAAGAGGCAACAGAGTGCTGAATGCCAACAGATTGGCATACCAAATCGTTCTTACTAAATCTGGCGCAATTAGGATCATATGTGCCTAATCCTCCCACACCTTCCACTGGACGTTCAGCAGAATTTGTGTAATGCTTACAGCAGACCCCAGACCAGCCTCAAGGCTCCTCCCAGAGAACCATAGAGAACTACTCAGACAAGCGTGTGCCAGAATAGCTAGGATAATTAATTTTTTGGGCTCTGGGAATAGGTGTAGGGATAGACACCCCAATTGGGGAAAAAAATACCACAGTCACTTCGGAGTGCAGTTGTAGTCCGAAAGACTACTATGTGGACAAACGCTGCCTAATAGCCTGATACCAGGCAAATTCCCTCTTCGCTGTATCCACTGCCACAAATTGATTTACAACAGGTGATCTTACCCTACTGTTTATACAGTATAATGACCATTAGTGGTGTTGTCTTACAAAATCTGAATGGCACTCCCTGGCACTGAATGGAATAATGTCTTCAAGGAAAGGCAGACTTCTGAAAGCTGTAGCACATTTATATGCAGATGGTGCTGTGATGAGGACCAAGGTCCCCACACCTTTATGCCGCCCAAATGAGTACACCAGTCCAGTGAAGAGTTGCCTGTGGCCTGCACTTAGAGGACTGACAAGATGACCCATCTCGAGATTGGAGAGGTCCATTCTCCAGTGGAGTTCTGGGTGATCAGACTGGAGATCAGCAATGGAGAGGAAGCTCTTGCCTAGGTAAAGGGCAGAGGCACTCTTCTAAAACCACACCTGTATAAATAGACCCTGTTCATAAGCTATTGCTAGTGGAGTGGAATCCACCCTAGAACACCACAAGGGATGTGTGGGGGATCACTTCGTGGGGGGGATAGAGAAAGAGGCGGAAAAGAGAGAGAGAGTGTGTATGTGTGTGTGTTTGGTTTGAATGATGTTATATTATTTCCTTTTCTACAAGCTCTACGTGAAGGTATATATACTGCTTTCTATATAAAATACAGTTAAACCACAAAAAATGTGCGGCCTTAATTCCCCTTGTTTCTCCTTTTGCATGCATTTAGAGCACTCAGAGCATACTGGCATTTTAGCTATCAGTTTGAGTATTTCAGAATATTTTTACATACTGCCCCTGACATCTGCTTCTTCAAATTCTTTTATTGGCTCATCAGCACCACCTTCTTGATACAGATTCTGCTCATTAGTAATCACAGTTCTATCAAACAAGCACACGCAGGTAAGGTTGGTGTCCCTGATGATGATGCAGGTTACACTCAAGCTACAGTACGAGCTATGGCAGTAGGATTTATAGGCATAGAAATTAGGACAATGCAAAGCATTCATCATTGCTGAAGTAAACCAAGTTTGCCGATAGTTTACATGCGTCCTTTTAAAAAAAGACATTGTGTGCACACTGGCCAAGTTCTCTGGGTCAGAAAACACGTCTACTTCAGCATAAGGTGTTTAATAAATCTTAAAACTTAAGTGTAGAAAGCTGGCACTTTATATGGTATACCAAAGTGAGGTATACTGTGGAAAGAGACCATGGGTCCCTTGTAAGTGGACAGGGCTTTCTCTATCAAACCCTAGTTGTTCTTTTAGAAGGTAGTGTGGTCGAGCAGCCCTAGGCTTATCAGGGAGGAGTGTCAGACATTTGCTGCAGGCACACAGTCAATAAATGATACACACGACTCAATAAGAGGATTCACACCAGTTTATAAAAATAACACTTATCTTTATATAATTTTAGGCACCAATATCATCACAATCAGGTAAGTACATTTCAAGTTATGAACTTTTACAGGTTTGAAAAATAAACAATGCAATTTCTGAAGAGGTAATGTTATCCTGAGGATAGGCATAAACTGTATACAGGTACTTCATAGCAGCTTGCAGGACCATTCTTCTGGAGTTAGGATAAGTATAGGGCAAGGTCCAAGGCAGCACACTTCGGGAGGCACTGGGCTGTCCTGGTGCAGAGGTGCTTTTCAGCGTTGGGTGCCCTAATGTTATCCTGTGGGAAAAGGAACATATACTCCATTTGGGCACTTAGCAACAAATTACAGGACTGTTCTTCTGGAGTTAATTAAGTATGGGTCAAGTCCCAAAGCACCACCTACAGGTCACTTCGGGAGGCTCTGCGGCGTCTGGGAGCAGAGGTGTTTTTCAGCCTCGGGTGCCCTCATGATATCTTATGGGGAAGAACCAGATACTGCATACAGGTACTTGACGAAAACTGACTTGAGGTGTGTATTGGACAAGGTACAAGACTACACCACCAGGTCACCTTGATGGGGCTCTGGGATGTCCAGATGCAAAGGTGTGTTACGGCACTGGGTGTCCCATTCACCTCAATGGGGATCAGTCCGGTCAGAAAGAGGCTGCAAGTAGGGACTGGGGGGGGACAGTCCGGGGGAACCCACAGGGATCCTCGACCCTTGAGATCCTCAGGCATTTAGGGGCACCGCTGGCTCACTTCTCCTCAGGGTGTGGGGCTCGGGTGCAGTGGTGTCTTTTTGGTGTCTGATTCAGGTGTAGGAGATACTCGTGGTTGGAGGGGACCTGCAGGCAATGGGAAGTTCACAGTTGGCAAACTCAAGGTGGGCTTCTTCTCTGGAGGTTCAAGGGACCACACTGGCACCATTGGACCACTTCAACTCGGGCTAGGGGGCACAGTTTCTGGTTTGGGGTTTTGGCAGGACTGAGTCCTCACAGTTATTCAGGGGTGCCTGCAGGATGCAGGGGAGCAGTAGGCAGACTGGGGCCAAGTCAGCTGCTGGTCTTCTGGTCTGTTTTTTGCGACTCTTCAGGGTCTGTCTTCTCTTTCAGGTCGGCAGGATCCAGGTGCCAGGGGCTCCCCTTAATACTGAATTTAGGGGCATTATGGCAGTGTAGGAGAGTAGCCAACGGCACCCCAAATGGTACTGGTGGATATCTGAGTTAGACCCACCAACCATGCAAAAAATCTAGGCATCATCCTAAACAACAAGCTGAACATGACAGCACAAATCAATGCAGTGAGCTCCTCCTACTTCCACTTCCTACGTATGTGACAAATGATTTCCAAGTGGTGAGGAAGGTCTGACCTATGAATTAGTCTTGCTGAACTTATTAGCGACCTTCGACATGGTGAACCTCAATTTGCTGGTGTACCTTGTGGCGGATGCTAGGCTTCAAGGCCTAGTCCCCGATTGGATGAGAGAATGTTTGGAGAACGAAACTCAGTTTGTCATCTTGGGTCATTTTAGGGCCACAATGGGCAAAATGGATTGTAGGGTCCTTCATGGCTCCTCTTTATCACCACACCTGTTTAACATTTACATTAAACCCCTCATTGACGCTTTGGGCAAGAGGAATTGTAAAGTATATAATTATGCCAAAGAACACAATAATAGGGGGTGACTTCAATGCAGTCCCAAACCCAGGGCTGGACACGAGTGGGGGATCCTCAGCCCATCGACAAGCCCTGACCGCTAGTCTTTCCATATGGATGTCATCAACGGGGCTCTGCGACGCCTGGAGAGCTTGGCACCCAAGGCGCACGCAATTCACACATATCTCTGCAGCTCACAACACACAATCAAGGATA
Source organism: Pleurodeles waltl (assembly GCF_031143425.1). Classification (NCBI taxonomy): domain Eukaryota; kingdom Metazoa; phylum Chordata; class Amphibia; order Caudata; family Salamandridae; genus Pleurodeles; species Pleurodeles waltl. The sequence continues at coordinate 724,034,754 of NC_090445.1, forward strand.
GACCTGGTTTTCATGTCGCCAACGACTGCAGTCACCTCTCCCACATCGAGATTCTACCGCGGGGGATCTCAGGTCACGCTCCGGTCTGCCTCAGGACGGGCCTCGCAAACCCACTGACCCGCCCCATATGGAGGCTAAACGCATGGTACCTACAGGACGAGGACTACGACGATAGCTTAAGAAAGTCGTTACGCGAATACTTTAATATTAATGGGGGCTCGGTGAGGTCGCCCGGAACCCTATGGGCGTCGAGCAAAGCGGTGTTGAGAGGGACAGCTAGAGGCCTAATCCGTGCACTGGAACGCCACCGGGACTCTCGAATTGCCCATCTGGAGGCTCACACCATTCATCTCGAGGCAGAGCAAGAAACACACCCGAATGAACGGATAACCAGACAACTCCTGCTGATTCAAGAGGAGATTCGTAGTCTATCCCTAGAAGCAGCCAAACACATGTGGGGCGCTTCCACGGCCCGAGTTTATGGTTGGGGTAATAAAACAGGGAAACTATTATATTGGTTGATTTCCCAACAACAAGCTCCCCGAATTGTCCCTGAGATTTGCAATAAGCATGGGGAACGGCTGGTTGAACTCCAGGAGGTGGCCAAAACGTTCGCTGAATACTATACGGTCCTGTACCAAGCGACAAATTCAGAGAAGATGAATTCCCCAGACGGGTTCATGGCAGCCATTTCGCTCCCAGAACTGCCCCAGGTGGATGTCCGGGCATTGGAGGAACCGTTCACGGAAACGGAAATTGGGGAGGCTATAGCGGCGATGGGAATGGGGAAAATTCCCGGGCCTTACGGTTTTCCTCCAGAATATTATAAGAGGTTCAGGGATGACCTGGTCCCGCATCTAATGAATCTCTATGCAGAAGTTGACCAGAAAGGCCTTTTTCCAGAGGGGATAGATGTTGCCACCATTGTTGTATTGTAAGACTCAACCCTCTCCTGCGCGGACTACAGGCCCATATCTCTGATTAACAGTGAAATAAAAATCTATGCTGCGATACTGGCCTCTCGTCTCAAGAGGGTGATGCCCCTGCTGGTGCACCCAGATCAGGGTGGTTTCATGGCCGGACGTAGTACGCGTCACTGTATACGAAGGCTCCAGGTGGCCCTTGCGGGGCGACACCGACTGCCCCAACACCTAGCCCTCCTATTCATCGACTTCGAAAAAGCGTTCGACTCAGTTGACTGGGGGTTCCTTTTTGCGGTGCTCCGGTGCGCGGGTTTTGGACTAAGGTTCCGCCGACTGGTCCGGGCCCTGTATACAAAGCCTACGGCACGGGTGCAAGTCAATGGAGTCTTGTCGTCGGCCTTTCCGATTCATCGGGGAACCCGACAGGGGTGCCCCCTCTCCTTTTTGCACTGGCCACTGAGCCATTGGCGGAGATGATAAGGAAAGACCCGATTTAGCAAGGTTGGAAGTGGGGCTCTTCGTACGAAGACCGAGTGGCCCTATATGCGGACGACGTTCTGTTGTACATGGCTAACCCGGGAGTGACCGGCCCCCGAGGTTTCCATCTATTACAGCACTTCGAGGAGGCTTCGGCGCTCAAAATGAACCCGGCCAAATCGGTACTGGTTCCTCTGGCACGGTCGCGAGAGTGCTTTGACTGGCAAGAGGTGATCCCCCTGCGTAGGCTAAGTTTTAAATACCTAGGGATATGGGCTGCGCTGCTCCCAGAGCTAGCCTGGTCCCTGAACTTGATTCCACTGGCGTCTCGCATACGGGAAGACCTTAAGCGATGGCAATCATTGCCCCTGAACGTGTTGGGCTGTGTGGCTTTATACAAGATGATGGTCCTACCACGTCTTCTATATGTGATCCAGAACCTGCCATTCGCGATCCCCCGATCATGGTTTAGAAAGCTGGATGGAATTACCATTTCCTTTATATGGGGAGGGGCAAGGCACCGAGTAGCGTCCTGGAACTGTCGAAGAGGGGTGTACGATGGGGGACTGGACATGGCCGACCCTTACCTGTACTACCTGGCGACACAACTCCTGGTGGCTCACGATTGGTTCGACGGGGGTGGTAGGACCCGGCATATCAGGTAGAATTAGACGCTTTGAGGTATTCCCGTATCCAGAATGTGCTATACGGTGCACCAATCCCTAGGGAACTGGAGCCTATCACCAAGGCGGTCTTTTTAGCATGGAGATCGGCCCTAAGACACACTGGTTGGAACAAAGTGGTTACTCGGCAAACCCCATTGGGGCATGGCAGCTGGCTGAAAGACAGCCGAACTGAAGGGATTCGGGAATTGGGACACATTGGGCATATCCTTGGTGGGAGATGTGTGGAAGGGAGGTATGATGAAGTCCTTTCAGAAAGTTCAACAAGAGTTCCAATTGTCCCCGAATCAATTTTTTAGATATCTCCAACTCCGGCATGCCCTGGCTATGCACCTAAAGGAGTCGACACCCATACCGGAATTCAACCCAGTGGAGGCTAAAATACTCATGGGAAGTCTGGGGAAGAAAGGAGTCTCTCAGATCTACAAAATGTTAGTTACCAACGCACCTGGGGACCTTGAACACCTTAGGAAGGGATGGGAGAAATGGGTGGGTCCACTTGAGGAGGCGGACTGGGCGGAAGCATTGATGGCTCCCCGAACGCTGGCAGTGTCAGCAAGGCTGAGGGCAACACAATTTAATTTTCTACATAAAGCATATCTGTCTCCAGATAGACTGCACAAGATGTGTTTCCGCAACTTGGCCCAATGCCCACGATGCGGTGAAAACCAAGCTGACTTCTTTCATATGATATGGTCCTGCCCCGTGGTTCGGGTGTACTGGGAGGGAGTAAACCATGAGCTGAACAGTGTCTTGGGAGTAACGCAGGTATTGACCCCCAAACAGGTACTATTGGGGGTGATGGATGACATGGAGGGATCTAGAGCGGACAAGACCTTGGTCGGAACAGTGACGATGGTGGCCAAGAGAGACATTGCGGCCACTTGGAAGACCGCCAGGGGCCCCTCCCTTCGGAAATGGAGGCAGGGGGTGGACTGGTGTGCAGCCCAAGAAAAAGTGGTGTACAAATCAAGGGGATGTCCCCATAAGTATGACAAGATTTGGGGGAAATGGACGGGATTGCTAGACTAAAGGGGCTTAGTAGGCTGTGCCTATGCTGTAATTTCAAACTATGAAATCTTGGAGAACCCTGTGTATCCCGAGTACAGAAATATCAGATTAGAATTGACTGTTCAGCCGGCGACCAATGGACCAGGGCTTGTATGTTACCTACATACTTTGTCTGTTCCTTTTAAAAGCAATAAAAATGTATTTATAAAAAAAATAATTATGCCAAAGACTCCCTGTTTCTTTCTTTCAATACCTTATTTTGATCAATGGCCATAAAAGCACAAACAAAATACATAGATTCAAATAAACATTTTGGCCCAAGACATAGTAGTGCTCACAATTGATCTAACCCACAGACCTTCTTTAAAAATAATGTCTTCAAATTAAAGTGCTTAACAGAGTTTAACACAATGCATTTAAAAAGAATAAAAAGTACAAAGCTTTCGTCCTCCTGAAGTCTTCTTGGAGCAAAGAGACCCGAAACCTGAGGTCTCAGTTGATATCATTCTAAGTAGCAGAAATCTGGACTGAATATGCCATTCACATTTTAAGTATTTTGCGACTGAGAATACAATAAAGGGTGTGGTGTCAAACGGGCAGATTCTCAATGCAACCCATAATTGGCGCGTGCCCAGGGCATGACATAGTGGGACGATCAAGTGTTTACGTTGTCTAGCATAATTATGGCAAAAAAAGGAAGTGCTCAACTGATTCCACCCACATGGCACATGCTGGGCATATATTGGTCCCCTCTTTAGTGCCAGTCCATTTGGAAGTAAGGACACCAGCGGAAGCGTGCCCAGCCTAAAACTTATGTATAAAGCCTTGGTAAAGAGCTGATCAATCTCGTCCATTTATGGCTAGAATTGAGGGATGAATTTCACTTCCAAAAAACTATTTGCAAGTGAGCCTGCGGTTACTTGGTGGATCATGGTTGCCCAATCTTTCTCCTAGAAGACACGCTTCACCAGAGTTACTGAGGTCGACATGATCAGCTCTGGGCAAGACCACAAATTCAGAAGCCCAGAGAAGCTAGTGTTGACCTCATGTACTTCAACCACAGAAGGGTGACCACTTCCTTTTGCCTGCCTAGAATGTATTTTAGGCCATGTTTATATGGTTCCAGCTCTGGGGTCAGCTAGATCCTTAGCCAACATAATAATGGTTTAAATCTTACTGTAGGAATGATAGCCTGGAAGTCCAGATCAAGTCTGAACATTAATGGGGCACTCTGAGGATGGAGTTTGAGAGCAGCCCTCAGAAATGTATTTTCAGCCACTCCCAAGGCATCAACAGTGCAATATCCCCACAGTTCGGCTCTATAAGCTGCAGCAGCTTGCACTCTCCAGATTTCAGAGAGAGGAGATACAGGACGGAGGGAGGTCCTTTTAGCCACATCCAGGGTGACTCCAGTCCTATGATTAAGTAGGAGCGTACTCTTTACGATCTTACTGGCGAAGGAGCTGCTATTATAAAGACGAACTTTCAGATAATCGAATTCTATGTCTCTCCCAAGCTTCTCAACCTCCAGAGTAACAAATCCCTCTAAAATGCCTGTTGGGTGGATTACCATAGGCCTCGTTTTATTTGGTGTTAATGTCCAAGCTGTGGTTATTACAGAATAATTTAAACCTGGCAAGGAGGATCTCAATCCCCTGCAGTGTTTAGATACCAAAAGGATTTCACCTGCGAATGTAGTGCTGGGGTTTGCATTCCTCCTAGGGTTGGTGAGTCACTGTTGCAATTCATTAGAAAACCAACGCAACTATTTATAAAAAAGGAGAAACAGCATAGGAGCGAGGATTCAGCCTTGCCTAACCCCACTGTTAACTTTGACGTGATCCGTGACTTCCCTATTTACTCCTCACCTGATTTGGGCATAGTTATCATGATGTAATTGTACTATGACATTCTAAAGTAGGGCAGGAGGACCTAACTCCTTAAGGACACTATACAATCTGTCCCCGGGAACCATATGGAAAGCAGCCCTCAGGTCTACAAACGGCAAATAGAGGCTGCCTTTGCTAATATCAACCTCCTTCCACCTTAACAGCTGTAATCTTAACACCTGGTCTACTGTGTTTATTTGTTACCGAAACTCCGCTTGGAATTCTTTTTTCATCCTCAGGTCAATCCAGCAAATGGTCCAAATTTGCCTGCAGAAATTTTTCTTCCCTGCTTAGGCTTACTAGGCGGTAATTGGCTGGATCAGAATTCAGACCCTTCTTAAAAATGGGCACTATTATCTGCTTCTTTCCAGGAATTTGACAACCTGCCATGATGGCATTGGTGAGGCAATTTAAGTAGGGGGCGCAAACGATGGGTTCAGGCTTAATCATATCCGCAGGGATCTTGTATGGCCTTGGGGCTTTGCCTCCTTTCTGCACACAAATTGCAAAATGGGTCTCGGCCAAAGTAAAATAAGCTGACAGGTCATCAACACTGATTTGTCCAGCAAGTGGATTTAGCACTGGGGATTCACAAACAGTAGCGTAAGGAAGATCATCCAGGCCCACACTATGGAGAGCAGAAAATGTTTGACCTAGTCCAGGGAGAGGATGACATTTTCTGATCTCAAAATAGTTGATTTGGTGCCATGACTAACCACATGCCAAAAATCACACTGGTTATCCGAGAAGACTGTGGCCAAAACGTCCTCGCAGATTGAAGTATCCCAGTCTACTCAGGCCTGTTCCTGAACTAATTTGTACTTGGCTCTGGCTAGCTGTATGTCATACTGAGAGCCGCCTTTAACACTTTGGACCAAGGTGCTCTTAGCCAATCTATAGGATTTATTATACCAGGAGGGATTAGAGGGAGTGGATTATTTGCCTTACACAGGGATTTAGAGAACATAGTATTCTTTTTTTTATTTTATATTTATTTATACAATTTGAAAGTACAACCGGAATAACAATCCCCTTCCTATAACAGCACTATCACCAAAGACACCGACTCTAGTGTAGCAGAATTCGGCAATTTTATAAAGTAATAAACTGCAATAGGTAAGTTGTTGGGGCCATAAACAACAGCTGTTTGCATTCGGGGAGTAAAAACAAAGACACCTAACATAAATATAGCAAGGCGGCAGGAGCAGGTGAGACGACACTGCAACAGTTCGCATCTTCTTACAGTCGGGGTGACACAACCATTCCCAAAATGTGTGTCAGTTAACTCTAGCACACGTCGCTCAATAAGCAGTCTCCAGGTACTCAGGCAAAGGCGCCCAAATATCTCACGGTCTAGAACCCTCAGGCGCCAACTCCCAGAATGTCTCCAACTGTTCTCGGCAATAAGCAGCATCACACAGCCAGTCAGTGACCCGAGGAGGTCGGTCGCGACCCCAACAAATCGCAACTCTGCGCTTCGCCAATAGCAGCAACATGCCCACCAGTTTCCGCTGAGCCGGCGTAACTGAGTCCACACTACCCAGCAGCGCCAGCACAGGAGAGGGAGCCAGCTTAAGCCCAGTCATCTCCCCAATCACCTGCGCAACCTCCAACCAGAAATCATACACTTCTCCACATTGCCACGCCAAGTGAAAAAAGTCAGCATCTGGGGCATGACATCGCTCACAGGAAGTATCTGCCCGCAACCCCATAGCACACAGGCCCCAGGGGGTGTAATAAAGGCGCTGTAGAAACTTGAAGTGGATTAATCGCAGACGATAGTTTGGCGAGAGCACCCTCATATGCGCACAGCACTTCTTCCACATCTCATCAGAGATTACCATTCCCACATCCGTCTCCCACTTAACCTTAGCAGACATTGCAAGCGCATCCCTCTGATCCTGCATGCATCCATATAGCTTAGTGACTAGCTTCCTCTGCGTCTGTGCACTCCATACTACCTCCAATGCTCAACAGCTCCGGGGACGCCGGGAGACCAGAATATCGTGCTTGAAGCATTGCACATACACGCAGCACATATAGCCGATGCAGGGCACCATCAGAACCATCTCTCAGCGCCACCTCCGGAGAGATCAGCTGTCCATCCACAAACCAGTCCCCCAGGAGGGACAAATCCGAGTCGCGAAGATATGTCCGCAGCCGCGAGTCGCGAAACAGCCGCTCATCAGCTACAGCAGCCACCTCCATCGACGGTGCAAAAGGCTCACACACACCAGATTGCTTCAAAAGTGCCCGCCACAGCCCAACAGTGCACGCCACAGTGTCCACCCCCTGAGGTCGAGGCCGAGACAGACCCCCGAACACTCGCCTCAGGTCATCCGGCCAAATCGCGTCATTCTCAGGAGCGAGATGCAGCATATAACGAACAGGGCGGATCCAATAATACACAAAATGGGCCTGTGCACAGTAGTAATAAAGCTCCATATCCGGAGTGGCAAGTCCGCCCAGTTCAAACGGAAGTATTAACTTCTCCCATGCAATTCTGGGTTGGCGACCCGCCCAGACCAGACAAATCATGGCAGAGCGGAGACACCTCAAAAAGCACGCTGCAAGGACCAGAGGGAGATTTACAAACAAGTACAATATTTTGGGCAGCATTATCATTTTGGCAATGGCTATTTGTCCTATCAGTGACAGTGGCAAGGAGCGCCACATCTCTATCCTATCTTCCAGCCAGGACATAACTGTACCGTAATTAGCCGTCCAAAGTGTCTCAACGTCACAGCTCAGCCAGACTCCCAAGTACCTCACTGGGCCATCAGCCCACTCAATAGGATATCGGGACAAGAAGCCCACCGTTCCCGATGACAGGGGCAGTACCACAGATTTAGACCAGTTGATCGCTATACCCGAAAATTCACCAAACTGTACAATCTCATCCAGCAAAACATCCAGATTCTGCCGGGGCTCTCGCACATACAACGCAATGTCATCGGCATACATGGAAATCAAGATGGCCCGCTGCCGAAACGGTAGCCCTCTGTCACTATAGCGCTGACGCAAACAGGCCGCAAGCGGCTCCATCGCTATCGCGAACAGCAACAGGGACAAAAGACATCCCTGCCATGTCCCCCTGGCCACCCGAAATGGGGCAGATATGCCTCCATTCAGACGGAGTTGAGCAACAGGCTCTGTGTACAGCAGGCGGAGCCAGCTCACAAAACGCAAGCTCAAACCCACCCTACCCAAGAGTGCAATCAGATATTCCCATACAAATGAATCAAAGGCCTTTGTGGCGTCTAAATCGATCCAGCAACCGCAAAAAAGTCTGCAAATTGTGCGTCGTGGACCGTCCCGGAACAAACCCAGACTTATCAGGAAGCACCAGCCTCGTCATCAGCGGCTGCAACCGTGCCGCAATCATCTTGACCAAGATCTTGTTATCGATGTTAATCATGGAGAGCGGGCGATAGGAGTCACAGCTTAGGGGGTCCTTACCTGGCTTAGGGATCGTAACGATCATTGCCTCTCGAAGAGAGGCAGGAAGAATCCCATTCTCCATGGTCTCTGCATATACCTTCAGCAGATGAGGTGCTAGTATATCAGAGTATTCTTTATAGAACGCTGGGGTCAGGCCATCAAGGCCAGGGGACTTAACTCCAGGCAGGGCTCAGATCGCAGCCTTCACCTCCTCCAGCGAAAAAGGTGTATCAAATGATGCCCTATGGGCAGCCTCAAACCAGAGTAAGCTAATCTCCGAAAAATAAGCCTGTATAACCTCGGCTTGCAGTAGTTCAGGCGCAGAGTACAAATCTGAAAAAAACTTGGTAAACACTTGCTTGACTCCATCTGTCCCTATCACACGCTCACCTTTCGAATGATCTATTTCAGTTACGTAACTACTGGCCCAAGGCTTGCGCAGCAAATTAGCTAGAGTACGTCCAGCCCTCTCTCCCTCTCCGTAGCACCTCACCCTGGCAAAACGTCCCAAAAAACATATTTCCCTCTCTGAAGCCTCCTCATACAAGGAAACCATACACAGGATTTCCGCCAGTGTGTCACCGGACCAGTCCACCACCAACCGAGCCTCCAGATCTGCAATCCGCGACTCCAGGTCGGCCAACTCCCAACGCAACCCACGCAGCACGCTGTGTTGCTTCGAAATGCAGCTCCCGTGAATAACCACTTTAAAGGCCTCCCACAGCATACCCGCCGAGCTCACAGAGCCACCATTCTCCTCAAAATAGAGGACAATATCCCGACGAATCTACTCCCGGAACATCTCATCCCTTAAGGACCCTTGGGGCAAGCGCCACGTAAACGCACGTCTGGGTCCGCCCAGAATTGCCAGATCCAACTTGACCGGTGAATGGTCCGACAGCATGCACGCCATGTGCTCCATCGAACGCGTCCACATCGTCACGTCCCCGAGCGCAGCCAGCGATCAATGCGAGACCAGCTACTATGCACATAGTTGACATACGTGCCCTCTCTAGCGCCTCCATGCTTCATCCGACAGATGTCTACCAATGCACCATCTTCCATAACTGCAGTAAGAGCTCGAGCCACTGCCACATTTTGTATCCTGGCCAACCTCTCCCTGTCTCACTCCGCATCTAGGATTACGTTAAAGTTGCCCCCCCCCCCCAGATCACAGCACCTCCTCCCAACAACTCAGTCAGCCGCCAAACCTCTCTAAAGAAATCCAGGTCGTCCGTGTTTGGACCATACACAGCCACTAATCTACAAGGCCTGTCCAGTAAAACACCACTCATCAGCACATAGCGTCCATTAGGGTCTACTATAGTTCGCTGAGAATGCCATTGCAGTCCCTTGCGCAGCAGAATTGCCACTCCTCTGGCATACATCAAATATACCGCCCTGTGGCATTCTCCAACCCATCCAGCCTTCAAGCGATGCATCGTGTCTGCCACCAAGTGAGTTTCTTGCAACATACAAATATCTACATTCTGGCGCTTAACGTACGCAGACATGAGCCGCACCTTGCGTCCATCGTTCAGGCCACGCACATTCCAAGTAAGGCAACAGACCAAAGTCACCCCGTCCTGCTTCATCCAAACACTCCTATCAAATTACCAGAGCATGCCGCCGCCCCCCACCAGCCAACCCAGCAAACGCAGACACAACAAAAAGGAAACAAAACATCCAATATACTGGAACTAACAAAGAAGCACATAAACCCTCCCCCGTCCCACACAGACCCCCCCGACCGTGTAAAGGCAAATAACCCCTCCCCCTTAACCCAGAAACTAAGAAAGAACACCATTTCTTCCCCACAAGACTCATCCACGGGGCGAACAGCTAGCCACCCAACTCAAACCCAGCAGTACACCAGGGATGGGAGGTGAGGGGCCAAAAGGCGAATAAACATCAGGACGGCGAACTGTTCTATATCGCTGTAACTGTGCGATCAGTTTATACATTAGCAGCGGCTCCATCAGTCATTATCACTGAGCGTGTCACCCTCCGCACCAGGCCCACCCCAATATACCTCCGCAGATCATCGAGGGAGAGTCTTAACAAACTTTGCCGCCAATCCTGGGTCCGTAAAAAAAGTGCAGTTTCCCTCCATGCTGCACCTTTAGTCTTGCAGGGTAGATAAGGGAAAACCTTGTGTCCGTCCGAGCGAGCGAGCGCTTGATCGGCAAAAAGCCCTGCGCGAGGCATGCACCTCCGGGGTATAGTCCGGAAAAAACTGCAGCTCACTATTTTTATACAGCACCGGGCGCCGGGCCGGAGGATAGTGTCTCGATCACGATAATTCAATAGTTTAATAATGATGGGGCGAGGAGGGGTGCCGGCGGAGGCCGAGGGCCCAGAGACCGATACACCCTCTCCACCACCAACAAATGGGAGAGTTGACCAGGAAAAAGTTCAGAGAGCATGCTTTCAATAAAATCTTCCATTCTGCCCATGTCAGTAGATTCAGGAAGGCCAATCAGTCTAACGTTGTTACGGCGCGAGCGAGCTTCCAAATCTTCATTCTTATTACGTATTACCTCTAACACCTTCTCCATTTGCAACAATTGTGCGCGCTCGCCCTGGCATTGGTCCTCCATATCCGAAGTACGCGCCTCCAGACGATCCAACCTAGAGTCATGGTCATCTACCTTTGTCTTGATGTGATCAAGCTGCTCCGTTAGATGGTTAAGCTTGGCGTCAATTCCTGTCAGACTGGACTTCAAATCCAGAAACATGGCCCTGACCGACATGTCAGACGATGCAACCTCCAACGCTTCTTCTCCCATCTGTGTCGAAGGGGTCCCCCCCTTCCTCCGTCCCCGGTCAAAGGAAATCTTCGCTTGCCACTGTTCCGCCTTACCCATCCTGCAACACCCCAGCTGGAGTCTCAAGCCCGGGCAGCAAATTCCACAGTCGAACCCCAAAGCCAGTCAGCAATGTCTCCTCCAACGCAGGCCTCCTCCAGCCGGCAGGCCTCCTCCAGCCTAGGCCCGACAGTCCCAGCCCAGCACCAACCGAACAAGATGCCAGTAGCCGAGGCGGGAACCCGGGCCCAGCAATTGTGCAGTTCTCCTCAAACCAGTCCCGCCAGGCCAGTAATGTCCGCCGCCGGTTCCAGAGCATGTCCTCAGGTGGCCACCAGGCCCGACCCGGCCAGCGCAGCTCCTCTCACAAGGCCGCCTGGGTCCTCACCAACACAGGGCCAACAAAGCCACCAACAAACCAGCAGCCCCCACAGGGTCCACCAGCTCCACACCGTACAGCAGGGACCCCACAGCCACTCCAAAAACACATCCTCCAGCTCAGTCGGGGCCCGATCGGCCACATCCACCAATGGCCACCAATCCGGAAGGCTGCACCAGGCCCGCAGTACGATGTTACCGCCGATCCGGCACCCGCCACTAGCCGCCGGAAGCCACCGGCGCGGGAGCACCGATCTGTGTCGCTGGATCACCTACCAGGCTTGGAGGACCCGCGGCCGAACGCCGCTCGCCTCCCGGCCCCACCCAGCCAGGCCTCTCACACCCGCCACCAGTTCTTCACGGCGGAGGCAGGGGAGCAGTCCTCACCGCCGCCAGCACCCAGGTCTCCGCTGCTCCGCCTGGCCAGTGGGACGCAAGATTCGGCGTCCTGAAAGGAGAAATGTGCAATCGAGGCCCTAGGCCGAGCAGAGCCTCACCAAGTGCCGGCCATCTTGCTGGTAGGCAAGCTCCGCCCCCGAGAACATAGTATTCTTCAGGACATGAAAGCACTTGGTATGGGAAGCCATTATTAAATGAGGGGAGGAATTGGGATCACTTTAGCAAAACAAAAGGATGATGGAAGGAGTGCTGAACAATGCAAACACTCACCCCCAGTCACAGATCTGGGTTTAATCCATCGTTCTTTTGCTCACCATGCCACCCCAGATTGGACCAAGCCATATGCAAATCAGTCTTGACCCTGTTCCTCATGGGAACAGTCCAGCCCGAACTGCCAAGCTAGGTCCTCCCTGGACCGGAACCACGCATCCTGGGACCGGTTTCAGGGTTTCACCCTTCATCAGCCAGGCTAGCTTGAATCTAGTGGCACAGTGAGCAAGGGACCCACGCCTGGGCATACCCTTCCCACTTAGGGCAACTTCAGCAAAACAAAAGGATGATGGACGGAGTGCTGAACAATGCAAACACTCACCCCCAGTCACAGATCTGGGTTTAACCCATCGTTCTTTTGCTCACCATGCCACCCCAGTTTGGACCCAGCCATGTACTGGGGGTGAATGTTTGACATTGTTCAGCATTCCGTCCATCACTTGTTGTTTTTGCGAGGAATCAGGATCTGCAGAGACAAGGTGGGGGCTAATTCCACATACACTTGAGCTAGAACACGATCACTTTCTGCTACATTCTCCCACCTTACATTCTTTTGGATTGTTGGTTATACTCAGGCTACCCAGTGGCAAGTTAGAGAGTCGTTAAACTAATCTTGGAGTGGGAGGATCAATGGCTGGTGATCACTTACAAGTCTCTCTATTATCTCCTTATCAATAAGATTCGACAAGAAGCAAATGTCCAATAGAAACTCATCTATGGTGCTCCTGTAGGAGTTCCTTTTAAAAGTAGGACATCTAGCCAAATCACAAACAGTTTGACCATTGCAGGTCCTTAGTTTACAACTTAGGCAGAGGTCCACAATTTTCAAGACAACCCTGGCTAGACTATTACCTGCATTTGATCTTCCTCACCAGCAATCTCCCTAATAAATAGAGTGCTCAAAAGTGGTGTTTAAATCCCCACCAGCAGCTACAAAGGCTCCTTTAGAGTCCTATCAATATGTTCTTTCAGTAAAGTTAAAACTGGAGATTCTGGGGACTTTGAAACAAATCTACTATATACATTATATAAAATACAATTTCCCATTACCCTTAGACAGCTCCAGTGCCATCAAATCGGATGAATCAATCTTTAGCAGCTTCTCTGAACACCAAAAAGAATTTTTAAGCCAAATGGCAAAGCCCCCTGTTGGTCTTCCAGACTTTGACTTTTTCACTGTAACGCTTAAAGATTTAAACCCTAGCTCCCATGTCTTTTGGAACATAGCATCCATGTGGTCAATAAAGGCCACCCAGTCTGTCCGGTCTTCTTCACTTCCGAGTCCTGAAATGTTCCAGGAGATAATTATTGTTTTTTTGCTAGATTGTAAGGATATGGTCTCATATTTGGTGAGATGCTCTTGTGTCCTTATGAACTAGTTCGGGCACAGTTGCTACAGATGATAAGTCAACTACCAGAGGTAGATCTTGGACCAAGTTTTAGTAAGTGCGGGCAGCAAAGGTGAAAAAAGGCTACTGTGAGTTAAGACCAGGCCTGGAACTCGGACGTGTTTTAGAGAACCTTGGTTTACTACAGCAGCAGATGTTACTTCCATTCTAGTTGGAATGAGCCTGCTTAGGCTGTCCAGTCAATCAACAAGAGATGTTGGGGAGGAAGTGCGTGAACACTCTGTCTTCTTCCCTAAGAGAGATGTTTACTTTAAACTGGATCCTGGAGTTAGCTGGGGGAAGCATACAGATTTCCAGGTAAACTAAACCCCTAACAAGAGATGGGTGAACCAGTGTTAGTTTAATCAAGTCGGATTTTTATCAGGTGATGGTATTCAGAAGGCGGAGAGAATATCAGAATGAACTATACTACAGCAATTCCGAACATCCTAATCCAGTGAGCTGCCTTATTTACCAATGACTCTTCGCTTTCTGTATAGAAAGTCTGGATCTACGGGACACCTGTCATGTAGATTACCCTAGTGCAGTGCTTAATTTGTGTTTGTTGTTTCCGGTGCTGAGCACGAGCACTCATTTTTTGAGGGCCAGCGCTTATTGTTCTGCCTCAAGCATTTCCTGTGAGCAAAAGACATATGGGAAAGACGGAGGAAGGGAAAAACGAAAAAGCGTCACAAAGGGAGAAAGTAGAAAGCTGTGACAGTGAGCTGAAGGGGCAGGGAGTGGCTGTAAATGGATTGAAGAGGCCCGAGAGGGCTTTAGGATTAGGCTGCCTCAGTATTCTGTGCTCGCACATTTAATTGCAGCTGTTGCATGTTTAAGAGGAGAGCTTTGGGCACCGGCATGTTTTTATTTACAAATTAAACACTACCCTAGTGTCTAAAACAGGGTCTGATTTTAGACTTGGCCACTTGTACTTGCATAGAGGCACTATCACTGAATTCGGTGAGGGAGCGTTAGAAATCTTGGTAATGAGGGATCCAAATTCAAGGCGAAAATGATTTTCCATTTGAAATAAATTGACAGCTCCCAACCCTGACCAAGGAAAAGGAGCCAGTTTATCCAGCTGGGAGATACTACTGACCACCCTTGATTGATTGCAGAGCGTGGCCCTACATATTCCCTAGCATTCTTCTTCATTGGGAAGAAGGGGCCTAAGGGCAGTTCTCTTGGTACTGGATGTGAGGGCCTGCCTAAGGGGGTGCCCCTTTATTTAACTGCCAGGGGCACTTGCTCCTGTATGTATCAACCAGCAGGTGCTTTTCCAGCAAGGACTGTACCTTACGTCGCAGATCAGTAACCTCTACCATAAGAAGAGAAATAATTTGGTCATTTTAGCCTCTGTACCGTCAGATCTCAATGGGGGTAAGGGATCTTGATTGAGGCTTACTAGTGGGCTCATCGGATGCTACTAGCAGGGAAAATTGGTTCACACAAGGAACAGTCGGAACCATCAGGGGTTCAGCAGGAGGACAGCCATCAGCTAGTACTATTGCTAGGGGTGCTGTAAAACCCTCGACTGCAGTTGCCAAATGCATGGTGGATTGAGATTCACCAAGATTAAGTAATTTATCCTTGGTGCCCTTTTTATTAAATAAAGGGGCAATTTTACTTTTTTTTTATTTGTACGTCGGTCCTCATTTTTGGAGCCCTAGGATACAGTATTGATTTGACTTCCTCAATTAGGTTGTCAATGTCCTGTGGGGTACCGTTATTTACTTTATTTTTTTTTTGGGGGGGGGAGGTTGTTTGTAGGCTCACTTGTATGCTTATCAGTATACTTTCTTTTACCCATCTCGAGTACCAAATCTAGTTACAGGCCCAACAAATAACAAAACAATTATATTATTAAGGAAAATGTTTGAGATAATTTGAAAACCTAAAATTACATAAAACAGAAAAGCAATACTATAAACACAATACATTTATAGCAGCATACAATACAAACAAGAAAAAAGAAAAGAAAAAGAAAATGTCCTCAGTCGTAGGAACTACGGAAGTCACTAGCTAGCTGTGAATTGGCAGACAATCTACAGCACTACATTAGAAACAAACAAGGTTAGTAGTATTTAAGTGGCTAAAGTTTTCCTCGCGCACCAGGTAATGATGAAAATTGAGCAAGCCCCAGGTGTAACAGAGCATAACACCAGATCACAAACTAATCGTAGGGGCAATGGCCTTCTGACTAAGTGAAGGAAGCTCTGTAAATACCACGTTTAGCCAGTTAAATCATGTTCTCCCCACAAATAAGACAGTCAGTCAATACCAAATTTTAGTGGGAACAAGCCAAAATGTAGAATCAACACCACTAAAAGCTCAGTTTTGGTGGGCCGCACTGGAACTAAAAGATGGAGCCACTTGTTTAATATGCCAAACAATCCAGACACCGCTCTATCAAGTCACTAGAAGGCGATGCAATCAGTTTAAGACGTAGGCACAGATCACATACACGCTTGCCAAGAGAAAGAACAAAACAAAAAAGAAAAAAAAACAGAAAAGGAAATACCATATTAAAGAGCCAAGGAGGGAGGCCCTGCCCTGGCTTTTTCTGGTAATGATGGGCGCAAGATGGGCCCGTCCTTGACCCGTGCTTCGCCTGGGTGTGTCCCACGCCCGGGGACTGACAATGCGCTATACAGCGCAGAAAAGGCTGCAGATTGGGAGGTGAAGTCCAATGGTGCAGATGTCTCCTCCTAGCCCTCAATGCTCTTGGGACTCGTAGTCCCTGCTCCCTGCAATGAATGGCTCCCAGGCCCAGTGGACTGACAACACACTATATAGCGGAGAAAAGGCTGCTGGTGTGGGAGGTGAAGTCCAAAAGTGCAGAGGTCTCCTCCTAGCCCTGACTGCTCTTGGGACTCATAGTTCCTGCTTCCAGAGATAGCTAGCTCCTGTGCCACAGGGGCTGACAAAGCACTATATAGCGCAGCAAAGGCCGCAAGTGTTGGAAGTGAAAGCCAATGGTGCAGAAGCCTCCTCCTAGCTCCCACTATTCTGGGGACTCATAGTCCCTGCTCCCTGGAATGAATGGCTCCCAGTTACTTTTTGGGCTGGATGGCTCTCCTGCAGTTCTATTCTTTTATGCACTTTATGAAGGACTGGATGGGCAGAAACTTCCTAAAGCTTAATGCCCAAAAACGTAAACTGTTATTTTGAACAACAAAGTCAATCCTTCAGCCTGGCCTTCTGAAAGGAGGGAACATCCTACCCCCAAAACATCTGCAAAAAGTTTGGGCGCCATGATTGACAGCAAGCTTATTTTGAAACTTCACACTGGCTCTGTAATTTCAATCCATTTACCGACTAAGTAAAATCAGAAAGATATCCAGGTACCTCACTCATGATGTCTTAATCATGGTGGTTGTAGCATTAATGACTTCCTGGCTTGATTACGCCAATTCTTTACATCTTGGCATTCCTAAAAAACAATTATGAAGATTGCAAATTGTTCACAATCAGGCAGCCAGATGTATTTTTACACAACCTAAGAACTTCCATATCACTGGTTTGTTGAGAAATCCTCATTGGTTCCTGCTGGAACAAAGGTTCACCTCCATAGCCTGCTGCATCATCTTCATGGCTTCTGGGATAAGGGCCCTCAGTGTTTACAGATTATAATTGTAAAAAGCTTACCCTCCTCTTCCAATCTTTTGACCATTCTAAAATTCAACAGGAAAAGGATGGGAGGTGCTAGGTTCTCTGTACAAACTCTCACAGTTTGGAACTCCCTGCTTCTAACTGTATGCCTTCAGAATGATTATTTGACATGTAGGAAAGAGCTTAAGAGGTGGCTGTTTAGTCTTTACTTTCTCAATATGCATTCAGCTTGCTTTGGATTTCCTTCTGGTGAACATGCACTTTACAAGTATATTTTATCATAACATTTTAACAGTCCTCAAAGGATCTGCAAATTGTTCTGTGGGACTCAGTAAATAAGACTGCTCACTCACCTTGATGACTTGGTTATCAGATTTCTCTGGGTCTTCCGCAGATTGTACAATCAGTTGGCCAATGTCTTTATGCAGTTTGCCCAGAGTAAGGGCTTCTAAAGGTAGGATAAAATATTACACATATTGTCATGAGATTCACAAACCAGCTTAGAAAACAATACTGCACTAGCATCATATTTCTAAAACAGGTACTGCTGAAACAAGGTTAAATTAGCCACTTAATGCAGCTCATCTACATTGTGATAGTTCAATAACCAACATACATTGCCTTCTGATCCCAATGCATGTAAACCAGGGCTGAGTGTCAAGCTAATTTAACTAATCTACAAGTAATTGATGTCCCAATACAAAGAACCGATCTATATATGCATGCCATTTCAAAGTGCCCACATTAAGTCAAGTACTCTGGAGACAAGTTATATCCTAGAACTACCAACCATAGGGGTCCCAATTTATGCCACCCAGGCCTGAGCTACAACCAAATCCAAGTAATCTGTAGCTGAGTGATATCCCTACACAACCTGCATCTACACAATGTCCAAAGATAATCACCAGCTGGTAAACAATGCGACTACTGTAATCATTCATTTCCCCCGCTGCCCTGCACTGCTGCGTCCGTTAACGTCCACACACTACGACAGTGGCTCCACAACTAGGACCTAGTGGGTGTTTGGCAACACCGCACTAATACAGCTAGAATCTATTCATACTACTTCGTTCCATATTTATTGCATGTGTGAATTGATAGACTAGTATGCACAAACAACATCCATCCCAACACTACTGAAATAGACTACCCTCTGGGACAGTCACTCCAATCTCCAATATCTACAGCTTGACTGGAGGGTGGGCTCATCTCCTGTCTCGACCTGGCACTTGCAGCTAGCGGCCCTGAAGGACCCCCATTTCAGGACAGCAATTGCAGAATACTTTGACTATAACACTGATTCCACAGCAAAGCGATCCACGGAGTGGGACGCTTTCAAGGTTACCTTGCGAGGCCACTGCATGGGCCTAAGCTGGAACATGTGGTGGCAGTTAGATGCGGAGGTCATGGACATAGAGTGGAGATTATTGCGGCTGGAAACAGATCCGACTAATATAAATAGACTAGCTGAGGCGCAGGATGAACATCTGGCCTTTCCTCAGCTGTTGCAATGCCACAACTATACGGTGCACTCAGCTAAAACACATGCAACAGCGGATAGGTCTGGTATCCTCCTGGCCAGGATGAGCAGGTGTGAATGTGGAGGTAACAACATTGTGGCACTTCGGTCCTCTGAGGGGGATCATGTTAAATACACAACACAAAATACACCAATACAGTCTATTGTTCGGGCCTGGTGGCCGCGTCAGAGAACATTACCTCATATCTGTCTGCTGTACCCCTCTCCTCCCTTACTAGGGAACAAAGAGAGGAGCTGGATGCCCCGATCACAATCTGAAATGTGTGAAGCGATATGGTCAATGGTGACAAGTAAGATGCCCGTTCCTGACAGACCAAAATGGATTTGTGTCAGCCAGGAACACGTTTAAACCTGGGGCACTTCTTCCGGATAATGGAAAATGGCCCTGAGGAGGTGACCATGGGCAGGCTGCCTGGTCCTGGATTTGGAACAGGCATTTGATTCTCTAGAGTGGGAATATTTATTCAAGGTCCTGCCCTGCTATGGGACTGAGGAAAGTTTCAAGAGACTTGCGCATCTGTTGTAGATGTCTCCCACGGCCAGGGTGACAAGACAACTGATCTCCGAGCCCACTGACGCGGCAAGAGGCACCTGACAGGGAGCCATTGGCGACCCAGCTGCGCATATCAGGATCTGACTGGGATATACCCCTAGGAGATGGAGTTCCTGCTGCCTCGCTTTATGCGGACGACCTTCTGTTATACCTAAGGGACACCTCTAGCATCCCAATAAAGATAATGAACACACTGCATCAGTTTGCTGAGCTATCAAGGCTCAAATGGACCAAGTCTTGCATGTTTCCACTCTCCCAATACATTCCAAGCCCTGAAGTGACCTGGGGGGAGTAGTTAGTGATCCCTAACTTTGAGGTGTCAAGATGATTGAGGCGTGTTAACTTAAAGATACTGCGCCCTTTTACCAGCCTGGATGCACTGCAGCATGCTTAGGCTGTTCCACCCCTGTAATTGATCCCTCTGCCTTCACCAACGCTGCTACTGGTGGCATACAATACTTTTCGGAGCAGCTTAACTATTACTAAAGCAGTGGTGCCATATGCATCGCCTCTGGCATTTCAGGCCACACTGTGAGGGAGCCAATTTACTAAGCCGGCAGAACTAACCTTGTTGATAGCGGGAGTAACGATGGTGGAAAACCTGTATGAGGATGCCACGCTTTTGACATACAAGACACTGGCAGAATCAGGGGGGGTCTACCCCCGGGGCAATTTTTGCTGCATGCCTCCCTTGTGGGCACATTGTGACGGCGGTGGAGCAAGATCTCTAATTAAACACCTATGCACCTAACCATACAATATCTGTGAACGGGTAGACACTTGGTGCGTGGTTCGTCAGCTCACTGCCTGCGCACACAGCACCATCACTTGAGTCTCTGCGCGAGAAATGGGAGCAGAACTTTGCCTGCCCTTGTGCAGAACAGTGGTTTAATAGATAAAGAGTGGTTTAATATATTGCAGAGCCCCAAACCTATCCCATGAAATGCCCGGTTTAATACAATTGTATATTGTGATTAGGGCGTACCTTACTATCTTTAACATCAACAGATACCTTGGCACCTCGAATGACGCATACCCACGCTGCAAATTGATCAATGCGGACATAGTGGTCCACATGTTATGGGGCTGCACACACCTGCGGTCATACTGGGACATAGTACTGCAGCACGTACTACATTGCACAGACAGAACCATTAATAACATGGGAGATGTTTATATTAGCCATATACCAAAGATGCAAGAAACACAAGCTTACATCTTGTTTCATTGATTTGGGGCTCCTGTTAACTAAGTGTCTGATCACGCACAGGTGGAAATACTAATGGCTCCAACAGTACCACTGAGCGTTGTTGATATGGATTATTTAGAGGACACCATTCCATCCACAGTGTGCAATATAGAGAGGTAAAGTAACGTGGGTAGACCTGCATGATATTGTTTTACTTTTACCTATTTACAGTTGGAATAGGTCGTTTGAAATGTTCTGGTTATAGATAAAATGCACTGTGAATTGTTGCTGATGCTGGAGATCATATACGTATTTCTACTACAATTCAATTTGCTGAAAAGTTAGACACTTACGTGAAAAACTGTGAACCTATCCAGAAGACTGGCAAGTGTAATCAAGTGGGTATGAAGGCTGTAAATGTTATCTACGCCTGACAAGGTTAGTGTACAAAGGCAATTTGACATACAAGACAAATTTAAAACTATCTTTAGGTATTGATAAGTGAGGAATGTACGCCAAGCTTATACTGTCATATTAAGTGCTGTCAAGAGAAAATGGTGTAATATGAAATGTCTCTACTGAAAACAATAAACAGATTAGAACAATAAACAATGCAACGACTGTACAGTCGAATGATAGGCGGTGCAATCAGTATACCTATGGAAGGGAACTGCATATACACAACCCAGATGTGATTGGTTACTGACTTACCTAATCTGTCACTGCAAGATATTACAAAGCAAAGAATGTACCCGGCCTTGCCTGCAATCCACTGGGAACTAACGTACAATTGAGTAATATTCTATTATACACAAATTTGCCACCATCTGATCGCAATATATACTCACACCTCATCTGTGAAAAACAATTCAAATACTACACAGCTAAACATGATTCCAAAAAAACCTATTTGAATTCTGTCTGCACGGGATTCAAATCAACTCTGGTCTGAATAGCAGCATAATGCAACCAAATGACAATCTAAAGTTACAACACCGTAACACATCTTCATCTGCACACTGACTTAAGAAACCCCCCAAAATATTGTGGTTAAGCTACAATAACTACAATAAAACATAGTAATAACAACATGCCTGTACTTCTATATGGTGCACATATAATATTTCTTCCCAGAGCAAGAAATTGTACAACCAATATACAGTCAAGTGATATCCCAACTGAAACATACATATGTTCTATTTCAAGCAGCTCAGGCATGAGCTGGGAATGTGTGAGTATGCACCCATTCCCATAATACCCAGAAACAAAAGGCAATTATACTATATCCAACTTACATCTGCTGTTAGTTCTAGTAAACCCTCCCATCTGTGCACAAACTGAACTCAACTAAGTAATATTCCAATTTAGCCTACCCATTTCTGCATGGGAACAACACCTCATTGGGAATGCAAAGGTAACTAATCTATAACCAAGTAAGATTCCAGCATAAATAATCCACTTGCAGTTGCTCTCTCTAATGCAACCAGCAGAGAAGGTGTATGTGTATACTGATGAACTTGCTAAACCAGTAGCTTTAGGAAAATAATGTTCGTTGGTATTTTTAGCACAGATTTCAGCATAGCTTTTTAAGTTTAGGTTGGAATGGGGCTTCTAAATTAAACTTGTAAATCAAAAGACATTTAAAAGGGAAAGAGTTTTGGCTAAGAGGATCGTTTTTAAAAAATTAAATAAATTGAGCATTTTATTTAACAGTTTTCCAGCATTTAGACTTTTTCTTATAGGGACCTATTGATAAGGTTTTGCACATTATGCTTAGTATTCTTTGGTTTCAGGTATTTTGACTTTAGACTGCTGAGGTGTACTCGTCTGTCTAGGTGCCATGTTTCCTCCTTGGGAGGTACACATTTCTGTGGCAGCCAGCTTAGTCAGTATGCTAGATGCAATTTCACCCAGGGTCATGTGTTTGGCGCAAGGCTGTGTTTGCAGAGCAGGGACACACAACAGGGGTGTCAAAGGAAAGCTCATCTGTGCAAATCGTTGCCCTGACCGACGCCATCTATGCTGCCTGTTTTACATTCCAGTTGCCTTTCGCCTCTCACTAAATGGTGAGCTCTCAACGTATACTCTCCTCAAACCATGCTTTTTCTTACCAGAAACCATGTTTCTTTCTGCTACCATAAGTGCTACTAAGGAGTCAGATTCTTGACATCCTTCTATATGCTCTAATACTTGCCCATTTTCCTACTCTAGTAAAGGACTACCTGTTGGGAACACAAAGCAACTTAAGTTAAATTCTGGTGCATAGCAAACTCATTTATATTGCGCTCTACTAAATGCCACTACTTAAAAAAAAAAAAAAAAAAAAAAAATCAGCCGAAGTTTACAATCTGCTAAAAATTCAACAGGACATTTATTTGTTATTGCATTCTGGACTACCGAAGCTTATGCTCCTGATCTTGCTTTTGTCTGGCAAAATTATTTTCAAGTGTTCCTTAACAATACCTACCTTTTACAAGTGATCAATTTCCTAGTTCCGAGGTCTTGGGTTTTCCTGTTTTTTCTCTCATTCTGTATCCATCAATGACATTCTAAGTTATAGGCTAAAAATCATCATTTCGGAAGGCTATTTGCTTATTTTTTTAATCTCCTTTATTGTTGAGCCACCCATACTTTCCAGTTGTTGGAGATTTTAACATTTGGGTGGGCGCACCCAAAAATACCAACACTGATCTTTGAATCAATTCTCGGGGGTGTACCCTAACTGTCCCTGGTGTAGGACGAGAGACTAATTATCCTGCCAAAACTCACCTGCGGACCTTGTCCTGGAGCAGACTGTGCCCTGGAGTCACTGTGGGGGATTAATGTTGGAGAAAAATACCCCCCTGAACATTGCTATTAACGGCCGTGATACCTGTGGTGCTGGTTTTCAGTAGATGGCGCCTGCTGTTCGATCGGAGCCGAGGGCGAACTGCTGTCACTGTCGGAGGCCCGCACCTGCCGGCTTGTGGGGTCGCTCGAGTGGAACCTGTTTGGGTCCTGGCTCCCTAGCCTCCATGAATTAAAGCTGGTGCCTGGTGGGGCGGCACTGCTTTGACAGCTGCAGGGCAGAGGTGAGGAGAAGCAGTGTGGGTAGCTGCGGAACCTGGGAGCCCAAAGTTGGTGGGGCATGCAGCGCAGGCAGCGCTTGGCTCGCAGCCACCTTGGAGTAGGAGAGGTCCCCTTCAAGGACCTTCTGGTGTGGTGCCTGATTGTAGTGGCCCGGCCCAGGGTGGGTCTTTGCCTGGAAAAAAAGAAGCATCAGGAGTATCTCTGGAAGTTTAGACCTGAGCCTGTACAGGCAGAGACTGGAGGGCCTGCATCGTTGCCCATCGGGAGGCGACCCAAGCGTTTGCAGAGCTGTGGCTGCCCTGATACCTTGGAATCCCACCAGCTTGGACTTCTGGGCCGCGAGTGGTGGGCCCTCGAGGCTATGTAAGCAGCAACAGTGCCGGGTGGGAACTGGGTGTGGCATCCTGCAGTTTGGACATACACATATCTGATACAGGGGCTGTGGGGAATAGCACAATGGGACGATGGTTTGCCAGCAAAATATGAAGAGGAACACTCTGGACACAGAGGTGTTCTTTGCCACGGTGGATGCTCCCAAGAAAGGTGAAGACAGTACCTCACTGGCTGCGCACACTACAGCTATCCTGCAAGCTATCAAAGAAACTGATTTCCTTGGAAACCCAAATAGCTGCAGTGGTGAGCAAGGTGGGGTTGTCAAGAGATGATCATAGGAAACTAACGGATAGTGTCAAAGGGTCAACTGAGTGTTCCATTGCTGCAGATAAAAGAGCTTACCAAGAAAATCTCGGCCATGGAGAAGGAAGTGAGACAGATGGTTGGGAGGCTGGCAGACGCGGAGGGAAGGTCCTGTCGCCACAATGTTCGGATTGTAGGAGTGCTGGAGAAAGCAGAGAGGCCGAGCACGGAACTCTTCATAGAAGAGTGGTTGGATAAAACAGTTCTGCAAGGTAACCCAACCTGGTTTCTCTCAGTGGCACGGGCGCATAGAATCCCATCATACCCGCCGCGATCTGGGGAGAGCCCGTGCCTGATTATCTCACAGCTGATGAACTTTAGAGACAGAGATGTAATTCTTCAGGTAGCGTTAAACATGGTCCCTGGTCATTCTTCAGGCAGACATTACAGTGGTGGAAGTTTCCTCTACCATGGGCCAAATGCAGTCCGGAAAAGCCCTTGGACTTCACTGGTTCTCGACTGAACTGTTTTGGAAACTACAAAGGCGGACAGTGGCCCCACTGCATGTGGGCTTTGTGAGGGTGTTCCAGGAGTTGCCAGGCAACATGCGGTGAGCAACAGTGATACTTATACAGAAGGTAGAGAAAGCCAGAGATAGAATCATACCGGCCCATATCACTGACCTCAAGATCCTAGCCAAACTACTAGAGACCAGGCTAAGGGCAGTGCTGTTAGAGTCGGTACATCCAGACCAGAATGGGTTTATGCCTAGCCTCTCAACCAGACTGAACCTGAGGCATCTACATAGCAAGCTAGCGGCAACATAGTTGACATGATGGATGATTTCTTTGTTAGATGCGAATAAGGCTTTTGACTCGGTGGAATGGTTGTATCTTTTTGGTGTGCTTGAAAAGAAGGGGTTTGGGCGGATCCGGCATTTCAACAAGACAAGACAGGATAGGAATGGGGGATAGGAGTTATTTACACTTTTTGTATGAGGGCAGGTTACTCCCTGGGGTGAGTCCAGCAACAAAGACAGTAGATATTTGGAGGAGATTTACTAGGGAGATGGTATAGGGGCCGCAGGTTGACCCTGAGGACTCCACTGTATGAGGACTCTAGGCGGCGACCCATTACGGCTCTGAAAGGATTTCAGGGATGGGATACTATCGAAATTCCAACACTGGCAGATGTGTGGGATGCGACCTCGGTGGTTGCTTTTGCCTTCCTGAAGCAGGAATATCAAATGTCAGACTTGCTACAGTTGCACTATGGTCAGTTGAGACATGCCCTTCGGGCATGTATATAATTAGAGGAAGAGACACAAGAGGACTCCCCGCTGGAAGGTAGACTCCTAGATGAGAGGGTTGACAACAAGTTTATCTGTTTGACATATGGGACAGTGAAGAGAAACATGCGATCCCCTCTCATGAGACTACAGAAGACATGGGAACATTTCATAGGGGACTTAGACGGGGATGACCGACGGGAGGCTCTGGAATTCCCAGCGATGGTGGCCATAAAGACGAGTTTTCATCTTATTCAACTTAAGGCCTTCCATATTCTACTACGTGCGTACCTTGCTACATACGATAGGAAGGGTGGGTGATGCCGAGTGCCTTCGAGGTTATGGGTTGGAAGGAACCTTTCTGTATTCACTTTGGAGCTGCCCCCATATACGAGCTTTCTGGGATGCAGTTGGGAGGTCCCTGGCAGAGGCAACGAGGTTGCCCCTGTAGCCGCAGCCACGTCTGATGCTTCAGGGAGTATGGAGCCCAACAGATCACACCTTCTTTCAGAAACTGTTGTTGAACTTGGGTTGTATGGTGGCAAAATGGGATATTGTGCAGAAATGGAGCTCTGGGAGCTTGGAATGGAATACTGTAGATTAATGGAAAAGGAAATTCACAAAGGGCGAGGGCGTCAAAGGAATTTTTATAAGATTTGGGGACGATGGGGCGTGAATGCATGTTGAGAGTGGGGCGAGAGGGATGTATAACCCAGCACAGTTACGGGTGTAGGGGCAGCGTTTATCTAACATAGAGCCCCTTGAGTGGAAGACCAGATAAGGGGGCGGTTTGGGTGGTGGTGGGGGGGAGAGGGGGGAGGGGATTTTGAAAATGTGGAATTTGTTTTGGTAATCAGGTATGGCCGGACTCTGCCCTGAATGGCATGTTCAGGGATGTTGCATTGTGAGTGATGATGTACTTGATATAATGCATAAAATTATAACTTTAAAAAAACTTTCTCTCTCTGGCTTAAATTTCACTCATTTTGTTTCTGGGCCCACACATCAAACTAGGCACCGCTTGGCTCTTATTTGTGCACAGCCTGGAAAAGTCCTTTTGTGAGAGACATATTCTTGTCTTGGAGTAATTGTTTATTGATCTCTTTTAGATGTGTTCTACCTGTGAGATATATTTGAGTTGTTAATCTGGCTGAGGCTGCTCATAGGTGAGCTTGGTCTAGACTTTCTGCTCAAAACTTCTGTAATGCTCTCACAGAGGATGGGTGTTCTACATCTTTTTTGTCCAATTTTACAATGAAAAATTATCTTTTTTTTAAAAGAACAAAATCCCACTTACCCTCACAAACTCAAAAAGACTGCAACTTTTTCCACTTGCCTCTATAGTCCAACAACACACTCGAGGAAGCGAAGCTCATTGTAGAACGGTGGAGTGAACATGGCACAGGGAAAGAAAAAGGAATTGCAGACAGGTCCATGGGCCAGATATATCAAACATTTTTGCAATCGTAAAAATGCGTTTTGGTATGTAACAAGTCCACTTTGCGATTTGGTAACTTGTTACCGAATTACAAATTGGATTTGCGACTATATACCGATTCGGTATTAGGAAGGGGCTTGTGAAGGGCTTCCCTTCTCAATACCGAATCGCAGAGGTATGTATGATTGTTATGTGACCATGAATGCGGTCGCAAAACAACTGCAGTTACCATCTACTTCAAGTATGTGGTAACCCAGCCGCAAAGGGGAAGGGGTCCCTAAGGGAACCCTTCCTCTTTGTGAATGCATGTGAAAACATTTAAGAGCAGGCAGTGGTCCCACGAAAAGGAAACTTGTTCTTTTTAGACGCATCCCGTTTTCCTTTAAGGAAAACAGGCTGCATTTAAAAAAAAAAAGATTGCTTTATTGAAAAACAATCACAGACATGGTGGTCTGCTGAGCCCAGCAGGCCACCATTCCTGTGATTGAAGTCATTCGCAATGACTCACAAATTGCAACCTACCTCATGAATATTGATGAGGTAGGTCAATTTGCGAGCCCTTGCAAATCGCAATATGAAACTCCAGGAGTTTCATACATTCCAATAGCGATTACTTAATTGTGATTCGCAATTAGGTAATCTCTATTGTAAAAAAAATTATACATCTGGCCCCATATTCTTACAAAAAATGTGTATATACAGTGAGGGACGAGTACTATGCAGACAAAACTGTCCACTCTCTTAATGCGACCAAAGAGATTTTTAGGGTGGCCCGTTTGCTTTCTTCCCCTGGTTCTCTGATGTCTTCCGGCTGGTCTTTGGCCTTTCCACCTTGGCCTTTCTTCCCTGCCTGTTTCGGTGGTAAGAAATCTGTCAGTTTCTTCAATTGTGACTTCTCCTTGGCTCTGCAAACTAATAAGCTATTCTCTTCCTGTTTCTTTCAGCTAAAAATCACGCGCAAGATTCTTCCTTTTTTACCCTCTGAGTCATGTTGCTTATTGATGGCCTGGATTACTGCAATGCGTTGCTTCTTGATTCTCCCTTTTATTTACTCTCAGGACTCCAACGACTTCAGAATTTTACTGCCAGATTGGCTCCTGATGATTCTGTATTGGCCTGTTTGAAAATGCTACACTGGTTGCCCATCTTCAAGAGTATTCCTTTTACAGATATGTGAATTACGTTCAATGATTACCACTGCTGAGGCAAATTCTGTTTAAGGTGCAAATTCATTCATTATTCTCCTGCAAAGCAGCTAAGACCCAGTATTTCCCACATGTTGGATATCTCTAAGTAGCAGAGTGTTCAGCAGGGAGAGTGAGCTCTCTCAGTTTTAGCCAATCAACACTGGGATCAAATCCCTCTCAATTTAAGAGCTTCTGATCAGTTAAAGACATTCAGGAGACTCCTGAAGCCTTTGCTCTTTGTAAGCTAGTGGCCTCTGCGTAGCGTTCAGCTGCGTTTAGCACCAGGAGACTGTTAGGTATTTGCATGCTCAATATAATTTTAAAATCAATCATTGTCCAACTAACCTATGTTCACAAATATAGCTGACCTACACTCACACAACATCTCAATGTTACCCTGCTCAGATTGTCCGGATCATCCTATGCAAGAGCAGGACTTTAATACATAAAACTCCTGCCTGATCCACATGCAACCCACTATATGACAAAAACAATGTACTGTTGCAAATGACCTATGGCAATGCAGGCTCCTTCTAAATAATTGGTCAACACAGAATCAACAAGAATCAAGTCTGTAAGAAAAATAACATTAGCTCACGAGAAAAAGCCAACGAAAACCAACCACTGCTTAAAGATGGCCCCTATGCAGTAGTGGTTCACCCAGGCAGGTACCCCGCCCAGCAAGCAAACACTTAGGAGGGTCAAAATTATCCTACAACTCATCAAATCTTGATGCCAATAATTAATACCTTTGTAATCAATTGCTTACGGATCTGGCTCCTATCTCTTAAATGTATTTTAAAGGCAGATAATGTGAATAGTTTCTAAAAGATGTCCATCTCCAATTTCAGGTTCAGAGGAGGGCTAAAGCAGTCTTGTTCAGTGTGCACCCATATGCCTCACTTATAAAGCACAGTTGATAAAGGATTTTTTTTCTACAGCAACATCACGCTGCTAAAACTTCTTATGAGTGATTCGCAAATGAAATCCATATGAAAGCCATGATCCTATTCTAAACGTACTGAGTTATTGTAGACAAATTCTGCAACAGGCATCAGCTTGATCCTGTTATTCTGATGCTAATTAGGTATCTCAAGGACGTTGATTTGTATATTGGAAACATCAGGATGGATATTCATTAGCAACTGAATACAGGCATATCCCTGTGGCGCCTCTCAACATTTTTCTTTTGGACTAAAGGTACTCAAACGTTCATGCGTATCACTGTGTACACAATTGTTACTCTGAGCTGCACGGGCGGGTGAAATGCTGCCGTTTCACAATGTGTTGGGCTCCTCACTTTTTTTTTACATACATGAGACACCTCTCCTTTTATTCACGTAATTGGGAGTGTTGCTATTGCTGAAAAATCTGGTGCACAAATTAATACTTTAATAGATATGGGAACTCGAAGTTCTCTATGAAAATATTTTTTAAGAAAAGCATCACCAGGACTTTTAGATTGTCTTGTTTTCAGTACTTAGTAACTCCATCAGTTTCGTTATGGGAGCAGGCTATAAAGAATCATTAAAGCTACCTTAGTTCTTGCCAACTATCAAAACGTCACTTGTAAACAGCAGTAGACACGATATCCCATCAACAGGCCTATCCTGATGGAATAAATTAACTAAGAATAGCTGGACTAACCTCTTAGCTAATGGCATACGACTGTATGGGTTAATGTCATAGTTCCAGTAAAAAAAGAAAAGAAAAAAAAAACACTGTCTACATGTACTGTAATTCTGGATTGCTGGTAGTTCTAATAAGATTATGATTGAGGTACTGTGCACAGAATTAAAGATGCTAGCTGTGATCAGAGTAATTCCTGGGGTCTACATATTCCTTCAATAGATTATCA
This sequence comes from Pleurodeles waltl, assembly GCF_031143425.1. Classification (NCBI taxonomy): domain Eukaryota; kingdom Metazoa; phylum Chordata; class Amphibia; order Caudata; family Salamandridae; genus Pleurodeles; species Pleurodeles waltl. The sequence continues at coordinate 724,064,793 of NC_090445.1, forward strand.
AAATAGTACCACAGCTACACATCTGTAAGTTGCAGCAGAGAATACAGCTGTCGACTCCTAATGTCATGAGTGGGCAAACAAGTCTGAATGAATGAATTCAGACACACACAGCTACAAGGTAAGAGCACAAGAGAAAAGTGTAGGTTTAAGAAATATAGTCCAAATGGAAACAAATGCTACACTTAAGTCTCTCAACAAGCTATTTCAATGTTAGGTGACAGAAACAAGGGAAAGAAAGATACATCTCTCAAATGTATAATCATGTATCTAATTGGATTGTTTTATGTGCTGCATGCATGTTGGTATATAGATGCATCACAGGATGCAGAATCCAGTATGGATCGCAACGGGTGGAGTGTACATAGCGAATGACTAAAAGAATGAAAGTTAAAATGATTGGCAGATATTCACAATAAGAATTTCATTTGTATGTCCTTTTAAGAGTAGCAGCTGTGCTAAGTCCAGATGTGGTCTAGCTAAAATACTAGTTGGTTTCATCTGCATACATGTGGAGGGGTAGTCGGAAGTCCTTGATGATTGCAGACAGTGGGATGCAATAAATGCTGAATAGGTGAGAAGAGACACTGCATCCTTGGGGGACGCTTCATACCAACTCTTGCTAGTGGTGCTAGGTGGGTGAGCCTGGTCTAGAAGGTGGTGAACCAGTTAAAGGCTTTCCAGTGACCAGAGAAGAATCTCTGTAGGGAAACAAGGTGTGCAATGGTGTCAAGTTCTGCTGACAGATCTAATAGAGCCATGCTGAGCAGCCTTTATTCAGAACTTCCAAGAAAAGCTGACCTACATATAAAAGCTCAGTATCTGTTCCACGAGTCTGGTCACAGATGAATAGCAAACCAAAAATGTGTGACTTTCAATGTGATTGTGAGGGTGATAGAGCATATACTAGCTTCAACATTTTGCTTGCCAATGGATAGCCAAGGGTTTTGTCTGGAGGAAAACCTCCCTGTTTTGAGAGAAGGGCGCTAACTACATGTTTTAACAACTTAGTAAGAAATAATTCTAAGAAGGATCTGTTTGTGTCAGCTGTATGTTTTTAAGAGAAAAAGGTGCTTTTTTAAGTGATGGAAGTTAGGACTTCTAGGCATTCATGCATAGCAATAACGAAGCCTTGCTATGTCTGCCTCAAAGTCCTGTTTTAGGATGTGCTGAAAATAGCCAGGAAAAAGAACTGACAAGGGGATGTTGTGTAGGTCATGTAAAAATACTTAGGCGAAAAAGTATGTCATCACCCAAGTACATTTCATAATAATTAAGTGAACAGGAGCCACACATCTGTAAAATATATCCTTTACAACAGAGGAACGCACTGCAGCGTTTAGGTCGTTTACATGTTCTGGTAGACCCCAAAGTCCATTTCCCCAAAACAACACACACTGCATAAAACCCAGTGACTACTGAAGACAAGTGGCTGTGTCTTAGCAAACCTTCAAAATAAGACATTGCTGAAATAGGTAACTGTCAAGAAACTCACCTTTTGCTGTCTGAGTAACAGTAATCTCACTGTCCACAAGACTGACATACACGTCAAAAAGATCCGGACGATTACTCACATCTGATTCTGTGAATCCTGCAACGTATCCTGCATAGAAGGAACAACATGTACTATAATGTGGAAAGCAGGATTCAAATGTAGACACTCCTGTATTTTGATAGTTGCCACACCTCGTACAAAGTAGAGAAGATGCAAAGTCCCACACAAACACTTGTATACTGGTGCACATAAACACAGGATTATCAGTCCAGTCATGGTTAAACATATATGTTTCAAGAAGGCATATCTGTTAAAATGGTGTCTTCCTTTTCTACAACCTAGCTTTTCCCTCATTGGATGGATACTTCTATGGCAAAGTGGTAAAAGACATAGCAATAGCAGATGCTTTAGAACTGAACAACTTTTGAGACTAGTATTGCTATTTTTATCTGGTTTGTGCCAGGATCTTTTCTTATAGGGATTTGCTCCCCAAAACCTGATTTCCAGAATCTTGGTGGCTCCTTGTGTAGGAATGGCGCTTTCATATACACTCTGCTCCCATAGTAGAGGTTTGCTGTTTGTGCAGTGGTTTACCAACTTTCTTATCCAGGCTTATAGCTGATACCCAAGTAATTTGTGGGACAGTTCCCTCACAAGCTTGACTTCTCTGAGCAACCACACAATGGCAAAGCCATTAAGTATATGGAGTTGGCTTTGCTCATTTTTCTTTACCAATGCTTAATGTATTGGTTAGTGGTTTTTGTATGAAGCCCCAAGACACAGGAAGGCTCAGAAGCAGTGTTGGGGAGCTGCCGATCCCTCACCTAATAAAAAGAAGTGCAGTGTAGAAGTCAAAATATTTATATATTTTATTTTTTTAAGGTAAAACCACACATTGTATCAGTTGTCCCTGGCACTGAAGGGTATTGTGCAGAGGTGTATGTTGTGCAAGAAAAGAATGTTGTCACAATCAAGTAATATAATGGTGGAAGTGGGCTGAACCTGTGTCCCATGCTCTGTGCTAAGATGGGCGGAAGCAAAATGTAATTGACACTCCAGCAGGCCACTAGATGAAGAGGGACAAATGAAACCCCCCGTCCATAAATATGTATAGTATCCATAATTGTATGAAAAAGAAAAGGTCTTTCATAACACCAGACACAAAAAAGACAGAGTGAGTCCTTGTATCTTTCTAGTAGCCCCGAAACATTTCCTCCAGGATACTTATAATTGTTGTAGGCAGAAGGCTGTAGCTAATCAGCATGTCTTCCACCTCACAATCTAGTTTGTTGATTTATCAGGTATCCTCTCTGACCCAATAATTACTGCCACGTGCTTTCATTCATCTTCGTACAGGTCTCATTTGCAACTGTTTTCCCAGGTTGAGGACACACAAGCTTATTTGTAGTTCTCAGATAAACTCAATGGATGAACTTTCTCAGCAAGCTCCTAAGTAAAGATAAATGATGTGTATAACAAAGGGTTCTTGTGAATGGGTTCAAAATGGAGTTTTTAACTGTTTGGCCGGGCTTAATATTCCTAGAATATAACAAATGAGCTGCAATCATTGGCCTGAACTCTGTGAAAACACCAGGACCAAACTAAAGGATCGCATAGTGGCAGTGCTGACTTACTTTGAGGAATCTTCAATGACTCCACAAACAGGCTAGTGTAAACTAAAGTTTAATAGGTATACTGATCATAAGCAAACTACTCCTTTCTAATGTGCTACTAAAGAACAAGTTACTTACCTTCGGTTACTCTTTCTGTGGAAATTCTTTCTAACCACAGTCTCCTCTACTTAGAATACTTCTAAGGCCCCAGACTGGATCCAGAGATATTTTCAAAGTAGTGGCTCCGTGCAGCAGCAGGTGGCATTCTGCAGCCTCACACCACTATGGAAGTGAAGGAGCAGAGTCACACACATGTGTCACTCCTGTACACTGATGTCAGTTTCTTATCTTTGCCCTTTCTGGGTCTTCAGATGTAGTGCACAATCAACAGTTGGTATCAGTGTGCTGAATACTAACTTTGGACTTTTTCAGATATTAAAAAGAGGCCACTAAACAGAATGGGGAGGTGGGAGGGCAGTGAGGAATCTGCGGTTAGATGGAGTACCCTCTAGAAAGAGGGCTACCAAAGGTAAGTAACTTATTCTTCTGATGAATACTACTAACCACAGATTCATTCACCTTGGAACAGAAATCAATGCAGTACCTGCCCATGGTGGATGGTCTACAGACAGGGCTCAGACCAAAAGGTCTTGCGGGACCAATCAGGGGAAATATCCCTCCCACCAGACCTGTCTGTCAAGGCTGTGAACATATGCACTGACACCCACAGGTCAAGGACCTGGCAGAAGTTAAAAACCATCACTCTTTTTGCCAATGCAGTAGTAACAGCCTTAGCCTTGGTGGAACGGGCTCTTGTAGACTGTTTCTTGGCCACTGCATAGCATATCTTAATACAGAGGAATATCCACCTCGATAAGGCCATCTTCTGCACAGCCTTCCCTTTCTTTGTTTCAGAGGACCTCAAAAACACTGGTATTTTCAATGCTACTTGGTATGATCAAAGTAAAAGCTTAAAGCCTTCTGGGACCAACAGATGTAGCCTCTACTCCTCCATTGCGAGGTGTGGAACAGCAAAGAATGCCGATAGTGATGGACTATCCAACTTGGAAGGGAGTCACAACTTTTGTTAAAAAGGCTGCCCAATTACTGAACATCAATTTGTCCCAGAAAAAGATGGTGTAGGGGGTCCTGCACTGAGATTGCCTGAATTGCACTCACATGATGAGCTGATGTAATCACAATGTGGAGAATTATCTCCATGATAAGGTGAAACAGAAAACATTCTTTTTTGCCAAGAAGGGCGCCCATATCAGAGCTGTCAAGACCAAGTTAAGGTACACCCACTATGGCATCACAAACGGCTTGGGAGGAAACGTGTCAAACCTTCATTAAACCTCATAATAACAGATGATTTGAATAAGGGTGGTTGGTCAGACAAATGTACAAAGGCCAACAAATACCATTTGATAGTACCCACTGCAAGGTTGAACTCGACTAAAAATGACACAAACAAAAGGAAGGAGTGCAGCTTTGCCTGTGAAGTGTCAGTGTTGAAAAGAACACCACCAGGTCACAAGTATGGCCCAGCCCAGGCATAAACTTTTTCTGAAAGGGATATGGTGGTAATGATGACCTCCACTATTTCAGACACCAATCAAGTCAATTGAAGTCGCTCAAGCTCCAAGCATGTAGGTGTAGAATGTATAGATTTGGGTGGAGGACCCAGCCCTGTTGAGACTGCATGTTTTCATGAAGTGGTAGCCTAATGGTGATCGAAAGACAGATGCTCATGCCTAAAAGTTTAGTTTGCAACACTCTCCTGGCCCAATATGGAGTCACTAGGATGACCAGGTTCTGGTCATTCTTGACCTTCTTCAGGGCAGGCAAAGATGGGAAGGTGTACAGGAGTCGTATGTTATATTTCACACCAAAAGGGTCTCCTGGTGTAATTGTGCAAACTCCAACGCGCACAATTTTTGACACTGTACATTTGTGACAGTGGTGAAAATATGTAGTGCTCTTACCACTTTTGGAAGGCGCCATGCGCACCTCGTGATGTAGATGGCAATCATGATCTGCCAGGCGCCGCCTGCTTAATTCATAAGCTTTGGCATTCAGGAACCCTGCCAGGTGGTTCGCGATATGGAAAAATGTTTTAGTGCTCCAACCACTTCCAGAGACCCTCCTGGCACAGAACCCAGAACACCACTCCACGCTGCTTGTTGCATCACTACACAGCACTGGAGTTGTCTGTGAGAACCAGCACCAGCTTCCCTTTGATGAATGGCAAAAAGCCTACTGGAGCCAGACGAATGGCCCTCAACTCCAGCAGACTCATGTGGAGCCAGCCCTCTGCCTGAGAAAACAGCCTCTGATCTCCACCTCCCATAGAGGACCTCCCAAGCCCAGCAGAGAGGTGTCGGTCACCACTGTCAGCTCTAGGTGGAGGAACGGATACCAATTATTTTCAAGCAGTCACCACTGCAAATCCACAATCGTTTGTTTCAAAACCTGGGTGGCTTTGGCATCCACCTGGATGTTGGGTCCACTGGAACTTGTGATGCATGCACGTACCACTTGACACAGCTGAGGAGAAGGATGCACAAGGCTAAGAGGCCAAGAAGCCTCAAAGCTGCTCTCACCATGATTCAAGACCTAGCCCAACACATCAGGATTCATATCCCAGATGTCGTGGGCTTGTTGCGTAGGAGGGAAAACCCTGAACACCACTGTGTCTAGGGTCGCCCTAGTGAATGGAAGTCTCTCATAAGGAATCAGGTGGAACTTCAGCTTGTTTTCAGTGAACACTAATTCTGTCAAGAAGTCTGCCATCGTCCAGAGGAGGTCTATGATTGATAAAGTTGAGAACACCTTCAACAACCAGTAGTCGGAAGTAAGGGAATATAGATATCTCTGACCTCCACAGCCATCACTTTTATGATTACCCAAGTGGTGCTGCTAAGGAAGAAGAGAAGCATGGCAAACTGAAAATGCTCCCGGCCTTTCCTGAACTGCAGAAGATGTATGTGGGACTGCAGGACAGACATTGAAAATTGGCGTCCTCAGTGCTTAATTTGTAAATAAAGAGGTGCCGGTGCCCAAAGCCCTCCTCTTAAACACGCAGATGCTGCAATTAAATGTGTGAACACAGAATACTGAGGCACTGTAATCCTGAAGCCATCTCGGGCCTCTTCAATCCATATAAAGCTACCCCCTGCCCATTTAGCTCACTCTTGCAGCTTTCTACTTTCTTCCTTTGTGACGCTTTTTCGTTTTTCCCGTCCTCCGTCTTCCCCATATGTGTCTTTTGCTCGCAGCAAATGCTTGAAGCAGAAATGTAATCCCCGGCCCTCAAAAATAAGTGCCAGTGCTGAGCACCGGAAACAACAAGCACAAATTAAGCACTGGGCGTCCTGCAGGTCCGAGGACCCAGCCAATCTCCCAGGTGCAGAGCAGTTGGGATCTGAACCAGAGTGAGCATTTCAAATGTGTTCATCTGCAGGAAGGCATTCAGGGGCCAAAGGTCAATAATAGGCCTGAGGCCCCTGTACGTTCTGGGACAAGGAAAGAGCGAGTGTAACAACCCCCCTCCTCTTTCCAAGTCCACCATACTGGGAGAGGAGAAAGCACAGCTCTTGCAATAGGATGGACAAATGTTAGCCTGGAATTCCTTCTGGTGTGGTAGCAACAGTGAGTGAGAAGAGAAAACGCAGGTTATAGCCATTTGACCAGTTTGTAAAGATCCATCTGTCGGACGTGATGGATTGCCAACCTGGGAAGGAATGTTGACTCCTGCCCTCTGTTGTTTGGACATGCACCACTAAAGGCAAACTAAAGTGGTTTGTTAATTATTGTGGAAGGGGAAAAGGAATTGGAAGACTGATGCTTCTGCTGGCCCCCACACTTCCCATCAGACCTGCATCCACGCCGTGGAAATAACTGGGTTGTCTACTGCATCACTGGCTGGAAAGGTGGTCTCTGTCTATACACCAGCAGGCTGGAATATCCTGATATTTCGGACTTGATTCAGGAAACTGTTTGGCAGGAGTCAACAGCCTCATGCAGTGCAGTCTTTAAGGCTTTCAAGGGCAGAGTCCGCCTTCCTTCAGAAGAGGCATGACCCAGTGACCAATCAAAAGGCATGTCTATTAGCGAGTCCCATACATTGCAGAATAAAGCTGTAGATCACAACCATGTGTGTCTGCAAAGTAGAACCCTGGTACTGACTGCCCTACCCTAGCATTCAATAATATCCCGACTTGTGCAGATAACATATTTGGCCGCGTTCTATCCATCATCTATCGTCTGGGTCACAAAGTCCTTAAGGCCTTCTGAGGTAGCTGGCAAGATCTCTCTAGCCATGTGCCAAAGGGCATACGTGCAGCAACGCAGTAGACAAACTGCATCAAAGGAGAGCAGCGCTAGATTAACAGGAGAAAACAGGCACTGGCCAGTCATCAATCCTCTTTGATTCTATATCCGGAGAAGTGTTTGTAAGTGAGTTCGGATTCACCTTACTGGTCTAGGCCTGTACAATAAACTCTCAGGGGTGGGATGCTTAGTAAAAAAAATCCATTCATCAGGTGCTGTTCTGTGATGTCTAGCCACCTGCCTATTCGCAGGAAGGCAAGAACAAGGCTTCAACCATGTAACCAACAACATACCTGAGGGGGCATAATTAAAACGAAGCAAAGGCTCAGAAGTCACTGGGACAAGGTTGCAGAATTTCTGTCAGCACATTTTTTTTATCTTGATGGAGTGTAGCTGCAATTCTGGTGTGTCAGCTGCCCTCCGAACCACAACTGCAAAGTGGCTTTGGTGGCGAGTCAAGCTCTGTCTTAGGAGAGGTCAAGCCAACTGGTACTCTGCAAATTAATCTATAAGGCATCATTAGTATATTGAAGGGGGAGGGAGTCAACACTCTCTTTGTTATCAACACTTTAGTGTTCTCCCTGATCTGGCACAGTATCAGAGTCAGATCCACAAATATAATGAAGCCTCTGCCGGTGGCTTCAACGTGGCAGAGGCACTATGTTAGAGTCAAGTTGCATACGACCGGTTGCGCTTTTGTGATTTCATAGCATGACATCAGCTGGGCTAGAGCCGAAGTAGTTTTGGGGTCCAACACTGGAATCAGCACAAGATCACTCTGCATGGCCAATGTCAGGGTGACAGGAACTGGTATGGATCTCAGGGTGAGAGTAGCTCTACATTAGCATCAATAATGGGTCCTAAGGGAACAGATGATGCTCGGATGAGCCAACCAGCAGTAAACCAATTGGAGGCTCTGCAGTTCCACTCAGTCCGAAAAACACACCAAGAGTCAAATCAAATCAAATCATTAACATTTATAAAGCGCGCTACTCACCCGTGCGGGTCTCAAGGCGCTAGGGGAAAGGGGGGGGTTACTGCTGCTCGAAAAGCCAGGTTTTTAGGAGTCTCCGGAATGCCAAGTGGTCCTGGGTGGTCCTGAGGCTGGTGGGGAGGGAGTTCCAGGTCTTGGCTGCCAGGAAGGAGAAAGACCTCCCACCCGCCGTGGAGCAGCGAATGCGAAGGACGGCAGCGAGCACGAGGCCAGAGGAACGGAGGAGGCGGGTGGGGACGTAGAAGCTGAGGCGTCGGTTGAGGTATTCCGGTCCCTTGTTGTGGAGGGCCTTGTGTGCGTGGGTGAGAAGTCGAAAGGTGATCCTTTTGCTGACTGGGAGCCAATGCAGGTGTCTCAGGTGTGCGGAGATGTGGCTGTTGCGGGGTACGTCGAGGATGAGGCGGGCCGAGGCGTTTTGAATGCGTTGCAGGCGATTTTGGAGTTTGTCGGTGGTCCCAGCGTAGAGGGTGTTGCCGTAGTCCAGGCGGCTCGTGACGAGGGTGTGGGCCACGGTTTTTCTAGTGTCGGCGGGGATCCAGCGGAAGATCTTGCGGAGCATGCGGAGGGTGAGGAAGCAGGCGGAGGACACAGCGTTGACTTGCTTGGTCATGGTGAGAAGGGGGTCCAAGATGAAGCCGAGGTTGCGGGTGTGGTCTGTGGGGGTCGGTGCGGTGCCGAGGGCCACCAGGAGTCGTCCCAGGCGGACGGGGTGTTGCCGAGGATGAGGACTTCCGTTTTGTCAGAGTTCAGCTTTAGGCGGCTGAGCCTCATCCAATCTGCGACGTCCTTCATCCCCTCTTGTAGGTTGGTCTTGGCGCTGTTGGGGTCCTTGGTGAGGGAGAGTATAAGTTGGGTGTCGTCGGCGTAGGAGGTGATGATGATGTCGTGCTTGCGTACGATGTTGGCGAGGGGGCTCATGTAGACATTGAAGAGTGTCGGGCTGAGCGATGAGCCTTGAGGTACGCCGCAGATGATCTCGGTGGGGTCTGAGCGAAACGGTGGGAGGTAAACTCTTTGGGAACGGTTTGAGAGGAAGGAGGCGATCCAGTCCAGGGCCTGGCCTTGGATCCCGGTGGAGCGGAGGCGGGTGATTAGGGTGCGGTGACAGACGGTGTCGAAGGCAGCCGAGAGGTCGAGGAGGATGAGGGCGACTGTTTCACCGTTGTCCATCAGGGTTCTGATGTCGTCTGTGACTGAGATGAGGGCGGTTTCCGTGCTGTGGTTGGTTCGGAATCCGGTTTGTGAAGGGTCGAGCAGGTTGTTGTTTTCCAGGAAGGTGGTCAGCTGTTTGTTGACGGTCTTCTCTATTACCTTGGCTGGGAAAGGCAGGAGAGAGATGGGGAGGAAGTTTTTCAGGTCGTTCGGGTCAGCCGTAGGTTTCTTTAGGAGGGCGTTGACTTCGGCGTGTTTCCAGCATTCGGGGAAGGTAGCAGAAGAAAAAGAAGAGTTGATGACGGCCTGGAGGTGCAGGGTGATGATGTCGTCGGCTTTATTAAAGATGAAGTGAGGGCAGGGGTCCGAAGGGGCGCCGGAGTGGATAGAGTTCATGATGGATTTGGTTTCTTCAGTGTTGATGTGGGCCCAGTTGTTGAGGGTGAAGGCCGGGGGTGCGGGTTCGGTGATGTTTGGTTGGGTCTGGTGTCCGAAGCTGTCGTGGAGGCCACTGATCTTGCGATGGAAGAAGGTGGCGAGGGATTCGCACAAATCCTGTGAGGGCGGGACGGCGTTGGGGTTGGAGAACTCCTTGACGATGCTGAAAAGTTCTCTGCTGTTGTGGCTGTTTTTGTCCAGTCTGTCGGTGAAAAAGTTTCTTTTGGCAGCGCGGATCAGGTGGTGGTGTTCGCGGGTAGCGTTCTTGAGGGCGGTCATGTTGTCAGCGGTGTGGTCCTTGCGCCAGGCCTTCTCGAGGGTGCGACAAGTTTTCTTTGATTCTTTGAGAATGTCAGAGAACCAGAGAGGTTTTTTGGTGTTGGTCTGTCGATGCGTGCGTTTGAGGGGAGCAAGGTTGTCTGCGCAGTTGGAGATCCAGTTTGTGAGGCTGAGGGCTGCGTCGTTGGGGTCAGTGGTGAGGGTGGGTTGGTTGGCGGCGAGTGCGGAGAAGAGTTGCTCTTCGGGGATCTTGTTCCACTGTCGACGAGGGATGGGTTGAGTGCGGAGGTGGCGGGTCTCACGTTGGAATGAGAAGTGGACACAGCTGTGGTCGGTCCAGTGTAGAGCGGAGGTGTGGCTGAAGAAGATGTGTTTGCTGGCGGAGAAGATAGGGTCGAGCGTGTGTCCGGCGATGTGGGTGGCGGTGTTCACCAGTTGCTTGAGGCCGAGGTTGTCGAGCAAGGCGGTGGTGTTGGGGTCGTTGTTCTGTTCCAGATGGAAGTTGAGGTCGCCTAGGAGGATGTAGTCCGGCGAGGCGAGGGCGTGCGGGGAGATGAAGTCGGCGATGGCGTCGCTGAAAGGGGCGCGCGGTCCAGGGGGACGGTAGACGAGGGATCCTCTGAGGGTGGTCCTGGGGTCGGTGCGAATTTGAAAATGCAGATGTTCAGCGGCAAGAGGGGTGTCTTTGGTGGAGGTGGTGACGCTGATGGAGTCTTTGAAGACGATGGCGATACCTCCTCCTACTTGGTTGGTGCGGTCTTTTCTGGAGATCTTGTAGCCTTCGGGGATGGCAGTGGCGATGTCTGGAGCTGATGAGGCATTCATCCAAGTTTCCGTGATGAAGGCGACATCCGGAGCTGTGGAGTCCAGGAGGTCCCAGAGTTCAACTGCGTGCTTGTGGAAAGAGCGAGCGTTGACCAGGATGCACTTGAGGTGGTTGATGGCGCGTGGGCTGGTGGTCGTGGTAGTTGCGTGGTGGAAGATGCGTTTGCAGGAGTTACAGGCGAAGGGTCCATGGGTGCGCTTGGGGTGGGCTTGGAAGCAGGTGTTGGAGCGCCCGGGGTTGAGGGCGTGGAGGGTGGTGGGGTCGTAGCGGGTCAGCGGGGTAGGGGAGGGCTGGGGACCAGGGGTCATGGCGCTGGGCGCGGGCCAGGCACGGACAGGCGCAGACAGGCTTGCCTCTGGCGCGCCAGCGGCGCGGTCGCGCAGCGGCCGTCATAAGCGGGAGGAGGGGGATTGAGGGGTCAGCTGGGGGCGAATGGGAGCTGGGGGCGGGGGCGTGCAGGAGGTCGCGGCGGGAAAGCGCGAGGGGGGGGACAGGTAGAGTGAGAAGAGCTGGGGGAGGGGGGTTTAAGGGTGGAGGGGGGGTGAGTGTTAGAGTTTTAGGAGAATAGGGAGATAGATAGGAGTAGGGTTGAAAAGATAGGGGAGGGGGGGTGGTAGAGGTGGGTGAGGGTGAGAGGTAGAGTGAGAGGATAGGGAGATAGGTAACAGAGGGGGTGTCGGGACGGGGGGAGAGATAGGGAAATAGATAGATGGAGAGATAGGTGGAGAGATAGAAAAATAGGTAGATAGGAGGAGGGGGTGAGTGAGGGAGTTAGGTGGAGAGATAGGTAGAGGAGTGAGGGAGGCAGGTAGCGAAAGGGTAGATGTGGGTGATAGTGAGAGACAGGTGGAGAGATAGAGGGGGGTGAGGCAGGAGCAGGAGGGCAGAGACAGGGGCGGGAAGAGACAGGAGTCGGAGAGGACCGAAGAACAGAAGAAGCGAAGAACACAGAAGACCGGAAGAACACAGAAGAACAGAAGAGAAGAACACAGAAGACCGGAAGAACACAGAAGAACAGAAGAGAAGAACACAGAAGACCGGAAGAACACAGAAGAACAGAAGAGAAGAACACAGAAGAACCGAAGAACAGAGAAGAACAGAAGAGAAGAACACAGAAGAACAGAGAAGAACAGAAGAGAAGAACACAGAAGAACAGAAGAACACAGAGGAAGATGCAGGGGACGAAGAAGCAGAAGAGCAGACGAACAGAAGATCAACAAAGAAGATACAGAAGACGAAGAGCAGAAGGCAGAAGACCACAGAGCAAGAAGAGGAAGAAGAGAGGCGACAGGAGAGGCTGAGGAGCACACAGAAGAAGAGAGAAGACGGGGAGAAGAAGAGTACAGAAGAAGATTGCAGAGGAGGAGCGAGGAGGAAGAGACAGAGAGGAGGAAAAGAAGCAGGAGCAGGAGAGAGGGTGAGTAGCGCGGGGCAGGGCGAGGGGCTGGGAGGTGGGGGGTACTTACTGTGAGGTGGGTCTCAGGAACTCAGGAACCTGGAGGAGCTGGAGGAGCTGCAGCGGCAAGGGGAGCGACCTACCCTTGGGTCAAGGGTCGCTACCACTATCGCGCAGCGGCCGCCATAAGAGGGAGGAGGGGGGGGAGGTGTCAGCTGGGGGCGAATGGGAGCTGGGGGGCGGGGGCGTGCAGGAGGTCACGGCGGGAAAGCGCGAGGGAGGGGGGGACAGGTAGAGTGAGAAGAGCTGGGGGAGGGAGGTTTAAGGGTGGAGGGGGGGTGAGTGTTAGAGTTTTAGGAGAATAGGGAGATAGATAGGAGTAGGGTTGAAAAGATAGGGGAGGGGGGGTGGTAGAGGTGGGTGAGGGTGAGAGGTAGAGTGAGAGGATAGGGAGATAGGTAACAGAGGGGGTGTCGGGACGGGGGGAGAGATAGGGAAATAGATAGATGGAGAGATAGGTGGAGAGATAGAAAAATAGGTAGATAGGAGGGGGTGAGTGAGGGAGTTAGGTGGAGAGATAGGTAGAGGAGTGAGGGAGGCAGGTAGCAAAAAGGTAGATGTGGGTGATAGTGAGAGATAGGTGGAGAGATAGAGGGGGGTGAGGCAGGAGCAGGAGGGCAGAGACAGGGGCGGGAAGAGACAGGAGTCGGAGAGAACCGAAGAACAGAAGAAGCGAAGAACACAGAAGACCGGAAGAACACAAAAGAACAGAAGAGAAGAACACAGAAGACCGGAAGAACACAGAAGAACAGAAGAGAAGAACACAGAAGACCGGAAGAACACAGAAGAACAGAAGAGAAGAACACAGAAGAACAGAAGAACACAGAGGAAGATGCAGGGGACGAAGAAGCAGAAGAGCAGACGAACAGAAGATCAACAAAGAAGATACAGAAGACGAAGAGCAGAAGGCAGAAGACCACAGAGCAAGATGAGGAAGAAGAGAGGCGACAGGAGAGGCTGAGGAGCACACAGAAGAAGAGAGAAGACGGGGAGAAGAAGAGTACAGAAGAAGATTGCAGAGGAGGAGCGAGGAGGAAGAGACAGAGAGGAGGAAAAGAAGCAGGAGAGAGGGTGAGTAGCGCGGGGCAGGGCGAGGGGCTGGGAGGTGTGGGGTACTTACTGTGAGGTGGGTCTCAGGAACCTGGAGGAGCTGGAGGAGCTGGAGGAGCTGCAGCGGCAGGGGGAGCGACCTACCCTTGGGAGCTGCACAAGCACGGAAAATCTGCAGCATGGTCTCTTTAAAGGCCTCGGGTAGGTGAAACACACAAAAGGTGATGAGAGGCTGCTTACAATAATTATAACCACTGGCAGTCGTTCAGGATAGAACTCCAGCCCATTTTTGTTTTGCACTCCATGCCACCTCAGTTTGGACCAAGACATATGCAAATCAGTCTCGACCTTGCTCCTCATGTGAACAGTCCTACCTGAACCGCCATGCCAGGTTCTCCCTAAACCGAAACACAAGCAACCTAGGACCAGTTTTGCTCTCGTTATGGGCTCATCAGCTGGGTACAGCTTGGTTCTAGTAACACAGTGAGTCCGAGACCCACGTCTTGGCATACCCATGCCACTAAGGGTGGTACATGAAACAAACAAAAGGTAATGGGAGGTTGCTTGCAATAGAACCTAAACACTGACAATAGTTTGGCGTGACACTAAAACCCATCATTCTTTTGCTTATGATGCCACCTCAATTCAAATTCCTCCCTATTGCTTGACCAGGAGTGTTTTCAGCTCTTTTTTCAAATTTATCTTCTACCGTACTGAGTCTTAAATGTGCAGAGAGTTGATTCCACAATTTGGCAGCAAAGACCGAGAAGAAGGAACCTCCACAACATTGCTTTTAAAACGAGGGACCACAATTAAACCATCATTACTAGACCAAAGAGGTCTTGCTGGGGGATATCCCTTCATCTTCTCAATGATATAGCTAGGCCCCTTATTGTGGGAAGCTTGATGAACAATTGTCAAGGCCTTAAATACTATGCGTTGCCGCTCTGGCAGCCATTGAAGTTTCTCCCAATTTGGGGTCACAGAAGAAGACCTGGGAATTTTAAAAAGAAGATGGACAGCCATATTTTGCATCACCTGTAAACGTTGATGCATGTAATCTGGAAGACCCAAATAGAGAGCGTTGGCATAATCCAACCTCGAGAGAATCAAAGATCTCAACAACATCACATGAGCATGACAAGGAAGGAAATAAAGAAATATTCTCAACATACGGAAAATCCAGCAGCAGGAGTTAACTATAGCTGACACCTATACCTCGAGGGGCAATGTAGAGAGAGTGTGGAGCCGGTCAATGCCACCTAGTAAAACGAAGCAGCACTGCTATGAAAATATTTCTGGAGTCAGTCTGGCTCTTGGGGAGTATTTTAAGGTGAGGAATGAAATATCCATCATAAAGCTCTGTGAGATCATGATCTAATTCACGTTTGAGGATTAGCAGAGGCAGGAGAGTTCTATATTAGGCCTCGTCTATTTAAATTACAAGAGTACAACATTTTGGATCAAGACTCCTCTGGAATGTGATCTATGGCCCCAGTTCTGAGGAGAGTTTGCAGGATTGAAGGCGGATGCAATGCGATTCAAAATGAAAAAGCCACGGCTCTGGAAGCAGGGTATCTGTATAAGCTCTGCAAGGAACTCCTGGGGGTGCTGTTTCTAAACTTACAAGATCATCTGTCCGACACAGTACTTATACACCAACAACGGTCTATAATGGCAAACTTATACCACCTCACCCTATAAATATACAAAGCCTAACCCCCATCCTCCTCCAATGTTCTATTAATGCAGCCTGCAGTCCCAGACATCACCCCTTCACCTGTACAATTCTTCAAAGCTTCCGTCTCCTCTTCTGTCAGATGTACATACGGATGCAAAATGGACCAGTCCTGTCGGTGCCATGCCAATGCAGGGAGGACCCTCGAAAAATGGGGAGAGGAAAGCACTTATTACAAACATCACACTTAGATGAAGACACAGACAGTTTTGTACATGCACAAAAGAGGTGAGATGAGGAGTTCATCTGTTAAACTGTAAAAATTAAAAGGCAACAGAATGCATACAAATTTAGTGCAGATGTATTTTTTTTTTTTTTTCCAACAATCCAAGTTTTGTGCCTGTGTTGCAATTCCTCGACTACTAATTGTCCACTAGATTTCCCTACTTGACCACACCTGGTCCTCCCATTTACAGCGTTTCCCCCAACTCCTGCACAGCAGAGATTGATTTGACTTCTCTGCAAGCTCACCAAGCCAAAAAGAAAACCTCTGGCACTTTGGTTGCGAATCTTATTGGTGAGCCTCGACATGGCATAGAACAGGTTAATGATGTGCAAGGACTCTCTGTACCTCTGCCAGTCTCATCTCGCTAGACCAAATAAGCTCCACACAACAGTATTAAGTACCTGGTAAACTCCTGGAGGGCTTCTATTCGTGGGTGGTAAACAACTACTCTCTTCTTCAGCATCAGCGCTGTATACAGTATAACCGTCTCCATGCCAAACTGAGAAACAACATCTGAAATAAAGCATTTTAAGTCATTATCACTTCAAATCTTATTTTCACCAATGCAATAAAAAGTCAACATACTATTTTAAAATTCTAGACTATTCAAGGTTACTTTTTTGGCTCTCTTCAGCAAGGTTGGTTTAACAATCTTGTAATAAAGATCCGAATCCCTCGAGCAGCTTCACTGCATCTTTCAGATTGCACAGCTTAGGGTCAGCGCATTTACCTTTGATGGAACCAGCAAGGTAGGCCTTCCTAGTATCATAATCGGCACTGAGAAAGGACCCGTTTTCTTCGCTCTGACAGGCTCCCTTTATCAGCACAGATATATAGCTTTCCATCATCTTTACTGGGCTTCCATGCTTCAAGTACATCCTACAAGAGGAAAAGTGTTAACATGTCAAATGGAATTGTAATGGCACAGTTAGGTTCAACCATACCAAGTCTTTTGTTTACCCCAACTGCCAATATCAAAGAAATAATCTAACGGAAAAACTGAAACTACTCATTTTTGTGTAATACAGACCTGCACAATATCCTGGTGAAGGCTGCATATTTCTCAGGGTTGAAATCTTTGGCTGTCAGAACAATCCAAAAATGAGTCACCTGCCCCAAACAGAAATCCAATATTACAATATACCGATTACCTCAAAATATACTAGAAGTAATTCAGGAAGCAGTACAACATACAACATTTTTCGAAGAAAAGAATGCAAAAGAGTACACTTTCTGATAGTTAGTTGTCAGCCCCATGCAGAGGTGAGTTAGCGAAGTCACACTTCGCCTCTATTTCTACTCAATGGGCAGCTTGCACAACGCTAGCGGTCACGACTGCCACTGTTGGGAAAATCCCACCAGGTGCCCTCATAGCACCCGAAAAATTGAGCCAGGGGATGCCAATTGTCGCTCACCAACTTACTGCTGGCAAGCCTCGCTAAAAAAAAAAAAACCTCAGCCATGTGGCGGTTGGCAAATTTGGATGTTACAAGCGTAACGTGAAGTGGCCAAAACTCAACCAGCGAAGCAGAATTTTTCAACCACCCCTACTTATATAAGGCCATATGTATACCCTACGGGAACAAGATCCCCTAAGGTACGCATTTCAGTCAATGCTTTCACTCTCCATAGAACCTCTGATGGGACCACACATTTTCATTTTGCTCTCATAAAATGAAATGGCTTTGCATTAGATTTCACATACTCAAGTTAGAAATAAAATAAATGAAATGCAAAGGTTAATAAATTGCCTCCTGCCAAGATTGGATATTTGCTGTTTACTTTCACCAGCGCTGCCAAGTAAGGCAAACCCCTACACTACTAGTTCTTCCTCTAGGAGGTATTCTCTACAGTTCGCCTCAAGTCCAGCAAGCTGCAGTCACCGTGGAATTGGCCTTCAAGGGGAAGGATTGCAGTTAATTATTTTTTTACAGACCTTCTTTTTTATGATGACTCAATAAGTATTCAGTTGTTTTATTCAGTTCTTTTTTTAATTACTGTTTAACATAACAATTTATATATTCTCATGCTTTTCTTTATCCCAGCTTGTACAGAAAAATTTCCCTTGACTGATTTCTCAAGGCCAACCCACTGCTTATTGGACGGTAAAGAAGTCAGAATGTCACAGAACTAATGCACCGAATGAGCAAATTATTTTAAAGAAAATCTTGCAACAACATTTTCTTAGTCAGGAATCAAACCTTAGGAAATGCACCTAAACATCATCTCAACCCAAGAAGCAATTATTTTACAAACGGCTACACCACCTTCATTAGGCTCCTGCTGGTCTGGATTTAATGCCACATATGAGACAAGCTATATTAAAAAGCACTCGTCATTTGCTGTGAATATTCCTGAATATTTAGGTCACTGTCCACTTGCACACATCCCCCTCTGCTCCCTTTGAGAAGCCTCATATCAGTGCCTCCAGTCCCCTCACAAAATTCTCACAACTTTTCTGTGATGTCATGCTAACTTCTCTGCACTTCATACACCTTGTCTCAGCCACTGTTTATGAGTGTGTGCCCTTGAGAACATGTGTATGCGTCACATTAAGTCTTAGCGACAAAAGACTCCACTGGCTGCCACAATGACTTGGGCTGAGCACTCTCCTTTCAAACCGTCAGTAGGAGGGTAAGCCCTGCATTATAAATTAGAAACCGTGCCAAGGGTGTGGCAAATCCATGCTGAAAGCCACCTTTGTGGGCAAGCCTCGACCTTAGCTATTCCTCACTCCTTCTTGATCCTTCTACACCCTCCCTCTATTTGGAAACATAGGAAATTATGGAGAATCTTTGGTTAATAACAAAATTAGTTCACTGGACCTATTCACGGGCTAATACCACTTTATGAACTTAAATATTTATAATTCGATACACGTTTAATGACATCAACCTTTCTTTCCTTCTTACTGTTGCAGAGATAGATGCACCTCATATTGACAAATTACATGGATTAGAAGTACTATACTGAAAAAAGAGAAACATTTTAATGCATATATACTTTTTATCTGTGCTCCTACTACTGTACACCTTGCTCACATATTGAATTATTAACCTTCCACATAAGTTACTGAATTTAGGGAATAGTATAAACCATGTACTTTACTCTACTTTCTGTACTGAAATTTAAAGAATAAACTAACAAGAGAATCTGTGAATTTTTAAAACGTCCAAATTCTACAAAATCCTAGACGTTTTTCTTCAGAAAAGAAACTGTGCCACAGATTGTGACTGTCCCAATACAACCATAAGCATACCTTACAGCTCCAGGAAAATGGCCCTCACAACAAAAGCCTTATGCTTGTAGGAGTCACAGTGGAAGATCACTGCAGAGTGATCACCTAGAACGTTGTGAATGATTTTTCAAAGGTGGTGACATGTTTGAAGATCCGAACAGATTATCTTGCAGGGATATTTAATGGAAAAAGTCCTCAGGCCTACTTTGAAACAAGCATACTTCAAACTGCAATCTAGATTACATAAAGTGGAACGATTAGTTAAAGGTGGTAGAAACACCACTCATAAAGCTAATCTCTTGACTTTTAGTAAGAAATATGCTAGCCTGTTGAGAGGGAAGAAAGAAGTGTTTTTCCAGAACAAGTGAGGACAAATGTGAGAAGCAATTAATTCCGAGGATATAAAAACTTTCTGGAGATGTCAATTTAGCTTCAACTGGAGATTAATGTGGTGTCAAAGGTTAGGTGTGTTTTGCTTAAAGCATCCTTGTAGGTACATGTAAAGGTATCACCCGTGGTGGGCAGTGTGGCCACCCAACAATGTGAATGTATGTGTTCTTGTAGAGTTCTCCAGACCCACCAATGAACCTTTATTAATGGGCCACCACAATTCCCTCATCCATTGATTTTGGAGTTCAGTGAAAGGGCACATCTGGTTGCAGCGACTTACTATCCTGGGGACTGCTCAGATCGAGGGAATCATGATACGAGGCGGATCTGGTTACAGCCCTGTACGATTTGGACTCACCCTTCAAGATGTAGACAGAGGTGCAACACAGTAATAGACACACGGCTGGGGGACAGCATCACCCCTGTGACCCCAGGCGACTGTGCCAAAAAAGGAGTGGTGGGGAGGATTAAGGGGGGGAGGGGGGGGTCAGCACTGCATGAAAGGTTCCACCGGATGCAACTGACCAGATGTAGTTCTGATACCCGGTCCTAGACTACGCACATTATCAGCCCTGCCAAGTACCACACATCAGGCGTTAGTCTAACCCATTTCAGTGTGGCGGTCCTCATCACCGCACTGAGATACAATGTCACACATTATAGCATCTCCTCAGCTGTCAGGCCGGAGTGCTGCAATAATAATGCACCATGCAAACAGTAGTGGCCGGCCAGCAAGCTTGGGGCTCTGGCTAAATTGCTAGAACTGCTACAATGTAACACAAGCAGACACCCAACACTGTGCGTGCAGCATTACATTTACTGACATCATTAGTCAGTGCCCAATAGCTACCGAGACAGTGTGAATTTGTGAGACTCATGACTTTTCTAGGCGGGTCCACTCCTGCCTCCTGTGGCAGTTCAGGAATAAAGTTTTGCCTGCTGGGCAATGGCAGCACAACTCGGCGGCGGTATTTGATCCCGTGACCGAAGACGACCCCACTGGCAGCTCCTTGTGAACCTACTCGCAATACGGCAGAGCCTGGCGTTACTCACACAAAATATCCCGTGATCAGACCCGATCCAGGGCTGGGGTGGGAGCAGTCCCAGGGCCCACCGAACCTCTTGCCACTCCCATACAGATAGTCCGGTTGCATCACCTACTCAGTGACTATCTGGGAA
Source organism: Pleurodeles waltl (assembly GCF_031143425.1). Classification (NCBI taxonomy): domain Eukaryota; kingdom Metazoa; phylum Chordata; class Amphibia; order Caudata; family Salamandridae; genus Pleurodeles; species Pleurodeles waltl. The sequence continues at coordinate 724,085,196 of NC_090445.1, forward strand.
GGAAAGAAGGACAGCTACTGGCAAAAGGATTCACTTCTGGTTTCCCCATCCCTTACAAGGGCCCCCAGGGCCACCTCGTGTCCAGAAACTTGAAATCAGTTGTAGAAATCCTGGAGGTAGCAAGGCGGAAGGTAGTGAAGGCAGTGTCCCTGGGAAGAGTAGCAGGCTCATTCACAGCCCCCCCCCCCACCACACACACACACACACTCTTAGATCACTTTGTGGTTCCCCCCAGGGGTTAGTTTAGTAAACAATGGCCTGGACCCCAGCAGTTGCTCTATGTCTTATGCCACAGTGGATGACACAGTGGATCAGATCAAAACACTAGGGAAGGGCACCTGGCTGGCGAAGACTGATACTGAATCTGCCTTCCGCCTCATTCTGGATCACCAAGATAGCCACCACCTCTTGGGTTTCCTCCTTGACAACCACTTCTATTATGTCAAATACCTGCCAATGGGCTGCGCGATATCCTGTGCTTATTTTGAGGCATTCAGCTCCTTCCTAGAATGGAAACTTGTGAGGAGATGTCCCAAAGGGAATGTACTCATTATCTGGACAACTTTCTCTCTGTGGGCAGAGCAGGCACCAACGAGTGTGAGGCACTACTGCAGACTTTTGAGAATTTAGTGGAGGAGCTGAAGGTGCAGCTGGCAGGGGACAAAACAGAGGGCACCACTATATGCCTATCCTTCCCGGGCATAGAACTGGACACCATGGAGGGAGTATGCAGGCTGCCCCAGGTCAAGGTAGTGGAGTTAAAGTGGGACATCAAGGCCATGCTTACTAAGAAGGCAGCACTGCACAAGATCCAGCAGACCACATGGTGTGCCTTACACGAGGGATCAGGGAGGACCTGGAGCAGTGGTTGACTTTCTTGGGCAGCTTCAAAGGAACACTGATATGGAGGGAACCCAGGGTATCTGCAAACAGCTCCAAGTTATTCACCGATGCAGGAGGCTTGGGTTTTGGGGCAGTCCTGAGAACAGATTGGACAGCGGCCCGACGGCCGGTTGCATGGCACACGTGGGGGTTGGGGGGGGGGGAATCACCAGGAGCATCACAGTATTGGAGCTCTTCCCCATAGTCGTGGCCTTCATCATATGGAGAGACAGACTTGAAAAGAAGCAGATCACGCTTTGGTCCGACAACCATGCAGTTGTACGGTCACAAAATCTTGGGACAGCTTGAGGCCCCATGGTTGTGCGCCTCTTCCTCCTTCTAATGGGTTGTCAACTAAAGGGGAACATTGCAATTAGCCAGACATATTCCTGGTTGTGACAATTTAATAGCTGACGCGCTGACTTGTTTTCAATGGCATAGGTTCAGAGAGCAAGCACCTCGCACAGACCCATGTATGATGCCAATACCAGGACAGCTGTGGGGGTTTCTGGACTGCCCCTGAAAATGTTGGTGGACAACACATTGACACCTAAGACAGCAGCGAGATACAGTAAGTGCTGGGAGACTTTTCAGGAGGTCACCGGATGGGCAGGCGCTGTCACTTCGGAGAAGGTGCATATTTGTATTCACTGGGCCTTCATGAGGGGCAAGAGCAGGTCACAGGTGCAGGTTCACCGGGGTGATCGCTTGTTACCCAAAACTGCCCTCTGCAGCGAACCCCACTAACTCCTTTTACTGCAGGGTTGCCATGAAGAGATGGGCCAGAGATTAGGGAAGCTACTGCCGGACACACTCCGAAAACACACTTTTTAAAGCAGCCATCACGCTTGCGTTCTTTGGTGTCTATTGGGTCTGTGAGCTTGTGGCCCCCTCCAAGTTACACCCAGGCATAGCATGCCTACAGGGGCAAGATGTTATTATGGGGGACCATCATATGATAATCCACCTGCGCAGGTCCAAGACGGATCAGGAGGGGAAGGAGGAAGTACTCCCGCCTTCACTGCCTAGACAGGACACACTGTGCCCTGTATGCTGCTTGCTGGACTACATAAAGCACGGCATCCAAAAAGAACCTGCCACTTTTTCGACACAAGGATGTGCTCGTACCTCAGCTGTTTCCAATTTACAGTGGTAATGAAAATGGCCATTGCCAAAGACAGGCTCCCCACCGGAGAGGTTCAGATCCCATTCCTTCTGCATCAGCGCAGCCACAACAGCAGCTGCAAGGGGGCTTTGAAGAGAGCACATAAAACATGTGGGCCACTGGACATTGGGGGCATTTAAAAGGTACATATGACCAGCAGGACCCTAAGTCCTAAACCCCTCCCTCCCATCTTTTCTTTCTTTCTGTAACAGGCCCCGTCAGCAATAATTGCAGTATTTGGATCAAGAGCCACTCCTATGTCTCGCGGGCAGAACTTTGGGCAGCGCAGAAGAACTACAGGGGCCGGGGATTGCAGGATGCAGCAGTCTGATTGCTAAGACGGCTCGGCATGAGGAGGGCTCAACAACTCCCCTCCCTTCAGAACGTAATCCACCTGGGGGGAAATTATCTCCTTTGCTGGCAGGAGGGACCTGTTGGGAGCAATGGTGTCAGGTCTTGCGTTGGTAGCAAGTCTGCTGCGCCCCGTAGGCGTTGTGTAGTCCAAGATAATAGTAAGACCAGAGTGGAGGAGCCAACGGACATGGGGTGGTGGAGCAATCCAGGAGGAAACTCAACATTTCCATGAGCAAGGTCTGTAGGGCCAACTCCTGGGGTTTCGTTAGGGAGGGATTTATGAACCTGAGGGTAGTGGGGTTCTATGAATCGGACAGTATCCACCTGACTGGAGTGGGCATGGACTTATTCCTACTAAACATAGTTGGGGTTTTGGAGCAGCTAGGTTTCCAGTAGCATAGGAGGAAAAAGGGGGGAGCTGCCTGTGATCAGGTAACCACATGCATCACGGCAGAGAGTGCTTCAAAGGTGGACTGCACATTAGCCTAAAAGAACAGGAGCTGCTCAGGTGGTGTCCTTCTGATGCTTCATGGCAGGGTTAAGAGGAAGAAGACAAAGGCCAACCAGGGCTAGCAGCGGGCGGACATGGCACTTGAGCCCGGACAAGGCCAAAAGGCCGCTCACTATATTTGGTAGCAAGGGCAGCCTAGCAGTAGCAGCGCTGACTAAGGGCCCTTGGAAAGGAAAGGCTGTCCCAAAACACTGGAGAATAGGAACATAACCACAGAGAAAGTGAAAGACAGAGGAGTGCATTATCATTATGTATGAAATGATTTTACAATCTGCATGAGATGTATTTTGATATGCATAATGTACATCGAATAAACTGTGGCAGTTTGAATCCCAGCAACGTTTCCCCTTGCTTTGTGATGATTTGCATGGTGCAAAAATCAAGAACTGCTTGGGGGTGACGGAGTTGGTCTCTATCCCATCTGGGAGGGTTATGAAATTCTAACAGAGAAGGCCAGCAAGTGGCGGCTTTACACAGTGTACGCTGTGAGCAATTTTGCTGTTGTAAACCAGATGCCAAGTAGCAGCAAGGCAATATCTGGTACAGAAAGCTGGCAGGCACACACATACTGTATACTTCACTTGTCCCTGTATTTTTTGCTACCATGCTCAATAATCGCCTAAATTGTCAAAATGTCTTACTACAGTTTGTTTTAAAGGACTTTACCTACACCGCACAACATTCAATGGACAAGTTCATGGGACCAGAAGGTAACAGGCAGAAATGATCCTCACCCTCTCGCGAATCGGGAAATCTGACACAAATACTCTTCTCCTCCCCTCCTCCACCATTTGTCAAGATAGATCATTTTAGTGGTGCAGCTTTTAATCAGTGTCTAACCAGAGGAATTTACTTAAAAAAACAACATGTCTGATTAAAAGTGGGCAAAATCATGCCGGCAGAACTTTAACACAATAAAGTACTTCCTGTGAAAGACGTGTTTAATGTTTAATATCATGGGGTTACAAAGGCACTAAGTTAGTGCCCTTCGATATCTGGTGCTTTGCAACAGTTTTAAGATCTTCTTAGAGTTTCTTGTTGCTCAAATGGGCGTAATTTCTGATAATTATGTTTCTCTCGTCCTCGAGCTTGATTTTGCTCGTGAGAAAGTGTCATTCCTAGTCACTGAAATGTCACTCATAAGAACACTGAAATTATGAAAATGTCACACATAGCAATCTGGTGCGTGTAACAAAACCAAAATAAAAAAAAAATCTATTGCCCCATGACTGTGCCCCTTTCATTTTGTGCAAGACACTGCAATTACCATCCTGGGAGCATGCACCGAGGGGGTTAGGTAACTTACTACTAGGCCCTATTTGGCCTACTTTTATGGGTGGTCACAAGCTCTCTCCCTGCTGCATCCTGGATAATGATATAACAGTACTCCAAAGGCACTCTGAACAGACAAAAGGAGTGGCGGCCTGGCGCATGGGGCTGACATTCTGTGTCCCATGTGGTGGATTGCGAGTGGGGCTCCCGGTTTATGGTATTTATTTTGTAAGCATTCCATCTGTATTTATCCATATTTATTTTTTGGCCATCTTATTTACTGTTTATTTTGTGTTTTGAGAATAAACTGAGTAAGCATAGAATGGTGTATTTCCACATTTATTTAACTGACAGGCATTCACTCATACTTTGATGCCTGTGGCTTGTTAGCAAATTAAGCTCTCAAATATAACAAAATACTACATCAACAGATAAATATTAGCATTATATACAAATATATGTCTGTATTTAAGGAAATCTCGTCCTGTTTTTTTAACTTCTCATGCTTGTTTCTGCTCAGCTGTTGGCCTCGAATTCATGAAAGACAGCATGGAGAATAACAAGAATCCCAATTGTATAAATGCTTCCCCTTTTAAACATAAATACAGACAGAAAACACTTCTGCTATTGTTTTTTCAAATTTCTCTGGAGTATTAGGTTGAGGTCCAATAATCTGCAGTCATAACAACGCCTTTCAGTACTCCGTCTGTATTAAAACAAATCACACTGCACTAACCGAAAAGGTGTGTAAATGAATATAGGAATCCAGAATTAAGAGTAGAAAAGCATTTCCATATGAGGATGAAAACCTCACCACGAATCTAAATCCAACAGTCCACAGTTCAAAACTGATGAGTACGCGGAGAGGATCATTAAAAGGTTACCTAGAGTGAAGAACATACAATCTCACAAGATGCTAGTGTCCTTGTTTGAAGAGAAGTGTTAAAATACTTAAAGGTATCTAACCTGCACTAAGTGTACTGAAACGCTTTCATAATTATATCTAGGTTTTATTATTGCACAGTCCTGTCTGTTAATTTTAGTTTACCATCGGTATTATAAGGCCTTTATGTTGCAGACTGCACTTTTCATTCAAAAAAGTGATTGAGGTTGTTTCTGGCTGGTGTAGAAAGGTATTTGGCATAGAAACTTTCAAGCGGGGTCCTTGGCAAACGCATCTGTATCAGCCTATGTACATCTTTTTCCTGGGTTCCAGTGAAAGGTTCCATGAAAGTATAGATCCATTTTACCTTCATCATTTATACTTTTCCACAAAGATCATCATTAACTTGCATTTATTTCTATAGATGCCCATATTAATGATTGCTTCCATCGATTTTTGTTGCAATAGTTAATTATTCTCGATTCCCCATATGGCAATGTTAGCAACTTGGTGTTTTTTTTAACCTTGGATTAGACTTCACATGCTTTTTTATTTTAATTGCATTACTTAATGAGTTGTTCTACATTTCCCCTCATTCAACAATATTTGTATGGCTTAATGCAGTTACTAAATTTCACCCATTTCATTGGATTGAACAGTAACAAAGATACAATGAAACAATAATGAAAAGGTCAAATGAACGTATGATACTGATGTAGTCTGCATTGCTTAATAGTTCCCACAGGAAGGACCAACATCCAGCACAGAGCATATCACTAGGTCCAACAGATATTGAATGTGCCATATAGCCAGCTACCACAAGGCTTCAAACAACATACCACCCAATGAAAATTTTAGTAACTCTTTTCTTTGCACGAAAACATATTTAAATCTCTTAGCTCCAACACATCACGTTAGAGAGACCTCCCAGCAACCCCATACACCAAAGGGACATCAAAGCCACGTAACTGGCAAAACATTGCTCCTCCAACAGCACATATGATCTCATACAATCATCCCTTACAAAGCGAACAGTCCATCATCGTCAGTCCACCACATCCTCACATACCGAACATAATAAGAACGGCACACCACATCTTTCACACACAGCACAAACCGTCTGTAGTCCTCAGGCCAAAGCTTCGGAGCAAATCTGTTAAGCTGAATCTTCACTGGATTCAGCAGTTCTGCCTCCGACTGAACCACGTTTTGTCATGACTGCACCACAATATCTGCAATCCATCTTCCCACAAATATAAAAAAGTTATGTGAACCCCAAATTAGTTTCACCTTCTGGTTGATTCCAGAGTATTGGTTCGTTTTGCAGCGCAAGAGTAACTGGTGCTATAGCTGTATTATTTTATTTCTGCAGCCCATTTGTAATCCTTACTTGGAACATTTAGCTTAGCTGTGAAATGCCAATATGCTGGTCTCTCCAGTGAGTTCCTATGCTGGCAAAACTTCTTTGTCAGATTCATCTTGTCACTATAGCTGATCCACCTCCGTATGGCAGGGACATTCCTCCTAAAGATGACAGGAGTGAAATCTGCATTCTTGGGGAGGTCAAAGAGAATGAGGACTAGGAACTGTGGATGAATGAATGTGGAAGTAGTGTGGGTTTTTATTAGACTAGCTACTTCCACCTGTCTACTTCGAATAGTATGTAGGAAGAAGTTTCCGAGGTGGACTATTATTTTAAAACATTACGACTAGCATTACTACATATGGTTGTCTCTTATTCTTACCTGGATCTCCATTTCATCTTGCTTTACACAGTTTGATTTCATCTTAGCAACACTCAGGCTACTTGTCTGTGCATAAAAAGAACAGACTCCTGATTTGGGCTAGTGCAAATCAACTGTTCCTGGCAATAGTTACATAGACTCAGAGCATATGTAGAACGTTGTACCATGTTTTTATTAAGTAACTATCCTACTGCAGAAAACATTTGTTTTTCATATTGCTCACTATTCCGGAGCAAAAGGAGAGGAAGTCTTCTGAGTTCAGCGTAACTCCATAAAAGTGCATATCAATTCTTGCAATGAGTTACATTCCTAAGTTATGCCTCAAGAACCATTACACTGCTCACATAACAGAACGTTCTTATCCAAAAGATCTGGCATTTCTAGCATTCAAGAGGAAGCCTCAACACCCCAATGCCCTTCTGGAACTTTCCCAATCTCAATACACTAACTAAAACAAAAGACTAGTAATCACAAGGCACCTTAGAATTTCTCCAAATGGCGCAGACAATAAAAAAAGCACCAAGCAGGGAGGGATATAAAAAGACTGAGTTCCAGAATGGTTGCAGAAGGCGTCATGGGAGGTCCCCCAAATCAAACCTTGCGAAATTTAATCAATTTCACTTGTACACTCAATTTTTTCCATTCAACAGTTGCGAGGAATATTGAGTCAAGCTTTAACATTACAATCATTCGAGGGAGTGCCCCAGTATAGTTTCCAAACAGGATACTTAAATTAACAAACCCTTAACAACTTCAGGGTTTAGGGTGTATAGTATGTAACCATGAGAAGCACAGCAGTGGCATCCTTAGTGGGCACAATATTTCTGCAAGGGAAGTGTAGGGCATGAGTGTAGGAAAGTACTATCTTGCCTGGCATGTTACCCCCATTTTTACTTTTGTGTCAGTTTGTTTTTGCCTGTCTCACTGGGATCCTGCTAGCCAGGACCCCAGTGCTCATAGTTTGTGGCCTATATGTGTTCCCTGTGTGGTGCCTAACTGTATCACTGAGGATCTGCTAACCAGAACCTCAGTGTTTATGCTCTCTCCGCTTTTAAAATTGTCACTGCAGGCTAGTGACCATTTTCACCAATTCTGATTGGCACACTGGAACACCCTTAAAATTCCCTATTATATGGTACCTAGGTACCCAGGGTATTGGGGTTCCAGGAGATCCCTATGGGCTGCAGCATTTCTTTTGCCACCCATAGGGAGCTCAGACAATTCTTACACAGGACTGCCACTCCAGCCTGAGTGAAATAACGTCCACGTTATTTCACAGCCATTTTACACTGCACTTAAGTAACTTCTAAGTCACCTATATGTCTAACCCTCACTTGGTGAAGGTTAGGTGCAAAGGTACTGAGTGTGAGGGCACCCTGGCACTAGCCAAGGTGCCTCCACATTGTTCAGGGCAATTTCCCCGGACTTTGTGAGTGCGGGGACACCACTACATGCGTGTACTACATATAGGTGAATACCTATATGTAGCTTCAAAATGGTAACTCCGAACATGGTCATGTGTCATGTCTAAGATCATGGAATTGTCCCCCCCCAAGCTAAATCTGGTATTGGGGTGCCAATCCCATGCACCCCCGGGGCTCCATCATGGAGCCCGGGTACTGCCAAACTAGCTCTCTGGAGTTTTCTCTGCAGCTACCGCTGCTGCCAACCCTCAGACAGGTTTCTGCCCTCCTGGGGTCTGGGCAGCCCAGTCCCAGGAAGGCAGAACTAAGGATTTCCTCTGAGAGAGGGTGTTACACCCTCTCCCTTTGGAAATATAAGGGCTGGGGAGGAGTAGCCTCCCCCAGCCTCTGGAAATGCTTTGAAGGGCACAGGTGGTGCCCTCCTTGCATAAGCCAGTCTACACCGGTTCAGGGATCCCCCAGCCCCTGCTCTGACACGAAACTGGACAAACGAAAGGAGAGTGACCACTCCCCTGTCCATCACCACCCCAGGGGTGGTGCCAGGAGCTCATCCAGTGTGTCCCAGACCTCTGCCATCTTGAATGCAGAGGTGTGAGGGCACAATGGAGATCTCTGAGTGGCCAGTACCAGCAGGTGATGTCAGAGACCTCTCCTGATAGGCTCTTACCTGGTTAGGTAACCAATCCCCCTTGAGGGCTATTTAGGGTCTCTCCCGTAGGTTTCTCATCAGATAACGAATGCAAGAGCTCACCAGAGTTCCTCTGCATCTCCCTCTTCGACTTCTGCCAAGGATCGACCGCTGACTGCTCCAAGACGCCTGCAAAACCGCAACAAAGTAGCAAGACGACTACCAGCAACATTGTAGCGCCTAATCCTGTCGGCTTTCTCGACTGTTTCCTGGTCGTGCATGCTCTGAGGGCTGTCTGCCTTCACCCTGCACTGGAAGCCAAGAAGAAATCTCCCGTGGGTGGATGGAATCTTCCCCTTCTAACGCAGGCACCAAACTTCTGCATCACCGGTCCTCTGCGTCCCCACTCATCTCGACGAGCGTGGTCCCTGGAACACAGGAGCTGGATCCAAGTGACCCCAACAGTCCAGTGGTCCTTCTCTCCAAATTTGGTGGAGGTAAGTCCTTGCCTCCCCTCGCAAGGCAGTAATCCTCTGTGCTGCGTGATCTGCAGCTGCTAGGGCTTCTGTGCACTTTTACAAGGATTCCTTCGTGCACAGCACAGCCCAGGTCCCCAGCACTCCGTCCTGCATTGCTCAACATGCTGAGTTGACCACCGGTTTCGTGGGACCCTCTTTTGTTGTGTTAAGATGACCGCCGTGCTCAGATTTCTTGAACGCCTGTTCAAGTGCTTCTGCGGGTGTTGCCTGCTTCTGCGTAGGCTCTCCCTGTTGCTGAGCGCCCCCTCTGTCTCCTCCCCCAAGGGGCGACCTCCTGGTCCTTCCTGGGCCCGGGCAGCACCCATTATCTTCAACTGCGACTCTTGCAGCTAGCCAGGCTTGTTTGCGGTCTTTCTGTGTGGAAACCACTCTGAATCCTCCAGCACGCCATGGGACATCTTCTGACCAAAGGAGAAGTTCCTGGCACCTTCCATTGTTGCAGAATCTTCGGCTTCTTCCACCTGGAGGCAGCCCTTTTGCACCTCCATCTGGGGTTTAGTGGGCTCCTGCCCCCCCAGACACTTGTTTGACTCTTGGACTTGGTCCCCTTCCTTTGCAGGTCCTCAGGTCCAGGAATCCGGCTTCAGTGCTTTGCAGTATCCCCTATCTAGACTTTACTCTCTTTCTGGGGTAGTAGGGTAACTTTACTCCTACTTTTCAGGGTCTTGGGGTGGGGTATCTTGGACACCCTTATTGTTTTCTTACACTCCCAGCGACCCTCTACACACTACACTAGGCCTGGGGTCCATTTGTGGTTTGCATTCCACTTTTGGAGTATATGGTTTGTGTTGCCCCTAGGCCTATTGTCTCCTATTGCATTCTATTGTATTCTACAGTGTTTGCACTACTTTGCTAACTGTTTACTTACCTGATTTTGGTTTGTGTGTATATTTTGTGTATTTTACTTACCTCCTAAGGGAGTATATCCTCAGATACTTTTGGCATATTGTCCCTAAAATAAAGTATCTTTATTTTTAGTAACTCTGAGTATTGTGTTATAGCACTATATGATATAAGTGTTATAGTAGGAGCTTTGCATGTCTCCTAGTTCAGCCTAAGCTGCTCTGCTATAGCTACCTCTATCAGCCTAAGCTGCTAGAACACAACTAATCTACTAATAAGGGATAACTGGACCTGGCACAAGATGTAAGTACCATCAGGTACCCATTATAAGCCAGGCCAGCCTCCTACAATGAGACAGCAATAATAGTTGATCCTTACACTTGTTCTCTCCTGATGTTGTGGTGTCGGGGTGGTCTGTGGCAGATGTACACAGCAGCAGCCGGATTTGGCAGCAGCATTTAATCCATGGTCCATCAGGGCAGTAGGTAGTCAATCATCTGTCTGCCTGGATGCCCAGTGAGCAATAACATGTAATTTTGCTTTCTCTAGCAGTGATGGAATGATGCAATGATGACAATGGCAAAGATCCCCAGAGTAATTTGGCAGGCAGATAGGTCACCTGGCTTTTCCCTCGATTCTCTTATAGTAGTGTGTATGAAAATGGTAAGTTCACAAATTATGTATTTTAAGTGTCTGTGGACAGTATATTGAATCACCAGCTTACTGCATATACAATCACAAATAGGTTTTGCTCGGAGTCTAGGATTTCAGGTACAGTCACATAATGGTTTAGGAATGGGGATAGCGGTACTTGTGATACGGAGCTATAACCAGGGGAGATTATCCACGGGCTCCTGGACCTCACTGGTTGTCAATACGTGGAGTGTGAGTACTGTGGGGTGGTGATGGATAGGGGGAGGGGGTATTTCCTTTACAGACTAGGTGGTCTCACACACTATATAGTGTCATGCTTCATTATTTGACCACCTAGCCCCCCCCCACTCTCGTGGGATTTCATTTAGACATAGCAGTTTGGGTTCCCCCCGACAATGCTCACCAACATGGCAGAGGGACTCACTTTTGATGATGAAGAGGTGACAGCAATTTTGTCAGCACCATCGCTTCTTGGCGATACAGCCCTTTCAAAAAGCCTGTCCCAACTAGGGGACTGGCATACACTAGTAGAACTTAAACTGAGACAGGTGAAGACGATTCTACACAGGGCCGTTCTAACCGAATTCTTACGTAGTAACACGGCTCCCAACGGTCTCATCGTTTCTAATGAGCCACGTATCTTCCTAGAGGACCTAGAATTCAGAAAAGACTGGGCTCTGATTGCATGGAAATGCACACAAGACTGGCTTATACTAATAATTAAAACAGCGACCAGATTGTCTGAAGCACTTTTGATACAGATAAAAACTAGTGAGAACAATCTAAAAACAGGCGTAATCATCCTCTCCTTTAAGAAAAAGCTGGAAGAAACTAATAAGAATATGAATGAATATAGGGAATATCTCACCCAGCAAAAAATCTCTAAATTCCAGAAAGACCTGAAATGGTTCTCACAAGAGAAAGTGTACCCATACACTAATCCTGAATATGTGTCAAAAAGTAACATGTCCGATAATTCCTCCAATAGGAATACCAGTTCGAATACGGACAGTGACTAGTCAGTTCAGACATGACAGCGCTGTGGGCACCGCGGCCAATACCGGGGAGATGGAATTATCCACCTATGATGCCCCCCCACCCCCCTCCCATCGACCAACAATGGGGCTGGCCAGCTCATTATGGACCCCCAACTAACTTTCAACCCCCCCCTTTTTTCCAAAACTCGGCACAATGGTCTTTCCCTGATCAGCCTCCCCCTCTTTTTAGACAGAGGCCAAGGGAGGGGAAAGGGGAAAAGGAAAGGGGTACATTGGAAACCAAGAGACGAACCACCCGAGACTCAACGAAAGAGCACCCTGGGAGCAAGCAAAACATAGCAATCTCTGAGATAACTAACAGGAGGGACAATATTGTGAATTTAAGCAATAGAACTATTGACTACCTTGAGTCTAAGGCACTAAACAAAGACCTCAATTTTGTCCCTACCCCCAAAATAGACCTCTTCAAGACCAGAACGGAAATTGCCGAGTTGTTCCTCAAAATCCGCCTCAAAACTTTTTTCCTTGAAATAAATTTAGTTGAACCAGATCACAACACAGGCCTGCGTCCTAAATCCACCTTTTGTCCAACTACTGGACAAATGCCTCCCGAAGTATTAGCCTTCGAGAAATCTGTGTCCCGCAAAATCATAGGGCTCGCAGGATCTGTGAATGACACATTTCACAACATGAGCTCAGACGAACTGGCAGCATTGAAACGTCTAACTTCAGACCCCTCCATTGTCATAAAACCAGCTGACAAAGGTGGGGCAACGGTAATTCTACCATTGACAATGTACAAAGAAGAGTGCCAGCACCTACTAGACAACGCACATTACAAACGTCTGTCTCGAGATCCTACCCCAGACATCCAGGAAGAAATTTCCTTCCTAGTGAATAGAGGAATCGATAACGACTAGCTGACCAGACATGAAGCAGCATTTCTGACACAATCCAATCCCAAGATACCTTACTTCTACATTCTTCCTAAAATACACAAAGGGAAGATCCCCCCCTCCCGGTAGGCCTATTGTGTCCGGGATTGGCTCTATTCTTGAACCACTGTCCCAGTTTTGCAATTTCTTCCTTCAACCATTAGTGAAGCAGATCCCCACTTACCTGAAAGACACTACAGATGCCTTGGTTCTCCTAGACTCAATGCCCTTTGACAAAAACGCTGAACTCCTGATCACGTTGGATGTCGAATCACTCTACACCAACATCCCTCAGGAAGCAACTGTAGGGGTCATATGCGAGCTTCTGGAAGCTAACAGGAGTGAATCATGGACACCCCCTGAGTTCATACTAGACCTAGCACACCTGGCTTTGACAAGGAACTATTTCAAATTTGAAAAACAGTTCTACCTTCAGATACAGGGGACATCCAAGGGTAGTACATTTGCCCCTAGTTTGACCTGTCTATATGTAGACAACTTTGAGAGACCGGTGGTTCTCCATGACGAAAATCCCTTCCTGGAGCAGATTAAGCTATGGAAACAGTACATTGATGATATTCTGCTCATCTGGACACGCTCAAGAGAAGAGGCGCATACATTCGTAGCCTGGCTCAATACGGCAAACCCGTTTCTGAAATTCACTATGACCATCGGCGATGACCAACTGCCGTTTCTGGATCTCCTAATCCGTGAAAGTAATGGTTCACTGGTAACTGAGGTCTACCACAAACCGGAACAATTTGCTACAATTTAAGAGCTATCACCCGAGATCCCTGAGGGAGAACCTACCCGTGGGGCAGTTCCTACATCTACGACGTAATTGCTCAAATCTCTCGGACTATAATAAACACGCTAGTAATCTATCCACGAAACTACAAGAAAGAGTATCTGTTAGAAATGGGGTTTCTGGTTGGCTAGGGTATGCACCTCAGCCAGGCAGAACTTACCCACTCTAGTCAGGGCAAGGGAGTTACACGTCCAAGATAACCCCTGCTCACCCCCTTGGTAGCTTGGCACGAGCAGTCAGGCTTAACCCGGAGGCAATGCGTAAAGCGTTTGCACAACACACACATACATGTGACGCAATATCCCCACCACAAAGGAAACACAACACCAGAGTATATAAAAATACACTGTATTGTACACAACGTAATTATTAGACCAACATCACATAACAGTACTATCCTGCTACCTTAGCAGTTGTCAGAACACGTTACACATTAATTACTCTGCAAACTAGCAGTAGTCACACATAACACACAGGTTACTCAGTATTCTGCAACATAAGCAGTAGTCAGGAAACACGTTATTACATTAGAACACTTGTCATAAGCATATCATAAAACGCCCATAGTAGGAACATTAGAAAACCTATGGCAAGTTAGGGAAACATATTAGCAAGTCATGCCCATAAAAGGAACATGTGCACACATATGTAAAAGCATCATAGTACAGGCAGGTAATATAACACAATTAAGAAAGTCTGTAAAAAGAACTTTAGAGTATCGGTATATTGGTCCCTTTAGAAAGTACCTGTCTTGATGAGGAGGCACCTCCAGTGCCTAAAACAACCAATGGGGCCCCCGGCGCTCCTCTGCGCAAAAACGGGGGCCTCCCTAAACATGGCAGACTGAGAGGGGCGGCACGCACCCTCTCTGAATTCTTGACGGGCCCCTTCTGGGACCCGTGATCGCTGGGGGGCCCCCCGGGCCTCCACCGGCCCTCACGAGGGGGGGGGGCCAAGGACACCAATACTGGTATGGAGGAGGGGGGCACCACGCACCCCCTCCGCTGAAGGACGGACCCCCCCTGGGGCCTGCCAAACGCCACAAAAGGGCCCCGCGGCACGGGGAGCCTCCGACGAGGCCTCCACCGCACCTGCCCAGAGCTGTGGCCTAACGAGGAGGGAGGGGGCCCAGCGAGCCTCGGTCCTCCTCCGACGAGGCCACTCGGGCCTCAAGGAATGAATCGTGCTCCTCCGGGAGAGAGGGCTGAGCCTGCCAGGGCTCCCAGCTGGCCCGGCCGCTCCTCAAGCCAGCAACACGGAGCACTTTGGAGGCGGGACAACTCTGCTGGTTCCCCGCGGATCACTGGAGCCGCGCCCAGGCTGCCCTGCCCGACCGGCAGGCGAATTCACCTTCCCCTGGGCCGCGGTGAAAGAAATACGGGAGGAGTCTCATTGGTGCCCCCGGGGCACTATCAGGAGCACGCCGGCTCCTATCTTCGTCAGGTGGTGCCCCGGGGGTCTGATACAGCGCGTTTCACTCGCGCTTGATGGAAGCAGCCTCCCCGGGCTGCGGCGGTGATCTCGGCCACCACAACACGCTCTCCGAGGGCAAAAGGAAGCCCGGGTCGCGGCGGTGACTGTCTCCTGCCACCATAAACAACACACCAAAAATAAAAGGGGAGCGCTTTCAAGCGCTAGTGGAATCCCCAAAAGGAGCGCTTTCCTAAGCGCTAGCTTGGACATCACGTGAAGCACCCCCGTGCTTCAGGGTCACTGCAGGGGTCAGGGGCCACAGCACCCTGCCCCTGGGGAGAAAAGGTTCAGGAAAGGCCCACAGGTGGAGGGGCCCTAGCAACAGGCCAGCACAAGGGAAAGGCAGCAAGTGGCAAGTCCTTTACAGTGACCAAGCAGGTCACAGGTCAGCACAGCAGCAGCAGCAGTCCATGGCGGTCCCTGGTAAGTCCTTCCAGCATTTCTGTGTCCAGGTCCATGATGTTCAAAGTCTCCAAATTGTGGGGAAAATTCCCCTGTACTTATAGTCAGTTCTTACAGTGTTTTACAGTGGTAGGGAGAGGAGGTTCCAGCCAGTTACAACTGGTTCTGGGAGTGCCCCCTCTCTCCTTTCAGCACAGGCTCCAAACATCAGTGGGGGGTTAACGACCCTATTGTGTGAGGCCAGGGCACAGCCTTTACAAATGTAGGTGTGCCCCGCCTCTCCCTTCTCTCAGCCCAGGAAGACTATTCAGTATGTAGATGCACCTCAGTGACACCTCCACCCTCCCTGTGTACAGGCTGTCTGAAAAGTATGCACAAAGCCCCAACTGTCACTCTGCCCAGACGTGGATTGGAGTCAAGCTGCAAAACACCAGAATCATAAGCACAGATAAATGCGCACTTTCTAGAAGTGGCATTTCTGTGATAGTAATAAAAAATACACCCACACCAGTAAGCAGTATTTATTATCACCATCACAACCATACCAAACACGCCTACGCTAGCCCTCATAAATCAGACAATACCCCTACACATAAGGCAGGGCATTTCTAATGCAATCCTATGAGAAGGCAGCACTCACAGCAGTGAGACACCAAGTTAGGCTGTTTGTCACTACCAGGACAGGCCATGCAATATGGCACATGTCCTGCCTTTCTACATACATGGCACCCTGCCCACAGGGCGTACTTTAGGGGTGACTTACATGTAGTAAAAGGGGAGTTCTGGGCCTGGCAAGTAAATTTAGATGCCAGGTCCCTGTGGCAGAAAACTGCGCACACAGGCCCTGCGCTAGCAGGCCTGAGACAGGTTTGAAAGTCTACTTCAGTGGGTGGCGCAAGCAGCGCTGCAGGCCCACTAGTAGTATTTAATTTACAGGCCCTGGGTATAGAGATACCACTGTACAAGGGACTTATAGGTAAATTAAATATGCCAATCAGGTATAAGCCAATCATACCAACTTTAGATGGGAGAGCACCTGCACTTTAACACTGGTCAGCAGTGACAAAGTGCTCAGAGTCCTAGAGCCAACAGCGAAAGGTCAGAAAAACCAGGAGGAAGGAGGCAAAAAGACTAGGGATGACCATGCGTATGGCCAAAAGTCCAACACAACCCCCTACCAGCCAAAATCCAGGGGAGAACAATCAATACCTTGATGTACTTTCCTGATTGGGGCGATAGAACAAGGACCCAGGCCCACAACAGCAGGGGCATGTTCCAGTTCTACGCCTTCCTGACTCCACTGGGATCTCTCTGTCAATGCGTCCCAGGCAGCCTAGACCAACCCACGGGGATTCTCTAGCTGCCAATGGCCAGAACCAGGCCCCAGGCCATCTAGGAGCCTCTGGTCTCTGAAACCATAATGAGTGGGGGGCGGTAGCCCCAGGTGCAAAGCAACCTGTCTCCACTCCATTTCTGATCAGTTCAGGGGCTCTACCCTGCCACTGATCCACCAACCTAGGGTCCGCACCCATAGGTTCTACAGGGGCTAGAGGCGAGGCTCTCCTCCCTCTACCCCTCCTTCTAGGATCCCGCCCTCCTCTCCTAGGAGGGGTATCACCAGAATCCACACTTGCCAGGGTGCTGGGTACAGCAGCCCTGCACAACTTTCTCGCCAGCCCAGGATCACTACCTGGCGACTGACCACCCAACCCAGGGACGACACCCTTGGGTTGCACCGGGGTCCGGGGCGGGCTTCCCCCTCCCTGAACCCCACTTCCAGAGTCCTGCGTCTCCCCACCTCGGGAGAAGCCACCAGAAGTTTCACACAGGGGGGTGAGCACACTAACCGCCCCCCCAACCAGGTCAGAGTTTACCCCCTGAACCTGTCTATCTAGTCCAGGGACGACACCCTTAGACTGGACCATTGCCCAGCGAACCAGGACTTCCTTGGGAGCACACCTACCCCCTACCAGATCAGAGCTTACCCCCTGAATCTGGTAATCCAACCCAGAGTCACTACCCTGCGGTTGAACCACTGCCTGGCGCACCAGGACTTCCTGGGGGGCACACCTACCCCCCATCAGGGAAACACTTTCCCCAAGGGCCACACAAGAGTCTGGCTGGCGCAGGTCTCCTGACCTCTGCCCATCGGACAGAGTCTGGATTCCCCCCAGCCCAGAAATGGTCTCACCAAGGTCATTCCCGGGGGGCTCTGCACTCAGAGCTGACCCCTGACCCTCCAGGTTCTCCACTGGGGCCCGCAGCCCCCTCTCAACCCTATGTCTGGATTTCCGCCTCCTCCGCTGTAGAGCGAGACTACCAGACACCAGGACCGGCGGAACGCTATCACCAGCCACCCGCCTAAATCCTAATGACAAAATGGGATCCTTCTGAACAGCTGGCCCTACGGCACAGGTTAGGCTCACCTCCTGGCGTTCACTCATGGAACCTTCAGGGGCCTGGGACGGTATCTTGGGCACCTTGGGCCTCAGCCCAGCCCCATTCCCTCTCCTCAGAGACGGGACATGGGGTCCCTCACCCATCCCAGTCCACTGGGACCTACCTGGGACACTCCATTCCTTTCCCACCACACCTTGTTGGGAAACACCTAGACCACTCTCATTAGGAACACCCCCTAATGTCACACCAGACCCTCTGGTACGCAACCAGAAGTCTGCCTCCTTTGCAAGCTCCCTGGAGTCAGAGAGCTCACACACTGACAAGTGTTGGCGTAACTCTGAAAAACAACAACGAAACAGGTGCTCTCTGAGAATCAGATTAAACAGCCCTTCAAAATTGTTTACTGTGCTACCCTTCACCCATCCATCTAGTGCAATGCAGCAAGCCTCCACAAACTCCTCCCAAGACTGGTGGGACAGTTTCTTACCACCCCTAAACCTTTTTCTGTATTCCTCAGGGGAGAAACCATACTTCACAATCAGTGCGTTCTTCACAGCGGAGTACCCCTCCCTGTCACTCTCTTCTAGAGTCAGTAGGGCATCCCTCCCCTCCTCAGGAATAAAACTCCCTAGGCCAGTTCCCCAATCCTTCTCAGGGATCCTGCGCTCTACCAGAGCCCTCTCATATTCCTTTAACCACTGACGTATGTCACCCCCCTCTTGGAACCTAGGTACCAGATCTATGGGTATGTGAGGAACATCTTTGCTACAGCACTGTACATTGCTGCCACCACTGGACTCCACCTGCAGCGCTGGTGAGTCCAGAACCTTCAGACTGCGCTCTAGAGCGAGTCTTTCTCTGGCAAAGGCCCTCTCTGCCTCTGCCATTCTCTCCTGTACTAAGGCCTTCTCTACCTCAGCCCTTCTCTCCTCAACAGCTAGGCGCGCTAACTGCAACTTCAGGTCCCTCTCTTCCCGCCTATCTCTTAGCTCATCAGGCGTCAAGGAATGAGAGGTAGCCCTGCTTCTTACACTGGACCCAGCAAGGGACTCCCTATCACTGGGGCCTTCCCTGTCAACTGGCGTCCCCAACCGGTCATTCTCACCCTCCTGATCAGTCTCTCTACCACTCTCTAGGGATGAGGTCTGGGAGCCCTCCCATTGGGAACCCTCGCTACACTCAGGATCCTCTGGGTACCCCCTACGCACACTCCCTCCCTGGGTAAATGTCACAAACCTTTCAAAGAAATTCAGAGATCTCCTGAGGTCCCCTTCTACAGGCAGCCCTCTCTCTCTACAGAACCCCTCTAATTCCTCCTGCGTGTAAAACGGCAGGTCCTCTAAATCAAAGGTAAGCCCCATCTTGAAAAGGTACAAATAACTCAACTGTGACAACCACAATACCCAAGCGTGAGAACTGAAAACAGGAAAAATGACCAAAGAGAGAAAGTTAAGAGAAGCCAAACATGTGATGGTCTAAACGCAATCCTTGTAGTGAAATAATGAGTCACAATGGTATTGTGCAAGCGCAAGTCCTATCCCGTCGCTGCTTCCAATGTTAGAAATGGGGTTTCTGGTTGGCTAGGGTATGCACCTCAGCCAGGCAGAACTTACCCACTCTAGTCAGGGCAAGGGAGTTACACGTCCAAGATAACCCCTGCTCACCCCCTTGGTAGCTTGGCACGAGCAGTCAGGCTTAACCCGGAGGCAATGCGTAAAGCGTTTGCACAACACACACATACATGTGACGCAATATCCCCACCACAAAGGAAACACAACACCAGAGTATATAAAAATACACTGTATTGTACACAACGTAATTATTAGACCAACATCACATAACAGTACTATCCTGCTACCTTAGCAGTTGTCAGAACACGTTACACATTAATTACTCTGCAAACTAGCAGTAGTCACACATAACACACAGGTTACTCAGTATTCTGCAACATAAGCAGTAGTCAGGAAACACGTTATTACATTAGAACACTTGTCATAAGCATATCATAAAACGCCCATAGTAGGAACATTAGAAAACCTATGGCAAGTTAGGGAAACATATTAGCAAGTCATGCCCATAAAAGGAACATGTGCACACATATGTAAAAGCATCATAGTACAGGCAGGTAATATAACACAATTAAGAAAGTCTGTAAAAAGAACTTTAGAGTATCGGTATATTGGTCCCTTTAGAAAGTACCTGTCTTGATGAGGAGGCACCTCCAGTGCCTAAAACAACCAATGGGGCCCCCGGCGCTCCTCTGCGCAAAAACGGGGGCCTCCCTAAACATGGCAGACTGAGAGGGGCGGCACGCACCCTCTCTGAATTCTTGACGGGCCCCTTCTGGGACCCGTGATCGCTGGGGGGCCCCCCGGGCCTCCACCGGCCCTCACGAGGGGGGGGGGCCAAGGACACCAATACTGGTATGGAGGAGGGGGGCACCACGCACCCCCTCCGCTGAAGGACGGACCCCCCCTGGGGCCTGCCAAACGCCACAAAAGGGCCCCGCGGCACGGGGAGCCTCCGACGAGGCCTCCACCGCACCTGCCCAGAGCTGTGGCCTAACGAGGAGGGAGGGGGCCCAGCGAGCCTCGGTCCTCCTCCGACGAGGCCACTCGGGCCTCAAGGAATGAATCGTGCTCCTCCGGGAGAGAGGGCTGAGCCTGCCAGGGCTCCCAGCTGGCCCGGCCGCTCCTCAAGCCAGCAACACGGAGCACTTTGGAGGCGGGACAACTCTGCTGGTTCCCCGCGGATCACTGGAGCCGCGCCCAGGCTGCCCTGCCCGACCGGCAGGCGAATTCACCTTCCACTGGGCCGCGGTGAAAGAAATACGGGAGGAGTCTCATTGGTGCCCCCGGGGCACTATCAGGAGCACGCCGGCTCCTATCTTCGTCAGGTGGTGCCCCGGGGGTCTGATACAGCGCGTTTCACTCGCGCTTGATGGAAGCAGCCTCCCCGGGCTGCGGCGGTGATCTCGGCCACCACAACACGCTCTCCGAGGGCAAAAGGAAGCCCGGGTCGCGGCGGTGACTGTCTCCTGCCACCATAAACAACACACCAAAAATAAAAGGGGAGCGCTTTCAAGCGCTAGTGGAATCCCCAAAAGGAGCGCTTTCCTAAGCGCTAGCTTGGACATCACGTGAAGCACCCCCGTGCTTCAGGGTCACTGCAGGGGTCAGGGGCCACAGCACCCTGCCCCTGGGGAGAAAAGGTTCAGGAAAGGCCCACAGGTGGAGGGGCCCTAGCAACAGGCCAGCACAAGGGAAAGGCAGCAAGTGGCAAGTCCTTTACAGTGACCAAGCAGGTCACAGGTCAGCACAGCAGCAGCAGCAGTCCATGGCGGTCCCTGGTAAGTCCTTCCAGCATTTCTGTGTCCAGGTCCATGATGTTCAAAGTCTCCAAATTGTGGGGAAAATTCCCCTGTACTTATAGTCAGTTCTTACAGTGTTTTACAGTGGTAGGGAGAGGAGGTTCCAGCCAGTTACAACTGGTTCTGGGAGTGCCCCCTCTCTCCTTTCAGCACAGGCTCCAAACATCAGTGGGGGGTTAACGACCCTATTGTGTGAGGCCAGGGCACAGCCTTTACAAATGTAGGTGTGCCCCGCCTCTCCCTTCTCTCAGCCCAGGAAGACTATTCAGTATGTAGATGCACCTCAGTGACACCTCCACCCTCCCTGTGTACAGGCTGTCTGAAAAGTATGCACAAAGCCCCAACTGTCACTCTGCCCAGACGTGGATTGGAGTCAAGCTGCAAAACACCAGAATCATAAGCACAGATAAATGCGCACTTTCTAGAAGTGGCATTTCTGTGATAGTAATAAAAAATACACCCACACCAGTAAGCAGTATTTATTATCACCATCACAACCATACCAAACACGCCTACGCTAGCCCTCATAAATCAGACAATACCCCTACACATAAGGCAGGGCATTTCTAATGCAATCCTATGAGAAGGCAGCACTCACAGCAGTGAGACACCAAGTTAGGCTGTTTGTCACTACCAGGACAGGCCATGCAATATGGCACATGTCCTGCCTTTCTACATACATGGCACCCTGCCCACAGGGCGTACTTTAGGGGTGACTTACATGTAGTAAAAGGGGAGTTCTGGGCCTGGCAAGTAAATTTAGATGCCAGGTCCCTGTGGCAGAAAACTGCGCACACAGGCCCTGCGCTAGCAGGCCTGAGACAGGTTTGAAAGTCTACTTCAGTGGGTGGCGCAAGCAGCGCTGCAGGCCCACTAGTAGTATTTAATTTACAGGCCCTGGGTATAGAGATACCACTGTACAAGGGACTTATAGGTAAATTAAATATGCCAATCAGGTATAAGCCAATCATACCAACTTTAGATGGGAGAGCACCTGCACTTTAACACTGGTCAGCAGTGATAAAGTGCTCAGAGTCCTAGAGCCAACAGCGAAAGGTCAGAAAAACCAGGAGGAAGGAGGCAAAAAGACTAGGGATGACCATGCGTATGGCCAAAAGTCCAACAGTATCCTGCACACGTTGTCAGGAGAGCATATAAAAGAGCACGAAATAACAAGAGAGACCAGCTATTACAACCCCGGACCGGCAAACCCAAGACGGAACAGATAGTGTGTGTAACCAAGTTCAATCCACTATCTAATAAAATCCAGAAGATCATCAGAGATGATTGGGAGATTTTGACAACAGGCGGTCTCCCTTTCCAGCAACCACTAAAAGCCTTCAAAGGAGCCGCCAACATACGTGATACAGTAGTCCATACCAGACCTACTAACAAACTCCGTACCAAACAGCTGACCCTCTTGCACCTACCTCCACCAGCCGGCCACCACTCGTGTGGCCACTACAGTGTGTGTAAGTTCACACAGAAATCCACCACTGTGGAACTCAGTCTAAAAACATTGTGGGTACTAAAGGCACTCACAAACTGTAACAGCAAGAATGTAATTTACATGATTAAGTGCCCCTGTCAGCTTAAATACATCGGATGACAACAAGAAAGGTCAGCACCCGCATTTGTGAACACAGGAGCACTATAAGGTGTAAACGGGACGCCACAAAACTGACAAGCCATTATGTCGCAAAAAACCATTCCCCAGACGATATGAGATGGATTGTGTTAGAACAGCTGCCATCTACAATCAATAACATGCCACAGAAGTTACTCTATTACGAACAACGCTGGGTCTGGAGACTACACACAGACACCAACGGTTTGAATGACGACATACCTTGGTCCTCACTCAAGAAATGACCACACCTTTACTACTTATACTAGCAACAATTCAGTTAGTTCTAGGTATTCGCGGGCATAGTAGCTCTTTCCCCTGCCTGAGTATCTGTTGATATTCCCCACTTCCCTGTGGTTCCCCTCTCTCTTCTTCCCTTTTCTCCCCCTTCATTTCCCACCTTTTCTCACCCCTTTTTCCCTGGCCCCCCGTCCGGTTCCTCTCTTTCACTTTTTTCTCCCTCCCCCCAAACCCCCCTTCCCCCCCACTTAAACCCCTAAGGAACCCCCCTTCTTTTCCTTTCTTTCCTTTTTTCCTCCCCTGTTTTCTCTCCCCCCACCTTCCTCTTTCTCTTTTTTTCCACACCTTTTTCTTTCTTCTTTTTCCCCCTTCCCTTTTCCCCTTTTTTCCCCCCGCACCTCCCTGTTTTTTTCTCTTCTCCCTCCGTCGTGTTTGTCTTTCCTGTTTTCCCCCCCATTCTTCCTTCCTCTGTGCTATACGCGTCAGGAGGCTGACTTTTGAGACCGGGGACTACGTTCCCCAGCCTATTTAGCGCCCTAAACGCGCTGGGTCACGCCCAGCCTCAATGGACACTTTGAACTCCATTTCCCAGCGTCCTGAGCGCCCTGCCGCGTCATCCTGACACGCGCCCTGTCTGCCAGTCACGGGTAACCGGCCGGAGCCGGCCCGGCACAGGACGTGCAGGGGGATTTCGATAATCTCCTCATCACTTACACTATTTAAACCGCCCCCACGCTGTACCATGCACCTCAAGCGGTCCAGCGAGGGATCGGGCTAGGCGTACAGCGAGCGCCTCCTTTGATGTAGTAAGTGCAGGAGCACTTACTCATCGGTTGCTTTTGAGGTCTTCAACTTCTGCCACACCACAGATAAGATTTTGGTTGGCTGAGATAGAATGTGTGTTGTTCCCAGTAGTGTGTGCATTTTATTGTACTTCTCTAAAGCTTGGTTTACTTTATTACATTCAACTGTAGTACTTTCATTTTAGTGTACTCTTCGTCGCTTAACCCCTCGTCTCTGTCCCCGGCCAGGGGCTTAGACGCCATGACCTGACCTCGGTTCCAGAATTTTTTGGTTACCGTTTTCCTTGCACTGTTTGAGAATTCGCCTCACTACAGGTTCTTATTATCTGTGTGGATACTAACTGTTATCCTTCTGGCCATTTTTACAGAGATACTCCTAACTTTACCCGTGGGAGTACACCTACGGACCATGATTCTGCTTTCTGATATTAACTGCCATACCTGCCTATGACTTTATTTTTCCTCTTCCCCCCAGAGTGTGACTATAAGGGGACACTCCCCCTCCTGGAATCTGAGGCCAGTAGCCTTAGATATTGGGGTAAGGTATTATTCTGTCGGTAGATATATGTTTCACCGCATACATTGCATGACTTTGGCTTGCTGTGGCACCCCTCATTGTGTGTTTTGCTGTGCTGTGTTGTTTTTCACATAACGTTATCCACGTTTCTGTTCCTCCCGGCCTCCGCTAGGTATTTCCTTGCCACAGGTAGGCCTCTTCAATTATTATTTCCTTCCCACTCTCTTATTGAGTGTGGATGTTTGTTTGACGTTTAGGGATCCTAGGCCCTGAAGAATGCCCCCAGACCTTCCTTGGATCATTGTAGAGGGCAGAAACATGTCGGCCACTTTTTAGATAGGTGACCCATTGAGTCCTTACTCTCACTTTTGTGTCCCACCCTTGTTTTTAATACACCAGCAGACACCACTATTAAAAGTGTAGATTACACACCGGTAGCTGCCTAGGTGTTTTTATATCTTCCCCTAGCTTAGGTGGATCCCACTAACTCCAGATAAAAAATAATAATTTACGCACTCCATCCTGTTACTTTAACGGTGAGGTTGAGTCCACCCAGGTGGCACTGTCCTACCTGGGTGGGGCTAGGTGGTCAAATGATGAAGCATGACACTATATAGTGTGTGAGACCACCTAGTCCATAAAGGAAATACCCCCTCCCCCTATCCATCACCACCCCACAGTACTCACACTCCACGTTTTGACACCCACTGAAGTCTAGGAGCCCGTGGATAATCTCCCGTGGTTATGGCTCCGTATCATTAGTGAACCCCATACCCTTTTGTGTTTATTGGCTTTATATGCAGGGAGCTAGTATGGGTCGATTCCTACTAAATACTTAGTTCCAATCTCCCTAAACTCTCCGGTTGTGTTACGACAGCAGTACTTGTAACTGACCAAGCTTAATGAAAATAACTTTTGTTTATAAGGGACGGAGTGAGTAATCTAGGCAAGGAAGGTTTAAGTTTCAAGATGCTGTAAAGAAAAATGTAAGAAACTGTGCTAAAGAAGCCCTGATTTGCTTAAGATTGTTCAGTAAAACATTATAACATGCTCTTCTAAAATTAATCAGCCATATTTTGTACTTTGTGAAGGAAACTATAATCTATTTAGGAGAAATGAACAGCGTAATTGATTAAACAGACATCTATTTATTTATGACCTTTGTAAAATGTAAGGAACCCTGCTTGTGAATAAGTCAAAGCACACAGGTCCAAGGAATAGAATGCTACACAGAAAGGTACAATTTGCAATAGGGCGGGACAACAAAAAGTTTCCTATAAAGAAAAAAAATTGTCTTATGGCAGTTATTGTGTAAACTTGTTTGATAAGAAGGATGGGCTTGGTGCATAGCAGAAATAATGAGACTTTCAAAAACCTTTGTTTTCACTAATCCAGTCACATATTTTAAATTTTAGTGGGTGGAAAAGCAGCTGTGATATGTTTCTACTTAGAAAGCTTTGATGCAGCTCAAACAGCTCTAGCTTGTACACAGTGTAGGCACTTTGGTTTGATTAAATGTCCATAAACCCCACATTACAACAATCAGATCTCCTAAACTAAGGTGTTCATAAGAGTGACTTGGCAAGTGACGGTGGTGTTCAGAACACGTTTCTGAAATTGAAAGAAACACGAGTTGGTGCAGGAGCCACCAATTAGTAGAGAGGACTTCAGGTGGTGGGCACCAGCCATTGTTTTAGGGCACCTAGACACATATTTCAATATGAGACGTTGAACCAGAGAATATAAGAAAGATAAGCAGTGGCACTGATCGAAAACGGGGATAATGAAGATGTGTAGATTTAAGGAAAAGAACTTATACAGTTGTATAAAGCAGATAGTGAGTGAATCAAGACTGGGTAACCCCTGCATACATCAGCATTGCTGGCGAGCTTTGAAGAAACGTATGGGACCCTGCAATTATTTATTTATTACCGATATAGCACTGGGTGTGGCAGATCCGAATCTACTGAGATTTCCAAACTCTCATAGCCCGTCCTGACAGAGGAAGGAGTAGAGATTGTAACAAAGGTAAACATGCATATATAATGAAGACATACAGACGACAAAACAATCTATTCAAGTCACACAAACTCTTTGTTCCTGGTTGTTATCAGTTCTTTAAAATATCACTGGGGCCCTCATTCTGACCTTGGCGGAGGCCGCCCGCCAAAGTCCCGCCGTCAGGTTACCGTTCCCCGGTCGAAAGACCGCGGCGGTAATTCTGACATTCCCGCTGGGCTGGCGGGCGGCCGCCTTCAGGCCGCCCGCCAGCCCAGCGGGAAAGAGGCTTCCACGATGAAGCCGGCTCGGAATCGAGCCGGCGGAGTGGAAGCTGTGCGACGGGTGCAGTTGCACCCGTCGCGTATTTCACTGTCTGCGCAGCAGACAGTGAAATACATTTAGGGGCCCTCTTACGGGGGCCCCTGCAGTGCCCATGCCAGTGGCATGGGCACTGCAGGGGCCCCCAGGGGCCCCGTGACCCCCCCTACCGCCATCCGGTTCCCGGCAGTCGGACCGCCGGGATCTGGATGGCGGTAGGGGGGGTCGGAATCCCCTCGGCGGCGCAGCAAGCTGCGCCGCCTTGGAGGATTCAATGGGGCGGCGGGACACTGGCGGGAGACCGCCAGTGTTGCCGGTCCGACCGCGGCTTTACCGCCGCAGTCGGAATCCCCATTGGAGCACCGCCGGCCTGTCGGCGGTGCTCCCGCGGTCCTCCGCCCTGGCGGTCTTTGACCGCCAGGGTCAGAATGACCGCCTGAGTCTCTCGTGGAGTGCCTAAATTGCCGAGCTTGAGCTCTCGATATTACATGTCAATGTAACAGCACTTTTGTTGAAAGAATCTGAACATGCTCAATTCATTTATATTTTATGGTCTTCTCTGAGCATGCAGTGGCGATTAGAGATTAATGCCAGAATTAAATGAGTATAAAGAGGCTCAAACTAATCACTAAATACAGAAGGAGTGCATGAGCATAAGCGGGGGTCAGGGAATGATCACAGAAGGATAAACTGTGAAAAAGTATTCCACAACAGAGATTAAAATTATCTGAAAATGCTTGGGAGAGCTGATGTCTAGTGCATACTGCCCTTTCTAGTACGGAGTTCTTGATAGGTCTTGCATTGGTAGATAAGCCGAAGGAGTCTGCCTGTGAATTGTTTCCACTGTTACTGATTCTTGCCAGGAGTTAATGAGCATAAGCAGGAGACAGGCACTGATCACATTGAATACGCAGTGATTAGTGTCTCACGTTTTACGGGCCCATCCACCTTTGGAGTGATTTTGCTGCCACTGATTCATGCCAGGAGTGAATGAGCATGAACAAAAGACATACACAGATCATTAAAAAATGCGCATGAAAAAGCAGGGCCTTACGCCAGAAAGAAATTTTCTGCAAATGCTAAGCCCCTTTGCTGAAGGACTTCTCTAAGCATACAGTATACTGTTGAATAATGTTTCTCCCTTACGCCTGTAGCATGAAGATTCTTCAGCTATGCATGCTCTGACAGGCCAGTTGCCGTTTGCCCTGGGCAGAGTTGTTTCGGTCACAGATGATTTTGAACATAAGTCGAAATTTAGTACCTCACATCTAAGCATGTGCTAATTAACTGTTTGTACTGTATATCCTTTATTTGCCTATTTAAATCTTTTGGAGGCCACAATAAATAACAAGCATTTGCAAGGCAATGGTTCTCACGTTTGCTCGAGTTAGGGCTATTAGTGTTGTAAATTCCTAACTGGTCTTTCCTTGACACAAATTGAAAATGAAAAGTAGGACAGTTGACAAAAGCGAGCCGATTCAAAGTGCCACGGCCACCATGAGCGTGAGTACGAGTTATTGTTACATGCGTGAATATATAGAAAGGATCGCGGCTGGGATGAAAGGCAAACCGAAACCAGAGGAAGGGCCATCACACGCTGTAACAGGAGGAAGCGTGATGTGGTGTAATGGCCAACAAAAATTTTCACTTGCCTGGGAGGGAACCCAGCACACAAAGGAGGGACATTTCACGAAACGTACCAATAAAAATGAAGCCCTTAAGGCAAGCATAACAAGGAATGAATAGAAAGAGTGGGTGTGGTTAAAAGCCAGCAGAGAGATTACAACAGGTCAGAGCGCTTGCAGGCTCGACCCTTAAAAGTACTAAAAACGAGGAGTCCGAAACCATGCAGTGATTTACAACTTAAGTTTCACGAGTCCCTTAACTCAGGGCTTTAGTAGTCACAAATGTATGCCAGAAGTGAATGAGCAAGAACGGGAGACAGACACTTATTATAAACAAGCATTTGCAATGCAATGGGTCTCGCTTTGCTCGAGATAGAGCGATTAGAGTTGTAAATTCCTAACTGGACTTTTCTTGCCACATACATTGAAAATGAAAAGTGAAACAGTTGACATAAGCGAGCCCATTCAAAGCGCCACTGTTGCCATGAGCATGAACCCGCAGGAGAGACACAAAAGGAAGAAGTTTGCTCCCAGGCAAACCTATCGCCAAACGTGCAATTATCCATGTAACAGGATTGATGGCCATGGCGGTAACAAAATTGCCCCAAGGAGAGACAAACGTAAAGCATTTATCAATAAAAATAAAGGATTTTTGAAAGGCAGGCCCATGGATGAGTGATCGTGATGGGCGTGCGGTGGACGTGGTTAAAAGCCCCAGATAGATTATAACAGGTCACAGCGCTTGCACACTTGTCCAGCGCTATCCTCATCATATCGCTTTTTTCCCAAAGCATTGTTAAAGCCAATAGGCCTCACCTATGCAGGACATATTGGCTTTGTCAATCTTTTTTGCCATGTTGTACAGCTGCACCGCTGCTGTGCAGCATGGTTCAAAATTAAATTAAAAAACACTATAATGGAGCAAGCGTGGACTGCGCCATGGCAGGAGGTTAATTGTGCTGGATTCTATCTTTATTCACCAGTTTCAAAGTCGGCCATTAGACCATGGCATGATATAAATATATGTACATTATATATATTTGTAAATGTATACTTTAACACATCTTTACAATTAAGTCACAGAGGAGATTTGAATAAAATTGCAATAATCAATGCCAAAGAAGAAGCAAGAGCCGATCTAGAAATAAAACCCAGACTGGATACAGTTACATGTTTCATTTACCACACTGCTTCCCACATGGTAGTGGATTCTTTCGGAGGATATGGAGTTATTTGTGCAGTGTGTATCCTTCTTATATGTCATGTAACAGGGATAAAGGTTAACCGCGTCACAGTAAAAATGTTGTTGCACTTGAGAAACCGGCAAATAATCAGTCTGTTTACTATATCGTTATACTTTCATTTACTAAATAAGGGTAACTCTGCAATTGGCAGTGCTTTCAAAAATTTAGTGAAACTCTTAATTGTTCCTCTCCATGGAAATCTTTAGTAAAAGGCAAATGATTTAGTCGGTTAGAAGAAAAAACAGGGTATACATTTCATGGCCGCCACCGGTGGCACCAGGAAGCACCATTCCGCAGACTGTCAGGGTGATTTAATTTACTAAGTTCATCTTAGAAAACCCTTTATAATGCAATCAATTTATAATAATTATTGTAGTCCAGTACATTGATAAAACACTTGTTGCCACAAAAAGAAACAACAGGAGGACTCAGAAGTGACACAGAATTATGGGTATGTAAACGTGACACGAAAGGATGCACCACAATAGTTTTCCAGCTCGTAATGTTGGCTCCTTTAACTATGCACTTTTGGAATGGTGCCTCAGACGGGCTTTTGTGTGGAACGGTGGCACCCAAGAAGAGGATTTTTATATGCCTCCGTCAAAGCATGCTCCCTGGCTCGTTGCTATTCTTTCCGAGACAATGAACGAGCCTGTGTGTTCTGTACTTGAAGCCTACAAGGCTGCATCAGCTGCTGTAACAAAACAAGTATTAACAAAGAGGAACATGTTAGAGCCATTTGCTTTGTAAATTCCTAACTACTTTTCTTGCCACATAAATTGAAAATGAAAAGTAAAACAGTTGACATACGCAAGCTGATTCAAAGCAACGTCCACGGCCCCCATGCGCATGAAGGAGAGACACAAAAGGAAAAAGAAGTTCACTTGAGGTCAAAATTATCGACAAACGTGCAATTATCCATATAACAGGGTCGATGTCCAAGGCGGTAACAAAACAAAGCCAAGGAGTGACAAACGTAAAGCATTTACCAATGATAACAAAGGATTTTTTAAATGCAAGCCTATGAACAAGTGACAGTGATGGGCGTGCAGTGGGCGTGGTTAGAAGCCCACAGATAGATTACAACAGGCCAGAGCACTTGCGCGCTCAACCTAAAATGATACCTCATGAAAGGGATGGTTGAATATGTGAAGCAGCATCAGTAGAGTATAGCCTCTTGCCAGAAACCTGATTTCAGCGATCCTGCACTTACTTGTCCTACCAATTTACCCATCCATACAGTCACCAATTCATCCAGCCATCTTCTTACTCAGCCGTTCATCCACTCACCAATTTGTATATTAACTCATACATTACTTCATGTACTCAATCACTCATCTATTGAGTTATTTACCATTTGACTCATTTTTTTATTCATCCATTCAACACAACCACAAATACAAATTGTTATTTCATGAGGAAGCATTTCCATTTAAAAACAATTAGCCAGGCCTATTGGCTTTGCCAAACTTGGGCACTGTTCCATTTATTGCTTTTATCTCCCAGTTTTCTTCTTGTTAAGTTGATATTGTTTATAAACTGTTTGTTTACCTAGTGCTTAATGGCGCTTAGGATACATTTCAATAAACTATCATGTACAAATTGAAACTGCCTCTAAGTGCAACCCCAATTCTCCAGAGCCACTGACACACTTCAAATATTACAACACTCTTTTTTCGCTCGATCTCAGACTCCAACGTTCTCCACAGATCCTCCCTCTAAACCCCTGCAAACATTATCAACAGACTGTCTCTTGCCTTCATCAGTGCTGCAGGGTCAGGCACGTGCATGGCAGCGATATAGAACCATGTCCTCTTATACTGGCCAAAGAGGAAGGGGTGAAGGCCTTTGTTCTCGTGTGCCAGGCAGCACTTCCGTAGCAGGAGACCCCGGAGCTCGGTTGATATGGAGGGATAGCACCAGACCCACAGTGTGTCTCCGTTTGTGTCTTTTTCTAAAACAAACAAATGCGGAATTTAAGAAGGTGAGCCATTTACCACTTCTGTTAACGTCTACCAGGAAATACAGAAATGAGACATTTCAACAATTCTTTTGATCCCTGCCAGGGTGCATGTACACAAATCTTTACATTACATCTGTTTGCTACCACCAGTGGGTTCAGACGGGAGCCCTTACCACACATTCCTCTGCTAGGAGCTACTGCCATGGGACTTCACTGCAAAATTCTGTCTTGGAGAGAGCAACATTAGTATTAAAGAGGGATAGTGAATAGTGCCGACATCTACAACAGCTTCACGACCACCAACATGAACCCGCCCCCGGAAGCCGCAAACGACATCTCCACCATCCTCGCCTGGAACCCTACCACCACCGAGGAAACCACCCGCGTCATGAACTCGATCCACTCGGGATCACCCTCCGACCCCTGTCCTCACCACATTTACAACAAGGCCGACAACATCATCGCACCCCACCTCCGAGACGTCATCAACGCCTCCCTCACCACTGCTACCTTCCCTGAAAGCTGGAAACACGCAGAACTCAACGCCCTCTTAAAGAAACCTACAGCAGACCCCACCGAACTCAAAAACTTCCGGCCTATCTCCCTCCTACCGTTCCCCGCCAAAGTGATTGAGAAAATCGTCAACGCTCAACTCACCGCCGCCCTGGAAACCTCCGACTCCCTCGACTCCACTCAGTTCGGATTCAGGGCCAACCACAGCACCGAAACCGCCCTCATCGCAGCCACGGACGACATCCGAGCCCTGACCGACAAGGGTGAAACCGTGGCCCTCATTCTCCTGGATCTCTCTGCAGCCTTCGACACGGTCTGCCACCGCACCCTGATAGACCGCCTTTGCAGCGCCGGCATCAGAGGCAAGGCCCTGGAATGGGTCATCTCCTTCCTCTCCGGAAGGACCCAGAGAGTCCGCCTCCCCCCCTTCAGATCCGCAGCCACGGAGATCATCTGCGGCGTACCCCAAGGATCCTCCCTCAGCCCCACCCTATTCAACGTCTACATGACCCCCCTGGCAAACATCGCACGCAAACACGGACTCGACATCATATCCTACGCCGACGACACCCAGCTCATCTTATCCCTCACCAACAACCCCACATCAGCAAGGACCAGACTGCACGACGGCATGAAGGAAGTAGCGACCTGGATGACAGACAGCCGACTGAAACTGAACACAGATAAAACGGAGGTCCTCATCCTCGGCCCTACCCCCTCCGCATGGGACGACTCCTGGTGGCCCCCCGCCCTAGGCAGCACTCCCCAACCGACCAACCACGCACGCAACCTCGGCTTCATCCTGGACTCCTCCCTCTCGATGACCAGACAGGTCAACTCGGTGACCTTAGCGTGCTTCAACACCCTCCGCATGCTCCGCAAGATCTTCCGCTGGATCCCCATCGACACCAGGAAGACCGTCACCCACGCCCTCGTCACCAGCCGCCTGGACTACGGGAACACTCTGTACGCCGGCATCACCACCAAGCTGCAGAGGAAACTTCAACGGATCCAGAACGCCGCAGCACGACTCATCCTGGACATACCTCGCCACCACCACATCTCCGGACACCTGAGAAAACTCCATTGGCTCCCGGTCAACAAGAGGATCACCTTCAGACTCCTCACCCACGCACACAAAGCCCTCTACAACCTCGGACCCAAACTCATCAACTCCCGCGTCTCCTTCTACACCCCTCCGCGCACTCTGCGCTCCACCGGTCAGGCCTTGGCAGCCGTTCCCCGCATCCGCAAAACCACCGCCGGAGGAAAATCCTTCTCTTTTCTGGCAGCGAAGACCTGGAACTCCCTGCCCAGTCACCTTCGCCCCATACCCGAACACCTCCCCTTCAGAAGGCAGCTCAAGACCTGGCTCTTCGAGCACTGACCCCCCTCCCCCCCAGCGCCTTGAGACCCTTATGGGTGAGTAGCGCGCTTTATAAATGTGATTGATTGATTGATTGATTGATTGAGTGTGAAGTGCTTTCCCTCAGACTCAATGCGTTTCAAGTGGTGGCTATGTAAATACAATACATTTCACTCAATAAAAGAGAAGTACAAAGAAAATGACATTCCCAATAATACTTCTTACCACAGCAAAGAATACATAATTACATATCCATTGAGAAAAACAGTAAGTGCGTTCTATATGTATGCACTGTAATAAGTATGAATAAGTATATGGCTGAGGTAAAAAAACAAAAAATACAAATGCATATGATGGCAAATAATTAAACAGTGTAAATATGACACCACTATTTTTATGTTGCTTGGTAAACTGGCTAAATCCCTGACATAGGAAGCTGTTATAAATTGGATACATTGGCAGCACTTTTAACCCTGTCACTGAATTTGCAACCTGTTATGTTTACACCTTGGGTCGCTCAGGTTACTGCTTAAATTAATTTCAAAACCATTTTTTTACTTTATTAGGACACATATAAAAGTTCAGAAATTTGCACCAAAGTATTCAGTTACATCCTTTTATCTTCTGGTGGCTCTTTCCTCCATGCTCACGGCAAACAGTATACCATTGTAAATGCATTTGTTTGAACTTTGCCACCCTGAATGCAAATTTAAGTCACATCACAATTCCATTTGTTTCAAAAGACAAACAACAAGTAAAGTGGCAGACAAGTATAGATGGAAATGAAAATGTTAAATTTCATTTTTTGCGGCTGAAGCAAGACACATTCTACATGTATACAGACTCAGAAAACATACTCTTGGCGTTTTCAGGGAATTGTGATCTGTAACAAAAAATAAAACCCTGTCAAACTGGCTGCTATACATTTCTATCTCATAAATACATAACTGTTTTAAGGTAGAAAATATTAGGGAAACGTATTATGCATGGTCTACAAATTCACATAAGTAAATGAAGTAAAGAACTATAAAACGTCATACATTATGTAGCTATCAGGTAGTGCAGAATATTTCTCAAACCCAACTCAGTTATATCGGCCCTGTAAAACAGATGTCAGTTGTGTTCCCTTTCCAAGCTGAAAGTACTCTGATGGGAACAACCTGATGTTTATTTGTATTCTGGACCTACAAGTTATATGCCAGCCCTTGAAGTTTATACACCTGAAGAATTAAGAAATATGGTCTCAGTGCACACTATAAAAACCATTCCATTGTTTTACATGCACAAGCATGAATACATCCATCCATAACATAACTCATCATCAGCATCAACAAATAGCGTATACTGCACATCTACTCTGCCCTTTGTCTGCATCCCCGTTCTGTGACTGCAGTCATGATTACCAAAGGGTTGCTGTACATTTTCAACTTGAGGTAGTAGTGCAACTGCATTCAAAATAATGCACGGGGTGACTAAAATGGCACCCGAGTATGAGCACTCACAGGAGCTCCGTTGTCTGCAGCGTTTAAACCGGTGGTGGCCATGTCCCTGGGACCCCTGGAGCCCGACAAATCCGGTGGATCCCCCAGAAGCCTGGGCGCCAACCTGAGATTCACACTGCGGCAAGAGCTGCAACGCTATCCAGATGGCACCTACAGCAAGCAGGCCCTGGGACCTGACAAACTCAGCTACTCCAGGCAGCTGGAACTTCCACGTGCTCCCCACCCGCAGCGGAAGACAACACAGCGCTCAGGCAGGCAGGCAGACAACCCTAGTCAAATAGGATTACTTTAGAAGCCATCCCAGAATCATTGGATGATCATCCAACTACTGCAGAAGTCATTTTCACGTCATCAGACATCATCAAGCTCTTGAAGTCATCAGCAAAGTTTAGATACTTGAGCCTGATGATTTCAGGATGACTTGAAAATGACCATTTGATTACTTCGCAAGATAAGAATATTCCTGATGACTGAGGATGACTTGAAAATTGGTTTAGGATTACTTCTAAAACTGAGATTGTTCCTGATGACTTGGAGAGGATTTAAAAATGACTATCTGATTACTTCAGCGGCATTAACAAGATGGAATTGTTTCTGTCCACTATTTTGGCTGCATTTTTATCAGGAATGCTGTACCCTTTGGCTGAGTACTGAACAGTGAAAACTATTAAGCTACTATATGAGCTGCCGGTAACATACAAATAAGCAAACAGTGTGCTTCAGAAAAATTTGTCAAACGTAATTTGCAAGGTAATCATTTTACTGTTTTTATTACATTGAAGTACAAAAAAAAAATTGTGCAAGTGCAGGTGCATTTAACAGTAATAAAAGTTAGTAAATATTGATTATTGGGATATGCACATTTCTTGAAATGTTTATTTTTATTATTAGATTTTTAAGTAATTTTCACCTGCTATGGACTAGTTCAAGCAGAAAATACCTAGCCAAACCATCCTCCAACTGCTGCATAAATTATGATTC
The DNA here is from genome assembly GCF_031143425.1 of Pleurodeles waltl. Classification (NCBI taxonomy): domain Eukaryota; kingdom Metazoa; phylum Chordata; class Amphibia; order Caudata; family Salamandridae; genus Pleurodeles; species Pleurodeles waltl. The sequence continues at coordinate 724,121,182 of NC_090445.1, forward strand.
CAACAAAAATAATGTTTCCTACACAATGGGGCCTTAAAACAGACTGCAGACTTGGTGTATGCAATACCATGGCAAGAAAATTGGAAAAGCTAGCTAGTCAACTTTCAAATGTTTATTGGTGTATGCAGACATTAAACAGGTAATAAATAAGTGAAATGTTTGTAGATAGTATTATGACCTCAAATTATGGTCTGGTGTGGTGGTTTCATATTTGGAAAGCACAGAATAAAAGAGGAATCCCTTTTATTATGTTTTACAAGAAGTGTATACAGGTAGGTAGTTTTTTTTTTCTGATCGGTGCAATATTGTCTGTTTTATGCTATTTTACTCTGGAAGTTGTAAAATACATTGTTAGGAAAATGTTGCTCCTGTGCTTTTATGCCTGGCAAAGGATTATGTGTTGGTAAAGAACATTTTATTTAGAGCAGCTAAATGTGTTTTGTTCTTAAACGTAGTATTTTCGAAAGCATTAGGGTCTTTTCTGTTTCATTTGCCATTACAATGTCAAAATAGTTATACAAGAATTCCACAGAATGCATGCATGCCAACATTTTAAAAGACGGAGATTTAAAAAAAAAAAATTTGGGACAATGTAGTTCACCCATAGACTTTTGTTGAAGGAGAGGCAATTTCAGGCGGGAGACGGCCAAAATAAAGCAAGTTTTGGCTCCAAAAATCAGGAGTCTCCTGCCTCAACCAGGTTTATTGGCATGAATGAGAATACCATGATGATTCTTTCGTTGTAGCACCATTAAGCCAATCGTGTCACACAATTAGAGTGCATTCCTGCATAATGTTAGTCTCTGACACTATTGAGTATATGTAAAACAAAATGTGTATAAAGTTGAGAGTTAAAAACAAGTTTACAAGCAAAAAAGAGTACATTTAATTCTGAACACAAATTAAAATGGTGTGTTTGTGGCATCACCCATTTGTGCAACGAAAACAGCACTCTTTGGCGGTACCATGTTAAGAAAAGCTGGAGCTACAGATTAACATATGGTTTACGTTTGTGCTTTTTCTATCTCACGCTTTACCAGAAGTTTCCTTCTAGTATCGGAAGCGGGCCTGTATAGCCAGACCAGCGAGGAGAGACCAAGAATAAGAGCTACCGTGCAAGCGACAGATCACTGATTACATGCCTTCTGTTTGCAGGAGAGTGGAAGGGAGATCGAACCTCGTCAATATTTTTTTTAATGGAATCGGGTGTTATGGCTTCCCTCTTCACAATTCTGGGCTGCCTCATCCGCTCTTTCAAAGGCGGGGAGCCTCTCCGGTGATGTCGGTCGATGAATGAGGAGCTTTATTTAAGAAAGGTGATGTAAGAGGCTGACTCTCATTCAACATCACTGCGCTTCAGTGAGACAGAGAGTGGGCAAATATACATTAGAGCCAAAATCCATACATTAGAGTAATATTGGCGAAATATACTGCTTTCATGACTTTATTTTGCACACTCTCTGTGACACTGCGGCGCTTGTGAGAGAAGCCAAAATCTCAGGTAAGGTAAAGTGTGCGCTGTGAATGGAGGGTACACAGGAGATCAAACCTCTCCCACCGTTGAAAATGTACAAGGCCCAGGGAAGGTGCCAGCTCGCCTGAGGTGTTAGCGAAATGCTGCTAGTGCAATGTAACAATGGTGCCAGTGCAGTGCTTGTGAGTCGTTCGTGAGTGAAAACACAATGAAAGGACCTTCCCTATGGAGACATTTACCTTTCCTTTATCGCTGCTTTAATGCACGAGTTCACATCCGGAGCCAAAGAGAAAGCCTCATACTTTAAAAACCTGGCAGACTAACATTAAATGCTGCCTCGCAAGATTATTCATGTGAAAGAAAACATTTTGGAAATGGATACTTTTTCCTGGGGTTTAGCAAATCACCGTAAATTTGAATAAAAGAAAGGCTGCATAATGCGGCAGGCAGAGAGTATCGTTTTGATTCGGGTACTGCCGTGTGCAGTGTATTTCACATTGGTCACCAAGATGTGGGCCACTCTTGGTGTCTGAAACTTCGCTGTTTCCACATTTTTGCGTCATACAAGGTCTCCTTTTCCCAGTATCCTTCCCACACTCGCCTTTTGCTTATTCTAATACCACCCCACCTCCATTCGCTCCACAGCTTCTCTCTGAAGCAGTGCCCACATTTTCTCTTCCATTCTTGCCACTGAGACAGACGAAAAGCACCACGTCGGTGTCAATTTTATAGGCTTAATCCTGTCAAGAAACTGGATATTTTCTACATTTTGTCCTGTACTTTTTATTTGCTTGTATTTCTCGTACCTACTCTAAAACCGCCCCACAGTGCTCTGGTGGTGTATGTTCACATAGCAACTGAAAGCTACCCCAAATTGGCCCACTAACCCAGACTTCTTCCCCGCGGCAACTCGATCACTAAAATGCAGACCTCCGCTAGCATAGTCACAAACCTTGGAATCACTCTTATGAAGATGCTATTCCCTTGAAGTCCCTAGGCCACAAAGTGACAGGACTCGGTTGGAATGTTTTAAAATATTAAGCAAGCAGTGGCAAAGCCAAAGGTTCTGGCATTGATCACCGGCCTTTTGGCTTTGTCACTAAGTTTTCTCATGTTTTTTGCAAAATGTTTGTAAGGGAACCTGCCAGGCCCACATAAATCTAAAACAATAATTTTCTAAAAACAAACATACTTTAGGTATCAAAAAGAAAACATCTCTATACAAGTCCTTGGCTTTTGAGGGAAATCCTTTGTATGTGGACATGTTTCTTGTGAAAGGGAAGAATGCTGTTACTAAAAAAAAAATACTTCTCAGTGCACTGATATAATCTGATGTACTAAGATGAAATGGTTTTGCATGTTAATGAAATAAACTTTGTGAATTTTGAAGAGACTTTATCATACTTTTACTGCACAGTGTCTAAAAAATGGAGGTGTTTCTAAAGTTTAGCAGTGCAGGACACCCCAGTCACTTCCTTTCTTTAACTTCAAGTAACCTTTAAATAAATTCTTGCCCATATAACTTTTTTTTTAATGTTAGTGCTGGGTCGACTAAACAGCAGCCCAGTGCTGCTGTTAACTCGGGGGCCTGCATGCGACCCTCGAGCTGTACTGTATTACTGCATTAGAGGGTTGTGGATGGTAAGTGCATGTGAGGTAGAGGTCCTTAAAGAGCTGAGTCTTTAGTTCTTTCCTGAAGTAGAGCAGAACTGGGGTGGTTTTGCTGGATATGGGTATGTTGGTAGAGATCCTGATGCATAGATGTAAAATGGCTGCAGTCTTGTTTTTTTTTTTTTTACACTTAGTCATTGCATAACCTGTCATTGCTTGCCCCATCCTTCCCACATATTGCCTCCACCATCCTCACGTTGTTGCTGGCCCTGTTCCTCCCGCCACCCTTCCAAGTTGTTGCTTGCCCTGTCCTTCCCTGCCAATAGGTCTTGCTTATGTAAGTGTTATTGATTTTATCAATCTCTTTCGACCATTTTGTGCAGCATGACAGAAGCTTAGAAAAAAGAAGCTCTGTAGCATGGTCGCTGCTGACTACGTCAATAAGATCTCCTTCAAGTTACCTATCCATGTGTTCTCTCATCAGTGCCAGTAGCCACATGCTTTGGCTGTCTTACCTGGTCACAGGGCTTAGGAGAAGGCGGTGATAGATGCCAACTGTGCCCTAGCTGAACAGGCTAATTTAGCTGCTGATTGGTTACTAGGGGTATGATTAAGAGTTTGGCATAAGCTGTACTCAATCACAAACATGAGGGATTTCCAGTCCGCTTTTTTACAAGTGCGTTTAAATCCTATGCTGCTTGAAACAAGATGGACAGGAAACCTTCCTGTTTTTAATGGAGTAAACAGTCCACCAAGCTCCTAATCAGGCCCTAAAACAGCACCATTCAGCCACTTGCAGTACTATACAGCAGCATCAGCAAAAACTGATAACGCTCACAGAACTAATTATTTACATCATTGATTCCCATCATCCAATGATACCTGTTGAGGCACTAAACACATGAGATGCAATATCCATGGCCTCCATCACCCATTCACTGACACTTCACAACAAACATTCAGTTGCATGCAATACCAGTCATCCCTTCAGAACACCACCATGGGACACACTCACAGCACCATCTACTGCATGAGTCACCCACTCAACTCTCTAGCCTTCAGTCAGTTGCAACACTACTTTCAGCACCAACCATAAACATAATAACTTGTCCACACCACTACCTGTCATCTCAACCTCTAACTTCACCAGTCACTACCTTACTTTGTCATGTGTATCCCTCGACCATTCATAAAAAACACTTTCACTCCATGCATGTTTAGTAGCCATTCATCTCTGCTGCTTTACTACTAAGTCATCACAACACTCCTCAAGAACTCTCATCACTTGCTTACGGTCTCAAAACGTATAACTCCTTTTAATCTAACCACTCTTCTTCAGCTACATGCAGCATTCATTCTCCACTATTCGCTTTACCAGGCATCCATACCACCCACCAGCAACCATAGGCACAATCACATCCTTTTACTCACACCAGCAATAGGCTGCAGGCACTCACTGTCCAGCTTACTCGCACCATTCACTTACCTCAGCCTTTTTAAACATCACTCCTCCATTCAATCATTCACATGAGCCATTCAGTCACATCTCACTCACATGTATGTGTAACCCTATTCTGCCTCACCATGTAACCCAGCAGCTAAACCTTTTCTTTCACATCTCAGATCTAAACCTGTCATCACTCAAACGTCAACCACTTGTAACATTCATTCACCACTTCACATCATTTACAATCCATACAACTCATTCCTTACCAAAGTACGCCACAACATGACTCATAATTTATCCTCAGAAACTCTGAGCCACACAAGACACTTATTTCTTCACTCACAAGATTCATGGCCACTCCTGTGTTCACACCACACTCCATCAGCTAATTAAACAGCTCACAAATACAAGACCAGTCACCACCCACCACTGCCATTTACCATAGTCTGTGATAGCACCCTCATTCACATCCCCACTGAACTCCAGGATCCATTTTACCACTTAAAGGCTTAATTACTGACACTCAACCACAACGTAGTTCTTGAGCAGTCTCATACATGCACAATGACTCACTCAAGACCAGTCCTGCACCGATGATACTAACCTCTATACGTCTAGTCATTGTTTTACATCTGCTGTCAACAAAATTACTTGATTGTTACAACAATCATCAAAATGAAAGACTAAGGGTGAGGCATACTTAAAAGAACAGCAATAATATGATTAGCAGCTCTCTGCTTAGTGCAGTAGGGTATATGCCAGTATTATTAAGTTGCAGTAGCAAGTGACAATCGTAGAAAAACTATAAAGAAGTAATTGTGGAATTATCTTGGATTATGATGAACATGTCTGGAGCCCTTGCAGGTAGGGCTGGGTACATGTTCAGTGGCAAGCTGAAGTAAATTCCAAGACAGGTATTACTTTTCTTGTTCCCTCTTCTGTTTTCTGTGCCCACGTAATATAGTGAGATGTTTACTTGTTGTGAAACAAGGAATTCACTTTTTCTGATAAACCGCCCCTGAAACAATTATTTGTTGTTGTTGAAGTAATCTGCTGTGCCAGCAAACCAATAAAAGTGTGAATTTCTTAACTTCCTGTGTATGTCAAAGGTTTACACACTACTACTCAAGATCATCCTAGAATAATACATCTGCATATTGAAATTGCCATGCAGTGATCCAGCTAGAAGCCATCCAAGGGTAATACATCCCCATCATGAAGTCATCATTGACTAGTACAGTCCCATTCTGATGATATTTTGGGATCATACTGGAGTAATAAAGCCTCATTCTGAAGTCATCAGAAGATCATTCTGTAATAATACAGACCCATCATGAAATACTCATAGGATCATCCTGGAGTAATAAAACTTAATCTTGAAATCATCCTGGGATCATCCCACAGTAGTAAAATATTATCAAGTTTTCCAGTAACGTTATCAGGAACCCATCCTGGAGTAATCCAGCCTAATCCTGAAATCATCATTGGATCATCCTGTAGCAGTAAAAGATCATCACATGTTTTCCACTGAAATAATCGGGAAGCAATCCTGGAGTAGTTTCCAGGATGACTCTAGAGTCATCTCATTTAAATATTTCACCCTATTCACATACTTCAGGATGGTTTCGGATGGCTTCCTCAGACAATTGCAGGAATAGCTCAGCTGAAGTCATCAGATGACTTCAGAATGACACCAGGATGATCTTCCTTTTTGACTTGGGAAGGTGGCCCCTCAGGCTCAGCACCGACACCCCACAGCTGTTGCGAGTGGCCGCGCAGATGATCAGAGAACCGTTGCGAGCCGCCGTTCCAGGCGGACGCGTTGACCCACTGCCCACCTCCAGAGGTTTTCGTCCCCTTACTGGGCAGTACCCTCCTGTGTCTAATCACTACCACACATTGCGTACAACTGCTGGAGAGGCCCTGGCAACACTTGCTTCCTGAAAGGCGATACATGAGAGAGGCGGTGACCCCTACTGAACCCTGCTTCATTGCGGCCTACCATGTACCAACCAGGCTGGTAACAGCGTCAACGCCACTCCCTGCGCCCCCATCTTACAGTTTTGATTGGGCCGTAGAGCAGCACTGTAGGGAGTACTAGGGAGGAATTTGAGGTGGCCGTTGGAGCGGATGACCTGTGCAGGACCAGGTGAGGCCTGGGAGATTCGGGCAGACAAAAAGCACCTTCTCCTAGGACCACTGCAAGGCTCACACCCCGAAAGGTGTATCTTCGCTTTTACACCCTGCGCCTTATGCCCACATGGAGTGACTAGAGCTTGAGGCCTGCTGCCTGGATCTAGTGACATCAGGCGAACATTGTCGCTATTAACGGCTTCAATCTCTCACTTGCTGGGCTTTGCCACACCGAGATATTCCTTCTGCCCACACACTGATGGCCGGTGACACAGGAGCTGCCTGATAAGAAGGGTTTATGGCTAGACCTCGACTGGCACGCACCCAAACATACGTGGTACCGTAGCTCTGCCTCTCCGCTTTTCGGGCTCTCCGTTGGTCTTTCCCCAACTCTCAAGCCTTTCACTTAACTCCCCTTCTTGGCTGCATTAGCCTCCCTCGGGGTCTAGAAACGAACTGCTTCATACAGCACTGCTTAACACCGCTTGTGTCCTTTGTCGTTGTTTACGCCAAGTAATCAGGACCCAACCATGTTGGCACACAGACACGCTAAAAAGGACGCCACACTGAAAGAAATGTTTGCCAAGCCACAATCGAAGAGACTGGACAAGGAAAAAGATGGGCAACCTACTCCGTCCTTTTCACAAGCGGCTGGGAAGGGGCCCTAATAAGTGCAACAGGAGATCGCTCACTTTGACAAATGTGTTACTATAAAGAGCATCATTCCCTCTCCCAGACCAGGGGCCAGCTGCTCTTAATGTTTAGGGCCTCCAAGTTTTGAGTAAATACTCAGGTAGGCCCTGAGTGCGTTATATATGAGCCTTTCACCGTTAATTTGCGAGAGTCATCCTCTTCACACTACACTTAGGAGGGATCCCAGGCCCTGATGAATGCCCCAGACCAGTAAAGGCTAGAAGTGTGGGCAGAAACATGTTGACCAGTAGGATTAGAGTGACATTATGAGTCGTTATACTCCACAGTGTCCCAACTTTGTTTTTATTTTACCAACAGACCATTATTAAAAGGTGTGATCTACACTGTTGATCTGCTAGGGAATTTTATTCGTATAACTGGATCCCTTTATTATCCAGAAAAACATAATTTCAGCACTCCCTCAGGGTTCAGTTAACCACGAGGTTGAGTCTGTCCATGTGGTATTATCCTACCTGGGTGGGGATAGGTGGCCAGATGATGAAGCATGACACTATAAAGTGTGTGAGACCACCTATTCCATAAGAAGGAACCACTGAGTTAGGTCCCCAACACATGGTTATCACAATCATGCTTCAGTTTGACTGTATCACGGAAAAAAGGGGTCTGATTACAGGTTGAACAGGTCCTGCAGGTCTGTTCACTAGATCCCCCTCATACCTTTTGTGTATAGGATAACCTACTCCATCACACAGGACGGAAGTGACTATGGATGGTTCTCAAGGAGTCGCACCAATCATGAAGGAATTCCTGGAAGGTCTGCTTGTGACTCTAAGGGAAGAGATTGCTGAGATCAAACTTGACAGAGTGGCAGAGGTAAAAGACTTGCGAAAAGACATTGGCGACCTCAGACAAACAGTAGAAATCATGGAACACGACAACAACTCCCGTGAGGAAGAACTAGAGGTCCACCATAAGGAGATGCTGTAGCTAAGAGACACAAACATGGAACTACACTATCAACTAGAAGATCTTGAAAATCAACATAGGAAATCCAATATTTGCATCAAAGGAGTTCCCTCACAGACAGCATCCGAATCGCTGGAAGACTATGTAAAACGCCCGTTCCATCATGTGGCACCAGAGCTTGGAAAAATGTTGTTCTTGACCTCACACACAGGACAGGGAGGCCAGCCCACTCGCCAGGGCAGCCACAGGACATTCTTACCCGTCTTCACTATTATAAGAAGAATAAGGCCATCATGGCTGCGGTGCGTGATAGAAACGCTATCGACTTTGAAGGCACAAAGATATGGCTATTTCAGGATTTGCCTTCAATAACATTGCAGTGTTGTAAAGCCTTCCAGTCGATTACTGAATTATTGTGTAATAAGGGCATTAGATACAAGTGGGGACATCCATTCTGCATCCATTTTGCCTGGGACAACGAAACTAGAAGCATCTGTAGCATGGACGAGGCCCACTCTTTGTTGAATATAGATGCTCTGCCTGAGGACTCGTCTGTAACAATGCCATCGCAGGGCTCGGTGTGTACCACCCTCCAGAACCCCGACGTTTGGCTCGTTCCAGCAAGAAGTTCCATAAGCCCTCAGAGACTGAGAGCCGTAAGGAAAGGGCGGCCCTTCTGCGTCGGCTTCACCATCATGACAGTGTTTACGAACCGGATAGTGAACACTGAAAGCCTTGCTGCAGATGCTACTCAGATGCTGTTTACCCTCACAGATGATGGGCCTTCCAGATCCCTTCAAGCTCCCCCACATGCTGCAGACACTAAATGGAACCATGGGGACCAGCTTACCTTGATACTACTGCTGTTCTACCTTGGTGGCCGAGCTCCTGGACTCGGACAAAATGGTGGACTGTTGCTGGTGCTGCCGTTGACATGGACCCTTCAGTTTTGATGTTATGTTCTCAGGCGGGTAACGCTTGTCTTGTTTTGTGTTTTCTCCTCTCCCTCATTCTAATGACCTACATCTGCCAATCACAATCAGCAGGCAGAGCACCTCACCTTAATCTACTGGGGCCTACATATAAAATGCAAAACTCTGCCTCTTCTGGGAATCTTCTATCCACTGAACAGTGCTCAACATTCTTAGCCTGAACGTCAGAGGTCTTAATTCCCCAGTGAAGCGCCTCTCACTGTTAACACTTCTAAAGGATGCCAAGTGTGATGTCCGTCTCATACAAGAAACCCAGCTCCTAAAAATTGACTGGAAGTGTTTACGCTCTAGGTGGTTCGACCACCAGTATTTTTCGTCTGGTCAGGGGGACAAAAGCAGAAGGTAGCAATTCTTCTGGCCACCCATTTTCCAGCTGTGCGACTATCACTGAGGATAAACTTGCAGGGCAACACCTACACTTTAGCAAATATCTATGCCACTAACGATCATCTGAGAGCCTTCTTAACAGAAGCTATAGGCAACGTTCTGGACTCCCCTGACTCAGACATAATTATATGTGGGAACTTTAATACTGCTCCTGAAGCAGCCATGAACACATCCATTCAGCACACGGGTCAACCTGAGGCTTTCACTCTACCATGTAAACAATGTCTGGCGGAGGTGGGCTTAGTAGACGTGTGGCGACTACTGCATCCAACTGCCAAAGACTACACCACCTTTTCTGACACTCACCAGACGTATGCTAGAATGAATTTTTATCTTGCATCCCCCACTCAATACACAGACTAAAAAGACAGTAGAGATCGGAGCAGCTGCCCTCTTTGATCACTCCCCCGTTATCCTTAGGTGTGTCTTCCCTAGCCATGAACCACCTCCTCACACCCGACACCTAAACACCAAGCTCTTAACATATGAGAAAAATATTACTGAAATTGCTTCTGCTATCACTTCCTTTTTAGCCACAAATGACAAGCCAACCACTCCTATAGCACTTCTATGGGTCACACTAAAAGCTGTTCTGAGGGGGAATTCTGTGGCCCTGTCGGCACACCTTAAAAAAAGATAGGCGCAATACGTGTACTCAATTAGAATCCACTATAAAAGACCTAGAAGCTCTACATTCACTCACAGGCTCCTTGGCGACAAGGCATCAGCTTACGACAGCGAGCAAGCAATTGAAAGCATTAGCTATTGACAGTGCAGAATATGCAATACTCCGTACTAAGCAGAAATATTATGCCTGAGGGGCCATGAGGGGCACCTGCTAGCTCATAGACTGCATTCCCTAGCAGCCCGAAACTGAGTAGAAGAAATTAAAGGCTCTGACCGCTCCGCACACCACCATGATGACCAGAATGTGAAGAAACTCAAGCAGTACTATCCCGGCTGTATTGGGCAGAGGTGCTCGACGACAAGAACGCCGCGTCGTACTTAGCCCACACCCCCCTGACGACTATTACCCAGAAGAGGCTTCCACCTTAAGACAAGGATATTACAGCCAATGAAGTGTTAATATCCCTCCTATGCCTACAGTCAGGTAAAGCCCCTGGATTAGATGGCTACGGCTTTTACAAAACTTTCAGGACAATGCTCACTCCCATCTTAGGGCGTTTAAATAACTCCTTTTGCACAACCGGCACTCCAACAAATACCATGCAGCTGGCCTCTATGACAGTGCTCCCCAAATTGGGATCCTAAACGTTGTTCCTCCTTCTGCCCATCTCGTTGCCGAACATCAATGCTAAAATTTTCACAGGGCTTGCCTCTCATATGCATGATTTGGTAGACCTGGATCAAACTGGGTTTATACCTCAAAGGTGTTTCAGTGATAATACTAAGCGCATCTGTTAGACAAAACACACATGCTCACATCCCGTCCTTTATCCTCTCAATTGATGCGGAGAAGGCTTTCGACTGGTTGCAATGGCCATGTCGGAGATTGGTGTTGGAACACTTAGGTCTTGGAACCCGGTTCCGACAATAGGTTCACTGTAACTACACCTCCCCGAAAGTGATGGTGAGAGTAAATGGGTTCATGTTTCAACCCTTTAATATCTACAGAGGCACTCACCAGGGTTGCCCTCTGTCCCCCCTGTTTTTTGTTCTCTACATGGAGCTTTTTGCTGAACAGATACGTGGCAACCCATTCATTTCTGGGATTTCCATGTGGTAGGTGTAGGAAGTTGGCTCTGTATGTACTATTTCAAAGTAAGAAATAGTGTGCACAGAGTCCAAGGGTTCCCCTTAGAGGTAAGATAGTGGCAAAAGCAGATAATTCTAATGCTCTATTTTGTGGTAGGGTGGTCGAGCAATAGGCTTATCAGTGGGTAGTGTTAAGCATTTGTTGTACACACACAGGCAATAAATGAGGAACACACACTCAAAGTCTTACTCCAAGCCAATAAGTTTTTATGTTGAAAAAATATATTTTCTTAGTTTATTTTAAGAACCACAGGTTCAAGATTTACATTAAACACTTTAAATGAAGGTACTTCACTTAGATACTTTAGGAACTTTGAATGAAAACAATATCATGTACAGTCTTTGTAAAAATGGCAATAAGCTATTTTCAAAGTGGACACAGTGCAAAAATCAACAGTTCCTGGTGGAGGTAAGTAAAGGTTAGATTACGTGGTAAGCAAAACACTTACAAGTCTCAGTCCTGGGGCATAGGCAGCCCACCGTTGGGGGTTCAAGGCAACCCCAAAGTTACCACACCAGCAGCTCAGGGCGGGTCAGGTGCAGAGGTCAAAGAGGTGCCCAAAACACATAGGCGCCTATGGAGAATAGGGGTGCTCCAGTTCCAGTCTGTCAGCAGGTAAGTACCTGCGTCCTCGGGGGCAGACCAGGGGGGTTTTGTAGAGCATTGGGGGGGACACAAGTAGGCACACAAAACACACCCTCAGCGGCACAGAGGAGGCCGGGTGCAGTGTGCAAAGCAGGTGTCAGGTTTCAGATAGGAAACAATGGAGGGACCCGGGGGTCACTCTAGCGGTGCAGGCAGGCACAGGGGGGGGGGGCTTCTCTGGACAGCCACCACCTGGGCTAGGCAGAGGGTTGCCTGGGGGTCACTCCTGCTCTGAGGTTCGGTTCCTTCAGTTTCTGGGTGCTGCGGGTGCAGTGCTGGTTCCAGGTGTCAGGGCCCTTATTACAGGCGGTCAGGGGGAGCCTCTGGATTCTCTCTGCAGGCATCGCTGTGGGGGTGCAGGGGGGTCCTCTCTGGTTACTCACAGGCTCGTGGTGGCCGGGGAGTCCTCCCTGAGGTGTTGGTTCTCTGAATCTCGAGCCGGGGGCATCAGGTGCAGAGTGAGAAGTCTCACGCTTCCGTCGGGAAACGTGCAGACTTTGGAAGTTGCTTCTTTGTTGCAAAGAAGTAGCTGGTTTTGAACACGGCCGCTGTTCACAGGAGTTTCTTGGTCCTTTAGTCCAGGGCAGTCCTCTGAGGCTTCAGAGGTCGCTGGTCCCCGTCAGATGCGCAGCTGGTTGCAGGTTTTCGAAGTTAGAGAGAGGCCGGTAGGGCTGGGGCCAAAGCAGTTGTCGTCTTCTTCCTTCTCTACATGCTTGAAGGTCAGCAGTCCTTGTTTCTTCAGGTTGCAGGAATCTAGTTTCCTAGGTTCTGGGGTGCCCCTAAATACTGAATTTAGGGGTGTGTTTAAGTCTGGGAGGGCAGTAGCCAATGGCTACTGTCCTTGAGGGTGGCTACACCCTCCTTGTGCCTCCTCCCTGAGGGGAGGGGGGCACATCCCTATTCCTATTGGGGGAATCCTCCAAAACCAAGATGGAGGATTTCTAAAGGCAGGGGTCACCTCAGCTCAGGACACCCTAGGGCTGTCCTGACTGGTGGGTGACTCCTCCTTGTTTTTCCTCATTATCTCCCCTGGACTTGCCGCCAAAAGTGGGGGCTGTGTCCAGGGGGCGGGCATATCCACTAACTGGAATGCCCTGGGGCATTGTAACACGAAGCCTGAGCCTTTGAGGCTCACTGCTAGGTGTTACAGTTCCTGCAGGGGGGAGGTGTGAAGCACCTCCACCCACAGCAGGCTATGTTTCTGGCCTCAGAGGGCACAAAGGCCATCGCCCCAGTGGGTCAGAACCTTGTCTCTCAGCAGCAGGCTGGCACAGACCAGTCAGTCCTGCACTGAAGGATTGGGTAAAATACAGGGGGCATCTCTAAGATGCCCTCTGTGTGCATTTTTTAATAAACCCAACACTGGCATCAGTGTGGGTTTATTATTCTGAGAAGTTTGATACCAAACTTCCTAGTATTCAGTGTAGCCATTATGGAGCTGTGGAGTTTGTTTTTGACAAACTCCCAGACCATATATTTAATATGGCCACACTGTACTTACAATGTCTAAGAATGGACTTACTGTAGGGGCATATTGCTCATGCAGCTATGCCCTCACCTGTGGTATAGTGCACCCTACCTTAGGGCTGTAAGGCCTGCTAGAGGGGTGACTTACCCATGCCACAGGCAGTATTTTGTGTGCATGGCACCCTGAGGGGGATGCCATGTCGACTTTGACTTTTTCTCCCCACCAACACACACAATCTGCAATGGCAGTGTGCATGTGTTAGGTGAGGGGTCCTTAAGGGTGGCAGAACACATGCTGCAGCCCTTAGAGACCTTCCCTGGTCACAGGGCCCTTGGTACACTGGTACCTTTTAAAAGGGACTTATCTGTGTGCCAGGGGTGTGCCAATTGTGGAAACAATGGTAAATTTTTAGTGAAAGAACACTGGTGCTGGGGCCTGGTTAGCAGGGTCCCAGCACACTTCTCAGTTAAGTCAGCATCCGTATCAGGCAAAAAGTGGGGGGTAACTGCAACAGGGAGCCATTTTCCTACAGTAGGGAACATAAAGCGGCGCCAAACGCGGACGATGTCTTGTTGACCTTGTCCAATCCACGAGTCTCTCTGCCAGCAGTGATGCACAAACTCGCCAGGTTTAGTCTCATCTCTGGGTTCAAAACCAATCTGCATAAGTCCTCCACTGCGAACCTCTCTATTCCAAAGACAGAGCAGGCACAATTTGAAAGTCAGTTTCTATTCTCCTGGTCCCCACAAGGAATAAACTATCTGGGCCTACTAATCCACTCCACTGTTGGAAGCACTGTCGACCACAACTATGCAGTGATCTTGACAACCATCTGCTCTGACCTGTTTAAGTGGCAGCAGTACAGTCTCTCTTGGCTAGGGCACATGGCGGCCATTAAAATGATGCTACTACTGAAAATGCTACTTATAATGCAAACACTGCCGCTCCTGCCGCCCCATTCCACCCGCCACCCCTCAATTTCGTCCCCGCCCAAGGTACACGACAAACTACAACACCTCATCGAGGACTTCATTGGGCTGGGAAAAGGGCACGAATGGGGAGAAACCAGACTTGTGTACCTCAATCAGAGGGGGGAACTCAGCATACCCCATCTGTGGCGTTACTACCAACAGCTCAACTTAGGTACATAGTGGAGTGGTCACGGCAATGCACCAAAAACACTGGTGCTTTATTGATCAGGCTGTGGAAGGTATTCATGTTTGGAAGGTGCCATGTCTCCCGAAGCACCACTGGCCAATCGGGGTGCACGTGTCCCCGATTCTCTGAGCTACATTAGGGGTTTGGGATAAAGTACAAACCCTTCGGAAATTATCTACTCCTATCGCTCCACAAACCCTGATTATAGGGAACCCGGACTTACTCCCTGCACTACACAGTTCAGGCTTCTCACAATGGTATGACTCCAACTGTAAACAATCAGAGACCTCTTTTTTGAAGAAGGCATTATGGACTTCCTCAAATCCAGACTACTTATGGTATTCCATCCTCTGCTCTTAGGTAATATATTGCCTTTCGCCACTGGGTCAACTCACCACAGATCCATGTACATCTGGGCAGTCCCCTTACACCATTTGAGAAATGGTTGCTCCCTCGCTCTTCCGACAAACCTCTCCTATCAGACATTTATACATTTCTGAACACCCCCACATTGCGCAACGCCACTGGGAGACTGAATGTGAAAGTACTTTCACGACTAATGAATGGAGCAACATCCTATACCAGGCCCGAGCCTCTGCCCCCAACACTTCCAGTAAGGAGATGTTTCTTAAGATAGTTCACTACTGGTACGACACACCGGCGCAGGTGGCCAAGTGGAAAACCGGCAGTGACAATGCCTGTTGGAGACGCTGTGGCCAAACTGGCATGCTCACTCCCCTTCTCTGGAAATGCCCTAAAATCAACCACTTCTGGACAGGGGTATTATCACCAACAGAAACCAAAATTGGATACTGATCTCCCCAGATTCCCTAGCTACATTTTACTAGGCCTGCCAAACCCTTTAACATACCCCCTAAAATCTGTTAGAGGATGAGCCAATACTTTGGCGATTGCCGGCACCAAGCAAACACTACTGTCCGATGGGGATCTGAGGTGACCTCGTCGAAGACAGACTGGCTACATAGATTATGGGATCTCCTGGGGATGGAGAAACTGACGGTGGTGGTGTCCAACGGTATACCACAGTTTGATCAGATGTTAGGGCCATGCATACATTACCTTTCAGACGAATTCAGGAATGGACCAGCCAGACATACCTCCGGGTCCTACACCTCACACACTCTGAGCACA
Source organism: Pleurodeles waltl (assembly GCF_031143425.1). Lineage (NCBI taxonomy): Eukaryota > Metazoa > Chordata > Amphibia > Caudata > Salamandridae > Pleurodeles > Pleurodeles waltl. The sequence continues at coordinate 724,137,046 of NC_090445.1, forward strand.
CACATAATTGATTCATCAAAAGACTAAGGTCAGGGAGCTTACACTACAAATCCGCCTACACTACCTCTGCACTATTCACTGTCTGCTGAATCTTATATTATTCTTATAAAATAGAGGTCAATACCTCTCCCTAGTCACTCTCCTTTTTCATTTCTCATCGGTTTCCTTTCTATGGCTATGCTGCTGTAGTATTATTTTTTATTACCCCCACCAGTCACTGGTTGTAGGTGGGACGAAGTTTGCATTTTATGGCATAAAACTAATAAACACATTTAAATCATAAAATAGTGCGCTTATATCAAATGCGGCAGAGAAATACACCCATTGTGGTGGGGTGCATAGCCAACCGAAAACGGCACTGGATGCGAGCCTGTGACGCTCTCAGTTACGGCCCTCCTGGAGGCATTAATTCTGATCCCCAGGAGCCAGGCAGCAATGGATACGCGGTCCCAAGATACCGAACAGACCCACTGAGAACGAAAAAGACTGAACCGGACCAGCCCTGGGAGATCAGTGCCCGACACAGTAGCTGTGCCCACTTGAGGAGCGGGTCCAGATGTGCATGGCCCATGGCACATGGCTGGGCCACTGAGTGCAGGGGTGCGCACCGGGCCCGCAATAAGCCTGCAAGTGAGCCTGCGCTGAGGGGCCCCCTTTCTTCCTGCCTGGCAAGCCCACCTGCTGGACCCTCACAAAATAGTGGAAGGCTGGAGCTGAGCACCCTGAGTGCGGGGAGAGAGGACTGCCTGACATATGAGACCCCAAGATGGGGTGAGCAGCCCTGCCGGGGGCCTGACAACACACAATTTAGCACTAGGGCCTCCCATCTTAACCCTGGGTTGGCTGACAGAGTGGCCCTGCGGTGAGGAGAAGTCCCACATTGATCCCAGGCAGGCTTCTCTCAATGCACGCACACTTGAGGGACTGTACTGACAGCTGAGTGGAGTAGCCGCCTCTGCAGGAGGAGCTCTGCCAGCTGTTTGTACCGCGCTGCTGCCCAGGCACAGGGCAAGTCATAATTAGGTAGATGTGGTACCGCAAAGGGGTTTGTTCATCTGTTTGCTGTCCTGCCCAGTGGGAGACCCGCAGCCCAGGGGGACAGGTCAGATGCTGAGGGACCCCCACCTTTCCCCGGCCTCTTAGGGACTTATGCGGTACCAGACAGCCACACCTGGAGCTTGTGGGCATGCCGGCCCATGAGGAATGAGGAGCAGTGTCAGCAAACACCGACGAAAAGAACTGGACCATGGGTGGCAGAGACTGGTCTAACACAGGTGTCTGAACACCAACTGCGGCAAGGATTGAGGTGAGAGGGAGTTGCTCATGCCGGCTAGGGGATGCGGTTGGCCATTGAGGGGGGTTTGGTCTGCGCCTCAGCTCAGGCGCATCCCCCCAATGGTCTGAGAAGTTAGCTTTGTTGATGGGGTGAAGATGCCTAGCCGGCCTCCCTGGGGGCGGATAGTGGACCCTGGTGTAAGATGGTCCTTGTGCCATTTGCTACTGGAGGCAGTGATCCAGAGAGTGTTAACAACCGATCCCCTGTGCAAGATGGCACGCAATTAACAACCGTGGCCAAGCTTGCCACCCGCTATGCAGTGAGATCCGGAGATTAATTTGGCATCTGCCTATCCTGCATAGAGTAAATGATTAGAGGAGCACACCGTGCAATACTAGCAGCCATCAAGGACACCAAGTCAGCATTGGAGGGCGGTGGACGTAGACCTTGGTCTCCTGAGAACGAATCATAGCAAATTAGCAGACAAGGTGGGTGAAACAGAGATTGTGGTACAACAGATACAGCCCATGGTCAAGGACCACGATAAACAACTGCAAATACTGAGGCACGAAGTGCGGCAGATCAGAGAAATTGGAGAAAGCGAAGGGTCACTCCTGCTGCAATAATGTTCGAGTAGTGGACCTATCTGAATGCAGTGAGGGACCCTGTATAGAACTCTACATTGAAAACTGGCTCTTGAAGTAGGTCATGGACAGTAAGGCCTCCAAGTTCTTCACAACAGAGAGAGTCCACTGGGTGTCACGAGGCCCTTCGAAACTTAGGGCAACCCCTAGGACCTTGGTAGTCCGTCTTCTCAACTATCAAGATCGGGATGACATCCTCCAATGTGCCCGTGTGTACGGGCCCTGGCACTTGGATAGGAGATCAGTAAACATCTACCCTGACTACAACCAGACATTTCAGAGTCAGCAAGAAATGTTCATGGCCATGAAACAACAACTGTGGGCCCTAGACTTGAAATATGTGCTCCTCTCTCCTGCCAAACTTTGAGTGGTAGGCGAAGACCACACCCACTCTGCACCTCTGCTATGGAGGCTTGGACCTGGCTGGGGGGCAAGGGCTGTAGTCAGCCTTCTGGGTTGGAAACCCTGGAACAGGGAGGCTAGACTGTGCCCAGAACCAAACAGAAAGCCTGCCACTGATCAAAGGCAGCTCGTCGAAAGCACAATTGACAATAGAGCAGCCAAAGATAGTAGCAGAACTACAACACATGTGCATGATTCCTACGAGCAACAGACGGGCAGAGGTGGCACACACTTCCAAAGCACATCACGACTCATCCATAGACTCCCTGCACAGTGGAGAACATGGGAGTGGGCCGAAGGTGACTCCAATGACTGCGGACCTACTCGGGTGAAGGTGTGGAACTTGGTGGGTCTCCGAGCACTGACTGGGCTGGTATCTTAAATTCTGGTTAAGAGAACAGTCTCGCCTACAAGTTAACCTTTTTGATTACAATGTTGGGGCAACAGGCATCTCAGGTTTTGGAGAGGTGGGTAGTTTTAGCCAGCAGCAGAAGGTGAATGGGGGGTGGGAGTACTTGTGTTAAAGGCACTGGGTTTTATTTTTCGAGGACATGGACAAGACAATACGGGTTCTGAGGGGGCAGGACAGAAGGACACAGTGAGAAGTCAAGAGATTAATGGTGAGTAATGAGAGAGATGGCTCAGGCTGAGATTTGACCCTAAAAGATTCTCTTATGGAACATCAATGGCCTGGGGGATAAACTCAAGCAAAGAGTAGTGAAAAAGCGTTTGCTCCGACACAACCCCAAAATAGTCCTACTGCAGGAAACTTACCTGCTTGGTAATAATTGTGGATTTCTGGGTACAGGCAAGTACATATTGCTGGTGCAAGCAGGATTTATGAGACGATCCAGTGGAGTGGGGATCCTGGCTCATCAATCCCTGCCACTGGTGGGCGCTACAGGGAGATATGGACAGTGACGAGATTGGACAAAAGGTTAAGACCTGACACAATACCAGACACTTTAGTAGAAGTCATGGGCCCGGATCATTTGTGGTGGGCGACGAACCCTGGAAAACGTCAGTACTCAAATGCAGCCACATCCCTGGGGGCTATGTTCCAACTGGACTACTTATTAGTGCCTAAACACCAGATGAGTAGATTCTCTGGTGCCACCATCCTTCCCCAGGGCATCTCGGACCATTCACCCCTGCTCACTGTGGTCCAAATAGGCATACCTAGCCGGACAGACCCATGTAGGCTCGATGCATGGGAACTAAAGGACAGGGAAATCAAAATTATGGGGTCTACGGTGACCACAAATATTTTGCAGAGAACAAAGGTTCCATCCAGTCCGCAGCCGACCTGTGGGAGGACTACAAGGTGGTCCGCGGAGTCAGCTAATTGCCCAAAGGGTGGGCTTGAGAAAGGATAGAGAAAAGGAGCTGTTAGACCTGGCATCCTTAGGGTAGTCTTACCCAGGCATTTTGCCTTTACTTCCTGTTTTTGTTCCTGTATGTTTTTGATGGCCTTAGGACTCTTTACAACTGCTAATCAGTGCTCAAGTGCATGTGCTTCTCCCCTACAAACATAGAAACATTGGTATACTCACAATTGGCATATTCAATTTACCTGTAAGTCCCTTATAGAGTTTTAAGTCATACACCCAGGGCCTGTAAATTAAATGCCACTAGTTCGGCTGGAGCACCGATTGTGCCTGTAGGAAGCCGGCCTGCTGTGTGGTGAGCACCTATGGTGTTATCACCTCATACCAGATCCAGGTATCCCCTATTAATGAGGTGTAGTCAGTGTCTATGAAGCCAGGCTCTCTAGAGGTGGCTGAGGATGGGTAGCCAATACTTATCTAGGAGACATGTAAAGCTTATGCAATACCACTGTAGTCACACAGCTCTTACATGAAAGAGTCACAGAGTGTCACAAAAATAAAGGTACTTTATTATGGTAACACAAATACTAAAATACTGTTTAGGCAACACTCTACAAGCAGGTGAGTAAACACTATTCTATACACATTAGTAATCAGGAATGGGCATAGAAAGCGATACAAAACAGGGAAATAACAGTAACTAATAGAGACCCTACGGGGAGACCAAACCATATACTAAGTAAATGGAATGCGAGAAGCAGGCCCCCACCCAAGGAAGTGGAATCTGTGTAGGGGAGCTAGAGGAACTAGGAACCCCAAAAGGTAAGTACCAGAGTGCCCCCCCAGCGACCAGGAGAGTTAAGTATCTGTTTTTTCCCCAAACCCACAGGTAAACTTTGTAAAAGGATTGTGCAAGACTCAATCAAGACTGGAAGAAACAGAAGATGGATCCTGACAGAAAAGGACCTGCAAATGAAGGGTACCAAGTTTAGTTCCAGTTGGAGTGTCCAGTTGGGGCAGGAGCCACTGCCCACCCTTCTGGAGATTCAGGGCCAGGTCAACAGTGAAGACCAGGAGTCGACTATGCAGCACAGGAGCAGAAGAAGAGTTCCAGAAGTGATGCAGCCGATGTCTTATGTCGGAAGAAAAGTTGCAGTCTGTCAATGGTGTGGAAAAACCACCAAAAAGCATCAGCAAAGGCAAGAGTTGCAAAGCTGGTGGGGACAAGGAAGGTCCAAGGGGACTCAACACAAGGAGGGGAGTCCCAGGCCACCCTCAGCAGTGAGGAGAGACAGACGACAAGAATGCAGCCCCCACAGGCAACTCACAGGCAGCAAGCACAGAAGTTGCTGAAAGGCCCACTCAGAACACAGAGAGGAGTCCCACGTCGCTGGAGCAGCAGACGGGAGACTGTGCTTTGCAGGGAAGAGTGCTGGAGGCCAGGGCTACACGGAGCCTGAGGATCCATTGAAAGAAGAGCAAACAAGCCTTGGCAGCTGCAAGAGTTGCGGTGCACAAGGGGACCGTCAGGCAAGGAGAGGCAAAGACTCACCACCTCCTAAGTTGGACAGCTGGTAGAGGGGACCACTCTAGATCACCACCTGTGTTGCAGGATCCACGTAGAGTTGCAGGAGAGAGGATCCACGTGGCTGGTCGTCATTGCAGTTGGTCCTCTGGATACAGTAGAGTGACTCCTTCACTCCAAGGGAGATTCCTTCTTGCTTCTTGGTGCAGACTGAAGACTTGCCGCCTTCAACGGATGCACAGCTAGGGAAATGCTGCAGTTTCTGGAAGGAACCAGGGAAACAATGTTGAAGGGTGAAGTCTTCGCTGGAGCTGCAGACTGTAGGTTCCTGTGAAGTCCACTTGCAGTTCCAGTGGTCAGAAGTCGAAGTAAACATTGCAGAGGAGTCCTGCTGGAATTTTGAATGTTGAATCTGAAGACTCACCCAAGAGGGATACCCTGAATAGCCCTACAAGAGGGATTGGTCACCTAGAAGGGTGACCACCTATCAGGAGGGGGCTGTGAGGTCACCCACCTGACCTGGCTACTCATATGCTCCCAGGGGCCTCTACCCACCTTGGATTCAAGATGGCAGAATCAAGTGGCCACCTGGAGGAGCTCTGGGCACCACCACTGGGGTGGTGATGGACAGGGGAGTGGTTACTCCCCTTTCTATTGTCCAGTTTTGCACCAGAGCAGGGATTGAGGGGCCCTAGACTGGTGCAAACCGGTTTATGCAAGGAGGGGACCAAATGTGCCCTTCGAAGAATACCAGTGGCTTAGAGAGGCTATCCCTCCCAAGCCATGTAACACCTATTTCCAAAGGGAGAGGGTGTTGCCTCCCTCTCCCAAAGGAAATCTTTTGCTCTGCCTTCCTGGGCTTGAGCTGGTCAAGCAGCGGGAAGCCAGAAATCTGTCTGTAGGAAAAACCCTGCAAACTGGTAGGAGCAAAGCTGGGGGCCCTCTTAGGAATCATACAACCAATTCTGGCAACAGTATTGGGGTAAGATTCTGACTTGTTTGATACCAAACATGCCCAGGTTCGGAGTTACCTATGTCCAGTACATGAGTAAAATGGCTTCCCCACACTCACGAAGTCCAGGAAAATTGAGCTGGAGTTTGTGGGGTCACCTCTACTCATGCAGGGGTGCGTCCACATACAGGTACTTGCACCCTGCCCTCTGGGCTAGGAGGGCCTGCTATAGGGGTGACTAATAGTGATCTGGTGCAGTGACCTGTAGTGAAAGGGTGCATGGACCTTTTCATGTAGGCTGCAATACCAGGCCTGCAGACACATTTCGCAAGGCCTCCCATGGGTGGAATAATACATGCTGCAGTCCATGGCGAACCCCTGGTTCCCCAATGCCCTGGTTACCTGGGTACCATATACTAGGGGCTTACATGGGGGCACCAGTAAGCCAATTGTGGGGTGTACAATGTCAGGGACAACGAAATGTAGAGGGAGAGATCACAGTCACTGGGGTCTTGGTTGGCAAAAACACACTAACAGCAGTCAAAAAGTGGGGTGACCATGCCAAAAAGAGGCTACTTTCCTACGGGGCCACCCACCTAAGTAGTCCCATAAACCTGTCTCAGGCCTGCCACTGCAGAGCCTGCGTGCGCAGTCCCACTGTCACCCCAACTTTGTACTGTATATGAATAGAACAGCAGGACGTGTACCTCACTGTTTCAATGTCCTGGTAATGAAAAACCCCTCAAGTTCTTTTTCATAATTGTGAGGCCCACCCCTCTCATACGCAAGCATTAGGAATTCTTTATTAATAGCCTTAAGTTGTAATTCCTGATCTGAGAGGAGTGGCTGGGTTATGTTTACTACCATTGGAATGGTAATAAATACTCTTTACTGGTAAGGTGGGATTTATAACTACTAGTCTAGAAATGCCAATTTTTTTAAGTGGATATGTCTGTGCAGTCACTGCCCTGTGAGCCTACAGCCTCCCTCCAATACACGTTTGGCTTGGCTGGTGTGACAGTTTCACTTGTGCATTCCCTTCAGACACCCACACCACAGGACACACAGCCATATCTGCATTCATCTGCATACTGATGGGTCTTTCTGGGGAAGGAGTGGGGAAGTTCTCACACCTGCATATCAAAGGGTAAGGGCTGGGTCCACACAAGAGAGTGGAGTACCTCCCATTGGCTGTCTGGAGCCAAGACTGACTTGAGAGGGGGATCTGCGCACTTCACAAGCCTCATTTGTTAATCATTCATCACATCAAAGGCACTTTTTTGTATAAGTAGTGGGCCCCTTGACCCACTAGCCAGATCACCTCTGGACCAAGAAGGAACCCTGCTGCAATAACAGTTGCTGTGCTAGGAGGACTGCCACTTTGCTGGGATTTGACTGTTTTAGGTACTGCTACCAGACTCTGCTGAGCTGCCCTTTGCCTGCTGACCGCTGCCTAGTATCATCCAACCTTCAAGTCCTACCAGGCAGTCTCCAGGGCTTTGCCTGCGTGCCCTGTCTTTGTTAACCACCAATTGGGAAGCCAAGGAGCCGTCACTCTCTGCAGGTGCCCCCTCCTTATTGTGCCCGGCTCCTAAGAATCACTGAGTGGTCCCTGCACCCTTTCCGGAACCGCCACTTTCTAATCCCTCACCACAAGGCCGCTGCCGCCAGGAGGGCATTGCGGTCATGCAGACGCACTAGGACTGCAGACATGGGGAAGCTGTCTCTGTCCTCTCTGGTGCCCCAGACTCCCCGAGAATCGACGAGTCTGAGACCAGGCGGCCCGAGAGGAGTCTCCACAGCAGTATCCCTGGCGGCCTGCTCACGCCTACATAGGAGTGCTGAGCACAGGTACCATCTACGTGGGGATGCTGCCTGTGGCCCCGTGGGAACCCCCACTCACCGGGACTGGTGAGCCTGGGACCGGGCAGCACCCTCGGAGATCCGCTGCTCTCCCTGGTACCTGTTGCATTGCTGCACCAGCCAGCCTTCCTCACGGGGCGCACATTAAAACCTGCCTGCGATCTTCATTACAATGGAAATGACAGGCCTGAGACCAGGGGCCCCTGAGAAATTTGCCGCTCTCCCCGCCCCCGGGGTACTCGCTGCACTAGCCAGCTTTCCTCACAAAGTGAGCAGGAAGCATCCCCCCAACTTCATCAGACACACCACTCCCTGCATCTCAATGGGGGTGATCCGGACCGGGGGGTTACCGTATTCCTTATAAACAAGGCGCCTCTTCATTTTTGTGGACCTCGCGCCCAGCGCATAGCAGGTATTGCATACCCCTGCCTACGGCGCCGGGAGAGTTAACTGCTCACTGTACCTAATGAAAATGTGCTCTTTATTGTTATGCACCTTTTTTTGACATATAAATAAAGATTGTCTATTGTTTTCTAAAAACATTGTGTGGAGTCTTGTTGTGGTTCCTACAGGGGAATGCTATTAGGGGGATTGTGCACATAATTTACACAAGGCCTTCTATGTTTAGCCTGCCTGGTCTGCACCAAGCTACTAGAGAGTGAGCACAGGTTAGCCTAACTTGTGTTTCTGACTTGCCCTGACTAGAGTGAATGGGTTCTACATGGCTGAGGAACATAACCCAGCCAACCAGAAGCCCCATTTCTAACAGGAGTGCTGAAATCTTGAGCAGAAACTGCTGCAACAGGAGGCTGGAAACTGCTGCAACAGGAGGCTGGAAACTGCTGCAATAGGAGGCCAGAAACTGCTGCAACAGGAGGCCAGAAACTGCTGCAACAGGAGGCCGAACATGTGGCCACAGACAGGGTCCACAGGGTGGAAAGCAGGGCAGAGGTGGATTAGAGGGATTAGGATGGAAGAGATGGTGCTGTGGGAAACTCCCCAAGTTATTGCTAGGGCATTTGTGGCCTGTCTAGAGTAACTCCGGCCTCACCTGATTGGGAAGACTTGGAGGCCTTCGTTGGGGACCTTCCAGCCCTTATCCTGGATTAGCCTAAAATACAAAGACCCTATGGCAAGAGTCAGAGTTAATAGGATCCTCTCAGAACGCTTCAGACTGTCCAGGAGACCCAGGAAGAGCTGGCCACTCTCACCCCTACTTTTTGAGGTCGCTCTTGAATCCCTGGCATCATGGATTTGGATAGACACACAAATAAGTGGCCTTCAGTGGCCTTCAGTGGGACCCATGCTGGAAAGATGATGACTCACTATATGCTGATATCTCGCAGAACCCCCCCACACTGTGCTGAGAATACTGAGCATCTTGACAACTTTTGTGTCCTATGTGGTGTTCTGCATTAATTGACATAATTCAGTGGCCTTTTCCATGGGACTAGGGGCCCCGACCTAGGTCAGGGATTGCCCATTCAGATAGGTGACCCAGGGATTCCGATATTTGGGTATATTTGGAACTCTGAACCAAGAATAGTATCTGCAGAAGAACCTAGTGCAAATTCTATAGGCCTATCGCAAAGACATGGAGGGATGGAGGAAACCCCCGTTATCACTCTTGGGCCAAGCAGCCCTTTATAAGATGAACTATTTACCCAAACTCCTTTACATTCTGCGGAATACCCCCATCCCGGTTCTGGGTACCTTCTTCCACACGGTGGATATTATCACAAGAGTGCTGCTGTGGGACACGGGATACTGAGAATTGCTGCCTCGCTACTGACAAGACGCCACACAGAGAGAGGTATTGCCCACCCGAATCTCTGGCTCTACTATTGAGCCATGCAACTGCTAACTGTTAACGACTGGGCCTTCTCATTCCACCAGGAATCCTCCCTGTGAGAGGACCATTCTGCTATGTCCCCGGAGGGATACTGAAGTATTGTGTCCATAAATAAAGGAAAAGGCCGTATTAGGTTGACGAAAGTAGTTTTATTTCACTGCAGAGGCCCCATCCAGCTCCACCCACTGCCAGCTTCTCCTCGCGCCTCTCCTTCTCCGTCTATCGTCCGCTGGATTCCACTCTTACCATTCTAAGTTCTACAAGCTATGACATACCACACACCTCCCCCCTTTACAAACCAAGAGAACGAGAAAAAAAAAAAAAAAAACAAGGAAGGGAGGGAATAGAGACAAAAAAAAAAAACACAGTATACATATAAAAGTTAATTCCACACATTTTTACATTTGAGTACAACCACACGATTTAGATTCCACATCTTGGAATCCTCCGTTCTTACTGCGTTGTTGAACAGCTTCACTACCCTTACAGGTTTGGCTTTATCTGCGTTTCTCCCTTTAGCCATAGGCTTGCGAATCAAAACCCAATCTCCAACTTTAACTTTGGTTACGCGAGATGACTTCCTGTGATCAAAATATTCCTTACGAGCTTTTATTTTTTCCTTTTCATCTCGTCTCCAACACTCATCTGACACCACCACCCAAGTCCTTGCTTCCATATCATTCACCCACCTAGGTGACACCAATGTATTGGGATGTCTAGCTCTGAGTAATTCAAAAGGTGTTTTACCAGTAATGGCGTGAGTTGAGACTCTGTATGCTTCAACCCTCTTAATCACTTCTTTCTTCCAGTTCAATCCACTAACTTTAGCCAAAGCTATGGTCTCCTTCAACATCCTATTAAATCGTTCCACCATGCCGTTGGTTTCGGGGTCGTATAGCGCACACTTCCTATGAATTATAGCACAGTCTGCCAAATATTGCTCCATTTCCCTCGATACCAATTGTACCCCATTGTCAGTGACAATGCTCTTAGGCATCCCTTCTCTCCCAAACACTTCCTTAAGAAAACCAATTACCTGTTTAGTCTCAATGTTCCTGGTAAATCTAATCTCCAGCCACCTGGAAAACAGATAAACTAGTACCAACAGATACATTTCACAACCTTCCCCACGGACAGGCCCCAGAATGTCCAAGGCAACCTCCTCCCACGGCTGAGTGGGGCGTTCCCTTATCTCCATAGTTCGAACCCTGGGTTTCACAATCTTATCGCTCATAACACATTGCATACATTCTCTGATTGACCTTTCCACCTGAGTCCATACCTGGCCACCGATAAGTCAAACGCAATCTCCCTTTGGTCTTGGACATTCCTTGATGACCCGAGTGAGCAAGAGAAATAAGTTCCTGCCTCAATGTGGTGGGGGGACCTAAATTTGTATCTCTGAATAGAAACCCATCATTACTAGACAACTCACCTCTCATCTTTGTGTTTCACTACTCCCTTCATTCCTGTTTTTCCAACCTTCCTTTATTAAAGACAACACTTCCATCATCGTGCTATCGGACTCACATTCTCACCGCCATCTTTCCTTTGTCACAACACTTTCATCAAATCCAATCTCCTCAATCTCACACACCATTTTGGCATCCCAATCCACTTCTCTCTCTCCTTCCAATTCACCTGCCAGCACTAATCTTGATAGCGTGTCCGCTACCTTATTTTGTGCACCTGGAATATACTTTATATCGAAATCAAAATCTTGTAGAGACACCACCCATTTTGTGATTCTGCTAGACACCGCATCCACCCCTTTCTTTTTATAAATTTCACAAAGGGGCTTATGATCAGTCCTTACCTCGAATTTGTTTCCCCACAACAAATTCTTAATTCCAATGAACAGCGAGCACCTCTCTCTCAATAACACTATAGTTCAACTCTGCATCCCTTAAAGCTTGTGACAAAAATAGTACTACTTGTTCATCCTTTTGGCCACCCTGTTGTAACACCGCCCCTAACCCTTTTGCACTTGCATCCGTTATTAAGGCCGAGGGCAGATTGGGGTTAAAATTTCTCAATTTGGGAGCTTTAACCAATTTCTCTTTTATCTCTCCAAATTCATTTTCACACTCTTCACTCCACACAAATTCCACTCCTTTCCTTAACAACTTTCTCATACTCACACACCTTTATGCAAAGCCCCTCACAAATTTACTGTAATATTCAGCCATACCTAAAAATTTCATAAGTTCTTCCTTATTTGATGGTGATTGTAACTTGTCAATCGCATCTACTAGCTCCTTTTTCAGGGATATGCCTTCACCAGTTACCGTATGACCCAAATATTCTATAGATTTGCTACAAAACCTACACTTCTCCATCTTGACAATCAACCCAAATTCTCCCAACCTTTTTAACACACTAACAACCCTATTTTCATGCTGAACCTCATCTTTCCCAAATACCAAAACATCGTCTTAATACACCCTCACACCAACAAGAGCTTTCAATACTTTTTCCATAACCTGTTGGAATACAGAGGCCGCAGACACTAAACCAAATGGTAGTCTGGTATACCTAAAAGTGCCAAATGGCGTGATGAATGCAGTGAGATCCTTAGATTCTTCAGTCAACCTAATCTGATGATATGCTGATGTTAAATCTATAGTAGAAAACACCTTTGCACCTTGCAGAAGTAACAACATATCAGAAATATTGGGTATGGGATACCTATCCACAATCACATTCTTATTCAGTTCTCTTAGGTCCACACATAAGCGTAGACTCCCATTCGGCTTTCTGTCTACAACTACAGGCGCCAACCATTCAGTTCCTTCAACTTCTTCTATGACTCCTTCCTTCTGCAGCCTCTCCAGTTCCAATTTCATGTCTCCACGTAAGGCTACAGGTACTCCACAAAAACTTTGCTGCATACAGGCTTCGCACCTTCCTTCAGACGAATATGATGATCATAGTGTTGGAGACATCCCAATTTCTCTCGAAATACCAAAGGACCTGTTGCCTTTAATCTCATAACAAAGTCATCTTTGTGCACGAGTTTTTGGATTAATAGACATTCCTTGATCCACAATTGTGTTGAAAATGATTTGATCCTTTACCCTCACAGGGGGATCACTATTGGGATCGAGAATCACTCCCAAGTCTTTCTGATGGAACCAACTGAGCACGCTGTCTCCTTTCTTAGAGACGTAAATCTTTGCATTAATGAATTTACGTTTGAACTCAAGCAAACCCCAAAAGTATCCATGGAGCTTAATGGGTTCACCACCATAGGCAATAGGTGTGATATCCGGTTTGAACAACTTAACTCTGTTCCTTAGTTTTCCCATATAGAACTCCATCGAAACAATCGTGATCTTTGCTCCTGAATCAAATAACACTCTGGTTCTTTCCCCATCTACCATGACTTCATCAATTGGACCTTTCCTTCCTTTGTGTCCTTCTCCTTCGACTTGTAGGATTATTTGACCACACTCAAAGTCATTGCTTTCCCCTATCTCCAACTCGTTTTTAACTTCAAAAACATTGCCTTTCCCACTTCTCGTTCTGCACACACTGGAGTAATGGCCTTTTTTCTTACACAAATTGCATGTCACCTTTATAGCCAGACAGTTTTTGTTGTTGGCCATGTAACCATGTCTGCCACAACGAAAACACTTCCCTTGAAAAGTATTTTTTTTTCTTTTTTATAAGTCTGTCCTTCTGGTCTTTCTTTTTTTCCTGTGAGATTCTGGATTATATGTACGGTATCATTTTTGCATTCCTCCTTTTTGATGGTTTCTACACATCTGAGAGAATGTTCAATTTTCTTTGCCAAAATCAATACTTCCTCTAGTGATGGATCATCTTTTTGCCAAATTTCATCTCTTACTCTTTCTATGTTACAGCCTAACATAAATTGATCTCTGATTCTTTCCTCTGTCAAAGTTCCAAATTTACAAGATGAGGCTAATTTCCTTAGCGCTGTAACATATCCCTCCACAGATTCATTTTCCTCTTGGTTTTGCCTTCCAAAGTGATATCTCTCAAGTATTGTGCTAACTTTGGGAATATAATGTCTGTCCAATTTTTCTATACACGTTTCATATTCATTTAGATCTTCATTAGTTATGTCTGGAAGATTATCGAATACCTCCTGTCCTTCAGAACCTAGGCAATGTAAGAGTAAAGCAGTTTTTCTTTCCACACTAAGAGATGCACCACAGACTTTGGAATATCTTTCAAAGACCTTTTTCCACTTTTGCATTTTAAAGGTGGATTTCCTGGTAAAGCTAGGAAAAGGGGGGGGGACGCAGTGACATTCTGCATTGTAATCACAATAATGGTCCATGCACAAAAACAAAGAAAGGAAAATTATTAAAAGTGTCTCTTCCTTATGGGTTGATGTAATTTAATTATATTCATTTTTACATTCGTCTTCGTGTTTATTTCTTACAAGTTTAAGTTATGGAAATATTTTATACACGGGAGAGGAATTTAGTGTCGTTCTTTGCGTCGTCAGGAGGACACTGTCAGCGTTGATATGGCAACTGAGTAAAAGCTGTACAAGTCCTCGCGTCTTCCGCTGTTTCAATCCTTCGCGTCGTCAGGAGGACGCTGTCAGCGTTGGTATGGTAACTCGCACACGTGCGAGTATGCGAGTCAAGCGCATGTTTAAAATAAACACAGCTGAGCGGGTGAGCGATATGGGTTGTCACGGAAACACAGACAGAGCAGCTGTAACGTGGTTCTAGTCAGTTTCCATGGAAACGCTCGTCGAGAGAAAACATTATTTCATAGATATTAATTGTTCCTTTTGAAACAACAGTATTGAATAAAATAGTTTGGTTTGTTGTTCACGCAGGTCGCTCACCTCTCCGTTGCACATGTGCGATCGTAATCCTGATGAGGCCTCTGTGTTCAGTGAATATAAAGCAGGCGGGGAAAAAATCATCCCATCCTCGTCGCCAGTGAAGTATTGTGTCCATAACTAAAGGAAAAGGCCGTATTAGGTTGACGAAAGTAGTTCTATTTCACTATAGAGGCCCCATCCAGCTCCACCAACTGCCAGCTTCTCCTCTCTCCTCTCCTTCTCCGTCTATCGTCCGCTGGATTCCACTCTTACCATTCTAAGGTCTACAAGCTATGACATACCACAGAATACCTCTGTTGACTTTATGGAGAAATAGGGCTGTCTCCCCTCCCTTTCCCCACAGAGACGGTGACCAACATTTGGAAGGAGGAGACGTACACTGGGGTGGTGAGGCAGACTGACACTGCAGCCCCACTTTGGGACTCTGACCTCCTTTGTGACCTACGAGATATTGTGGGCCATCAAAAATGGGACCTGCTGGGGATCTCCACACCAGGTGCAGTGATTCAGTTTATTGACTCGTGAACTGAAAATGAATTGTCAGAGAATCAATTCTTGAGCTACCAACAAATGCGATTCATACTAAGCAAATGTGAGGTCCTACGGGAGGAGGTGGAAGAGGAATCCCTACTGGAATATAGAGCTTTTGGTTCCCGCTTACAAGCCGTGTGGTGTCCAGGATCTACTCCACACTCTTGAGCAACAGTCTTCCATCACTTGATCCTCAGAGAAAGGTGGGAGCGAGATTTGGGTAGACTGGAGGATGACGACTGGGGGCAGGCTTGTGGGTATCCTAGAGAAGTCGCAATTCAGGCGAGTTTCCGCCTGATCTAGCTGAAAATCCTGCATAGTGCATACTTCACTCGGGACTGCCTGTTCCGCATGGGTCGGGCAACAGATGAACACTGCCTACGGAGCTGCAGAATGAAGGGCACCCTGCTGCACACACTTGGGAATGTCTGAAAAGCGGGGCCTACAGGATTTGGTAGGTCATCAGAAGCTTTAGGCTGCAAAGTGAGACTTACACCACAACTAATTTCACAGGGCATTTGGGGAGAACAAACTGTAGACCGCTTCACCCAAATATTTTGCAACATGGCCCTGATGGTGGCCTGAAGGGATATCCTGAGGCACTGGGGGACATCCACACTGCCTACCATACAAAAGTGGAAGGAAGGCATGGATTGGGGCATGAGGACAGAAAACAATAGTGTACCAGGCAATAGATTTCCCATGAAAAGTCCAAAAGATCTGGGGTCCCTGTAAAGAGGTTGCTAATAGATAAAGGGTGGAATGGGCTTGAGCCTCAGGTTATAATGGTAGATTCCTATGTTGATGTAAACAATAATAAGGGAAAAGCTATGACTGTTGCACTGATGTCCTATTCTGGCCCCACTTTCGAGCAGACATAGGTAATAATGGAAGTATGTTTTGCTTGCATATCCTTGACAGTTTGGGGGAGGGTTGTTATACTGTTTCTCTGCAAAAATTGAATGAAGAAACATTTTTTAAAAATGCATGCGTAATCTTTTGTACTCATCCTGATGCTGGATGAATACCGCAAGAGCACACCCTTCAGACTCATGAACAAAAAGGTGAAAGTCTTTAGAGTAGCTATGCAGATAAATACTATTAAGTCCTGAAGCAAGAGATTCGCAGAGAACTTGCCAAATGGCAAGAAGATACGTTCATAGGCCGCTATACAAGACAATGGCTCAGATGTACCCCTGTGGGTAAGAGCCAATAATGGCTTTGCCAATAGCGAAAATCCAATGACAGCAGTAGCCAGCCATTCCTAAAACATATGTATTTGTTTTTGTCTGTTTAGAGGTGGTACAGCCAAATTTATTTTATGCACTCTGTGTCCAACTGTCTCTGCCCTTTCTACAAAAGATGTTCCAAGTATAAACCCTCTTGTTGAACAAATTTAATCTGATCAGGAAACACCTTGTTCCCCCTGACAGCTAAGAAATCCAGCAAATTTACAGTATCTGTTGTGCAGTCTTCTCTCATAATGCTGGGCAATAACAAATCATTCAATGCGTACCTTAACATATAAAAGTATACAATTATTTTATCCTTCAAATACCAAACTGTCAATATACCCCCATGGAGCCTGTGCGAAATAATAATAATTGCGTAGGTTATCTCAACATTAGTTCTAATTCAGTCCTTTTGTCTAGTGCATCAGACAAATATGTCTGCCTATCTGCACCTTCTGCATTCTGATCAGTATTTTGTTCTTCCGTTTACTGTTCTTATTGTCGCAGCAAATGTACTACTTTAAATCCTGAGTGAAGTGTTGTAGTTGGACAATGTTAATGCCTATTCCATAAACTCACCCCTACTTGTGTCTAACAGGGGCACTACTGCCTTTGTATCTTGTCCCTTTTGTACAAAATCTTTCTTTTCTGCCAGGTCCTGTTATCGACAGGCTGCATCATGCACCTCTTCCATCATCTCCCTTTCATATTTCCTTGCTTTCCCAAAAGTATCTCTTGACTCAGTCCACTGTCTCCCTCTTGCATAATGTTTCTATGCATGAAATGCCTCCCACTGTAATAACTTTACCTTCTTTCCTGTCACATTCTCTCAAACAATCTTCTAAATAGTCAGTTCTACTTTCCTAAATGACCCCCATTTTGTCCCCTGTCTGTGTGGATCTTTGCATGTGATGTAGACCTGAGGTTTGTTTCAGAGATCTACTCTGCAAAACCTAGTCAGGCTGGTCTTACATGATCTACAATGGCTGTGCAAGACTGTAGAGGAAACCAAGCCTCATTCTTTGCATGTAACTGATGGGATTATATCTTGTGTCTCCCCAGGGAACTCTTTTGTCTGAGCTGCTGGGAACTAAGTCCGATGTAGCAGGTGCGCTTCTTAAGACAGCTGGAATAACCAGGCCCTCGATACAAAAGAACAAATGTCCAGGTGGATCTCCAGTCAGTACAATCAGAGTCACAGCACCATTTGTGAAAGCACAATTTCTAAAGAGACAAACAATTGTGCACATCCGTGGTATAATAAAAGGCGAAGTTTATTTGCCCAGCTCGAGCGTGAACTCGCAGCAATAAACTGCAGAGAGTTCTGCCTGGCTGGGGTTACATTGAGCTTTGTATACATGAGTAAATACATATGAGTACATTAGAAGAGTTAAATCATCTACTACTTGCATCTATAAAGGTAACTCTTATTGGACACTTGAGAGCACCAATTTAATCAGTTATGTGGCTTGGCAGTAAATCTGTTGCCTACAGCTAATCAGATTTTTTAGTTTTCAAGGCCTCAATCAAGCATTCCCAAGATAAAGCAGATTTTAGGTGCCTGTTCTGGCATTCTTTCAGTAATTTGACAGTGGAAACTTGTTCAATCGAATGAACCCACCCACGTTCTGCATCTGCATCCTGATAATTGCAAGTGAGTAATGGAAACTTTACTAGTTTCTGCCTAAACTACTAATGGAAAAGCAACCCCCAAGCAGATACAGAATGAAGGGTCAGTCTAAGAATGTTCAAACAAAGTTCAAGGAATCATTAATTCATACATCAGCACACTTATCTTAATCTCTAAAGTCCAAGTTAAAGTAAAAAACTATTTTTTCCAAGGTTGCATATCGGGGCTGAGCCCACGTCTCACCCGCACCAGTGTCTTAACAAGAGACAAGCAGAAAGTGGAAACTCACAAGTTTCCAAGCAAACTTTTTAAGAACACAAGCAAATTACAAAAGGGTACTCTTGAACCAGTTTCAAAATGGTTGAACGATGATTCATTTACATATGTTCTCTTTTGACTTTTCCATTGATTAAAGGTTGCCAGGACACAAATGATATGCACACAGTACAGTTAACACTGAATGACACAGACCAAATGTTTTCTTGCATTTTCCCACTTGACTGGATTATGGAAGAAGTACAGGAAAAAAAAACTTTGAAGATGTCGACTGGACCAAAATTAAAGCTGATGGTCATGTGTCTTGGTTATATTGCAAGAATTAGTGGACTGTAAGAGACTAGATGGAACAAAATTGAACAACCGTAAACAAGAAAAGGACTAAAATATAGCAGCCTTCTTCTCCCGAAATAAAAAAATGTTCTCTGCCCAAAGTGGGATTGATGCTGCTGACAAGAGGGCCTAACAAGTCCCGTCTAGTTGTTTTGTAAATGGCCTCCAAGATTATTATTCCATACCTATAAGCCAGCATGGGGAGTAATGCCACCAGCAGAAGTATTGGCCATTGCTCAATACTACGCTGAGAGACAGGCACAGGAAGAACAGAATAAGGATAAGAAACACAAGAAGTTAAAGAGTGAAGTGTTGTTCTAGCAACCACAGCAAGGAAGGGGCTGATCCACATTCCTGGGACAACAGGGTCGGGGGAACAAGGATATTCTCTGCACCAATGTACAGACCACAGAATAACCAAACAGATAATGGGTGCCACAATTGGAAAGACCCTAATCAAAGAATTACAGAGTGCCCATTTCTACAGAAAACTAACAGAGGGCGCTCCATGTCAGAAGGAAACGCTCAAGGGAGATACAGAAATTCTTTTAACAGAAGGTCACAACAACATAATGATATGCCCAAACATTGGCCCCTATGCCGAATTATATGCTAACACCACCAAGGACATCACTTACTGGGGACACCAACAAAACTACTTTGACAGACAGGCTAACGGATCCCAGAAGGTAACTGTCCCTTTGCATGATTATGATTCTCCCCAATATGGCGGCCCGGGAGGGAGCGAGAAACAGGTGGAAATTCCAGTGGATCCAAGGAGCCTATACATTGAAGCGATGGTACAAGGGCAGAAGGTGAAATTGCTCCTGGACACTAGGGCCGCAAATTCCTCTATTTCTCAGAAAAGTACCCCACATGCATCCATCGAGGGAAAATATCATACATCTGTGTGATTTTCTCATTAATGGACCTGTGCACAGTCCCATCCCCGCCCCACTGACATATACAATTGACCCAGTAACTGATAAACATTGTTTCGTATTGACAGACAAATGTGCCCTTGACTTGTTGGGCATTTATTTACTTCAAAAATCACCCACAAAAATAAAATGCACCACTGATGGCATATATCTTGAATTTAACAACAACTCTCCTTTCCCCACTAATGTCTACTTCACCCAAACTACAGTACATGAATGAGTGTTTGACCAAGTAGACAACAATTTTTGGGCCTCTGGTAAGAACGATGTGGAACGTATGACAACAGCACTTGTACAAATAACAGTGAAACAAAATGTTCCACTCCCATGAGAGCCACAGTACAAAATATCACCACAAGGAAGATGTCTGGAAGTTTATGGTTGACCTCAAAGAGAGTAACAAAAAAGTTAAGCCGTGTTTCCCTGTGGTACTTAATGTTGCTACCATGCTGGATGATATTCCTCCTGATGCATGTTACTTCTTCGTCACGGATTTGAAAAATGCTTTCTTTTTTATTCCCTTGCATGAAGACTCACAATACCTATTCAGTTTTTTATTTAACAATCGCTCTTACCGTTTTACACACATTCCACAAGGCTACACAGAAAGCCCCTTCATTTATTCACAGGCACTAAAAGCACACCTTTTAGTTGACACCAATCACCACTCTCATTCAGTACAAAGATGACATACTATTGGCCAGCACCAGGAAACAGACTGCACTCTTAACAACTTTGCATTATTACATTTCCTTGCTACCCATGTCTACAAGTTATCCCCCACTAAACTGAAATCTGTTCAAAAGGAGGTTCCCTATTTAGGACACTTCCTGTCAAAGGGGTAAAGGAGACTTGACCCTCAAAGAGTGAAAGCTATACTGGTTATTCAACCCCTTACAACTTAACAACAAGTACGAGACTGCTCGGGTATGGCAGGTTTTTGCAGACAATGAATCCCTAACTTTTCCCTTCTTTCAAAACCCTTGCTAAATCTCACACCTCACAACACCCCACAACCATTACCACGGTTAACTGAACATTAGAATACTTTTCTGCAAATCAAACAGGCACTCTGTGATGCTCCTGCTCTTGGAATGCCTGACTATACTAAAGAATTGTATCTTTTTGTACATGAACAAGATGGGGCACACTAGCTGTTCTTACACAACAAAAGGGCGACAGGGAAATACCTTGTGCTTATTTTTACACCACCTTAGAGATGGCTGCTTGAGGCGTACCAGCATGCCAGCGTGCAACTGAAGCAGCAGCTGTTTCCCTAAAACAAGCAAAAATACTGATTCTTGGACACAAATTGCATCTGTATGTACCTCGCTCTGTAGATATGCAAATTCAACATTTGACAAATACCAGTCTAACACATTATGAGATATGTTTGTTCAGTCCTCATTTTACTATATGATGTAACACACTTAATCCAGTGGCCCGCTTGCCCCTTCACCAGAATGATACAGACACATTCCATGATTTGTATGGAGCTCAGAAGAACAGACCAAAGGGATAATACATTTACAGGACACACCAACTTAAGAAAAAGATTGTGACTTATGAGTTGATGGCGCTTGCTTTAAGCTCAAGGATGGGACAACTACTTTAGCCCATTACCACTTTACACAAAGTCACTGAAACTTGTAGATTATTAGAATTATCTGCACAAGCAGTTAAATTATTGGCATTAAAAAGAACCTGTGAGCTGAGCACTGGATTAACCATGAATATAAATATATACTGATAGCCAATTTGCATTTGGAGTTGTGCATAACTTTGACAGGCTTTGGGCAGAAAGAGGTTTCCTCACGAGTCTAGCAATAAAAATACAACATGGTACACTAATCGTTAATTTACTGAATGGTCTATCATTGCCAAAAAGAGTAGCTATCATTAAATGTAATGCACACAGGGGCGTGGCCGCCAGGACACGTCTCTAGCGCGCTCTGCCGTCCCTATCGCATCCTACAGGGATCCTAGGTGCCAGACGGCAGTGCGCCCCCCACACCCCCTGCAAAAACAAGAAGCAGTGCCCTGATGGCAGCGGGTTCCTGCCCGCTTCTGGCCGCAGTTAGAGCTCCCGGTCGGTTGAAGTGCGGAGTCGGGCCTGGTCGGAAGGGCGCGACCAACGCTGGTGCAGTAGGCCTATTGCGGCCTTCTCCTGCGGGTGCGGCTGCCGGCCGGCCTCGGATAGGGTGGCTGGTGTGCACGGGGGGCTAGTTGGGGATGTCCCCCCTGGAGTCGGCAGGGCGGAAGACTAGAGCCAGGGCGGGCGTTTGCGTCAGCTTGCCCCGTAACGCAGTTGCGAGGTGGAGGCGGAGGGGGGCACGTTTGCTACCTCTCTGGATTACCAGCCAGCATATTGCTCCCCAAATATACAGAGGATCAGACCTGCACGGTGTCGGTGAGGTGCAGGGACAGGAGTGGAGGTGGTGCATGGCCCATGGCGTACCGCTCTGCAGAGCTCTCTGGTGAGAGGCGACGAGGGACGCCGATCTGGGGCCCGATGGGTGGCTCTGCTGCAACAGAGAGGTGTTCGTTTTTTGTGCTTTTGGAGTTTGGCAGAGGTGTGTAGGACTGGAAACTGTGATCCTGACCCACGCCAGGTTGGAGTGGTCGGCACGGCGACATGGGCATTCGGAGGTCCCTATTGTGGACATTTGGGCTGGACAGTGGATCTGCAGTGCCCCGGTGGTAACACATCTTATTATACCTTATTGGAGGTAAGATGGGGCGAAATTGGCAGACCGTGCCATCGCAGGGGAACACAGTGTAGTAATATACTACACCTACGCCGCTCCTACAGAGACAGACTCATTTGGGAGGGTCGGGAGAGGCATTGGCGGTGCCAGCCACAGCGGAAGAGCCCACACGTGCTGAGCTGTTAGCCGCCATTCATGGCGCTAGAGTGGCCCTGGAGGGGAAAAATGGAACGTGGCTGTGGAGGTGAACCTTCTGCGAGCTGACCTTTGCAAGGTATCTGATAAGGTCAAGGTGGCGGAGGGGTCTATTGTGGACTTGCAAACAGAGGTTGGCACATTGCGCTAACAGATGGCTCAGGTCACTTCTGCTGTCGAGACATTAGAGGCTCGGCTGGAGGATTCAGAGGGCATATCGCAACAGAACAATGTGCGCCTTCTTGGATTCCCGGAACACGCGGAAGGTTCCACGGTGGAAAGTTTTGCTGAACAATGGATCAGAGAATTATTGCAGCCGGAGGGGTTGTCCTGGGTGTTTGTGGTGGAGCATGCTCATAGGGCTCTGATTGCTCTTCCTCGGCCTGGGGTGTCACCGATGGCCATCACAGCACGCCTCCTGAACTATAAAGACAGGGACTGTATCCTACGGACTGCCCGTGAGACCGATAGGGCTGTCTTTGAGAATCGCACAATTTCCATCTACCCACACTATACGAATAAGGTCCAGTCCTCCCGAAAGGGGTTTCTGGAGGTGAAGGCCAAGCTTCGTGCCATGAACATCAGATACATATTATTGTATCCGGCATGACTGAAGGTGATTTCCAGAGGCAAATCGCAGTTCTTTGAGCATCCCGAGGAAGTCTGGAGATGGCTGGAGATGTGGGACAAGGTTGGCCAAGGTCCTTCTGGGCTACCTGGAGTTGGTTCAGCTCGTACTTCTAGAGTGGACAGTACAGACTAGAGGAGGAGTGAAGATGGCCCGTTTCGGGTCTCTGCGCAGCGTTGTGATAACCCTGTCAGCAGAATTGAAATCCAACAGGATGGTACTATGGCGGTGGTGGATCCTGACCAGGCTGTTGAACTTGCTGACCCATCAGCCATGAAGGCTGGGGTGCTATCAGTTGATTCTTGAATGTGTTGGCCTTTAGTGGATACTGCTCTTGCAGCCCGACCGGGGGTGTTGTGTTCAGCCCGTGGAGCACGCCTCGTATGACTGGGAGTAATGGAACTGTTACGGATGTTGGTTTGAGGGGGCTTCATATGTATTTGTATTTTATGTTTGAGGGGAGAAATGCTTATCCTAGACGATGATTGGATGGGGTGGCAGGCACTGTGTATACTGTTGTTGGGACGGGGTGTCACTTCCACTGTTGTGGTAGGGTTTTTGGGTGTTGGGGTGTGGGCTGTTGTCCTGGCAGCATACATATATATGGATCTTCAGTATGTTTTGATATGTATGTTTTACTGTTCATCCAGGGTGGGCATATGGGATCGGGGGCGCACAGTTTGCGCAAGTTCGCAATGGTCTGATCTTTATAACGGCAGTGCATTGTTGAGTGTGAGATGGGACTTGTCTTGCCTCCTCCTTTTGGGCGTGGGGTTGGAGGAGGGGCCCTACTGGGAGGGGAGGATATGCAATCTTAACATGGGTAGACAGATTAATATACTGACATGGAATGTTAGGGGACTGAAGAGCTACACTACGCTTTATAGAGTACACTCCTTCCTGAGACAGCATAAGGTTCATATAACGTGTCTCCAGGAAACTCATATGACAGAAGAGGAATCACATAAGTTGGCTAGAAAGTAGCGGGGTCAGGCGTTCTCTTCATCCTTTTCCTCCTATGCAAGGCGAGAGTTGATATGGATCGCTCCTGGGGTCTTGTTTACATATCTACAGTGAAGCAGATGTGGAAGGGAGATATATACATTTACTTGGCACTTTGGATGGAATGCCCCTTACCATTCTAAACACTTATGCACCTAATATAGATGATCCCTCCTTTTATCACAATATACCTGAAATGCTGGGGGAGGGGATAGGCTCCCTTTTGATATGGGCTGGAGGCTATAATTGCATATTGGATGGCAAGGTAGATCGGTCTCCGCCTAAGTTGGGAACCAAACCATTGATGACGAGATCCCTCACAGAGATTATGCACAATCTATGGCTCTGGGATGGATGTAAAGAACTACATCCGGAGGCTAGGGAATACACCTGTCATTCTAAGACACACAATACATATAGTCGGTTGGACCGTTTCCTCTTAGGTGGAGTGACTTGTTCACAGGTAATGTATGTCAAGCATTTGGGGAGGTTTTTGTCCAGTACTGATGCACGTGCTGTGGGGATCTGATGCTAAAGTGTCTAGCAGTTGGCGTATGCCTGCGTCATTTCTGATGGAGGCTGGCTGTCGTGAGAAAATGGCGGTGGCCCTTAAGGACTATTTGGATTTGAATTGGGGTACGACTAACTCAAGGGGAATGGGATGCCATGAAGGCGGTATTAAGGGGAGTATGTATCAGCACTGCATGTGGGGTGCGCAAACAAATGGAACAGGAACTTACAGATTGGGAAAGTGCACTGGAGGTAGTACAGCACCAGACACCGGTAACTCAAGAGGTTGAGCAAGAGCGGCTTCTGCTGTTTAAGAAGGTCAGTAGCTGCTGGGACACGCTAGATAATGATTTCCCTTAGATCGTATAGACAGCGTCTCCTTAGGGAGGGAGACAAGTCTGGTAAATTTCAGGCATGGCTCCTTAAGCAGGAGGTTGACTCTCCTCCCATCCTGCGCATTAAGAACGCAGAGGAGGTACAGGTTACCAATCGCAGAGATATTTTTCGGGTATTAGTGGAGCATTTGCAGGTTGTGTCCAGGGCTGGTCCTCCTGTCTTGGATGTTAGCTTAGGTGAGTTTCGGAAAACGGATGAGACTTCTGCAGCTGGAGCCAGACAGTATGGAATGTCTAGAGGCTGAGATAACAGTTGATGAAGTGGGTGCAGCTCTGGAGGTGTTGTCAAAATCTAAATCACCTGGCGGGGGTTCCCGATCGACTTGTACCAAACGTTTTCTCTCCTTCTGAGGGAGAGGTTGTTGGCGGTATTTGAGGAAGCCCGGGATCAGGGCATTCTTCCTGAGTCCATGCGGTAGGGCGTTGTCTGTCTAATGCCTAGGCTTGTGGGGGTGGGGGATCTTGATGACCCTTCCTCATATCGTCCACTTACTACGCTCAATACGGATGTCAAGATTCCATGTAAAATTTTGGCTACTCGACCGCGTAGAGTGAACCGGGGTCTGGTACACAAGGATCAATGCGGATTCATTCCCGGTCGTGGTATGACTTACAACTTACGCCATTTGGCACACGTTTTACATTAAAAACGTTGGAGGCGGTAGACGACTTGGTATTAGTATCGCTGGATCTAGAGAAGGCTTTTGATACTGTGGAGTGGAAGTACCTATTGGCAGTTCTGCAGGGAATGGGATTTGGCCCTCAATTTTGTGCTTGGGTTAGTTTGTTGTACACTGCTCCCACTGCACGTGTTCGGGTGAGCTTTCAGGTTCTTGGGCGATTGGTAGGGGGACCAGACAGGGATGCCCACTGTTACCACTCCTCTGTCACGATTCACCCTGGGCTTACCGTCCAGGTTGGAGAGAGGTGGTGAGCGGCCCTGGTTCCTGCAAGTCCTGCTCTGGCCGAGGTAGTGGCGACCCCTTACGGTAGCCACGGTGCTGTTTGACAATAGTAAGCCACTACAGTCCGTGCCCTCCAGAAGGAGTCCCAGAGGAAAAACCCCAAAAGGGTAAAAAACCTCCAACAAGAACTCCCTGAAACAGAAGAAGGACACAAGGACATTAGGACTTAAGATTCTGGAGATCAGGAATTCTGGAAACGGAAGACAGATCAAGAACAACTGGCGCCACAAGAAGAAACCAGCCGGAGCGCGACTACCACCACAGGAGTGTTGCAACGCAATGAGAAGAAAGATAGATTCCCCTTATATACCCCTAAACAGGAAGTGGAAAACAGGAAGTAGTAAAAGCACCATCTTGGTTTGGGAAAAAGATCAGAACTAGAATAGAAAACACGCTTCTTAAGAAAAGGGAAAAATGCATGCAGGGAAAAGAGGAAGTGAACAGCATGCTGGGAAGGGGAAAAGCATGCATAAAAATGAGCCATGTGCATGCATACGGCTTTTGGCCGCGTAAAAGGTAAGTGGTGGCAAGGAGGGTTCCCCGGGGAATCCCGGATGTGTGTTAATTAATAAAATGTGCTGCACGCGCTGAGCGTGCTAAACGCGGCAAGGATCGAGACCCGACTCGGGGTCTTCTATCCTGCCGCGCCTGCCCTGGAACAGGCGACCGGAGAAATGGGCCGCGGCGTGTGCTGCGACCCTGAATCTGAAACGCGGCTTTCCCCGCAGGCTGCCGCGTTACCTATATGTTGCGCCGCAGCGGCCCTAGGACGCTGCCGCGCCCCAACATCCTCTTTGCTTTAGCAGTAGAAGTGCTGGTGGCCTGGCTACGTGAGGAACTGAAGCCCTGGGGTGTGCAGGTGAGACGGGGTCACTCATATCGTCTCCCTATATGCTGATGATGCGTTGAAATACCCCCAAGAGCCACGCATTTCGGTCCCTTTGTTGTTACAGTTGATGGAATAATTTTGGGCTGTATCTGGTTTATGGATGAATAGGAAAAAGTCGCTGCTGTTTCCTCTAGGATCACTATGTGATGCCCCGCCAGAGGATTTACAGGAGGTGGGAGCTTGAAAGTTTTCGATATTTGGGCATATGGGTTACACATACGACAATGGCACATCTGACGCACAATGTGGAATGGGTGGTGAAGGGTCTGGAGCGCTCTGTATCGTTCTGGAATAAGCTGCCTCTCTCCGTGATGGGAAGTGCGGCTGTGGGCAAGATGGTGTTCTTGCCACGGTGTCTTTACCTGGTCCAGAATTCTTTGTTTCCGTTGACAGCTCAGCTTTTTAATCGTCTGGATTGCTTGTTGATTTCCTTGGTTTGGGCTGGCCGTCGTAGCAGGATGGCATTGTCCACGTTACAAAGAGATATGGAAGATGGAGGCTCGACACTCCCTTATAGTAGACTCTATTATTATGCGTCTCATTTACAACATGCTGCTAAGTGGATGACGTAGACGGACAACTGGGAGAAGCGACTACTCGCTGGCATGTTGGGAGATGAGGCGCTGGTGCATGCATTAATGTCGAGCAGTAGGTCGGTGACTCCTGTCCCCTATTTGGTTAAGACTACGGCTGGGATCTGGGAGCAGGCGGTTAAGAAAATACTCTGACGTGCCCCCTTTGATTGAGAGCTATCTCCAAACTTTGGACTGCCCCCGATAATTTCAAGTGACAACGGAATACACTTTGTCAATAAGGTAATAGAATTGGTCTGCATGGGAATAAGAGTACAACAGAAGTTTTTCATTGTGTATATCACCCCAAAGCAGTCAGTACCATCAAAAGGAGAAATGGCATCCTGAAGGCCATGAGAGCATAAATATCTGCACAATCCACAATGACTTCAGTGGATACCTCACCACTTGCCCTTATTAGTATGCAAACTACTCCAGATACTGTAATATGTCTCAGCCCACATGAAATAGTGACTGAATGGCCCCTCACCTGATGAGGATCTCAAAACCATTGCTAACAACACAAATAACTGATATGCTGTTGAGAGTATTGTGTTGCAATGACAAAACGTGTTTCTGCCATTAATAAGCAGGTGAAAGATGCCTTGCCATTGCGTCAGCAGGGCCTGGAAACAATCTTCAACCTGGAAAATGTGTGCTGATTAAGAACTTTCAGAGATGCAACTGCCTACAACCACGCTTGAAGGGCCTAGTACAAATTCTGCAGGCAACACAAATAGGTGTGAAGTGTACAGGATATAAGAAATGGATTAAGGCCTCACATGTGCAAAGAGCTCCCTTGTTTCCGACTTTGCCACTGGCTGCAGCACACTGAGTTGCCCTAATAATTGTGCCACCACAGACAACCTAGGATGCAGGCCCTCCATACAATCTGCACTGAAGCCCTACAATAAGTCCATCTTCTTGATCCAAAAAATGATAGTTTACTATCGAGTCCAACGCTGCAAAGTACTGGTGACCTCTCATGGCCCAATGATGGTGAAGAATAAGTAACAAAGGGGCCCAACTGGTCAGGAGAATCAATTAGGATGGAAAAGAACCAGGCTGACAAATAAATTGTACATATCATTTCCCCTGATCATCATTACTACCCTAACAGCTGTCATTATATACTTGTATGACCTATACTTCCCGAACTTACTGGGTTTAAATAATACCATGCTTACTGAAGATATGCACGACCACGATTCCA
This sequence comes from Pleurodeles waltl, assembly GCF_031143425.1. NCBI lineage: Eukaryota > Metazoa > Chordata > Amphibia > Caudata > Salamandridae > Pleurodeles > Pleurodeles waltl. The sequence continues at coordinate 724,165,739 of NC_090445.1, forward strand.
AAGAGTACAATGAAAAAGTTGCCATTCAAATGATGAACACCTATCACAAGGAATTAAGGGCCAGATGTAGGAAGCATTTTGCATGGTGCAAACTGCGAAAATCGCAGTTTGCGCCATGCAAGATGCTCATCGCGATGCTCATTCACATTTTGCGAGTCGATACCGACTCGCAAAATGTGAATGCGACTCGCAAATAGGAAGGGGTGTCCCCTTCCTATTTGCTACTCGCACTGTGATGCTAAATTGCTTTGTGACCGCGGTCGCAAAGCAATTCGCAGTTAGCACCAGTGTCACACTGGTGGTAACCCATTCGCAAAAGGGAAGGGGTCCCCACGGGACTCCTTCCCCTTTGTGAATGTTGCCAAAAATGTTTTTTGCATCTGAAACAAATGGTTTTGTTATTTTTTTTGTATTGCAACTCGTTTTCCTTTGAGGAAAACGGGCTGCAATACACAAAAAAAAACTGCTTTATTTAAAAAGCAGTCACAGACATGGAGGTCTGCTGTCTTCAGCAGGCCACCATCCCTGTGAGTGCAGGGACTCGCTATGGGGTCGCAAAATGCGACCCACCTCATTAATATTAATGAGGTGGGTCTTTGCGACCCCATATCGATTCGCAGATGGTGTCTGAGACACTGTTCTGCATCCGCATTTGCGATTCGGAAATTGCGAATTACACCGACTTTCAATTTCCGAATCGCAAATGCAGAAATTGCTACATCTGGCCCCAGGTGTCTCATATTGTTGGATTTGTCACATGGGATAACTTTGTTGTCTGTGAGATGGACACTTAGGTGGTCATTCCAAGTTTGGCGGTCATCACCGAAGACCGCCATGCAAGCAGCTGCCGAAAGACCACCAGTGATGGGCCTGAGAGCAGGGTGACTTCCTCAAAGCCCTCAGTCAGAAGGTGAATCACTGCTAACTTTGTATTAAAAAGATCAGAGTTCTTTACCAGTGGTCATATAGTTGTTTTATGAGTGTGGCAGTAGTGTCTGCACGAGACCACTAATTACATTAGTGATTACTGGTTGTGGTCACAGCAAGAATGTGCTGTGACCAGATTTCTCCTGGTCACAGTATCCCTTAGTAGCAGAGAATTACTGTGAAAAATAGTAAGCAGTATTTTGCAACAGGTTGAAAGTTGAACTGGGGTATCTGGCCCTCCATCTGCGGAACCTGAATACTTTTAGCCAACAATGGTTTTCTTTGAAGTAACTGGTGTTTGGTTTCTCTGACTTCTATTGTTATGCATGTGTTGTTTCCACAACAATTTTGTTTTTTCCAAGGTTGGTACTGTCTTATAGGTCCGCAAAGTATTCCATGTACAGGCTTACCACCATCTTACATAGCTGGACCACAACGGGATTCTTCATTTCAGGGCTGCTTTGCAAGTGATGTCAATCAAGTGATTTGCTGTAGTGAACTTCTTTTTGAAGTTCAGTACAACCAATGTGGGGGTGCTTGCAGCCTTGCCTTCAATTAAGGTCTATTGTAGGTCTGTTTCTAAAGTGACTGTGGAAGGCTTCTGTAACGGGAGTGCCGCCGAACGCAGCTCCCAAACACCTGTCGGGGGAGGAACACAATGGCCCGGGGGCACGAGAGGAAACCTCCCTGCCATGACGTATGACGCTGAGGGCGTCATAAACATCAGAAGAGAAGACGGACGAGAGAGATCGGGAGAAAAGAAGGAGGAGCCGAGAACGCGGGGAAGCCGGAGTGAGGAGATCGCCATCGGAGCATCGGAAGAAGAGAAAGAGACCGCCGTGACCGGAGAGCCGACAACGGAAAGGGAAACCGCCATCACCAGGGGGCCGGAGGAAGAGAAGGACACCGTCGAGGTCGGAGAGTCGGTTGCAGCGAGGGGAAGCACCGCCATCCGAGTGCCCAGGACGGAGGAAGAGACCCAGAAGTCAGGACGCCTCGAAGGAAGGAGGAACCACTGGGCAACTCCCGGCCCAGACGAAGAGAAATCGGGAGATCACCCACGTGCCGGCCGCGCCCCGGGAGGGACGTGGCCCTCCCAGGTACGTCTATACCCTGCCTGGCAGACTCTGTCAGGCTGGCTGACAGGGAAAAGAGGAAAAGGGGGGGGAAGAAAGGGAGGACGGGAAGACCTCGTGAAAGAAGGGGACTTACCAGAAAAGGAGAGGGGGACCTAAACTGCTTTAACCCACGGACAGGGACACCACCCGAGAAACCCTAAGAAAAGGAAGAGAAAGGGGTTTTTTTTTTTGGAGTAAAAGGGAAATAAGGGCACAATACCACAGAGTGATACCCACCACCAGCACCAGCCCTACCTAGTCCACACCACCCTACTAACCCTGTTTGAACCCTTGTCTTACCCCTACTTTATTCACTTACCTGATTACTTTTATTTTTATTTTTCTTTTGGGAATACGGGAGATCGGAGGACGGAAAAACCAGACCGCCTCAAGACGGAACCAAGACACCACCAGAGACTGTAAAACCCAAGCAGGGTTTTGGGGAAATAGAAAATAGGGCTAATCTTGTGGAAAGAAACAAGAGAGAATTGGCCAACTTTAAATAAAACAGTTATTATTCCCTCAAATAGTGGTGCCAGTCGCATTCTTCCAATATCTTACATCATTCCGATAACGAACCCATTTACAGTGGTGTCAGAAGTGGGATATTGGAACAGGCGACAGGAGAACCCTAGAAAATGGAGGGGGTGCCCACAATGGCGGATATGATGCAGCAACTAGCTGAGGGGCAACGCCATCTGCAAATTGTATGGGAGGAGCAACAGAAGGCAGCCAAGGTGGAAAGGGAGGCCCTGCAAAACGCGCTTAAAAGTCAGGCTACTATCATGGCCAACAATCAGTTGGTACATGACAACGCGATAAAGACTTTGACGGATACCATTGCAGCAACTCGGGTACATCCAAATGTACCTAGTTCCGTTTTGCAGAGATATCAGGAAGGCGAAGACCCCGACGCCTTCTTTACTAACTTTGAACGCGTCGCCATTTCAGCCACCTGGCCGCAGGACAGATGGGGTCAATATATCGCTCCCTTATTAACCGGGACCCTCCAAGCAGCATATCAAGCGGTTAACCCGGGTGGGACAACACCCTATCCGGACATCAAGAAGAGCATCCTAGAAAGGGTCGGCTTTGATACAGAACACTATCGGGTTCGCTTCAGGAAGGCCAGGTGGGGCCCCTCTGAGAACCCTCGAGCTTTATATTTTAGGGTCAAAGATTTAGGTCTCAAGTGGCTTGGACCCATAGGGACGAATAGGGAAGATGTTATTGAGGCCGTTCTCCTAGAACAATATCTAGACGCCCTACCCGCCAATACTCGCCATTGGATCAAGCAACACCCGAACCCCGACACGAATACTACCATTGAGCTGGCCTGTGCTTTCCACCGCTCCCTCGAATTCAAAACACCCCTTCCGCGGTTGTTACCTCAACCAGTTAGGCAAAACACGGGACAATCCGCAGCCTCGGGGAAAAGGCCGATAGAGGAACCGGGAAGGTTACGAGGGATAGAGAAGCCCTCTGGACAGCAGCCCCAGTGTTTTAGTTGTGGGGAATGGGGACACATTGCCCGATTTTGCCCGCTGAAGTCCGGCAAACCCGAACCCATGGAAATAGGGGTTACGAGAGGCCGGGTTTTCTACACGGGGGGGAAAGATACCCAATACAAAAAGATACTGTCCATTAACGGGAGGGACACACTAGCGCTCATCGACTCCGGATGTAGTCAGTCCGTAATCAGAGCGGATCTGATTGCCGAGCATACACTTGACCCAGGTTTCACAGTATCCATATGTTGTATTCACGGGGAAACAAGAGAATATCCCCTAATATGGACTACCCTTTTTTGGGAAGGAACAAATACCCCCATAAGGCTGGGGGTAGTTGAACAGTTGGTGGAAGAGGCCATAATAGGAACAGACTTTAAAGACTTTCCGATCCTTTTGGACAGCACACAGAGAGACCTGGATGCCTGGTTGGGAAGCGCCCCTTTTTCTGAATTACCCATAACAGCCCCGGTGACCCGCTATAAACCCACTAAAAGAGAAAAACGAGAAGCCAGGAAGTCCTATAGAAGAGAGGACACAAACCACGACAGAGATAACGCACAGGTATTCGCCCTCGTTGGTCTTCCGCCCTTCCGATGTAGTCAAAGGGACGATCCCAGTTTGATCCACGCCTGGAGAAGTGCCAAACCTCGAACCATAGATGATAAGGGTCCCTCCTTTGTGATCAATAAAAATCTGTTATATCGAATCACCAGTAACGAGAGAGGGGAAAAGAAACAGTTACTGATTCCCGAACCCTATAGGCAGCAGGTGTTGCATCTAGCCCATAATCAGCCGGGGGGGGGGTCATTACGGGAGAGAAAAAACAGAGGAATACCTATTAAGGAAATTCTACTGGCCTGGGGTTTTTTCCCATATCAGAAAGTTCTGTCAGCAATGTCCTAGATGTCAGTTGATAGATCCCGGACCCAGGAAAAAAGCACCCCTACATCCTCTTCCCATTATTGACGTACCGTTCTCTAGAGTAGGAATGGATCTAGTCGGGCCCCTCCTACCGTCTTCCAAGGGATACCGCTACATTCTAGTATTGGTCGATTACGCCTCTAGGTATCCGGAAGCTATCCCCCTAACTAGTATTAGCACTAAAAGTGTCGCCAACGCCATGATAGGTTTCTTCTCACGAATAGGGTTTCCCCGAGAAATATTGACGGACCAAGGGACCCAGTTTATGTCCAACTTGATGGCTCAGATTTGTCAATTATTAGGGATACGGCAGATAAGGACAGCGGTTTATCATCCCCAGACAGACGGACTAGTAGAAAGGTATAATCGCACCCTGAAAACCCTTCTGAGGAAAGCGATCTCCGAGTCAGGTAAAGATTGGGACAAGAAACTTCCCCTAGTGTTATATGCCGTCAGAACCCATGAACAAGCATCTACAGGACATAGTCCATTCGAACTGCTGTTTGGGCGACAGCCTAGGACCCTATTAGACATGGCAGCCGAGTTATGGGAGGAAGACGAAAGCGGGGAAAAACCTCTCCTAGAGTACACCAGTGAGTTAAAGTCCCGACTACAAACGATATGGGAAGATGTGAGAGGGCACATGGAAAAAGCTCAGGAGAAACAAAAGCGTTATTACGATAGGAACACTCAAATGAGATCTTTTGTAGAGGGAGACCAAGTATTAGTGCTTTTACCCAGTTCAGACAATAAACTTTTGGCAAAATGGCAAGGCCCATATAAAATAATAAAAGCAGTAACTCCGGTTACCTATAAACTACAACTCGCGACTAATCCCAACCGATTTCAAATCTTTCATGTTAACTTACTAAAAAGATGGGAGGAATCTCAAGTAGACCAAAATATAAACTGTTTAGTTAACACAGTAAAAGAGCTAGAAATAGGGTGGTGCCCCACAGACCCCCCCTCAAAGGGCGATATACCCCTCCGAAATGCGGAGTTAACAGTGCAACAGAACCAACAACTAAACCAACTCCTTAATGCGCACCCCCACGTGTTTTCCCCTGTTCCAGGTAAAACAGAGCTAATCCACCACCAGATTATAACCCAACCGGGTAAAATAATCCGGTTACGTCCCTATCGCATTCCCGAAGCGAGGAAGGTCATAGTTGAAGAGGAGGTAAAAAGGATGTTAGATTTGGATATTATAGAGCCGTCCCAAAGCCCCTGGTGCTCCCCGGTGGTGTTAGTGCCAAAACCGGACGGATCCATACGCTTTTGTATCGACTTTAGACAAATCAATGCCGTGTCCCAATTTGATACGTATCCTCTTCCCAGGGTAGACGAACTTATAGAACGGCTCGGTAAAGCCAAATACATGTCTACCCTAGACCTAACAAAAGGATACTGGCAGATTCCTTTAGCTAAAGCCGATAAAGAAAAAACGGCGTTCTCCACCTCTTCCGGTCTATATCACTTTAAGGTACTCCCTTTTGGACTGCATGGAGCCCCCGCCACTTTTCAGAGACTCATCGATACTATATTACGACCACATACCAGATACGCGGCCGCCTATCTGGATGACATCGTTATTCATAGCGAAACCTGGGAAGACCATTTAAACCATGTAGGACAGATCTTTAAAGCACTGTCGGTGGCCGGATTGACCGCCAATCCTTCCAAGAGCCGACTGGCTTTCAATGAAATTCCCTATCTGGGTTATCATATTGGGAAGGGGAATATCAGGCCCCAAATGAGTAAAATAGAAGCCATTTTACGTATAAGCGCACCCACCACAAAGAAAGAGATCCGATCCTTCCTCGGACTAGTGGGGTATTATCGAAGATTCATACCTCACTACTCTACAGTGGCCGCCCCCCTCACTGACCTCTTGAGGAAGGGGCAACCCAAGAACATCACAAGTCTAACCATTCCACAATCACATAGCTACCGTACCTTGCAACGGTGCCTAACCACGCAACCCGTATTAAAATGCCCTGAATTCAGTCGTCCCTTCCATCTCCAAACGGATGCCTCGGACGTAGGCCTGGGTGCAGTACTGTTCCAAAAAGATGAAAATGAGATAAGCCATCCGGTGGTCTTCATTAGTCGTAAGCTATTTCCTCGGGAACAGAACTATCCCATAATAGAGCGTGAGTGCCTGGCCATTAAATGGGCTGTTGAAAGCCTTCAATATTATCTCCTAGGGAGGTCCTTCCTTTTATATACCGACCACGCCCCTCTTACCTGGCTCTCGAGGTATAAGGACACCAACGTTCGCATTTTAAGATGGTTTATGGAGCTACAACCTTTCTCCTTCCAGGTTTGCCATCTCCCTGGAGACCTTATGGGACAAGCAGACTATTTGTCTCGATTTCCGGGACCTGGGGGGCTCGAACAGCCCCATCCAAGGGAGGGGATGTGTAACGGGAGTGCCGCCGAACGCAGCTCCCAAACACCTGTCGGGGGAGGAACACAATGGCCCGGGGGCACGAGAGGAAACCTCCCTGCCATGACGTATGACGCTGAGGGCGTCATAAACATCAGAAGAGAAGACGGACGAGAGAGATCGGGAGAAAAGAAGGAGGAGCCGAGAACGCGGGGAAGCCGGAGTGAGGAGATCGCCATCGGAGCATCGGAAGAAGAGAAAGAGACCGCCGTGACCGGAGAGCCGACAACGGAAAGGGAAACCGCCATCACCAGGGGGCCGGAGGAAGAGAAGGACACCGTCGAGGTCGGAGAGTCGGTTGCAGCGAGGGGAAGCACCGCCATCCGAGTGCCCAGGACGGAGGAAGAGACCCAGAAGTCAGGACGCCTCGAAGGAAGGAGGAACCACTGGGCAACTCCCGGCCCAGACGAAGAGAAATCGGGAGATCACCCACGTGCCGGCCGCGCCCCGGGAGGGACGTGGCCCTCCCAGGTACGTCTATACCCTGCCTGGCAGACTCTGTCAGGCTGGCTGACAGGGAAAAGAGGAAAAGGGGGGGGAAGAAAGGGAGGACGGGAAGACCTCGTGAAAGAAGGGGACTTACCAGAAAAGGAGAGGGGGACCTAAACTGCTTTAACCCACGGACAGGGACACCACCCGAGAAACCCTAAGAAAAGGAAGAGAAAGGGGTTTTTTTTTTTGGAGTAAAAGGGAAATAAGGGCACAATACCACAGAGTGATACCCACCACCAGCACCAGCCCTACCTAGTCCACACCACCCTACTAACCCTGTTTGAACCCTTGTCTTACCCCTACTTTATTCACTTACCTGATTACTTTTATTTTTCTTTTTCTTTTGGGAATACGGGAGATCGGAGGACGGAAAAACCAGACCGCCTCAAGACGGAACCAAGACACCACCAGAGACTGTAAAACCCAAGCAGGGTTTTGGGGAAATAGAAAATAGGGCTAATCTTGTGGAAAGAAACAAGAGAGAATTGGCCAACTTTAAATAAAACAGTTATTATTCCCTCAAATAGTGGTGCCAGTCGCATTCTTCCAATATCTTACATCATTCCGATAACGAACCCATTTACAGCTTCTTCTTTCAAATCATCCTCTGACTGACATGTTGACTAAGATACCCCAGATCTCAGTACCACAACAAAGAATTCCTCCTACTTTGGCTTGTAAGACTGTTTCAGGAATTGTTAGTTCCACATCACCATGTCTTTGCTGAACCTTATGATGCCTTTTGCTGTTCCAAATGCTCTTGTGTGGGCTTTATCCAGATGTGTTTTTTCAGAAGAGCTGGATGGACAATGTCAAGCCAAGATATTTGAAGGAGCTTGCTGTTTCAATTGTATAGCTTCCCATCATTAGTGGTGTGTGATATTTTAAGTATTGTTTACTTATTTGGTCATTCCATTTGAATAATTTGCTCCTTTTGTTCCTGTTTAAACTATACACCTTGCTTATCAACTGTGCACAATGACTAGCACCTCTTGTACATCTAGGTACAGCATGCATCATGTTTGTCCACTGCCTCTTAATAACATAAACCCCTTTTAAGTTTGCTTAACTCTATATCTTGCTTTCCCATGGCATAGGAATGACTTGTGTCTTTGGTAAACTATACATCTGTCCTTCTCACTCAAAGGATTCCTTGCCACTCAACACAATGATCTACACCTCATGACTTACCAAATGAACTTTTTAAAGTCCCCATATTTTAGCATCTGGCTAACTTCCAGAGAGTCCAAACATCTCAGGAAGGCCTCTCAACCAGAAAGATTACTGCTTCAGTGCACATCGCCCTTAAACCCCAATAGATAACTAGTGCCATCTTCCTAATCCTCAGCATTGGCCCAAGGCCCCTGGTCTGGAAGGAACTGTTTTGACAAGAGAGTGATCTGACTGTGGAATTGACTAGATGAATGGGTTATGACTAGGCTGGCTGAGAAGGCAATGGTGTTGTATAAATGTTCCGAATGGGGTATGGCCTGAGTGGGATTTCGCTGTCCAGTGGATTCTAGTGATTTGGAAGAGGAGAGATGGTAACAGTGTGGAATGGAGATATGTGATCAGTGTGGCTGGTGGTATACATGGAGGAAAATTGAGGTGGGAGGTGGCCTGGGGGAATAGACTGGCTGGGGAGAAATCTGAGAGGCTAATAATCTGATTGGGATAGATTTTGGGTGGGTTATCTATCTGGAGAAATTTCTACAGGGAGCATTATCCATTGTAATTCTATTTTAATAAGGTGTTTTCATGGCAGCTCTGTGATAGGGGACACAGGTAAAGTTCAACACAGTCAAGTTTAAAAGAGGAGTACATTTAATTACAGTTGCCTGTTTCATGTCTGGCTCACACTTAAAGCAATGGAATGGATATCAATGACTTAGCGAGGAAAAGATCTAAAGGAGACCTAGTCAGGGTAGGAGTGAATATATTGTGAATGTACTGTTTGATGGTAGTCTGGGTGTAAATTGTCTAACTGGTGGATGAGCAGGTATGAAGTTGACTGCATGGGGATTAATTTATGTGAACTGGTCAGACCTTTAAATGGGCTGTGTAAGGGCATAAGGACTGAGAGGTGATATAAATGGAAATAGTTCAGATGGGAATTGTCTTGATATGGAATGCTTTAAAGGTCAGCAGAGAACAAACATGAAATTCAAAAGGGCCCTCCTTGCTACTCCATTCATTTAAGGTTGTAAAGCATTGATTTGGACAAAATCCACCGTAAAAAATTAATTAACTTGAATACGTTTGTGGGTAATTTTGCTACATGCATTAAGATATGCAATTAAAGTGTATGGGATTTTATTGCATGAAGTAAGCACATCTGGTAAAACCACACACACCAACACTGTATGTGGTAAAATGCCCAGCAATCACAAGCTGGATGGCTGTTATGCCATTAATTGTGTTTGACCAATGACTTGGTGTTTCACCACTGCACATCTTAGTTGCTCAATGTTCACCAGTAGCACATTACATGTTGTATTCAGTTTGGCTGCCTATTGGCTTTAACGTGGCATTAGACATTACATTTGGTATTTAGGTTAGCTGCCTTTTGGCTTTAACATGGCATTAGACATTACATTTGGTATTTAGGTTAGCTGCCTATTGGCTTTAACATGGCATTAGCCATTACATTCTGCATTCAGTTTAGCTGCCTATTGGCTTTAACATGGCATTAGACATTACATTTGGTATTTAGGTTAGCTGCCTATTGGCTTTAACATGGAGTTAGGCTTTGCAGTTGAAACATTGTAGATGAGCTGTGTTTTTCCAAGCTGTGTTTTTCCACATGGTTGACCAAGCTGTGTTTTTCGTATTGAATTCACACTAAACCCTAGCTGATAAGAGAGCGTAGATTTTGTGTTTACCTCTCAATCCAGCCTGGGAACGAGTGAAGTTTGGAGACTTGGCCACTCTCCAAACTTATTCGGTTCCCACACTGATCCAGCATTTTTGCATTTAACGGTGGCTCTGGGAAGCAGTGAGGACAGATCTTCAAGGACTTCAGAGTCAGGAGCTGACGTCAGCTGCCTGGCTCCCGTTTGGGTGGAAAGTCTCTTTCTCACAGTTGAACCGGAGTCAACTTGAAGATAGGAGAAAGATGACAAGCAATGATAGGCCCTACGGTGATGCAATTTTGACTTTTATTCTTTGCTTTGAAGTTATGCTACAATATAATCACATGTATTTGCTGTGTACATTGGAATTGAGAAGTACTTTGATATATTTTGCTTTCATTGCTGCGACTACTTTTAAACGTGTGCTTCCAACCTACTAATCTCGTCTTTCAGGAACCTCGTGGTGAAGTAATAATAATAATAATAATAATAAATGTCTTCTTTAAACTAAGAAGTGCATTCAAGAGAAGTTTTCTAAGCTCGGTCATAAGATAAGAGAAGGAAAGCAAAACCATTTCGGCGTAGTCGGCAGTCTGGGAGTCGAATTGGGGCTTGGAAGTGCACTATTTAAAAGTGTAATTGTTTTTGTTGTTTAGAGAATTAAAGAAGCACGGCAGACCATGTTTGAAAATGCATGTGAAGTTAATCTGCCTTATGGTGCTGTGAGAAACATGTTTTCTTGTTTATCAGGACTTTGTGAGTCTTGGGATGAGTGCTTTGATAAAGCAAAAGTGTTTTCATATTTAGAAAATGTGCCTTTTGAAAGGAAGGATGTCCCTTTTGTTCTTGACAGAAGGGTTTGGATACTTTTGTCTGTTTACAAAAAAATGCATGCGAGATGCAGGCAGTTAGAACATGAAAATAAGAATTTACGTGAGCAAATTAGCCAGAACAAATTATTGCAAGATAATGAAGCTGTTTAAGAAGAATCTGGCTTTTCCCATTCCAGTAATGAGGAGGTTAAAAAAAGGTGGTGGCCAGTGTGAGCCTCTTGAACAGAACGTAGATCACAGTCAGCAGAGCAGCCCACGGTTGTTGGCAGTTGAAGTGCATTCCTTAACAGATTAAATTAGAACAAAGTTGAGAATGTTATATTCAGACCACTTTTGCAAAGTACCATGTTTAAAATTAATTCAGACAAGGCAGCAGTACTGTCGCAAAATGTGCAGTTTCTGGGAATTCAGTGGAATCCAGAAAATAGACAGATGTTGTCACAGGTAAAACAAAAGATTTTAGAGTTTCTTACTATTTGCACTAAGCAAGAGACACCAAGTTTCACAAGCTTGTTTGATTTTTGGAAACAGTATAGCCCTCATCTGAGTCAACAGACTTTAGATTTGTGCGCAGTGCAAGAGGGAAATACTGATTTACATGTAAATCAGAATCAGGGGAAGACAAGAGTGCCCCTGGAGCTTTGGATTAGAAAACTATCTGACTTTGTGGAGCGCTGTACTCCTTTTGAAAAACAGCTTTTGGACTTGTTATTGGGCTCTAGTGAATACTGAGCAAATGACATTAAATGATAATGTAATTCTGAAACCTGAAATATCAAGCATGCAGTGGGGGATGAGTTCACCTAAATCTCACAGTATAGGACAGGCACAGGAGGCTAGTATCATACACTGGATCTGGTACATGCAAGACAGGGCTAGAGTCACTGCAGCCCTATACGAACAGGTGTCACAAACCCCTGTACAGGATGAGGAGAGGGTGCAGAAGGTACCACAGGCAAAAGAGTCACCAGTGAAATTGAGTGCACCATTTGAATTCTTGTCCCCTGAGGATAAAAAGCTTGTTTGTTTGACTAATGATTCATTGAAATGCATGAGTACTAAAAGACAATGGAAAGCAGTGTTATACAATCCAGTTACTGAAAAGTTGTTGTCTACCACAGGAGAAGGAAAAAGTAAACAATATGCAGAGTTGTACAATGTGTGTCAGACTTTAAAGCAAGAGCTGCTTGAGATGTGTCATTTTTACACTGATTTTTGGTTCACTGCCAATGGATTAGCCGTTTGGTTTTCCACATGGCTTGTACACAACTGGTTCAATCCCCTTGCAGATGTTAAAGAGAAAAAATTGAGAGACAGAAGTGTCCACCCAGAATTCTGACTTAGTGGGGATGGCTAAGTGGGTGCACCAGAAATGTGGACATCTGGGAGAAAAAGCCACTTGCAGGTGGTGCAGAGATTAGAGAGATGCACATTCCCCTAAATTTGATAAAAACTGTGATTTTGCAATGTCCTATTTGTCAGCACACACAACAACGATCTGTCCCACAAACAGTCAAAGATCAGTTGTGGAGACGAAAGTTACCAGCACAGATATGGCAAATTGATCAGGTTTTAGGGGGAGTGATTGCTGCAGATTACCAAGTCAAAATCAAAGTTATTCTGATAACTAGAAAAGAATCTGATGATTCATTCATACAGATTGGAGACAGAATTGTCCAACTTGTCATAAGTGCAGTGAATGGGGGTTTGGTAAGGAAGGAGTCTGCCCCAGCCCTTCTGACAGTGCAAGGAAAGGGAAGCTGTGGTGCAGCAGATAAAAACCTCAGTGTTAAGGTGTGGGTTGAATCCCCAAATGACCCTCCAGAACCTGCGGAACTTATTACAAAGAGTCACAATAACGTCCTGCTGATTATAAAACAAGGAAAGGAAGAAGAAGGGCACATTTCAGATGACAAATGTTATTTGCAAGAAGTCATACTTTTTCTTTTGCAGATCCTACCACGACTCGCCATTGACCATGAGTGTGCTGTGTGGTCTCCCTTCGGGTGTGTGCGTGTGGGGTCGGGGGAGGGACCGCCCCCCCAACCTGAACCTGATTGATTAAAGTACAAACCCCATGGATCTATTTTGAGCAACTGGCACCTTCAGTTCAAGTTCTACATGGGATCAATATAAAGTTTGTCAACTTGTTTGATTACATTCTTCCACTGAAACTAAGCAACCTTACCAGTTAACTGTCTGTGTTTTTTCGTGTGGAACTTTGACTTTTGCTTACATTCCAGCAAACCTTTCAGGTGGACCGTGTACCTTTACATGAGTAGAACTCATGCTACATCAACTTGCTGTTTTAGAGACACTGTTCAATCAGTTATTATCCCAATCAGAGTATATAAGCTTCAGTCTTTTCATTGTAGATGTATCTGATGTGAAAGGTTATGAGATCAATATGTTAATCCACTTCCATTGCTTTACATTGATTGCTTTTATCATTCAAATCTGATTTGCTTATAATGTTTTTTGTTGTTGTTGTTTTTGTTTGAAATAAGAGGTATGTAAACAAAGTTAATTGGTCAGAGGGTGGAGATGTTATGCCATTAATTGTGTTTGACCAATGACTTTGTGTTTCACCACTGTGCATATTAGTTGCTCAATGTTCACCAGTAGCACATTACATGTTGTATTCAGTTTAGCTGCCTATTAGCTTTAACGTGGCATTAGACATTACATTTGGTATTTAGGTTAGCTGCCTATTGGCTTTAACATGGCATTAGACATTACGGGGGTCATTCTAACCCTGGCGGTCGGCGACCGCCAGGGCTAAAATGACGGAAGCACCGCAAACAGGCTGGCGGTGCTTCCTTGGCCATTCTGACGCCGTGGTCAGAAAAGGGCAACCGGCGGTTTCCCGCCGTTTTCCCGCCGGTTTACCCCTGGGCCAGGGAATCCTCCATGGCGGCGCTGCTTGCAGCGCCGCCATCGGGATTCCGACCCCCTTACCGCCATCCTGTTCCTGGCGGTTTTCACCGCCAGGAACAGGATGGCGGTAACGGGTGTCATGGGGCCCCTGCAGTTCCCATGCCACTGGCATGGGCACTGCAGGGGCCCCCTAACAGGGCCCCACTGACTCCGCCGGCTCCATTCGGAGCCGGCATCCTCGTAGAAGGGGGTTTCCCGCTGGGCCGGCGGGCGGCCTTCTGGCGGTCGCCCGTCGGCCCAGCGGGAAAGCCAGAATGGCCGCCGTGGTCTTTTGACCGCGGTGCGGTCATTCGACGGTTCCCGCTTGGCTCGGCGGGCGGATTGTAGGAATGACCCCCTACATTTGGTATTTAGGTTAGCTGCCTATTGGCTTTAACATGGCATTAGCCATTACATTCTGTGTTCAGTTTAGCTGCCTATTGGCTTTAACATGGCATTAGACATTACATTTGGTATTTAGGTTAGCTGCCTATTGGCTTTAACGTGGAGTTAGGCATTGCAGTTGAGACATTGCAGATGAGCTGTGTTTTTCCACATGGTTGACCAAGCTGTATTTTTCGTATTGAATTCACACCAAACCCTAGCTGATAAGAGAGCGTAGATTTTGTGTTTACCTCTCAATCCAGCCTGGGAACGAGTGAAGTTTGGAGACTTGGCCACTCTCCAAACTTATTTGGTTCCCACACTGAGCCAGCATTTTTGCTTTTAAAGGTGGCCCTGGGCAGCAGCTAGGAGAGATCTTCCAGGACTTCAGTCAGGAGCGGACGTCAGCTGTCTGGCTCCCATTTGGGTGGAAAGTCTCTTTCTCGCAGTTGAACTGAAGTCATCAACTTGAAGATATGAGAAAGATGACAAGCAGTGATAGGCCCTACGGTGATGCAATTTAGACTTTTATTCTTTGCTTTGAAGTTATGCTGTAATATAATCACATGTATTTGCTGTGTACATTGCAATTGAAAAGTACTTTGATATATTTTGCTTTCATTGCTGCGACTACTTTTAAACGTGTGCTTCCAACCTACTAATCTCGTCTTTCAGAAACCTCGTGGTAAAGTAATAATAATAATAAATGTGTTCTTTAAACTAAGAAGTGCATTCCAGAGACGTTTTGTAAGCTCGTCATAAGATAAGAGAAGGAAAGCAAAACAATGCCCACAGCAAAATACATGGACTGTCTAAAAAAATTCACCTGAAACTAAAAGCAAGGTGCTAAATGACTGCAAACAAACAAACGTCCATATATGTATTTTTTTCAATTTGGAAAATAAACAAAACCACAACAACTCTTAGTAAATAAAGTGTAACAGCTCAACAAAATATTTTGTTGTAACCCTATCAACGTACACCAGGTCCATACACATCAGTAAAAAACTCCTGAACACAACTAAGACATAGGTGACTCCAACCAATCACACAGATCCGTAAATACAGCCCTCACAAATTTTTTTACTAGAGCTTAATGCTGATTTAGTATGTTGCTGGAGGAAGAGTAGCTGGCTGGACAGTGCCCAACGGCAGTCTTAACTCCTAGACAGAGAAACTACTTGCAGCGCTGCATTTTTTAGGTTGAGCATAGCAGCATACAATTGGTGCTTTTCTGACCTGTTGTTATCTATCTGTGGGCTTTAACCACACCCACTTCACACCTATCACATTCATTCGTTCCTAGGCTTGCCTTTGAAAAATCTCTTCATGTCATTGGTAAATGCTTTACGTTTGTCACGCCTTGACGCTCTTTTGTTACACCTTGCAGGGTGACCCGGTTACATGGATTACTGCACGATTACCTATATACTTCAGCTTGGATTAACTACTTTTTTCTTCTGTCTCTCTCATTCGCATCCCGCTCCATGGCACGCACAACGCAAGCTCAATCAGTACTACTGGAGCACTTGTCACATAGTTCACACTGTTACCTAATAGGAGTCATTTCAGTTTTGTTTTTGCCTCTCCCCCTCGCGCTCCACGGCTTTCAAAAATCCCTTGTAATTGGTAAATGCTTTAGAAAAAACACAGAAATCCTCAACACGGCTCTTGTGGCACAGCGGAAGAGCCGATATTAAAATATTCACTGCACTCAGGAAACTCGCCCCATAGTACTTTGTAGCGCATTTCTTTAAAACATATATTTTTTTTGCTTATAACACCTATGGTGGTACTAACACAATGGGACCACCACCAAACCGTTTAGCACGAGGCACTTTTTCTGTCTAGGTCATCTCTGGGTCCCCACACTAGGTTAGTGAGGACCCCAAAATAATAACCCCTCCCACCAGTGCCCCACTTCTGCATCACCATTGTGAAGAAAGCACAATAAGCATGGCAACCATGTGTTAACTGTGTGCTTCGCAGATTGTTGTGAATCTGACTCGTGCTTCGGACCCATTAGCATGTCCTTGTGGAGGCTCGCCTGTGTACCCTCGGGCTCTTTGTGGCAAAGTACAATTTAGATATGGCGACTGAGCTTCTTAGTGTTCCACACTCGTCCTCCTTCTGCCCTCTTTCCCGGCGACCAGAGGCACTGGCCGGATGTGGATGGGATTCCAAGATGGTGAATACCCTGTGTGTGACTGATGAGTCCGGTGAGTTTGTTTCACGTACCTTTTAGAGTTTGCCCTTTCCTTTTCAGTGCCCGATCCAGCTTGCTGCTCATATCTGGATCTCTTCTATAAATCTCCTATTACCAACCTTATATCCAGCATCTCCATCAACACTGTCCATGGTCTCAGTGCCCCCTCGATTCCTCATGCCCTGACATCTGTCCATTCTTTTTACTGCCAGTTGTTAAAGTTTCCACATGATTATGTGCCATCCGGCAGAGGTTAATTTTTACTTTCAGCAAATTTATTGTAACCAGCATAGTCCAATTGAGGCCAGACAAGGAGTAAGCCTCGAAGAATGTGTTGACATATAAATTGGCATTAAAGGGTGCCTTAGTTTTTTTCAGGACTTAGCGATGTTTTACCTTATCTCTCTACAAGTTACATTACATTTAACAAATGCCCGATGTTCAGAGAGAACACACGGAAATTCAAATTTGTATGTGTTTCTATGCAGAATTAAGTGGCATCCACTAGCACAAAGCAATTTAACTCATGTGGTGCTATGTGCCAACGCTGCATTTAATTCTAGTTTGTGCTTCATTGTCTATACTTTATAGTTTGGTGAGCATTGTCAATTAAGTCACTCTGCGCCCCTTGCTCGATGCACAATTATAGTCCTACTACTATGTACGTGGAATAGTTTTCAAACTCTTTTTAACCTATATAAATGAACGCTAAGGATATGACCTCGGTGTTCCTGTTGACACAGTGGAGACTTTTTTTGTGTCCACTGTGTGATTTTTAACTCTCTTATTGAAAGCTTACACCCCTTTTGAGTCTTTTGCTCAATCATTTCTATGACCGCCAGTTAAGTCTAGCTTCTCCTATCCTGTTATTCAAACCACTTGTACCAAGCTCCCCTTCTTAGAGCCTGACTTCCACTACTTAGTGGCTCATTATCCTACAATTTGGCCTATGGTCATTATCGCTGTCCCAAATAAACCCTGCTCCTTTTTAGGGTCGAGCCTACGTTGCATGCGCTTGCGCATGCGTATCGCAGCAAGACGCTTTAGTTCTTAGAAAAGAGCTCGGAGCCCTGTCGACGTCACGTCAGTGTGTTTGATTGGTTTGTGGGCTTGCCTAGTAAAATCTGCTTGCTTTCATTAGTGGAAGGCATGTACATGTCAAGCCTTTTCCGGTGGTTAGCCCTCCTCGAGTGCAGCGACCAAGTACAGAAAACATGTGAGGCTCGCTGTTTTCTGTCGGATCGTGGACTACTTTTTCCTCTATTTCCTAGCGCGATTTCGCTTGGCAGAAGTCGAGCGCTTTACACAGTTAATTTCACTTTTTTGGGTTACGAACATAAAAGCACTTTTGCAGATAGATGAGAAGTCGGGTTAGGAGTTTACAACGCGATCAGCTCTAACATGAGCAAACGCGAGACCCGTTGTATTGCAAATGCTTGTTTTAAATTGTTTTTCTGCTCTTCATCACTCATGGTCGTTTCTACTGTCAAAAAACATTTTATTTCTGGTTCTTTAAACATGACAGAGCCCGATACCAAGGACCTCTTGTAGTGCACCCTTTCAATAATGACAGTACAAAGCAGTCTTTCCGTCTAGGCCATCCTCTCTTTATCCCCACACTAGGTTAGTGGGGACCCCAAAATAATAACCCCTCACACCATCCAGCTCTCTTATGGCTGGAACTTTTGTTTTACAGCTGGGAGCAGTTTGTGTTTTTGTAGGGCCTTGTTTGAAATAATATTCCAGTAGGCCTGCTAGCCCTTTAGGTATTTGCAGGGCATCTGGAATTATGTGGCAAGAAAAGTCCAGTTATCCATTTACAACAGCAATAACTCTAACTCAAGCAAATGCAAGACCAATTGCATTGTAAATGCTTGTTTGAAATTGTTCTGCTTAATTTAATAGACCTCCACACGGTTTTCAAAACTGACAAATTAGTTGTGTAGCTGAGCACTGTGAGTCTAAATGATGAGCCCAATCTCACTAATTGCCTTCTAATCACATATAGTTTCAAAGTAATTTAATATTCGTTATTGACATAATATGAAATCAGAATAGTCATCCAAGTCTTCATGTGATGTATAAAAATTAATTTTACTTCTTCACTAAATACAGTTCAAATCAGCGGTAGCCAAAGTTTACAAATATTTTGTCAATGTAGTTGTCTTCAACTTGACAGCTCATCCGGATACATGCAGAACGATGATATTTGTGAAGAAATTCTCAGCCGGAATGTGTTTCGTCCCACTCATGGGACTTTCTCAAGGTTGATGAATGTAAAAATGAAACGAAAAAGAATACAAAACAAAAAACGTGATTTAAAAACTTTCATATACCAATCAATGAAAAATCGTGCACCTGTCCATCGAGTAATTAGCACCCACAGAAGGATAAAAATCATGAAGAAAAAGTAAATGTATATCCCCACCCTACACCAACAGTAGAGAACACCCAAAGAGTGACAAAATGTAAAAGTGAGACACCCGAATGCTGCTCTCTAACTGTAACTTACAAGATACCCATGTTGTTGTGAGAAACAAATGGTGTGCAAAGGAAAAACAAGAAAGAGTGAAAAAGATCTATAGGAGGCATCATGCATGTGCAATAAAGAAAAAACTGAAAACAAACGGTAGTAACATGCTACCCAGGTAATTATAACCTTCGTTGTACAGGAATTACCCAAATCAAAATGTTCTCTGAGACAATACTCTTCCAAGTCCATGATGATCACTCGTAATCCTTACAAAGCACAACGTATTCCCTACATCACAAAAAAAGAAAATCAAAGCGCAATTTAAAGTCAATAAACACCTGTTCTAGCCGCATTGGTAGAGCCTGACAAAACAACTAATGGCTTTTAACAACCTCATGCCAAATGTGTTCCCAAGCTATAAATTGCTGTAAAAGTGACAGCGTGCGATATGTCCCAATAATCCTAGGAGTCCAATGATCATCAGGATCAGTAAAAAGCAGCTGCCCGTCCCTGTACCTTGTTAGGTCCAGAGGACAATCTGTAGACAAATATAATCAAATAAATCATCAAAAAATATAAATAGCCCCTTGAAATTGTATATTCCATAGTGGAAAAAACATACTAAAAGACACGATATATCTAGAGTGAACATCTTAGAATATTATAAAATATTAAATTGCACACAATTAAACACTTTTGTATAACCAACCAAAATGATATTACAATAGGTGTAAACGCGTTTATAGTTGCACAAAAACACAGTGCGTTAGCAATACTCCTAAGGTCCTTCTGATGTACTATGGACACAGCCCCAATGGTTCCAAACAATCAAAAAACAGGAAACCATAGTAAGAAATGTATAGCGGACTCCATTGGTATGAAAACAGCCCCAAAAATGACAGCTCTTTGCAATAGTCCGTGCAACCCCACTTATATAAATACCTGAACCACTAGCACCCAAAGGATAATAACAGCTTCATCAAGATTATTCACCACAAACAAAAATGATGTACCGTGCCTGCTGGACTGTAAGGACTACATAGTGTAGGCCGGCCCATACGATGGTGACGCTGCCTGCATTCCGTGTGTTACATAACAAGGATAGAAGAAATACATTACTGGGCCATTTAATGGCCCACTGAAACCCAGTGATAACTCGAATTAGAAGAAAACTGAAAAAAAGGACAACACCGAGATACAGACTCAATCTTTGTTGAACCACCATCTGTAAGTGGCATTAAAAACTCCCAGGAAACCAGCACAGTCCGTAAACAGAGAACAATAATAACAAACCTTTTTTTGTGAAATGTATTTTCCGATTAAAGGGAGAATTAAGAAATGCTCAGAGTTAAAAATTATAAGGAATTTTAAAAAACAACTTTTAAAAAAAATCAAGAAGCGTATGAAAAAGGCAGGTGGAAATAAAAGCGGAAGCCATAATATGCAGTGAGGCTGATAGAAAATGTGCAATCAAAGTAATGTGATCCCACACGGAAATGAAAATCCATATCTGTGAGTTACATGCGCCCCATTAGTGGTGGTGGAAGTGAATCATTTGGCAGCTCTCTTTTACAGTGACATTTGGTACTTGGTATACGAATCGTACTGTCCACATAAATTACTTTGCATAAGCAACTTATTAGGAAAACAATATATCTGCTGTTACAATTAATAAATGTATTGATCTTAAATGCTCTACCATCATTGAAGCTAAACTCATATGTTTCGTGCAAAGTGAGGCTACACATATAGCTGTTACTACACTTAAAGAAACTCTTGGGTGGTGTGGGTAACAATGTATCACTGCCCATGGTCAAGGATGATAGGAAACTACTGCAAACCATATCCTGACTGTCACTCCCCTTTTATGAACCAGTTTAGGTTTGGGAAAAATTATGCATGCCAGTTTGGAGAGGATCTTATAAATTGTGTTGCTATCACAGATATATAGTGTACGAAACAGAATCATGGTGCATCCCCCTTTGGTGCTACAAAATATGCTGTTTTCTTAACAAAGCATCTCTGGGGGTCTTAGATATCTTCTTCTAGCTCTAGACAGGACTGTTTTTGAGTGTCCCTTTTGCAGGAACCTACTCATCAAGTTATCCAGTTCCTTCTCATAGCCATCTGGCTCACTACAATTTATTTTTACCCATGACATTTCCCCATAAGTATGGCAATCAGCTGGGACCGAGGGTGAGCAACAGTGATGTGTAGCAAAGCATTACACGCTGTTGGTTTGCTGTAAATTTTTGTGTGCATTTCCCCTCCCTGATATATATTTGGATGGCCAGAAAACAGATGGCGTGTTTGTCAAATTCAAGTGTCATCTAAATGTTGTAATTGCTATCATTAAGATAGGGACAAAACTCTAAGATCAGGAATTCTGACCCTGTCCAAATTAGGATAATGTAGTCAATATATTGTCCCCAAAAGAAAATATGATCTGTCAAATGCTGGGGAGCATTCTGTCATATATGTTTAAGTTCGAACAGGCCCATATAGAGATTTGCATATTACTGTAAAAAGCAAGAACCCATGGTTACACTCTGAGCTTGTTGAAACCATTGGCCCTCATGCAGGAAAACATTATTTTCCAAAACAAACTCTATCATATCTACCAACATGTATGTGTGCTCCTTATATGATGCTGATCTACTTGAAAAGAAATGCCGAATGGCCTCCAGTCCAATGTTTTTCGGTAAACATGTATATAATAAGTTTATATCTAATGTCACCCATGTCATATTAGCTGACCATTGAACACCCTCCAGTTTATTAATTATATCTTACTTATCTAGTATAAATGATGAATTTATTTTTACAAAAGGTTGTAAAAATCTATCTATCCATGTATCCTAACATTTCTCTGTGGGTGACTCAGTGCCTGATACAATTGGTTATTCACAATAGATATAGTTCGATTAGGTTCATTGTTTGTAGCTGCATTCCGTTCCAGGATAGACATTGTTCCCAAGTGTTCTGGGTTTTGGTTCTGGTCCTCGTTTAAACCCCAGTAGTACCCTTTTGTTTCTGTTCCTCCTCTTATTGTGGCTTTAGTTATTTCTGTGTGTTTTGTTTGGAAAGTTATCTCCGATTTCCCAATGTGTATCTCTCTGCCTCCCGGAAAAAACAAGAAGATGTAGAATCATTAACACTGGTGCCATTACTGGTGGCATCACTAATTGACCCGTTGTTCCTAGTTTCCCAAGAGGTAATGTAACATTCAGACTCATTCCCTGAGACCTGAAGGTCAGTGCCAATGCTGGTAATCTTAATAGAAGTGCCATTATATTTTTTGAAGAAAGTATAGATCCGCCTGTTCTTGTAATTGTTGTCATCCCTACATATTTTTGTTAGTTTATTTTCCGTAATATATTCTTGGTGTTTAGCAAGTACTTCCTTGAGCATCTTGCCATTTTTTTCTTTTACTTCCAGGAGATTCAATGCCAATATTTCCTGTTCTAGGTCCTTAATTTCTTTGAGAAGACGTTCTTTTTCTTCAGCATGACCTATCAAAATCATGCCTCAACATAAGATGCCTCAAACAGAACCTGTTCCCATTCTGACAAATGCTTTGGTAAGAGGTCATCAAAGGAAGAAAAAAATGAGAACCTTTAGTCCACTTGGTACCTTCTTGTCTGACATGTACTTTTTAAGTACAGCAGCATCCCACCATCGAGATAGTCCTTGTTTCCTTAATTTCTCTAAACTGATTTATTTATGTTTCATGCCTACTGATGATTTAGCTGTTTTGTCAGTAGCAGTTCCCATATCTCTCTTGCCAGAAAACATCTCATGAAAAAAACTTTGTTCCTGTCATCCCCAAAAGGATCCATGTTTCACATGTGCGTAAACTCCGAAGGTGAAAACAATGTGGAATATTGCTCCAGGAGTGCAAACTACCACTTCATCCGTGAACTCAAAAAAGGAAAACAATGGTTACACGTGTCACACATTCACTTGTATAATTGCCCTATTTTCAAAAAACTCGGACACAATGCAACATTGTCTGAGGAACATTGCATTCAATGTCAGGTTTTCACTAATCTGCTAGAAGCCACATGTGGCTTCCACAAAACACTGGTTATTCCCAATGCCCTAGGGTGAGTGTTCTGCAACTGTAGCACACTATCTATGCAGATGGTTTATGTAGCAAACCTGTGCTTTACACACCATTTGGTGAGGTTTCTGGGTTCCACACATGACTTCATGAGCAGGAGAAAAGCTACATACTCCTGGCTACGCGATGATCACTCCTCCCACTTCCAAGAAAATGCATTTCACAATAAATTAAATATTATATTGAAGGTCATGTCAAATCATAATGACAAAGGAATTTAATATGTATCCTGAATGCATGAGGTTGTGCTTGCCTTCTCATCTGTGAATGGCTCTGCCCTTGCTTGCATCATGAATTATACAACGTCTTCACATTTTTTCACAAACATACATGACCACGCTGATGTGTATTGTCAGAAAATGTGATTTCCATGTAGGTAATTCTGGATAATCCCCATGTCCTGGCTCACTGCTCCTCTGTTAAACTCAATGACTTCACAAGAGAAACTATACGATAAGATACAGGCACCAACTGAGCATGGATTTTGATTATTCACTGCACTTTTATGGTGTTTGCACTGCAGTGGTAGAGCACACATGTGCAAACCTAATAAGATATTTCAAACAGGACTAATCTGTTGCATGCTGCACAACACTTAAGAGAAGTGACATCTGTGAATGCCAGACAAGGAGAACGGCTCAAATACACAACTAACATACATAAAAATAAAAACTTTATTTATAAACAACACATAGCATAAAAGTGTGTAGTTTGAAAAATTGAGTTTTTAGAGGTGATTCTTCTACCCAACAGACCCTGTTCCTGAGCAGCTCAATCGCCCACATCAGCCCCAACCAGCGTATCCCCTTGTTGTGCCATCCTAAACCCACGCTAACTCTTAGCAACTTACAGGCTAATGCCAACTTTCTCATTCCGTGGCTGCTCTATCCAACTACCCAGCCAAACACCAGCAACCCCGAAGCCATGCCATAAGTTACTTCTTTAACACTGGTCTATCTTATTTGTACCAGTATCCTCCTGTGACTCAGAGGAATTGCACTGTATGGCCGTACTGCCTCCTCAACCCTGCTGCGGACACTTGTCGGGATTAGGAAGAAGGGTTGGCAGACGCTGTGTACTATCCCAGGCAGCAAAGTGTACTATCTAAGACAGGGTGACGGCCTGTCTCTAATTGCCTGGACTAGCATCTGAAGGTGGACTCTTTCTATACTTGCCTTTTTGCAATTTACCTGGTCTATCCATGACCCTGTCTTACTGCACAGATATAGCCTTCTCCCTTAGGATGTTCCACACCAGTCAGAACAGACAGTAACTTATAGTCTCCTGGTAGATCTGAGGGACAGACACCTGCCATGCCTCCATGATGATCTTCTGCTGTGTCAGCTCTTGGGTCACCTCAGATATTACGGTCATTCACTGCACTATAATGCACTTAACATAACAGGTGCAGCAGTAGTTGTGTTTGCCTGGGTCTCTGGTGATGAGAGATTCTTGGGCCCTGATTTGCCGTAAGTCTCCAGGACAGCCTTCTCCACAGCACAATTCAACAGCTGGATAATGGGTAGAATGTTCTCCTGCTATATGTGGCTTAACACCTCCTTGCTCATACTGATGGTCATTACCTGGATGGTGGTACTAGTATTGAAGACAGAGACAGCTGGGGTGGTGGTGGAGGCAGCTGGGAGAATTGTGGACTGTTCTGCTTTTAACAGTGGCGGTGTGGGCTGCCAATGAAGGATGAGTAGAGGGGCTCTCACTTCATTTAATTCCTCATGGTGAGAGTGACCTCGAACTCTTTTACACATTCCATAATCTCACACTCTCATCTACTCAGAATATAACTCTTCTAACTGGGGCAGGCACAGCAGCAAGAGGCACAGTGGGAGTTTTCACTCATAAATGTATTAGGAATCCACGTCTTCATAAAAAGGAGCAACCCATAAAGAGGGAGAAGATGACAACAGATGTTCGAAATGACCCGACATTAGACAAACCACTGTACCTAACCTTTTCTACTAATCAGTATCAGGGCTAATCCTTGAAGGATCACCAAAATGAGTCTCCTGGGGTGAAACTGAGTGGGGAAGGCTGTGGACGGATGACAAAGCATTTTTGGCATGGCGATCATTTATTGATTATTGTGTGTGGTAATTTGATAGCAGACACCCAGACCTTAGCTTTTATGATTCTGTTGTCATCAGGTTATCAACGCAACGTCCAGTATCATGGTCTTTGCAAATGGCTTACGGTGTTGAGGAAAAGCCCTAAGGATTGATAAAAGAAGAAGGGCAATAAGACTGGATTCGATGTAGAGCAACTATAGGCATTTTGACTGGAATCATGTCATCAGGGAAAGAGACACAGCACTGAAGCAGGCTGACAAGATATTGACTATTAGGAGTAGCTCTTGAAGCATGCAAACAAGTAAAAGGATACGACTCTGACAAGAAAGACAAAATAGAATTGAGTCCTACCCAAGTAAGGAAATTGGGAAAATGTCGACCTGGGATCAGACATCAGCTGGGCCTACAAGCTGGGTTTCCGTGCCTTTAATGGGCAAAACGCCCAACATGAATTAATCATAATGTTTGCAGTCCTAGGCACTCATATAATAAACTAATGCATTTTGAATGTTGAAGTCTTACTTCATTACCATAGGAACTAATTAAACTAACTCACCTGATAGAAATGACATGTAGTTTCAAAGCTCAGACACTGAAAGAACGTCCACGTTGGCATGAAGTGAGATGCCCATCCTAACAGATACAAATGAGCAAAGGCAGTCACCTTTGCATAGCAAGTTATGCTGTTCCCTTCCTTTCTACAAGTAAATGTCTAAATTGAGATGTAAATAGCAAAAGGTTACTGCACTGAGCCAGAAATAGCATGGGAGTCAAAATGAATTATGAGGTAATGAAGAGATCTACAGTGTAGCAAAAGAACACATGTTCTAATCGTACTGGATGCTTCAAATAACTCAAGTCAAATCTTCTTCCACCAAAGTTGCAGCTCTACCCAGACTTTCAATTTACATAATTTTTTATATTAAAACATAACTAATTTACTTGACTGACCAAAACGGTCATACTGTCCAATATTTTGTTGAAGAATGTTAAAGATGCATCAGCATTTCAAGACTAATCGATATTCTCTACAATTATCACACTTTCTATATTATGTACCCATACACTATCATCTAGTATTTAAGTATCCAATCTGTCATGTTTACTTCAAATTCATGCGCACGTACAGCAACAACACACAAAAAGAGTGTAATTCTGGTTCTACCCACAAGATCAAAACAATAACCACATTGTACTCAAGAAAGGCCCATACTCACCTACCCACAGCTCTCAGAGAGCAGTGTGCTACCCATCTGCAAATACGTTTCACCACCCTCGTCAGGGGTATGAAACACTACGTAAATTAAAATACAAAACAAATTGGACAGAACTTATATCCAAGTAGTGCCAGATATATACATGCGACTACTCTATTTTGAAGCGAGATTTCCATTTTTGTAAGGTAAAAAAAATATACTATTGTAGCTTTCTCCCGCATTAGTCATCCCACACTCCACTGCAAGTTAATGGGGGAAAGTAAATTATTTTCCCCACATCCCAAATGTATTAATGTAAATAGTCACGATTGAGGCGAGAGACTCACAACTTGTTAGCTAAAAATGGTTGTATTTTAGCAGTCTCCCAACGCAAAACTATACTTGCACCAACGTATATCAATGTGAAAAATTAAGTTCCCCCATTTTTCCACAAAATATCGCTCATTCTTCTTTCAAAATGTTGGCATGTACGCTAATGTAGGCAGATGCAAACTAAAAGCATACATCTAGTATGACAAAATGCTCCAGCTACTATGATCAGAGAAAAAGAGTTGCGACACCCTATGGAGCCATGTGAGTTGATTAATATAGACCCTAAATTTCACCACAGTACAAATAAGTGAGAGCTCAGTTTCACCAGAGAACACAAAA
Organism: Pleurodeles waltl; assembly: GCF_031143425.1. Lineage (NCBI taxonomy): Eukaryota > Metazoa > Chordata > Amphibia > Caudata > Salamandridae > Pleurodeles > Pleurodeles waltl. The sequence goes on from NC_090445.1 coordinate 724,192,896, forward strand.
GTGACACCATAAACAATCAATGCTATCTAAATGCAGCGAGTGTTTCCAGAGTGCACACACACAATGCCACGACACGGGGTTAAGCAGGGAAGTATCTGCCCACCCTGCTCCAAAGGAGCGCCAAGTGTCCTTACCGATAAGCCCAACAGTCCGCATCAGCTGTGTATCGGCGACCGCAGCCATGGTCCCTCAAAGCCAGGCCTGCTGCTCCTCGAGAAGCCTCGGTGTTTCCTGCTCCCGCCTACCCCCGTGACACCTCCCACACGCACGCCGCTCCGCCCCTTCCCGACAGCTCACAGCAGAGCTGTCAAGCCCTAGATCCGAGCTGAAAGCATCGGTGGAGGCCGCCTCTCTGCTCTGCGAGGTGCTGCTGGACCCGGAACAGGCACATCATCGGTTGCATGGGGAAGTGGCTACCCTTCGGCCCCGATTACACCCACTTCAGTCGAAGATGCCCTTGCAACATCGAATGAGACGCAGGAAATTAAAAACAGACACATGCTACGGAAAATAGTGGCTAAACGGGATTGGTGCTCGGCTGCCAACCTCTGTCAAATCGTGTATTTGATTAAGTTAAAGGTTAACGAGCGAGTGTAAAGTTCGGAATAATATGTTATCACGGGCTGCATTTTTTAAAAATTGGATTACTAAAATTGGAATATGCATACAGGCAAAACCAGTTATTTTCACGATGTGGGCATTCGCTGAGCTACGAAGTAGCGCTTAACAAAACAAAGTAGATACACACAAAAATGCACATTTCGTTTCACAATACTTATGATTAGGAATGCAAATGAGAAACAGTGAGCTTTTTCACGACAAAATCAGGAGTTTGAAACATCAAAGTCAAAAAGTTTTAGGAACTCATTTTGAGGCTGGTTATATGGTCGCCAGGTAGCTCAGACCCACTCCGTTCCTACCTGACCAGCCAGAAACCTAGGCATCATTCTGGACAACAAGTTAAACATTTAAGCGTAGATCGACTCTTTCTCCTTCTCCTAATTCTTCATTCTTTGCCTGCTTTGTCCTTCAAATTGCTATCCCAAGGCTCCAGATGCACCATCTCCAGCCAACTGGAATACGGCAATGCTCTCTATGCAGGAATCAAAGCCCAGCTCCTCTGAAGAAACTCCTCCAAAGACAACAGACAATACAGAATGTCGCAGCCAGACTCTTCCTCAACCTCCCAAGATGAACCCACATCACCCTCCCACCTGCACTTCTCTGCCCAGATACAGTGCTATTGCAGATCCAAACTAGCAGGGGTGGCTCCTCCATTAGGGCGGAGGAGCATTGCCTCTCCTCCCCGCCAGCAGCAAAAGCTGCAATAGCTTTAAAAGAAAACGATAATAAACTTTGTCTATTATTGTCTTCTTTTAAAGGGGCGGAGTCACAGAGATGACGAGCAGTGAGGAGGAGTGCACAGTACTCCACCTCACTGCTCATGTATGTTTGGCCGGCCGTCTCGAGCTGGCCAAACATGTGCAGTAAGCTCTCTCCAGCCCAGCAACATGGTTGCTGGGCTGGAGAGAGCCTGCACGGGCTCCCAGTCTGCCTGGGCTCGCACTGCCTGGGCTCTCCCCGCCAATCCTGACGCTGCTCTGAGCAGCGTCAGGATTGGCCGCAGGGCAGGCTGGAAGGCTGTGCCTACAGTAAGGAGACGGAGGAACGGAGCGTAGCGCAACGTTAAGGTGAGTTTTTTAAAATCATGTTTTATTTTAATTTCCCCACCGCCCCCTCCTCCGCGCACCGCCCGCCACTTCTGCTTGCTGCCAGCCGCTCCTGCAAACTAACAAAATAAAACACCTAGACAGGGACAGTGATACACCTCAAGCATATATGCAGCAATGTGCCCCTAGACAACAACCAAATACAAGTTCAGTAAATGTCATTTTAAGGAAATTAATCCTCTTAACTCAGAAGTAAAATGAAGACCATGAAGGTTCAATAAAATAATTCAAAGGGCAATACAGAAAGCAAAAGGTAGTTGTAGAAGGCTTTCAGACACAACAACCCAAAGTAAAATTTTAATATTTTTTATTAGGAGGGTTAACTTAATATAGTGACAATGTAGAGTAGTTTAAAATCTTCGACTGCTCATGTCACTCTTACGCCACTTCGTAGGGCTTCCTTCGAAATTACGTTACCTTCAGAATAATGGTGATCTTAGGGAGAACACAACAACAATCTTGAGTAGCAAGTTATACTCGCCTACAAAAGCAACCCTTCGTCATCACCCAGTGGTATTTAAATCCCTTTTATTTTGTTTCTGGTGCCGCAATGTGTGTTTACTTAATGTGTCAAACATACTTTCCCAGCCATGGCTTTCTCAGGCAGTAGCATGCGCAAACTCTTAAAGGGTGACAAACCCTTCCCAGTCCTTTAACCACTTTGTGATAGTTAAAGTGCCCACTTTTGGTAACGCGTCCCAATCTAGATAATTTATTCACTATGGGACTCGTTTTAGGCCGATGAATCTTTTGACCTTGATTGAAGACACCTTAAGACGAGATAACTGATCAATATGTCAATCAATAAGTCAATAACATCATCAATAGTCACCATATCAAATCAATTAGATTAATCAATAACATTAATAAGACTCGGAAACCACCATGACATTTCAGTCATGAATAACCACACCAGTTTTGTACAATTTTATGATGTTTATTCCCTATTGATTACAATTCTACAAGTAAGTTTATTAGTCTCAAAACCATGAAACACAGCAGCATTGTCATAATATGGCAACTAGAATAAGATTTCATCAAAGCAAAGATCACGAACATTAGAACATAACACGACGTCAACATAGGTTAATCTTAACAGAGTATCATTAGCGCATTATTCAACATAGCATTGATTCATTCATTTGTCTATTTGCGTCCGTTTAGTGAACCCCTTAACTAACCTCGAATTAGCATTGGCATGTTGGGCTTCATAAAACTGTAAAGAAACAGTTGGTACCTAGAAAGGAAAGGCAAACAGACAAATACAATTTCATCATCATATAGTTACCCTCCGTAATGGGCCAGCATACAGAGTCAGTCTTCATCCTCAGGACATCAGTTGATTCGCCATCAGTCGGGAAACACAGCAAAGTTCAGCAAGACGGGGAAAGTAGGGACACTTCCCTCATAAAGAGGAGAAGTATAGAACGGGCAAGATAAGGGTGAGGATGGTTTGAAGAATCAAACAGCAAAGTCTCTGGGCAGAGTGAGAAAGTGTCTGGGTCATAGCAAAGGTTCGCAATCGCATCTCCTAATGGCTCCTCGTGTCAAAGGTTTTTATCCCTTTTCTGTTGTACAGTCCCCTAATTCATAATTGGGTAGGTTTGGCACCCCACTATCTCCATCCAATGGGTTTCCAGTGGTACCATCAAAATTGTCACTTCATAACAGTTCTCACATAGTTTATTGGTTCTTGTGATTGACGTCTCCACCGGGTAGAATGTCCGGTATGATTTCATACTCTCGTGGTCCTCTCGCATCTTCAGTCAGTGGTTCCATTGTCTATACCGGTTTAGGCGACCTTGTACCTGTAACAAGTCTACACTGTTGCTTTCAGCAAGAATGTTTCCTTGAGCAAGTCGAATTTCATGAGAACGGATTTACTACAGTTACACTCATCTTCTAGCTTCTGGAAAAATACGATTACATGTCCTTCAGCAAGTCAGCACACTGCACGTTAGAAAAAGACATTTAATATGAAACCGGGCAGCTAGGCCCCGACTCATGCTAACTAAGGCCTAGTGAATTAATTAGCAAAACCTTAACATATAGCTCTTAATACCAATACAAAATCATACATTAATGCATTAATAACTCATTTATAGTAAATTTTATTAGTCCCCGTATATATTGGTGGCCACCCCCGTGGGCACATTTCAGACTCACGTTTAGTAAAACACATCAATACATTTTCTATGCAGCATTATTATGCATTAGTTCACAAACATTTCATGTTAATTTTGATTATAAGAGCTATGCTCCATCAAGCCCTCCTCTGATGACCCTTGTCATCACACAAAACCTTTCCTTTCACAACCTTTCACTTTCTTAAATGACGCATTTCAATTTCTTCTGCCTTACTTAGTTTCTCATAAGTTTCTTTGAATATTTTCTCCTTTTTCTTTTCTTCTTTCCTTTTTTTGCGTTTTGTAAATTTTTCTCTAATTCTTTTAGTAATTTTGCATGATAACCATAGTCCGAATTAACAAGCTAGAACAATCAATATACCCCCTATTATTTTCGCAAGGATCCTGTTCCAAATACTACTAAACCAATTCCCACTTTAGCAATTCCCTTTCCAACCTTTTCCAAAACTCCTGGTTCCTTCAGCTCCTTCAAATCTGTACTGTCTCTTGTTAGGTTAGTAAGCATACTCCTAATCTTATTACTATTGTCAGGAATAAATGCGCAACAGTGGCGCTCCTTAAGCATCCTACAGACTCCGCCACTTTTCACTAAAAGAATGTCTAAAGCAAGCCGGTTTTGAAGAGTCATAGCCCTCTCCGCAGCAAGTTCAGTATCCATCAGGAGTATAGCCCCTGTGAAGTTTGTCAGCATGTTATCCACAATAGTAGACAACTTTCGAATCTTTATGGAGTTTAAGATAACCCCCACTGAAGGAATTATGGCTCCAAATATATCACCTACGACAGCAGCCGCTGTCTCTCTCTTTTGTTTGGTATGATGTAATTCAGACATTTTAGGAAGTTGCTTTAAGTCATCAATTTGGTAAATCTTTGGGAAAACTATTCCCAAGTAGCATGTCCCATACCATCCCTCTGGAAGACGGTAATAAGCATTAAGTCCACATATGTAATAGATCCCAGGGATCGCTGGATCCTGTCCATTTAGGATGAACGTCCACTTACTCTAAAACAAAAACACATGCCTGCACTCACTCGTTCCCACAAATAAAGTGTCATGGTCAGATTTTGGCCTATATATACAAAGCGTTCCTACATGTAATGCATCTATAGCTAGCCCTGCCCCTTTACTGCACTATAAGCATAATCATTTACAAACGTTTGTTTTTCTAATCCATTTTCTAGCTTTTCCTTTAACGCTTTTCTTCTATCATCAGTGTGATCTAAAATGCTCTTCTCTACAGGCGTTAGTAAGCAGGTTATCTTATTGCGGTGCGCATAAGCTGTCCCAAATGTCAGTGTTGGCTCAAAGAAACCCCTAACTATTTTTATGTTATGTTCCTTAGCTATTTTATTTAGAAACTCAATTATAGGCACAAAAGAAAACACTACATCTAAATTAGAATAGAAGTATTGTACATGTTCCTGATTGTAGAATCTTGTTAATAGCAAACTACAGCTTATTCCATACGTAAGCGGCAAACTATGAAAAGTAACCCCTTCTTGTACTGACAAAGGAATCTTTGTGCACACATAGCAATTCTTCGCATCCATTGTTTCAACATACTCATTTAGCAAGCCATAGAAGACATTAGTAGATAGTTCCTTTTTCGTATTAGTTCCCTCATGCAAATATTTCGTATCCTGCTCAAACCTCTCCCATGGTGTTAGAGTAGCAGTCTCAGGAGTTGGAGCCTTGTTAGTCGCACTCTTATCCACCAATGGCATTCCCACAATCACACCTATAATTACTACTGCACACACAACACCCAAAATAACACTCAGCCATCTACGAATCCTACCCCTACTATCATTATTTCTAGTGTTACTCATGACTCATGACTCATGTTACTCATGATCTGTAAAGAATCAGAGAGCAGAATAATATAAAGCAAACAATCAACTTGAGGAAGATTTAAAAGCTCTTTTTTTTTTTTTTCCTTGTGCAAAGTCTCTCTCTTAGCAAGTATTTACAGTGTTTCACTCACTCCCAGGACCCTTTGTCAGATCAGGTTAGCAGCTTGTCATAATCGGTTTTTCAGAGTCAATTCAGGTTAACAGTGTCACATCCGGTAATTTATCAGTTTCTTTTCTCAGGTTCATTTCTCTATTTATTTTCAGCTTTAACACAGTCTCTTTCTATGGTTGAATGCAGGTGCCGTAATATTGACCCGGAATTTCTCGATCAAAACAGAATGCCAAAAATTCTTGTTGCCACTCAGCTGTTGTCGCATAAGCCCATTCAGGACCTGCGTACCTCCGGTTTGCAACTCTCTTTCCTTTCAGTTTGCGATAACCCTGCAGCTCTCCCTCACTGAGATCTTCTTTCCTTGTTGTGTCAATTTCTTCTTCTATTGTTTCATTAGGGACCACTTTCTCCTCTGCAGCTTGTGGTTCCGGCCACCTATCTCCTTTAAGTGTTCTCCTGCCACTTGGCCCTTCAGGATGTTGAACAGTGCCATCCTCTTGTGCTATGGTATTTTCTCTTGATGAGCCTGCAAGCGGCTCAGGAGGAGTTGGAACACTTTGACCGCCTTCTGCCTCACCTCCTTCACCTTCAGGGTCTGTTAGGGGCTCAACTTCAAACCCGTATCCGTATGCTTCTGGGAGAACCTCTCTTTTGGTTGGTCCTCCTGGCGCCTCAGTTCAGATAGGCTCACCTTCACCCTTCTGGATTTCATTTACTGTTTGAGTGACCAAGCCGTCCTCAACAGGCTCTCCTTCAGTCTCAGTTCCCCTTTGATTATTCTCCGACTCTGAGAATTCCCTCTCTGCAGCTGTTGTTTTTGACAACTCGAGTTCCTCATCAGTTGGACACGTCACCTTCTTTGTGTGACTGGCATGGATCCAGTTTGGAAGTCCTGCACATTTTACAGCAGTAGTAGTTGTCAGTATTACTTGATACGGCCCCTTCCAACGTGGCCCCAAACACGACTTCCTCACGTGTTTCTTGACAACAACCCAGTCACCGGCTTGCAGTAGTCCAACACCATATCATCCGTGATATTCACAAGAGCATTTGCAGGCACTGCGGGCAATCTCATAGCTCGGCCCATAAGAATCTCATGAGGAGACAGTCCTGTTTTCTTGTCGGGTGTGTTTCTCATTGACATCAGCACAAAGGGCAATATATCTGGCCATTTCAAATTTGTAGCTGCACCCATCTTTGCCATTCTTGATTTCAAGATACCATTCATCTGCTCCACTAATCCTGATGCTTCAGGGCAGTAGCTACAGTGTAACTTCTGTTCAATGTTCAGGGCAGCACACAAGAGCTTCCCCTATCTGATTCTAAAGAGATCGGAAACCCGAAACGTGGTATCAACTCCCTAAGCAGCAGCTTTGCTACTGTGAGACTGTCATTTCTACGTGTAGGGTTGTCGCGTGGGCTCTCATTATCCTAAATGAGACTACTGGATTTCTAGGTAGCAGAGTCGTTCCTGGTGTGGGGGACTAAGTCTTACCCACTTGGAAGGACCTCTGCCTCCTTAAATCTGGTTTTGCTCCGGCTAACTAGCAGTGCCTCATCTCTCCCAAGGGGAAGGGATGATTGGGCAGCCGAGCGCATGACATCATTAGTACTTCTCAGGGAAGTCGTGGTAACTCAGATCCCAACCAGCTCTCTCATTTACAATACGATCTCATATACAAATGACAAAGGACAAAGGACAAATGACAAAGGCAGTTTGAGTTTTATAGATTGTTTTAATAAAACGACTACATTTTAGATATTAAGGCGTGAGCTGCAATAACCAGAACCATACAACACAGTAGGATTGAAATAGTTACGATGAGAGTGAAACATAAGAACAACGCTATCATAGTGTTAATAGATTCTGTACTCTCTAAGTAAGTTCTATTTCGAGCACAGCATGTTAAGCTCTAAACTTGCCTTTCAGATTCCCTGGGAAGACATCAACCCTCATACCTGAGCAAAGGCCTGTGATCTGGTTCAGCATCTGCTACAGGGCAGTCAGCGTCTAGTTGTGGTTCCCTGGTCGTAATCTCCCTCTTGCGCGTATTAGGACAAGGAAGTGTATTTAAAACTAACATGTCAGTGTGATCACAAAACGTCCCTACGCGAGAATGTATCCAGAGACTAAACTCCTACCACGTCTATTGGCAATGTACCAGACTGTTTCCTTGACTAGAGCACAGAATGTGTTATTGAGAACTCCAGTGCTGAAGTAGGCTAAACAGTGTGATATAAAAAATAAAACAAGACCGTAGAACTGGCTATTTGAAAAATATCAGTACGAAGCTGAATAGAATGCATTTAGAGCAAAGTGCACAGAGGCTCTATGCTGCAAGCAAAGGAATAAAATACATCCAGGGCAAAGTGCACAAAGGCCTAACGCCTGAAGCAAACGCGCAAAGGATACATAAAAATGACCACACTACAGGGTAAGCTTCAATCCAGTGACTGAAAATGCACACAACCACCAACACGTACCTCAGACCTCCACATACAGGCATCTCAATAAAATCCATCTGCATTCTGCTAAATGGACCTCCTGCTCTCCCAATGTGGCTCAAATTCACCACGGTCCCTTTTCCCGCATTCATCTGCTGACAGATAATGCACCTGTGACAGATAACCTCTGCAGCTTGTCTGAATTTTGGATTGAACCAATCGACTTTGAACAACCTGATCATTGAGTCTTTCCCAACATGTGCTTGACCATGGTAAAACCTCGCAAATTGTGACAAAAGACTGTTGGGCAAAACCATTTTCCCCTCCTCTGAAACCCATGGATCATCAGATCTCTGTATGCATTGCATTTTGAGCCAGGAGCGTTTCTCCTCTTTGCTGGCACGTCCCTGCAACACTTTCAACTCATCCAGTGTGTCAACCACCCTTAATGCATACCCTGAGCATGTTTCATTTTCAGTTTCAGGTAACAATTCACACTGGTCTTGGAATTATATACAGTTCAATGCACAAAACCTTGTGACTTGATCTGCATATCCATTTCCCATGGACACAAAGGGGGTCATTCTGACCTCGGCGGTAAAAGGCGCTTACCGCCGGTCAGAAGACCGCCACAACACCGCCGTGGTCGCGGTAAACCGCCACGGTAATTCTGACCCGCAACTGGCAAACCGCCAAAAACCCGACATCAACAAAAGTCCGCCACAGCAACGGCCAGCGCAAAACTGGCGATGACCAAACCTCCACTGTCACGCCAACAGAAATACGCCCATGCCATTCCGACCCACAAATCCCCGCAGCGGTCTTTCAACCGCGGTATTCCACTGGCGGTACACACCGCCGCGGTCAAAATACACACACCTTTACAAAACACTACCACATTGGACAAATCAAAATACACACACCTGAGACACATACACACACCACTCCCACACACCCTATTAAATATAAAACACACACCCACATCACCCACAAACCCTTACGACCACAATTGCGACTGAAGGACAGAGAGAGACAGCACAGCATAGAGTAGACCATCACACAGAGGCAAATCACAACATCACCCACACAATTTCCACGCACAAAACACCATACACCACCACACTCACCACACTCTACAACACATACACCACCCTTCACCTCATCCACACCACCCCATGGCACCCCAAAGACACCCCAGGTTCTCTGACGCAGAACTCAGGGTCATGGTGGAGGAAATAGTTTGTGTAGAGCCCCAGCTCTTCGGGGCACAGGTGCAGCACACCACCATTGCCAGGAAGATGGAGCTACGGAGCAGAATAGTGGACAGGGTTAACGCTGTGGGACAGCATCCACGCAATCGGGGCGACATCAGGAAGCGGTGGAACGACCTACGGGGGAAGGTGCGTTCCATGGTATCAAGGCACAACATCGCGGTACAGCGGACTGGCGGCGGACCCTCACCTACTCCCCCAGAATTCACAGCATGGGAGGAGGAAGTCTTGCACATCCTGCATCCTGAGGGCCTCGCAGGAGTAGGCGGAGGAATGGACTCTGGTAAGTCAAATCTCCACTACTTCATTCCCCCCACCCCACCTGCATGCCAAATCATACCCCCACCCTCACCCTCACCCCCACCCCATCACACCAACTCCTTGCAAATGGCTCACCATCACAACCCACCCATCCCAAAACCTAGCCCTGCATGCGTCCCCAAAGCATGGACACCCATCACCAAAGCATGCCCACTGCACACACCCATCACCCCCACAAGCCACCGTCACAAAAGCCCCCACAAGGGAATGCCAGCACTGGGGTACACGGCCACCCACCCATTACATGAAATGCCACACACAGAAGCAATAACCATACTCTTATACCCCTGCAGGACCCGAACGCCACCACACCGCCACGGAGGGTCCAGAGATGTCCATCCCACCCCCAGAAGAGGCCCCCAGTGATGACAGCAGCTCTGTCTCCCTGGACCCAGATGACCAGCCCGGCCCATCGGGGACCTCGGGACAGTCGGTTTCCCACAGACAGCCACAGGCTACACCAGACCTAACCCCCTCTGGGAACACCAGCACAGCTCCCACCCAGCGGGCCCATGCCTCTGTCTCCAGGACACGTCAATCAGCGGTGTGTCCACCACTACAGGGCACCCAGGTTGACCCACCACCCCAACAACAACAGGGACCTGGGGGCAGTGGTAGTGGGCACACCGTCCAGGGGACAGAGGCCCAGGGAAACAGGGGAACTGGGAGGGCTGCTGTGCGACAGGGGGGGGACAGGCCCAGGGAACCGACTCTCCAAGAGGCCCTCTCCTCCATCATGGGAGCATACCATCGCTCCCAGGAGACGATGGCTACGGTACTGGCCAGGTTCCAGGAGATCCAGGTACTGCAGGAGGAACAGTACATGGGGTTCAGAGAGGAACTGAGAAACATTAGTTCTGCAATGGGGACCATCGTCGTGGCCCTTAACCAGATAGTCACCACATTGCGGGACCATGTGGCACCACAAAGGGCCCCTGTCACTAGCATGGACCAGGAACAGCCTACCACCTCCGCCGGCGCTAGTGGACAGGAGGCCCCCACACAACGACAGGCCACCAGAACCCCACCTCCTGCAGAAGAAGAACCACCCCGCAAGCGGTCCCTGAGATCTCACAAGAAGACAGAGTAGGATGCCAAGACCCCCGCCAGCAAAGGATACCACCTGATGTCATCTCACTGTCCCACATTGTCACCCTGTCCAACCTTGAACTGCCCCTGCTCCATCCTTCCACAGGCATATGGACAATGCACCTGTGAGACTGAAAACTGGACTCTGCCATGGACATTACTCCACCATCACCCATCACCGTTTTACAATCATGTTCCTAAATGTAGCACTTTAATAAAATCACTTATTGCACTTAAAAAATCTGGAGTCTGCTTGTATTTTGAACAAATGTATTAGACATACCGGTGCAAAAATGTTCAGTTACATTGTGATGACAACATACCACTGTCACACAGCTGTAGTCCATGGGCAAACAAAGCAGAGGTCACGCAGTGGGGCCCACAGCTCTGAAAACGGAAGGGAAAGTCACAACTCAGTTAACAGGAACTGGGGGGAAACTCAGACAGTAGAGAGGCAGGAGACTTTAAGTAAATGTAAAATGGCGTGGTTGATTCGTACCTGTGTGCTACTGAAAATACTGTTGTATCACTGTGTCCCTGTTGTCTGTGTCGTCCCCGTCGTCTTCCTCCTCTTCACTTTCCACAGGCTCTACAGCTGCTACAACACCTCCATCTGGACCATCCTCCTGCAGGAAAGGCACCTGGCGTCGCAAAGCCAGGTTGTGAAGCATACAGCAGGCCACGATGATATGGCACACCTTCTTTGTTGAGTACATTAGGGATCCACCTGTCATATGCAGGCACCTAAACCTGGCCTTCAGGAGGCCGAAGGTTCTTTCTATAATCCTCCTAGTTCGCCCATGGGCCTCATTGTAGCTTTCCTCTGCCCTTGTCCTGGGATTCCTCACTGGGGTAAGTAGCCACGACAGGTTGGGGTAACCAGAGTCACCTATTAGCCACACACGGTGTCTCTGTAGCTGTTCCATCACATAAGGGATGCTGCTATTTCGCATGATGTACGCGTCATGCACTGACCCAGGGAACTTGGCATTTACATGGGAGATGTACTGGTCAGCCAAACAGACCACCTGGACATTCATCGAATGATAACTTTTTCTGTTCCTGTACACCTGCTCACTTTCACTGGGGGGAACCAAAGCCACATGAGTCCCATCAATGGCACCAATGATGTTGGGGATAAGTCCAAGGGCATAGAAATCACCCTTCACTGTAGCCAAATCGCCCACCTCAGGGAAAACAATGTAGCTCTGCATGTATTTCATCAGGGCAGACAACACTCTGGACAAAACCTTAGAAAACATAGGCTGAGACATCCCTGATGATATGGCCACTGTTGTTTGGAATGATCCACTTGCCAAAAAATGGAGTACTGACAGAACCTGCACCAGAGGGAGAATCCCTGTGGGTTGGCGAATGGGGGACATCAGGCCTGGCTCCAGCTGGGCACACAGTTCCTGTATAGTGTCTCGGTCAAGTCTGTATGTCAGTATGACATGTCTTTCTTCCATTGTCGACAGGTCCACCAGCGGTCTGTACACGGGAGGATTCCTCCATCTCCTCGCAAGTCCCAGCGGACGGTGCCTAGGAAGGACAACATGGAGCACAGAGTCAAGCAACCCACAGGTACGTAACCACAGCTTGCACAGTACACGATTCGCTATGCATTGAATGGCTTGTATGATTGGCAATGCAAGGCCTAGGCCTGTGTGACGCTGTAGAAATTAAGCCATGTGGGCCCTTGAAATGGCGGCTGCCTGACCTGTGAAGTGTGACAATGGGATGTGAGGTCAATGCGCTGTCGTGGCACACCGTGGCGGTAGGCGGTCGAAGACCGCGGCGCAAAGCAGCATTGGTTAACATTGAACCCTATGGGTCTCATGAGCCAATGACGATGTGCGCCGGCGGTCGCGGTACGCACCGCCGGTGGGGCGTGACCGCCATTTTCTATCTGCTTAATCACTCGAGACCTGATCATCCACAGGAGAGGACCTATACTGCAAGTGCTGCTGTGACCTCGGTCTGGAAGAGACAATGGCTGCTGCGACTGGGGAAAGGGCCCCTGTCTTCACATCTGAGGAATTGGAGAAACTTGTTGATGGGGTCCTCCCCCAGTATGCGCTACTCTACGGTCCTCCAGACCAACAGGTATGTACACAGGGAGCACGTTGTATGGGCTATGCCTGTGTTGAGTGGGGTGGATGTAAGATGGTGGGGAGGGGAGCGAATGAGGAATGCAACGCACGACAGATGAGAGCATGTGCCACATGGCAAGGTTGGGGAGGGGGGTCCACTCACATCGACCATGCAGAAAAGTGATGATATTTCTTTTCCCACCCTGTACATGTCACATAGGTCAGCGCCCATCAGAAGATCGACATTTGGCGTGCCATCGCCAAGGACATCCGGGCCCTGGGGGTCCACAACAGACGGGGCACCCACTGCCGCAAGAGGTGGGAGGACATCCGCCGCGGGAGCAGAAAGACCGCCGAGGCTCTGCTGGGGATGGCCTCCCAACCTAGGAGGGGTGCCACACGGCAATTGACCCCCCTGATGTCCCGGATCCTGGCGGTGGCCTACCCCGATTTGGATGGGTATGTGAGGACATCACAGCAGACACAAGGGGGTGAGTCTCAGCACATTCTGCTATATTAGCGCACAGTGGAGGTGTCTGGGTGGGGGAGGAGGGCTGTGGCTATCTCTAGGCCAGGGCGGTTTCTGTAGGCTAGGCCCCTCCGTTAGGCATGGCCCTGTGCCCCGCCCCCCACCTCTGTAGGGTGCTAAGTACAGCTATCCATGGCCCAGGCTCACCTATGTATGCAGTTGTCCTCCATAGACTTGTAGGCCAAGTCACAATAATTGAGTAGTGTACCCCAAGTGCGCGGCGTAGTGCAGGGGGCTTCTGTGTCTGTCCTCTCCGCCAACGGTGCCGCCAATGCATGCACTCAACATGTCTTTCTTTCTTCCCCCCCCCCTTTTTTTTGGTTTTCCTGTTCATGTGTGCATTAGCATCATCAGGCGGAGGAGAAGTGGCATCGGCGCACGAGGGAGCTGCATCTCACATGGCCCCGGAGGGCCCTGCAACCGACTCCGAGTTCACCAGTGAGACGGAGGGCGAGGGGAGCTCCACAACGGGGACCCGTGGAGACGTCAGCGACACCGACACGTCCTCGGAAGGGAGCTCCCTTGTGGTGGCGGCAACATCCGTGCCCACCGCAACAACAGGTACAGCCGCCACCCAGCGCACCAGCTCCGCCCTCCCAGCAGCCCCTCAGCGTTCGCCCCGTGCCCGCTCGGCCAGGAAGCCGGGCATCTCCTTCGCCCCAGGCACCTCAGGCCCTGCCCCAGTTACCCCTGCTGCCCTCAGTGCAGAGATCATTGACCTCCTCCAGACGCTCATTGTTGGGCAGTCTACCCTTTTGAATGCCATCCAGGGGGTAGAAAGGGAGGTGCATCGGAGCAATGCATACCTGGAGGGCATTCATTCGGGTCAGGCTGCCCATCAGCGATCGTTCAACGCTCTGGCCTCAGCACAGACGGCAGCCATTGTCCCTGTCTCCAGCCTCCCTCCTCCAACTCCCTCCACCCAGTCCCACTCCCCTGTTCCTCTGCCTATACCAGACACACCTACAGACCAGCCTGCACACACATCAACACCCAAGGGCAGCTCATCCAGACATAAGCACCACAAATCACACAAGCATTCACACAAGCAACATCCACATGCAGACATGCCAACAGCCACTACCTCCTCTGTGTCCCCCTCCTCCTCGTCTCCCTCCTCCCTCCCTGTGACGTCTCCACTCACACCTGCATGCACACCACCATCAGCCAGTACGTCCATCACCAGCACACCCACCAGAGCACTCCGCACACGTGCAGTCACCACCCCCACTGCCATTTACACGTCCCCTGTGTCCTCTCCCTTTGTGTCTGTCACCCCCTCTTCCAAACCACACAAACGCAGGCAGCCACCCACCCAACAGCCATCCACCTCACGACAGCCTCCGTCACAAGCACCTGCACCCAAAGACAGCACACTTGACTCTCCTACAACCACATCCTCTTCCTCCACTCCCATACCCACTGCACCTACCCTTCCCATTGCTCCTAAAAAGTTTTTCCTCTCCAAAATTAACCTCTTTGCATCACCTGACCCACCCCCTCCATCTCGTAAGAGTCCAAACAGCACCTCAGCCACCACAAGCCCTGCACCTACTGGGACCATAGTTCAGGGCTATTGGAGTCCACCAGCTCCTAGGGCCGGAACATCGGCCAGCAGCAAGGGGACAGCCAGCCCACCCCCTGGGAAAAGAACCAAAAAAGGGAAGGGCCGGCGCGACAGGCCTGAGACGGCTGCCCCCAAGGACACTACCCTTACACCGTCACCTGGCACATCCACAAAGGGAGGCAAGGGCCCCAGAGATTCGGCGAAGGAGGGCAAGGGCAGCAGGGCGGACAAGTCCGGCAGCAGGCGAGCTGCCCAGGAGGGCCCCACCAGCCCCATTTCGGGTGTGACGGAGGACACCCACGGGCCCAGGACTCCAGCACAGGAGGGCCCCGCTAGCGAAAGGTCGGATGGCGACTGAGCGGGAATTATTGGCCAGATCTGGTTCCCTAGGAACACAAGACAAGCACCGATGAACAGGGCCCCGCCGTGACAAGCACCGCTGAACAGGGCCCCGCCAAGACAAGCACCGCTGAACAGGGCCCCGCCAAGACAAGCACCGCTGAACAGGGCCCCGCCGTGACAATCACCGCTGAACAGGGCCCCGCCGTGACAAGCACTGCTGAACAGGGCCCCGCCGTGACAAGCACCGCTGAACTGGGCCCCGCCAAGACAAGCACCGCTGAACAGGGCCCTTCATCTCAAGCACCGCTCCGCTGGGCCCTTCATCTCAAGCACCGCTCCGCTGGGCACCGCCGTCTCTGAACTGCTTTGCTGGGCCCTTCCTGTCAAGCACCGCTCCGCTGGGCCCTTCCTGTCAAGCACCACTCCGCTGGGCCCTTCATCTCAAGCACCGCTGGCCCATTGGCAGGGCCGGATCTGTGTCGGGCAGGGCTTCACGAAGCACTCTGGCCAACATGCCTCCTCCATAACCAGTGGAGTCTGTAATCCACCTGATGGACTGTGGCTTTGCACTTCCCAGGATGTGACAGTGGTCAACCCACCCACTGTAGAGACTTGAGAGACTGTGGCTTTGCACTCCCCAGGATGGTACAGTGGGCAATCCACCTACTGTAGAGACTTGAGAGACTGTGGCTTTGCACTCCCCAGGATGGTACAGTGGGCATGGAGGCCCCTCGTGGCCTGGCGTCGTGGACTCATGTGGCTGAGATGCCCCCCTTCCCTTCCCCCTGAGGTGCCTGTAGTTTTATTATCTGATGCCCCAGCAGTGTTCTCTCCAATGGAATCGGGTCTCGTGTGTGGGCTTTGCCCATGTGTTTATGCACATTGGCCCACGAACAATGGAAGGTAGCCAATATGTGCCGGACTTTTGGGCTATGTATATATTGTTCATGTTGTAATATATTTTATTTAGATATTTCATATTTCACTTAACTTCAAATATGCTATAATATACATCAATTTATTTTGTCTTTGCATTCTTCCGGGGGGTTTGGGGGGTGTCACTCTGACTTGTTGCTCTGCATTGGTGTGTAGGGATTTGGGGGGGGTGGAGGGGTGGGTGTGTCGCGTATGTGTGTGCCCGTAACCTTTTCTCCTCCCCCCTCTCCTGTGTCGTAGGTGCAGTACTCACTGTTGTCGTCTGCGCCGGCGTTCGTGCTCCTGGTAGAGGAGCAGGTAGACAATAGCTGGTAGGATGTTTAATTCGGGTTCCATTCTGTCCAGATTCCTCGTGGAGTGTATAGAGGTGAGCGTTTTCCCGTTCGTAGTCTGTTTCTGCCGTGTTTTTATCGGCGGGGCTCCCGCCCCGGAAAAGGTGGCGGATTGGTGGGTCGTGATAGTGTGGGCGGTACATTGTCTGCCGCCTGTCTGTTGGCGGTGACCGCCGCGCTGTTTGTTTGTCCCGCCGTGGCGGTCGGAGTGTTAAAGTGGCGGGCTGTGTTGGCGGTTCCCGCCAGGGTCAGAATTCCATTTTTTTTACCGCCTGCCTGTTGGCGGGTTGGCCGCCGCTTTAACACCGACCGCCAGGGTTGGAATGACCCCCAAAGTCTTGTGATTTAACATGACCACTGCACTTCACCACGGCAATCTCAATAGGTAAATGAATCGCATGCAACAATTCCTTAATTTTTTCACCATTTTTCTCTGGAGAACCAGAAGAGGTCAGGAAACCCCTCTGTGACCACAACTGGCCAAAATCATGGACAATTCCAAATCCGTATCTGCTGTCAGTATAGATAGTGACTTTCAGTTTCTCAGCAGCGTGACATGCCCTAGTAAGAGCAATTAATTCAGCCACGTGAGCTGATTATACTCTTTCAAGCCAGGATGCCTCTAGGATACCAGAGATTGTACACACGGCATATCCAGCTCTCAGTACTCCTACTGAGTCTCAGGCAGGAACCATCAACAAAGATAATGTAATCATTTTCTTCCAATTGGGCATCTTTAATATCAGGTCTCGGTTTTGTGCACAGATCTGTTACCTCAAGACAATCATGTTCTACCTCCTCAGCATCATCAATGTCTGCATTTTCAATGGGAAGCAAAGTTGCCGGGTTCAGCACAGTACATCTTTTTAAGCATACATTAGGTGACCCCAGAATAATTGTTTCATACTTAGTGAGTCTCGCATTTGTCATATGTTGAGTCTTTGTGCGGGTCAACAGAATTTCAACTGAATGTGGAACCATTACTGTTAAGGGATGTCCCATCACTATACCTTCACACTGAGTGAGACTTTGACCAACTGCTGCAACTGCACGCAAACAACCCGGTAAGGCTGCTGCGACTGGGTCCAAAGTAGCTGAAAAATATGCTACTGGGCGGTTTGCACCTCCATGGACCTGTGTCAGGACAGACAAAGAACAAGCATCACGTTCATGACAAAACAGTACAAAAGGCTTTGTGTAATCAGGCATACCTAAAGCTGGTGCCCTGCACATGCTTTCCCTCAGTTCAATGAATGCCCTCATCTCTTTCTCGGATATGGTTATAGCACCCGGGCCATCCTGAATTTCTTTGATCGTCAACCTCACCAAGGGTTTAGAGATAATCGAGAAGTTGGGAATCCACTGACGACAGTAGCCCACCATTCCCAAAAACATTCTAACATCCCTCTTGGTTTTTGGGGGATTCATCTACAATATGGCTGTCACCCTTTCTTTGGATATTTTCCTCGACCCTTTCTCAATCAGGTGACCTAAGTACTTCACCTCTTTCTGACAGTAATGTAGCTTCTTTGGGGACACTTTGGGGGTTATTACATCTTTGGAGGAGGTGTTAATCCGTCCCAAAAGTGACGGTAAAGTGACGGATATACCACCAGCCGTATTACGAGTCCATTATATCCTATGGAACTCGTAATACGGCTGGTGGTATATCGGTCACTTTACCGTCACTTTTGGGACGGATTAACACCTCCTCCAAAGTTGTAATAACCCACTTTATGTCCGTTCTTTCCCAAATGATTCAATAAGGCAATAGTATTGTACCTGCAGTCATCTCTCGTTTTGGACGCAATTAACAAATCATTAATGTACTGTACTAGAGTCGAACTAAAAGGCAATTCTAATGATTCCAAGTCCTTCTTCAATATCTGATTGAAGATGGAAGGTGATTCAGAAAACCCTTGACGAATTCGACACCGACTGTAAACCTTGTCCAGGAATTTGAAACTGAAGAGAAATTGGCTGTCCTCATGAAGAGGCACCAAAAAGAATGCTTGAGACAGGTCCACAACTGTGAACCATTCTGCATCACACGGAATCTGAAACATAATCACAGCTGGATTTGGCACTATGGGGCAACATTTTACCACAATCTCATTAATTTTCCTCAGGTCTTGAACAATTCGAACTTTCCCACAAGGCTTTTTCAGACCCATTATTGGTGAATTACACGGGATACTCATCACTTCTTTTAGAACCCCTTGCTTTACAAAGTCTGCAATTATCTGCGTCACCTGTATAAGAACATCTTGTGCCATGTGGTACTGCGGCACCTGGGGAAACTCTGCATTTGGCTTCACTTCTACCTTGACTGGTTCCACTCCTCTTATTAATCCCACTTCCTTTCCGGTCAAGTCCCACACTTTCTCTGTCACTGTTCCCTGCAATTCGGCTGGTAAATCAGTCACTGTGAACATCGGGAAGAAGGTTATCAAAGGGTACTCCTCATTTGCGGTCTCCGTCTCCGTCTCTGAGATCTGACCATCTTCCCCTTCATCATCACTGTTTGTCTGCACCTCAATTCCCCCATTAGAACAGGTAATCGAACACCTCGTCTTACACAGTAAGTCTCTTCCCAGTAGGGATACGGGACTCGAGTCACAGACTACAAATCTATGTAATCCCTGGAAAGTACCAATCTCAACTTGGACCAGATCTGTAATTGGATTTGTCAGGAGCTGATTTACTACTCCTACCACCCTTATGGTACGCCCTGAAAGTGGCAATTTCGGGAGCTCTGCACTTCTGACTGTAGAGCATGTAGCTCCTGTATCAACTAGGACCAAAACCTTATGACCCATCACCTTTCCCTGAACATAGGGTCCCCTCTGATCTACTTCTAGGGACGCTGCAAGCCTGCATATCCTCACTATCTGAACAATCATCCGACCATTCATCATTTATTCCATCCTCACCACGCAATGGGAACTGTTGTACAGTATCATTTTGACTCATTGTTTGACCTGTGACCTGTTGAGGGTGCATCACCTGTTGCTGTCCCATTGGAGCTAGTGGTAACTGCATTTGCTGTCTAGGTACCATGGGAATCTGCTGTTGTACCTGCTGCATCTGTGGCATTTGCATTTGTTGCATAGGATGGAGACCCTGCATCTGCACCATGTTATTCTGGAAGTTCGGATTTTGACCCCTCATTCTTCTACCCCTCACATTTTGAAATGTCCCGACATCATTGCTTTGTTGAACAACACCATCCTGCACCATCATTGGGCACTCCCGCTTCCAGTGTCCCACGCCCCCGCACGTGTGATATGGTAACACCTTTTTCATCCCTTGCACATCATTTTGAACCACAACAGTATTCAAATCTGGACCACGGTTCACAAAACCTCCTCGACCTCTGCCTCTTGTTTGCGTCTGAAACATTCCGTTTCCTAGAGGTTGTTGTTGTACCACCTGCTGTACTCCATTTCCTTGTATCCCTGCCTGAGCTGCCTTAATTTGCATCACCATCACCTTTTCTTTCAGCTTTCTCTGCTTCAATTCAATCTCATTGCTACAGTATTTCGCATACTGCAACACCTCATCAATTGGCTTCGCTTGCCAACAGATCAAATGATTCTTAATCATCTGGCTAATCTCTGGTCTCAGCCCTTCAACAAACCTGAACACAAGGTGATTCATGTTTTTCGGCTCTATGACCTCAGTGCCACTGTAGTGTTTGAATGCCTTCAGCAACCTCTCATAGTAACCATGTATCAACTCTTTGCCCTCCTGTGACGTTCGATCAATTTTCTGCCAATCAGTCACCTTCGGCGACATTTTCTGCTTAAAAAACTCAATCACTTTATGGTAGTACCTCATCACTTCAGAAGACGGTGCTCCAGTAACCTTGTCCCTTGCCGGTTCCTCTGTCGGCCAATCCACACCCCTCTTGCACTCAAGCCATAAGTCAGCTGGTACTTTGATCTCAAACAAGGTATTCAAGTCTTCCCAAAGACATTTCGCAAGCTTCACAAACCTGTCCGTCTGCTGGTACCACTCTATTGGTTTTTCCCTCAACCTGGGATAGTCATTTGTGAACGACAGGATGTCACCCCTAGACCACGGTACATGGACTAGAACCCCTCCAGCTGTTTCTCTCATTGGTAACATTTTTATTGTCCCTGTGTCTGGTGCAGCTGTTGCCTGCTTTGGTTCCGGGCAGTCACCTTTCTCTTTTTCTCTCTTCTTTGCCCATCTGCCTTCCCACTTCTGTAATGCTCCCCAAATTCGAGCACTCTGCAATATCTCTTTAAGATGTGCCTTCATTCCAGTGGATCTCATGTGATCAAAATCTTTAGGTTTAAAGTCTAACCTATAGCTCCTCTTCAAATGCTTAGTATTGCCTAAGTCTATGCCATATTTGTCCGCTAGGTTTGCCAACCTCTGATGTACCCTGCTCACCTCTTTGGTTATTTTGGGGCACAGATACCTTAATTCTGCTTCCATGTGTAACTCTAATCTGTTCACCCCCAATGTCCCCTCTACTAATTATGTGGCTTCTACACCCAGTCTCACAAAATTTAGATATTCCTCTCTTTCTGACCTCTCTGCGGTCACTGTAGTAGTCTGCGGAGTGTTGAGCTTGTCTAACCATTCATTTAATTGTTGCGCTGTTAAGCCTTGCAACGAAACATTCCCAGACTGCATCATTGATGTCTGTGACGTATTTGCACTCATCACCTGTGGGGTCAGGGTACCCAACCCTGCTTGCCTCATTGTCTCCAAAGGAACCCCAATCGGACTGAAATCCAACAAGGATCTAGACCTTTCAGCTGTCTGTTTCCCCTGTGTTATTCCTTGCAAGTTTCCGGTGAACCCTCCTCTTATCGCCTCTTGGGTCATCACTTCTTGGTCACATACACTAGGTTTAGCTTGCGCATACAGCGGTACTGGCAGACCAACAGTAATTGGCAATGATATAGCAGCTGGTGACTGCCCAATTCCCAAACCCTATGGAGCATTAACTCCCACAGCTTGATTCATCATGGGTGCTGTAGCTTCTGACTGCGGTCCTGTGACAGAAGAGTAACTCGGAACCACCTGCTGCTGCGGCTGGGGCAGCAATTGTGGAGTTGGCTCAATCTGCACTAACTTTGTTCTGGTGTATACTGGATCAGGCGGCTCCATCAAACTTGTAGTAGTCTCTAATACTGGGACATCAGGATAGAGCCTGTGAATTTGCTGTGGCTGCAACTGTATCTGTGTGTCTGGTGCAGTGGGTACACTGACACCATTCTGTATCGAAACTGTATCACTTGTCTCTACTGTATTTGTGATTCCCTTATTTTGTGTCGGATCTTCAGGACCCGCACTAGTACTCTGTCCATTATCATTTATGGCATATGGTGGCGGGACGGTCATGTATGATTAAGAAACTCCTCATCGTCTGAATCATCTGCATCTGCCCAAGACCTCTGAGACTCTTTTAGCTTACTAGAGCCCTTGTCTGTCTTACAAGTGGCCTTTTTCCCTGTGTCTCGTCTTCTTGAGTTATTGCCGGAAACATACTAACTCCGTCAACTATTCCCCTTATCCACATCTTAGTCTCGTTATCCCATTTAGCCTCTGCTAGAGTCTTTTCTGCTCTTTTCATTCTACTCACAAATTTCTGCTGCCTATGTTGTATAGCCATTAAATCCCAGACCGATAATGCCTCATACTGAGCTGGTCTCGGGGTGGTTTTTGCTCACTTAACACCCGCCGCAAATTTTCCAAAATCTTTATATTAAACGTTCCGTACTCCGGAAACGCTAAACATCCCTCCTTCTCTGTCAGTTTGCACCACTGCTTTAACCAAAGACATGGCGCAACTCCCTTCTCCTCCATTACGGTATAAGCTCGAGTATCCTCTGGTGGTGTAGGATCCCCCACACTCGCTGTAATGTATGTATCTCCCCTCAAAGCACTCTTTAGAGCCTTGAAAAAGTTCATTTTTGCGTCTTTTATTTTGTTTAGAATCTAATCATGAAGTGACTTTAATTCCCAGAACACTCTTCGCCTACCTTCTCAACCAATTGCCTCTCACGGACAGCTGCCAATCCGTGCGCGACCCCTCTCGGCAACTGACCTATCCCAACGCGGCTCCAATGACGTCACACTCACACACACTGCAGCTGACAAAGTCGTGCGGCTTGTCTTCCTCACTCTGAATCCACACAAAACTAATGCAATATATTGCGAGCACCTCAACAATAAACTCAAATTTGCCGGTTTACTACAGGAAGGGTAACACAATCGCTTCAGAACTTTACAGAGATTTCACTTGAAGCCTCGGCCGCTACTCTCTCCTTCTCAGCTCCTGCACTCGCAAGCAGAATTCGACCCGCAAATCCTACTCTCGACTTGTCAATGGTTCGTTCTAGTGCACTTTAGAACTTGCCAAATCTCCATCGAAGGTTTCACTCACACAATTTGACTCAAACTCGACTCGTCAACCACGCCCGATTGACCTATTAAACCAGACAAATTACAACATAAACCAAGTGTCTCAAACACTTATCAATATACTCTGGAGTCTTAGACCACGACGGGTCCGTGCATCACCAACAACCACGTGGACAATTTTTTAGCACAAAGGGCCACACTCACATGAAGTTCGCCGACTTCCCTACTCTCATACTGCGGAGTACGCCCACTCCTCACTAAAACAACATTACCTGGCCTAAATTCACACAAACTTCACAAATCACCTGCGATATGCATAAGCTGAGCAAGCGCAAATTCTACACCACACATGCTAGAACGCCGAGAACATACCCAACTCACTCAGGCAAGCTCCAAGATTCCGGGAAAGTCATCTGGGACTTAGAGACACATCATGCCTTCAATTTGCATTATTTCAAAAAACACTTTTAAACAATGGTCCCTTGTCCTAGCGCCACCAAAGGACCAAACCCTACTCTGCTACCAGAACTGGTAACGCGTCCCAATCTAGATCATTTATTCACTCTGGGACTCGTTTTAGGCCGATGAATCTTTTGACCCTGATTGAAGACACCTTAAGACGAGATAACTGATCAATATGTCAATCAATAAGTCAATAACATCATCAATAGTCACCATATCAAATCAATTAGATTAATCAATAACATTAATAGGACTCGGAAACCACCATGACCTTTCAGTCATGAATAACCACGCCAGTTTTGTACAATGTTATGATGTTTATTCCCTATTGATTACAGTTCTACTAGTAAGTTTATTAGTCTCAAAACCATGAAACACATCAGCATTGTCATAATATGGCAACTAGAATAAGATTTCATCAAAGCAAAGATCACGAACATTAGAACATAACACAACATCAACATAGGTTAACCTTAGCAGAGTTTCATTAGCGCATTATTCAACATAGCATTGATTCAGTCATTTGTCTATTTGCGTCCGTTTAGTGAACCCCTTAACTAACCTTGAATTAGCATTGGCATGTTGGGCTTCATGCAAAACAATTTAGCAACACAAATTTAGAAAACATCTATCTAGGGTCTCTGTCAAAAGAAGCAGTTGGTACCTAGAAAGGAAAGGCAAACAGACAAATACAATTTCATCATCATATAGTTACCCTCCGTAATGGGTCAGGATACAGAGTCAGTCTTTGTCCTCAGGACATCAGTTGACTCGCCATCAGTCGGGAAACACAGCAAAGTTCAGCAAGACGGGAGAAGTAGGGACACTTCCCTCATAAGGAGGAGAAGTATAGAACGGGCAAGATAAGGGTGAGGATGGTTTGAAGAATCAAACAGCAAAGTCTCTGGCAAGAGTGACAAAGTGTCTGGGTCATAGCAAAAGTTCGCAATGGCATCTCCTAATGGCTCCTCATGTCAAAGGCTTTTATCCCTTTTCTGTTGTACAGTCCCCTAATTCCTAATTGGGTAGGTTTGGCACCCCACTATCTCCATCCAATGGGTTTCCAGTGGTACCATCAAAATTGTCACCTCATAACAGTTCTCACGTAGTTTATTGGTCCTTGTGATTGATGTCTCCATCGGGTAGAATGTCCGGTATGATTTCATACTCTCGTGGTCCTCTCGCATCTTCAGTCAGTGGTTCCATTGTCTATACCGGTTTAGGCGACCTTGTACCTGTGGCAAGTCTACACTGTTGCTTTCAGCAAGAATGTTTCCTTGAGCAAGTCGAATTTCATGAGAACGGATCTACTACAGTTACACTCATCTTCTAGCTTCTGGAAAAATACGATTATATGTCCTTCAGCAAGTCAGCACACTGCACGTTACAAAATCACATTTAATATGAAACTGGGCAGCTAGGCCCCGACTCATGCTAACTAAGGCCTAGTGAATTAATTAGCAAAACCTTAACATATAGCTCTTAATACTAATACAAAATCATACATTAATGCATTAATAACTCATTTATAGTCAATTTTATTAGCCCCATATATATTGGTGGCCACTCCCCGTGGGCACATTTCAGACTCACTTTTAGTAAAACACATTAATACATTTTCTATGCGGCATTATTATGCATTAGTTCATAAACATTTCATGTTAATTTTGATTATAAGAGCTACGCTCCATCGCTTGCGTGAAGCCACAGCCCCGTGGTGGGATTGCGGCTGTCAGGACCACAGCGCATTCCTCCTCTATTTCGCTGGGGACATACAGCTGTAGCTCACTGTTTCCAGAGATTCTCAGCTTGTGTCCTGAATCCTGGACCATGGTCCTCCTATCTTCTCAGTCCTCCTTCTCCCTGGCTCTTGGCCTCTCTGTCGGCATCTTCTTCTCAGCTCCTGTCACACACTGCCTTGTCTCCTCTGTCAGTGTCTTCCTTGCAGGTTCTACTGTGGACTCTTCCGTCTCCTCGCTCAACGTGCAACAACCTGCCTCTGTCCAGTCCCACACCTTTCATATACTGGTAATTCCTTCCAGGTTCCTGCAGGCATGTTTGCCACTATTATGCTTACTTTCCCGACACTCAAGTGATCTGTGTTGGCCATCTTGGAATTCTCACAAGATGTATCTATCCCCAGGTCAGAATACAACCCTTCCAGTAATGACTGTTAGGGCCATGCTGGGACAAAAAGTCCACGTTGTTCTGCAACTTCCCCGTACTGTGCCAAGCCTGAAAAGACAAAGGTTATTGCACTAACCGCACAGGATTCTAGGACTGGAATGTTTGTCTGGACCACCCACACCAAAGGAGCATGATCTGTAGGCAATAGAAAAGTGCAGCCAAGCAAATAATATTAGACAGCATCCATGACCCATTTAATAGCTTAACACTCCTGTTTGAAATTGGGCTATTAGTTGTGTGGCCAGCACAAGTAATAGTTCCTTGATTGTCGTCAGTGGGAAACAAACACCCCATTGTAGCGCTTCACTCTCACAGAGTAGAGAGGCAAAGCAGTCTAACGCCTACGCAAAGGAGGTGGTGTGGGCTAGGAATCACCAATCACTGGCACACAATAATAACACTCAATAAATAATTGTCCAGTCAGTAGATTAGTAGTAGTTAGAAAAAGGAGAAGTAAATTTATTATGCACACACCACCAAATACTACACAATAATTTTTTACAAATGTACATTGGAAGCGATAATTTACAAATATACATTGGCAGATGGAACATACCATAGCTGACATTGCACATCCAACTAGTGACCAATAGAGACGTTTTCCTTTTTGTCTTGCTTTTAAATGTGGCCATGTGCTTCGTTTCCCTTTTTGTTTTCTTGAGGGGAGAGATGCGTGGTCCCACACGGGCACCCCAGAGCTGGAGGACGTTGGAGGACAGCACAGGGAGCCCACCTCTGCTGCCCTCACTGGTTCCCCGCACGGCCCTCACTCCTGTTGTCCGTGGGAGCCGGCAATCCTTGTTCATGTTTGCCTGCTTCCGTAGGGCAGATGTGGGCAGAGATGGCTGGCTTACTGGGGCCCACGGATGGGGTCCTGGGCCCCCTCTGCCTCCTGCAGGGGCCAGCACAATGGCACTCCCCCCATGCATGAAATCCTGGGGAAACGCAATGGGGCTTCCCCATTCACAGAAGTCTACAAGGATCGGCGTTGGAGTCCCAGTCCCTGTATTAGGAGTCTGCCCAGGGAATGGGGTCACAAGGCAAGAGCACAGGGAGGGGGTCCCATGCTCGCCCTCTCCCCATATCGAGCATCTCCAGTTTCCTTGCACGGTCCCCCGGGCCTTGGCTGTCCCTGGAGGAATTTCCCAAACCTGCTGCAGAGCGCCACAAGCTCAGTGGCAGAGAAGGTCAAAGGTCATCAAACTTTAAAATGTCCCTTTGGGCCAATTTGGACACTACTGGGCTCAGTTTACTCCTGGTGGTGAGCTTTTTCCATCGGGGCAGTTGCAACAACCCTTCTCACCTCCAGAGTGGTGTAGTCTTCCAAAAGCTGGTTCCCCTGCCTCCTTGCACCTGTTCTCCTGTGTGACTTTGTTGGTGGGTGCAGAAAAGTCCAGGGCTTCCCCCAACTGGTCCTTAGGGGGAGCAAGGGGACCAGCCTCACTGGTCCTTGGGGAGACCCATTGGCCCTGGAGCCAAATAGACAGAATCCTGGGTCCTAAGTGGGGGTTAGGCGGTTCCTCCTTCCAGTTTTCCATGGCAGTCCCAGGATCCAGCAGCATGTGGGTGGAAAATCCACAGGAAAGAGAAAGTCTTCCCCTTGTGCAAAAGTTTATGAAGGGGAGAGGAATGTTCCAGAAGACAGCTTCCCCTAACCAATCCTGGGGTGCCACATCACCTCTCCACCCCTGTCCCAACCCTCCTGCACAGCATGTTGGGAAAATAAAAAAATTAGTCATGAAGGAGCCCCTGGTCACATCAACTCCTGAGGGTCTCAGCTCCACCTCTTGCTAACATCATTGCCCGTGATCTGCACACTAGAATTTCAAAGGCAGGCCCCAGTGTTTTGGCTCCAGTTGTCTGGGCACTCTCCTTTGGTCAGAGGGCTTGGGCAGTGTGACAGCTGGATATTGATACAGAGCATTCCGACCCACCCTTTTCCTTCTCAGGAACAAGGAGAAGTAGTGCTAATTGTTCCATCTTGTTTGAGGGTGGCCTTTGTTCCTGCTGCTGGAGAATATGTAATTACTGGACACAACAGGGTGACAACAGGCCTGGGCTCTGATCCTGAGTTGAACCAGGAAAATATGAAAAATCTAAATGGCACACAAGATGTACCGTTATCATTTTGGAAGTTGCATATTTGGTTTTCTCGCACAGGTTACACTCAAATTCAAGAAACTACACTCTATGGCTGTTTCCTTCCTATGTGTATATGGGAGTGTCACTATAATTAAAACAGTAAAGCACACAGACTTTCCCTAATAGTGTACACTACCCTCATGAGGCCTATCCCAGGTGAATACCTATCTGCAGAGTCCAAATTGCGCCAAGCTACTTGTGCACTGTTACCAGACTGCGCACAACAGTAGTCTCCCACATGCAGCCCGCACAGGTGTGAAAGTGTTCAGGTGTAACCAGCCAAGTGCCCCTCACCCTTGCTGCATCACAGCGGCTTTAGTTGAAAAAGGCAGAAACTGGAGGTAAGCACACACAGTCCATTTACCATGTGATTACCATGAGCGAGATACCAGTAGTGAGGCTCACCCACCGTAAAAACTCCAAAAACCGGGTGATGATAAAAGCAAAACATCCGGGCATACTGCTGGGGCAGAACCCAGTGCAACAACTCAATGGTGGCATAATTGAGCTCCTGTGGCCGGAGTTTATGACAGATGTCAACCACAGGGCGAAGCAGATCATTTTTCTCTGACTGGGACAAGACCACCCCAAGACCATATCCAGAGGCATCCATTTGCAACACAAAAGTTTTTTGGAAATCTGGGCATAGCAGTACAGGGTCCCAGCATAAAATATCGTTCTGAATGTCAAAATTCTGCTGCTGGACAGGAGTCCAAACTTTAAGCTTTGAAGACTGGTCATGCTTAAGTAGATCAGTCCAAGGACAGGCTTACTCAGAGAAATGTGGAATAAACCTCCTATAATAAACCACCAAACCTAAGAAGAACCAGACACCCTTCTTGCTAGAAGATCTGGGAATATTCCTAATTGCCCTAACTTTATCTACCTGTGGGGAATCAACACAGCCCGAATTGATAACCCAAGTAAGGGAAGGAGTCAGTGGCAAGGGTGCATTTTCCTGGGTTAACTGTGAGTCCTGCTTCTCTAAGTGCAGTGAAGACAGCACTTAAATGTTGAAAATGTAGACCCCAGGAAGGGCTAAAAATAACAATATCATCCAAGTAAGTAGCTACATATTGGTGATGTGGGTGTAGGATCTTGTCCATCAACCGATAAAAAGTTGTGGGCCCCATGAAGACTGAAAGGTAGAACCCTAAATTGATAAAGGCCTAAAGGGGTCGAAAAAGCAGTTTTTTCTTTTGTGCTTTCAGTCAAGGGAATTTGCCAATAACCCTTTGTAAGGTCGAGAGTATGCCAAAATCTAGCTTTGCCAAGCTTTTCTATTTGCTCATCTACTCGGGCATGGAGTAAGTGTCAAATTTGGATATGCTATTGAGCTGGCGGAAGTCTGTACAAAATCTAAGAGAGCCATTAGGTTTGGGAACCCGAACGGCAGGGAAACACCAAGTGCTGTTAGAGGGTTCTATAATTTCTTCCTGTAATATGATAGCCACCTCTCTTTTTAAAGCATTTTTTCTCGCTGCAGGGAATCAGTAAGGGCATAATCTAAACACTTGATTACCTTTCATAATAATGTCATGCTGAATAAGCATTGTATTCCAAGGCTTCCCTGAAAACAAGCCCTCATATGTGTGTAGAACCCCTTGTAGCTGGTTTTCCTGTTCAGGAATAACAATGGGCCCTAAGTTCACCTCTCCTACCTCTTTGGGTTGCCCCAGAGGAGCAAAAGTAATTTCTAAGGGTTGGCAGTTAGTGATGAATAACATTGGTGCCACTGGGAAGTCCTTCGTTATAGGCTCCTCCCACTTCTTTAATAGGTGCACATAATAAATCTAGCCTCCTCTTGTTTTATGAGGTACCACCACATGGTATGTTATTGAGGTAATTTGACCCAGGACAGTAAAAGAACCTTGCTACTTGGACAGTAATTTATAGTCAGAAGATGGCAATAACATGAGTACTTTGTCCCCATGCTTAAGCTCATGGACCTTAGACTGTTTATCATATGTGGCTTTCTGAATATCTTGGGCCTTTTCTTGGTTCCCCCTCCCACACAGCCATGACATTGTTCTTTAGATTGATTGCATTGTCAAGTAAATCCCTTCCCTCATCCTCCTCCCAGTGTTCTGCTGCCATGTCAAGTAAAGTGCGAAGTTGCCTGCCAAAGACTAGCTAAAATGGGGAGAACTTGGTAGAACTTTGGGCATGGCTTTGGATAGGAAATAGTCCCTGTAGGAGGCTGGCTCTCTATATAGTGCATTAAAATGAAGTACACTGCACAGATGTGCAGAGGCAGAAATAGATAGGGCTAGTGCCCTTTTTGTGGTAGTGTGGGTGAGCAGCTAGGCTTATCGAGGAGTCATGTTAAGCATCTATTGTACTCACAGAGGCAATAAATAAGGCACACACTCAAAAAATAAATCTGAGACCAATTTAAAAAAATATGCTTTGAACCCAAGAACTTCATTACAAGGTAAGCAGTTTTTAAATTAAAAATACTTTGTTGTTTAAAAAATCAACACAGTGCAATTTTCAGAGTTTTCAATGTTATCATGGAAGGTAAACAAGAATGCAATTTCTCAGGTAAGTACACACTTACAAACCCAGTGTTTCAGGCTAGCACCGTGCAAGGTTCAGGTTGGTACCAAGAGTGCACCCACAGCAGCACAGGGGCAGCTGGGTACCAAGGCTGAAGTTGGAGTCAGTACCCAATGTTAGTCAATAGAGACTGGGGGGACTGAAGACATGCTGCTCCAGGTAAGTACAGACGATGTTAGAGGTCGGTCTCCTGGGGTTGAGGTGAGCACTGGGGGGGGGGGGCACAAGGCAGCACCAAACTTATACCCTCAGCGGCACAGTGGAGGCAGGGTGCAGAGTGCCAGTACAGCTTTGGGCTCCCAATGTTAATCAAGGCAGGAAATCACTTCCAGAAAAAGGCTGCATGCTTTGGCCAGGAGGCCAGGAGAGATCAACCCACAGCTGCCTAGTTAAGATGCCAGGGGTCCTAGGAACTCCAACGGTCTAGCTCCCCAAAGCCCAGGGGTGTCTTTTGGCATCAGAAACAGCTTACCGGGTAGGTTGCGGACAGAGGGAGCCCTTGGATTTAGGCTGCAGGTGTTGCTGTGGAGTCCTGCAGGGGTCAGCCCCCCGATGGACTCTTGGTCAGAAGCATTGGGGAACCTTCACTGGGCTGGTGGGCCACTCGGGCCGTAGGCGTTAGGTGCAGAAGTGGTTCCAGGCGGCGTTTCCTCTATTTCTTCTTTGGAGATGTTTGTTTTGGACAGGTCCGCTGGTCACAGGAGTTCTTTATTGAAAGTCGGCAGTCCTCCCAAGGCTTTGGAGGTCACTAGGTTGCAGGACAGTCATCTTCTGGGCGCAGGTTCTTTGGAGGCTGCAGACAGGCCGGTAGGTCGGGGGCCAAGTCAGTTGGTGTCTTCATTCTTCTCAGCTGGGCGACTTCTGTGATGTCCGGCTCTTATTAGGTTTACAGGAATCTGATGCTAGGATTCAGGGGTGACACCTAAATACTGAATTTAGGGGTGTTACAGGGAGTGCCACACGGTAACGGGCTACTAACCTTTAGGGTGACTACAAACTGCCTATGACCACTTCCTTCGGGAGGTGGGCACGGCCCTAATCCTATTGGCCTAACTCCTCCCACACAAGATGGAGACATTTAAAAAGTAGTGCCCCACTTCAGCTCGTCCACCTTATGGCTGGGACTGGCATGAAGTGGCACTCCTCCTAATTTAACTATTTTTCCTGCTTATGCTGCCACCACGAGTGGGGTCAGGACAGGGGTGTGGTCCTCTCCACTATCTAGAGAGACCTGGGTCACATTAGAAAGGCGGCAAGGCCTTTGAAGCTCCCCGCACTGGAATGTCCATCCTGCTTGGGAGAGGAAGTAACACCTCTTCACAATGTAGGCTTTTGTCTCTGGGCCTCAAGAGCACTGGCTCTCACCATGGGGATCCAGAAACATGCCTGTGGTGGCTGACCTGGCCAGGACGAGTCACTCAACACACTAGTAGATGTGCCCTTTGTGTATATTTTCTTTAATAAATCCATGACTGGGGTCAGTGAGGGTTTATTATTCTAAGATGTTTGATGCCAAACATCCCAGGATTCAGAGAAGCCATCATGTAGCTTGAGAACTCATAATGACCAGTATCCAGCACAAACTTTTAAATGGCTTCCCTGTACATTTACTATGTCTGAGAATTGACAGAGACATAGCAGGGGCTTATCTGCTCATGTAGATATGCCTTCACATGTAATATAATGCACCCGGCCTCAGGGCTGTAAGGCCTGCTAGAAGGGTGACTTATATATATTGCATGCAGTGTTTAGGGGGCATGGCAATCAGGCTGTGCGCCATGTCATGTTTCCAATTTTTGGAGCACCTTGTCACGCAGCCTGCAATAGCAATCTGCATAAAGTTGGTGCTGGGTCCCTCAGAGTGGCGCAAGTTGTGCTGCAGCTCTAAGGGGCCATCTTCAGCACCCATGCCTTCGGTACTAAAGGTACCATTTACTATTGGCTTGTAGGGGGCTGAAGGGCCTGGTCACTTGGAGATCAAGTGACCAGGTGTCTTTGTTTTAGGGAAGGAACACTGGCACTAGAGACCTGGTTAGCAGGAACCCAGTGCACCTACGTCGAAGTTGTATCCAAAACCTGGCAAAAAGTGGAAGGGGGTGCTGCAACCAGAAGCAAGCTTCCTACAGTACTAATGGTAGTTTCTTATCCCTGTCTTTTCCAGTAGCGCACACATTCTGTTCACAAAGGTCTTGATGGTGCAATTATACTGTTCTACCAGACTATCAGACTGAGGGTGATAGACGGAAGTTCAGATTTGTTTGTATGCCCAGAATTTTACAGACCTGAGACATTAGTCTGGACAGAAAAGGAGTCCCCTGGTCAGTCAGCAATTCTTTGGGAATTCCCAGAGGTTAATGGTGTCAACATCAGGACAGTGCACACTCTACGGGGACAAAAATGCAAAAATCCAGCCTTTATGCAAGAGCATAATTCATGCATTGTGTTTATCTGCAGTATGTTAACCTTTTGCATTGCAGACTTTAACCTTGAAAAACACTATTAATGATGTTTGCAATAACTGGTCATTTGCAAGGTATTTCTGCAGGCCTACTGAGTGTATTAGGGTGTGGTCCCTTTCTAGGACCTTCTAGAAGCTTTCCCTGCAGCATGACTGGGTGTGGTTGTGGGCTGGGCCAGGCTCTATATAAGGGAGCCAGCCCAGCTCCACGTGCTCACTATTCAGAGGTCCTGGTGCAGAGCAGCAGCAACTTCCTGAGCTCCTGTTCCGGAGGCCTACCTTGATGTTCCAGGCCTGCCCTGCATTATATTGGTGATCCTTGAGCAGGGCGGTAAGGCGGAGGTCGGGCTGGGCCCCCAACCCCGTTCTCAAAGTCTCTCGAGTTTTGGGCCTACTTATGAAACTTTCAGTGTGCACGATTCATTTCCCGCATGTAAAACTTGATGTTCAGATCGGCAAAAGTGTGCGCGATCATTTCATAGCATTTGCATATTCTTGTTCGAATCGGCAGTGTGTACGATTCATTTTCCGTGTGTAAAACTTA
Source organism: Pleurodeles waltl (assembly GCF_031143425.1). Lineage (NCBI taxonomy): Eukaryota > Metazoa > Chordata > Amphibia > Caudata > Salamandridae > Pleurodeles > Pleurodeles waltl. Next base: position 724,226,421 of record NC_090445.1, read on the forward strand.
ATGTTAAGATCGGCAACAGTGTGCGCGATCATTTCACGGCATTTGCACATTCTTGTTTGAATCGGCAGTGTGTGCGATTCATTTCCCGCATGTAAAACTTGATGTTCAGATTGGCAACAGTGTGCGCGATCATTTCATGGCATTTGCATATTCTTGTTCGAATCGGCAGTGTGCACGATTCATTTCCCGCATGTAAAACTTGATGTTCAGATCGGCAACAGCTTGCGTGATCATTTTATGGCATTTGCATATTCTTGTTCGAATCGGCAGTGTGCACGATTCATTTCCCGCATGTAAAACTTGGTGTTCAGATCGGCAACAGCTTGCGCAATCATTTCATGGCATTTGCATATTCTTGTTCGAATCGGCAGTTTGCGCGATTTATTTCCTGCCTGTAAAACTTGATGTTCAGACTCTATATAAGGGAGCCAGCCCAGCTCCACGTGCTCACTATTCAGAGGTCCCGGTGCAGAGCAGCAGCAACTTCCTGAGCCCCTGTTCCGGAGGCCTACCTTGATGTTCCAGGCCTGCCCCGCATTATATTGGTGATCCTTGAGCAGGGCGGTAAGGCGGAGGTCGGTCTGGGCCCCCGACCCCGTTCTCAAAGACTCTCGAGTTTTGGGCCTACTTATGAAACTTTCAGAGTGCGCGATTCATTGCTCTCCTGTAAACCTTGGCATTCAGATCGGCAACAGCTTGTGCGATCATTTCATGGCATTTGCATATTCTTGTTCGAATCTGCAGTGTGTGCAAATCATTTTCTGCATGTAAAACTTGATGTTCAGATGGGCAACATTGTGCACAATCATTTCATGGCATTTGCATATTCTTGTTCGAATCGGCAGTGTGCGCGGTTTCCGCATGTAAAACTTGATGTTCAGATCGGCAACAGTGTGCACGATCATTTCACGGCATTTGCACAATCTTGTTTGAATCGGCAGTGTGCGCGATTCATTTCCCGCATGTAAAACTTAATGTTAAGATCGGCAACAGTGTGCGCGATCATTTCACGGTATTTGCACATTCTTGTTTGAATCGGCAGTGTGTGCGATTCATTTCCCGCATGTAAAACTTGATGTTCAGATTGGCAACAGTGTGCGCGATCATTTCATGGCATTTGCATATTCTTGTTCGAATCGGCAGTGTGCGCGATTCATTTCCCGCATGTAAAACTTGATGTTCAGATGGGCAACAGCTTGCGCGATCATTTCATGGCATTTGCATATTCTTGTTCGAATCGGCAGTGTGCACGATTCATTTCCCGCATGTAAAACTTGGTGTTCAGATCGGCAACAGCTTACGCGATCATTTCATGGCATTTGCATATTCTTGTTCGAATTGGCAGTTTGCGCAATTTATTTCCCGCCTGTAAAACTTGATGTTCAGACTCTATATAAGGGAGCCAGCCCAGCTCCACGTGCTCACTATTCAGAGGTCCCGGTGCAGAGCAGCAGCAACTTCCTGAGCCCCTGTTCCGGAGGCCTACCTTGATGTTCCATGCCTGCCCCGCATTATATTGGTGATTCTTGGGCAGGGCGGTAAGGCGGAGGTCAGGCTGGGCCCCCGACCCCGCTCTCAAAGACTCTCGAGTTTTGGGCCTACTTATGAAACTTTCAGAGTGCGCGATTCATTGCTCTCATGTAAACCTTGGCATTCAGATCGGCAACAGCTTGTGCGATCATTTCATGGCATTTGCATATTCTTGTTCGAATCTGCAGTGTGCGCAAATCATTTTCCGCATGTAAAACTTGATGTTCAGATGGGCAACATTGTGCACGATCATTTCATGGCATTTGCATATTCTTGTTCGAATCGGCAGTGTGCGCGGTTTCCGCATGTAAAACTTGATGTTCAGATTGGCAACAGTGTGCACGATCATTTCAAGGCATTTGCACATTCTTGTTTGAATCAGCAGTGTGCGCGATTCATTTCCCTCATGTAAAACTTGATGTTCAGATTGGCAACAGTGTGCGCGATCATTTCTTGGCATTTGCATATTCTTGTTCGAATCGGCAGTGTGCGCGATTCATTTCCCGCATGTAAAACTTGATGTTCAGATCGGCAACAGCTTGCACGATCATTTCATGGCATTTGCATATTCTTGTTCGAATCGGCAGTGTGCGTGATTCATTTCCCGCATGTAAAACTTGGTGTTCAGATCAGCAACAGCTTGCGTGATCATTTAATGGCATTTGCATATTCTTGTTCGAATTGGCAGTGTGCGCGATTTATTTCCCGCATTTAAAACTTGAGGTTCAGATCGGCAACAGTATGCGCGATCATTTCATGGTATTTGCATATTCTTGTTTGAATTGGCAGTGTGCGCGATTCATTTCCCGCCTGTAAAACTTGGTGTTCAGATCGGCAACAGTGTGCGTGATCATTTCAAGGCAATTAAAACTTTGGTGTGTAGTGTTTGTTACAGTGCACACATTTATCCCGAGCTTTTGGATTTTCTGTGAAGATGCTAAATTCAAAATGTGACATTCTTTGTGCATATTAAGTCCCTAGTACAATTCCTGTTGTTTTTTCCAGGGAATGCTTTAGATTGCCTTTTGTCCTCATGTGAGGATGCAATGTTTGTTCTGAAACATTATTCTAGAAGTTTCTTACATTTCTAGACAGTATGTGATATTTCATGAAAAGCTCATATGAAACATTGCATTAACCATTCTTGATTTTTTTCCAGGTACCTAGATTTCTTAAGGTCTAGTTAAAGTCACTTCTCAGGTTATCCATGGTTACAGTATGAGAACTCCTAGAACCATAGTCTATTGAAAGTCAATGTGATTTTATCTTCATATTGTGTTGTTTAACCTTTTGCTTCCTACAGGTCTCCTTCCCAGCTGTTCCTTTCCTAATCCCCTTTTCCCCCACTTGGACTCTCTCAGGCTCTGTGATATTTCTATCGGAGCTTTGGAGCTGTCTAGTTGTGGACATGTTGGGAATGTGTGCACGCCCCGAGGATCCGGTCTCCCTGACAGAATAGTGAGCCCACAAATTTATTATCCTCCTGGTTTGCGTATGTTCTCAGCATGGCCACATTGCACGAGCTAGTCAAAGTTATCACGCAGCTCCAAGCAGAGGTAGTGTCATCAAAGGATATAGCAGCCAGCTTAGCTGAGAGAGTGAGTCAGTTGCATTAAAGGGTAGAAAAGAAGGGACAAAGGTGGTCATTACAACCCTGGCGGACGGTGTTAAAGCTGCGGAAATACCGCAAACAGGCCGGCGGACAAAAAAAGGGAATTATGACCCTGGCGGTAACCGCCAACAAAGACAGCCACTTTAACACTTCGCCCGCCACGGCGGTACAAACAGTGCGGCGGTCACCGCCAACAGACAGGCGGAAGACAATGTACCGCCCACAGTATCACAACACACCAATCCGCCACCTTTTCCGGGGCGGATTCTCCGTGGATAAAAACACGGCGGAAACAGCTTTTGCTATGGGAAAACGCTCACCTGAACACACTCCACGAGGAACGACGACTCCATGGAGCCGGAACTCCAAATCCTACCTGCCCTTGTCTTTCTGCTCCTCTACGAACAACAACGACGTAGGCGCAGAACATACCGGTGAGTACTGCATCTACGACACAGGGGAGGGGGGAGGCAAAAGTTAGGGGTACACCCACCAAACACCTCCACCCCCACCCTCGCATATCACAACATACACACCAATGCAGTCAAAAATATCACATTAACAACCCACAATTCCCCCGGAAGAATGCAAAGACAAAGCGAATTTCGGTCAAACATTGTAATGTGCCAATATACATGTCATACAAAAATATACTGATTTATATTTTGAAATCTGTCATAATTATATATACAATACAAGAAGTAGTGCAGATATGTACACAACAATGTCTGTGCACCAACAGTCCAAAAATGCATGGGCGAGGCCCACAATAGATACCTGACCAAAATCGGAGAGAACACTGCCGGGGCATCAGATTGAAACACTACAGGCACCTCAGGGGGAAGGAAAGGGGGGGCACCTCAGCCGGATGACTGCAAAGCCAGATCCCCGACGGGGCTCCATGCCCATTGATGTATCCTGGGGAGTGCATAGCCACAGTCTCACAAGTCACTCCAGTGGGTGGTTTGCCCACTGTGCCATCCTGGGGAGTGCAAAGCCACAGTCTCACAAGTCTTTACAGTGGGTGGGTTGCCCACTGTACCATCCTGGGGAGTGCAAAGCCACAGTCTCACAAGTCTTTACAGTGGGTGGTTTGCCCACTGTACCATCCTGGGGAGTGCAAAGCCACAGTCTCACAAGTCTCTAGAGTGGGTGGTTTGCCCACTGTACCATCCTGGGGAGTGCAAAGCCACAGTCTCACAAGTATTCACAGTGGGTGGTTTTCCCACTGTGCCATCCTGGGGAGTGCAAAGCCACATTATTGCAAGTAGATGCAGTTCTCAACTGGTACTGGGTGGGACTGGTGCCCAGCCTAGATGAGTCTCCCTGTGAAAGTTCATGTCCTGTCACTGTCCCAGCTGCACATGGGATAAGGATGCCTGATGTGGTGGCCTATTCATACCCACACAGTGTTTGCCCTGTTCAGCGGTCTTCGCCATGGCAGTCTTTGCCCTTTTCAGTGGTCTTCACCATGGCAGTCTTTGCCCTGTTCAGCGGTCTTCACCTTGGCAGTCTTTGCCCTGTTCAGTGGTCTTCACCATGGCAGTCTTGGCCTTGTTCAGCGGTGCTCTGACATGGCGGTCTTTGCCCTGTTCAGTGGTCTTCACCATGGCAGTCTTTGCCCTGTTCAGCGGTCTTCACCATTGCGGTCTTTGCCCTGTTCAGCGGTCTTCACCATGGCAGTCTTTGCCCTGTTCAATGGTCTTCACCATAGCAGTCTTTGCCCTGTTCAGCGGTGCTTTGCCATGGCAGTCTTTGCCCTGTTCAGCGGTCTTCACCATGGTGGTCTTTGCCCTGTTCAGTGGTCATCACCATGGCAGTCTTGGCCTTGTTCAGCGGTGCTTTGCCATGGCGGTCTATGGACTGTTTAGCAGTGATCTGACATGGCGGTCTTTGCCCTGTTCAGTGGTCTTCACCATGGCAGTCTTTGCCCTGTTCAGCGGTCTTCACCATGGCGGTCTTTGCCCTGTTCAGCGGTCTTCACCATGGCAGTCTTTGCCCTGTTCAGTGGTCTTCACCATGGCAGTCTTTTCCCTGTTCAGCGGTGCTTTGCCATGGCAGTCTTTGCCCTGTTCAGCGGTCTTCACCATGGCGGTCTTTGCCCTGTTCAGTGGTCTTCACCATGGCAGTCTTGGCCTTGTTCAGCGGTGCTTTGCCATGGCGGCCTATGGACTGTTCAGCGGTGCTCTGACATGGCGGTCTTTGCCCTGTTCAGTGGTCTTCACCATGGCAGTCTTTGCCCTGTTCAGCAGTCTTCACCATGGCGGTCTTTGCCCTGTTCAGCGGTGCTTTGCCATGGCAGTCTTTGCCCTGTTCAGCGGTCTTCACCATGGTGGTCTTTGCCCTGTTCAGTGGTCTTCACCATGGCAGTCTTGGCCTTGTTCAGCGGTGCTTTGCCATGGCGGTCTATGGACTGTTCAGCGGTGCTCTGACATGGCGGTCTTTGCCCTGTTCAGTGGTCTTCACCATGGCAGTCTTTGCCCTGTTCAGCGGTCTTCACCATGGCGGTCTTTGCCCTGTTCAGCGGTCTTCACCATGGCAGTCTTTGCCCTGTTTAGTGGTCTTTACCATGGCAGTCTTTTCCCTGTTCAGCGGTGCTTTGCCATGGCAGTCTTTGCCCTGTTCAGCGGTCTTCACCATGGCGGTCTTTGCCCTGTTCAGTGGTCTTCACCATGGCAGTCTTGGCCTTGTTCAGCGGTGCTTTGCCATGGCGGCCTATGGACTGTTCAGCGGTGCTCTGACATGGCGGTCTTTGCCCTGTTCAGTGGTCTTCACCATGGCAGTCTTTGCCCTGTTCAGCAGTCTTCACCATGGCGGTCTTTGCCCTGTTCAGCGGTGCTTTGCCATGGCAGTTTTTGCCCTGTTCAGCGGTCTTCACCATGGCGGTCTTTGCCCTGTTCAGTGGTCTTCACCATGGCAGTCTTGGCCTTGTTCAGCGGTGCTTTGCCATGGCGGTCTTGGCCTTGTTCAGCGGTGCTCTGACATGGCGGTTCGGATACTGACATTGGTGTGTGGCATGACGAACTCCACACTGGACATTGGTGTGTGGCATGACGAACTCCACACTGGACATTGGTGTGGCATGGTGTGTGGCATGACGAACTCCACACTGGACATTGGTGTGTGGCTTGATGTTCCATCATCGTCCAGCGGGGCTGTGGGATCATGGTCCCTCCTGGGCACTGACTCCGGCGGTGGTCTCTGGACCAGTGACGATACTTGGGCCCTCCTGGGCACTGACTCAGGCGGTGGTCTCCTGACCAGTAACGATACTTGTGCCCTCCTGGACTGTGACTCTGGCGGTGGTCTCTGGACCAGTGACGATACTTGGGCCCTCCTGGGCACTGACTCTGGCGGTGGTCTCTGGACCAGTAATGATACTTGGGCGCTCCTGGGCACTGACTCTGGCGGTGGTCTCTGGACCAGTAATGATACTTGGGCCCTCCTGGGCACTGACTCTGGCGGTGGTCTCTGGACCAGTGACGTTACTTGGGCCCTCCTGGGCACTGACTCCGGCGGTGGTCTGACCAGTAACGATACTTGTGCCCTCCTGGGCTGTGACTCTGGCGGTGGTCTCTGGACCAGTAACGATACTTGGGCCCTCCTGGGCACTGACTCTGGCGGTGGTCTCTGGACCAGTAACGATGGTGCTGGCGGTTGTGTCTGGACCGCCGGAAATGATGGCGCACTTCTCTGCCGTGACACTCACAACAGGCTGGGGAGACTTCCTCGGGACCTTCCCCACCTTCTTTGGAGTTACAGCTGACTCACCAATCGACTTCGATCCCATTTCACTTGTTGTCCCACCAGGAGTCTTGACACGGTCCCGTCGTCCACTCTCCAATTTCAGAGCCTTTACAGGGGGTGGGCTGACAGTGCCTTGGCTCCAGGTCCTACTGCCTGCCCTGGTGGACGGTGCACTCCAAAAACCTGGAACACGCACCACTGGTACTGGAGGCTTTTTGGCTGAGGCGCTACGACGGGACTGATGAATTGGAGGGGGGGGGACAAAAAGGTCAATTTGACATAGGGACAGTTTCTGACGAACACTGGGATGGGTAGCTGGAGGGGGTCTGGGAGTGGAGGAAGAGGAGGTGGTTGTAGGAGGTGTCACTTTAGGTGTTTTGGGTGCAGGTGCAGGTACTGGAGGCTGTCGTGAGGTGGATGGATGTTGGGTGAGTGATTGCCGGCGTTTGTGTACTTTGGGAGGGGGCGTCACAGACACACTGGAAGAGGACACAGGGGACGTGTAAATGGCAGTGGAGGTGGTGAGTGCAGGTGAGCGGCTTGTGGTGCTGGGTGTCCTGGTGCGAGTCCTAGTGCCTGTAGATGTGGTGCATGCAGGTGTGTGTGTAGACGACACTGGGAGGGAGGAGGGAGAAGAGGAGGAGGGCGACACAGTGGAGACAGTGGATGTTGCTGTGTCTGTATGGGTGTGATGCTTGTGTGAGTGCCTGTGGTGTGTGTGGTGCCTATGTTTGCTTGAGCTACTTTTGGGTGTTGACTTGTGTGCATGCTGGTCTGTAGGTGTGCTTGGGATGGGCTGGGGTACAGGGGATTGGGTCTGGGTGGAGGACGTTGGAGGGGGGAGGCTGGACACAGGGACAATGGCTGCCATCATTGCTGAGGCCAGAGATTGCAGGGTTCGCTGAAGGGCAGCCTGACCAGAATGAATGCCCTCCAGGAATGCATTACCGTTTTGCAACTCTCGTTCTACACTCTGGATGGCATTCACAATGGTAGACTGCCCAACAGTGAGTGACCTGAGGAGGTCAATGGCCTCCTCACTGAGGGCAGCAGGGGTGACTGGGGCAGGGCCTGAGGTGCCTGGGGCGAAGGTGATGCCCACCCTCCTGGGTGAGCGGGCACGGGGCGAATGCTGAGGGGCTGCTGGGAGGGCGGTGCTGGTAGGGGGGGGTGGTGGCTGTACCTGTAGAAGTGGGGCGCACAGATTGTGCCGCCACCACAGGGGAGCTCACATCGGTGGACGAGTCAGTGTCGCTGGTTCGTGATCCTGTGGCCGACGTGAAGCTCCCCTCGCCCTCCGTCCCACTGGTGTATTCAGAGTCTGTGGTATGGCCCTCCATGGCCATGTGGGATGCAGCTCCCTCGTGCTCCGGTGCCACTGTACCTCCGCCTGATGATGCTGATGTACAAAAGGACAGGGAGAGCAGGAAAAAGGGGGGAGACAGAAGAAAGAGAGTTTTAGTGCATGGCATACCGCTACCGTTGGCGGACAAGACAGACGCAGCAGCCCCATGCATTACGCCGTGCTCCTGCCCTCTGCACATGCAATTTCTGGGATATGGCCTACATGGCAATGGTAGACATCTGTGCACATGGATGGCAAAGGGGCAACTATACCTCAACTTGCCACTGTTCTGAGCTGGAGTAGAGTGCCACATGGCCTACATTACGGAGGGGCCTTGCCTACCTAACTCACCCTGGCCTAGGGACACCCACAGCCCACCTCCCCCACCCAGACCCCTCTACTGCGCGCAAAGTCCACAGAATGAGGTTGTACTCACCCCCTTGTGTCTGCTGTGATGTCCTTAAGCGCCCATCCAACTCCGGGTAGGCCACCGCCAGGATCCGGAACATCAGGGGGGTCATGGTGCGACGGGCACCCCTCCCACGTTGAGAGGCCATCCCCAGCTGAGCCTCCGCCGTCTTCTTGCTGCAGCTGCGAATGTCCTCCCATCTCTTCCGGCAGTGGGTGCCCCGTCTCTGGTGGGCCCCCAGGGTCCGGACTTCCTTGGCGATGGCACGCCAAATGTCCCTCTTCTGGTGGGCGCTGACCTACATGACATGCACAAGGAAAGAGGAACAGTCATTACCAACTGCACCGTCAATGTGAGTGGCCCCCTCCCAACTCTGCCCATGTGGCCCATTCATCCCCATGCATTTCTGTTCTTAGAACTCTGCCCCCTTCCCTCTTCCACCCAGCCCTCTCCACCCAGGCCCAGCCCATACAACGTGCTCCCTCTGTACTGACCTGTTGGTCTGGAGGACCGTAGAGTAGCATGTACTGGGGGAGGACCCCATCCACAAGTTTCTCCAACTCCTGTGCAGTGAAGGCAGGGGCCCTTTCCCCAGACGCAGCAGCCATCGTCGCTTCCAGACCGAGGTCACAGCAGCACTAGCAGTGTAGGTCCTCTCCTGTCGAAGGTCAGGTATCTAGTGATTGAACAGATAGAAAATGGCGGTGACGTCCGCGGCGGTGACGTCCGCGACGGGGCGCATCATCACCGCCGCCGCACATGTTCATTGGCTCCTGGGACCCATAGGGTCCAATGTTAACCAATGCAGCATTGCGCCGCGGTCTACGACCGCCTACCGCGACGGTGTCCAACGCCAGCGCAGTTACCCCACAATTCCATTGTCCCAGTTTAGAGGTCAGGCAGCCGCCATTTCAGGGGCCCACATGGCTTCATTTACTACTGCGTCACACATACTGAGGCCTACACTCAAAACATATCCCGGAAGGGTTAATTGTCTGTTGTAGTCTTGTGTGTGACTGTGGGTACACACCTGGAGGAATGGTGACTGTTTCTTCACTGTTGTCCTTCTTAGGCACCGTCAGTTGGGACATATGGGAAGATGGCGGAATCCTCCGGTGTACCGACCGCTGGTGGACCTGTTGACAATGGAAGAGAGACATTTGATCGTGACCTACCGGTTTGACCGTGCCACAATCCAGGAACTATGTACCCAGTTGGAGCCAGACCTGATGTCACCAATCCGACATCCGACTGGAATCCCCCCTGACGTTCAGGTGCTGTCAGTGCTCCATTTCCTTGCAAGTGGGTCATCAGGGATGTCCCAGCCTATGTTTTCCAACGTTTTGTCCAGAGTGTTGTTTGCCCTGCTGAAACACGTAAGGAGATACATCATTTTCCCTCAGGTGGAGGATTTGCCTACAGTTAAAGGTGACTTCTATGCCCTTGGACATATCCCCAACGTCATAGGTGCCATTGATGGGACCCATGTAGCTCTGGTCCCCCCCGCAGGAGTGAACAGGTGTACGGCAACAGGAAGAGTTATCATTCCATGAATGTCCAGATGGTCTGTTTGGCAGACCAGTACATCTCGCAGGTAAATGCTATGTTCCCTGGCTCAGTGCATGACGTCTACATCCTGCGGAATAGCAGCATCCCTGATATGATGGGTCAACTCCAGAGGCACCGTGTATGGCTATTGGGGGACTCTGGTTACCCCAACCTTTCCTGGCTACTAACCCCAGTGAGGAATCCCAGGACCAGGGCAGAGGAACGGTACAATGAGGCCCATGGGCGGACTAGGAGGGTGATCGAACGCACCTTCGGCCTCCTGAAGGCCAGGTTCAGGTGCCTCCATATGACAGGTGGGTCCCTATTCTACTCACCGAAGAAGGTGTGCAACATCATCATCGCCTGCTCCATGCTCCATAACTTGGCATTGCGACGCCAGGTGCCTTTTCTGCAGGAGGATGATCCAGATGACGGTGTTGTAGCAGCTGTGGAGCCTGTGGAGCCCGTGGACAGTGATGAGGATGAAGCTGAGGAAGAAGAAAACGACAACCGGGAGTCAGTCATACAGCAATATTTCCAGTGAGACACCGGTGAGTAAATTTTCATGTTTAACATAACATTAACTTTCACACGTCTACCTCTATCCTGTACCTACATTTCACTCACTATTTGTTAACTGAGTTGTCCCCTTCCATTTCAGTTTCACAAATGTGGTAACCTACGTGTCAACAGCTTGCACCCTTGAAGGGCTTGTGATGTGTGACATTGGTATGTTGGCTTTCCAATGGGTAACCCTTTTGGACACTGTAATTGACAATACAAATTTCAAAATCATAGACTGACTCCAGTTTTATTAGTGTTTCAAGGGTGTTTATTTAAGTGCTAAAAAATGAAGGGGGGTTGTGAAATGGGGATGGGTTATGGTGAAAGAATGTCCATGGCAGAGTCCAGTCTATTAGTCTCACAGGTACATTGCACATCTGGGCATTGGAAGTAGAGCTGGGGCAGTTCCAATCTGGACAGGGTAACAAAGTGGGGCAGTGGGAGGACAAACAGGCTGGTCTCATTTCCTGGCGGGGGTCTTGCCATCTTGCTCTGTCCTGTTCCTGGATCTCAGGGACCGCTTTCGTGGTGGTTGTCCGTCTGCAGGGGGTGGGGTGCTGGTGTGGTGGTCCTGTGGCGGGGCGTCCTGTCCACTAGCGCCGGCGGAGGTGGTGGGCATTTCATCGTCGTGGCTAGTGTCAGGGGCCCCTTGGAGTGCCACGGTGTCACTCAAGGTCTTTTGAATGTCCGTCTGCACCCCTACAGTGGTGCCCAGGGCGGAGCCTATGGTCCTGAGCTCCTCCCTGAACCCCAAATACTGCTCCTCCTGCAGACGCAGCGTCTCCTGCAACTTGTCCAGGACCGTTGCCATCGTCTCCTGGGAGTGGTGGTATGCTCTCATGATGGAGGAGAGGGCCTCGTTGAGAGTAGGTTCCCTTGGCCTGTCCTCCCTCTGTCGCACAGCAGCCCTCCCAGTTCCCCTATGTTCCTGTGCCTCCATCCCCTGGACCGTGTGCCCACTACCACTGTCCCTGTTGTTGTTGGGGTGGTGGGTTAGCCTGGGTGCCCTGTAGTGGTGGACACACCGCTGATTTACCTGTCCTGGGTAGGGAGGTATGGGCCCGCTGGGTGGGTGCTGTGCTGGTGTTCCCAGAGGGTGGAAGGTCAGTGTTGGGCTGTGGCTGGGCAAGGGGAACCGACTGTCCTGAGGCCCACGATGGTCCGGGCTGGTCATCAAGATCCAGTAGGGCAGGGCTGCTGTCGTCACTGTGGGCCTCTTCTGGGGGTGGAGTGGTGTTGTCTGGACCCTCTGGTGTGGTGACGTTCCTTCGGGTTCCTGCGAGGGTATGAGTACATGATTATTGCATGTGTGTATTTCATGGTGTGCAATGTTTGGGTGTGCGTGTACACCAGTGCAGGCATTCCTGTGTGGGGGCTTGTCTGCTGATGGTTGGGGGGTGTTCTGGGCCTGTGCAGTGGGTATGCTTTAGGGATGGGTATCCATGCTTAGTTATGTCATGCAGGTCTTGGGGTTGGGATGGGTGGTTGGTGTCATGGGTAGATTAGTGAGGATTTGGGGTGATAGGCGAGGTTGTGAGGGTGTGGGTGTGTGATAGCATGCAGGTAGGGTGGGGAATATGATAGTTAAGATTTGACTTACCAGTGTCCGTTCCTCCAACGACTCCTGCGAGGCCCTCAGGATGCATGATGGACAAAACTTGCTCCTCCCATGTTGTTAGCTGTGGGGGAGGAGGTGGGGGTCCGCCGCCAGTCCGCTGTACCGCAATGTGGTGCCTGGATACCGTGGAACGCACCTTCCCCCGTAGGTCGTTCCACCTCTTCCTGATGTCCTCCCTATTTCTTGGGTGCTGTCCCACAGCGTTGACCCTGTCCACTATTCTTTGCCATAGCTCCATCTTCCTGGCTATGGATGTGTGCTGTACCTGTGAGCCAAATAGCTGTGGCTCTACCCGTAGGATTTCCTCCACCATGACCCTGAGCTCCTCCTCAGAGAAGCGGGGGTGTCTTTGGCGTGACATGGGGTGGTGTGTGTGAGGTGTGGGGAGGTGTATGTGTTGATGAGTGTGGTGAGTGTAGAGGTATGTGGTGTTTTGTGTGTGGGTGTTGTGTGGGTGATGGTGTAGTGTGCCTCTGTGTGATGGGGTTCTCTATTCTGTGCTGTCTCTCTATGGCCTTCTCTCTAATTTTGGGTCGTAGGGGTTTGTGGGTGATGTGGGTGTGTGTTTTATATTGTGTTAGATGTGTGGGAGTGTTGTTTGTATGTGTATCAGGTGTGTGTATTTGGATTTGTCCAATGTGGCGGTGTTTTGGAGATGTGTGTGTATTTTGAGCGCAGCAGTGTGTACCGCCAATGGAATACCGCGGTTGAAAGACCGCCGCGTGTATTCGTGGGTCGTAATGGCATGGGCGTGTTTCTGTTGGCGTGGAGGTGGAGGATTTGTTTCCGCATGTTTATCGCTGACCTTTGGTGTGGCTGGATTGTGTGGGTGTCTGACTTTCGGCGGATTCCGTGATGTGTGTCATAATAGCTGTGGCGGGCTCCCGCGGCGGTGTATTGGCGGTCTTCTGCACGGCAGTAAGCGTCTTTTACCGCCAATGTTGTAATGACCCCCAAAGTCTTTTGGGTGTGCCTTGGCCTGGTCTTCCTTCTCCAGCTTCTGGAGGTAATCCTCATATGAACATTTCCCTTAACGTTCCCTCAGCTACTCCCCTGGCTCCTCCAGAACGTTTTTCAGGTGATCCCCTGAAAGCACAATCTTTCTTGGTTCAAGTGGAATTACATTTTACCTGCCGACCAAACACTTTCCCTGATGCCCAATCCAGGGTGGCCTTCTTGTTATCTTACCTGACTGGAGAGGCAGCCACCTGGGCAATCCCTCTTGTGCGTAAAGACAGTCCCCTGCTTTACAATTGGAGAAATTTTGTTTGTGAGTTTGAACGAGTATTTGATCTAAGAAAAGTGACATTGTCTGCAGATCGTGAATTATTAGACTTGCGACAAGGTAACCAAGATCTAGTTTCCTACTTAGCCAATTTTATTCGGCTGGTAGCCGAGACATCCTGGCCTGAAGAAAAGCAAGCGGGCTTGTTTTACAAAGGACTCTCGGAACTATCAGGAGACCTTTGACCAAAGCCGAAAAGGACCTACGTAGAAAGAATGGACAATGTCTTTATTGCGGGCGCAAGGGTCATTTTGCCAAAGATTGTCCAATCAAACCAAAGAGCAAACAAGGTCCTGTCCTGAAAATTGCAGCCAATGTACAAGTCGAGCCGGAAAACTAGATCACCCAAGATGTAAAGAAGGGTTGCTCTTCGGTGTTACCGTAGACCCTTCACAGTCTAGACATCTCAAGCTGGGCATTAAAGTTCAAGTAAAGAAAAATAACTATTTCAAAAAGTCCCTCGTAGATTCTGGGGCTACCGGGAACTTTGTTGATGCCCCATTGGTTCGCGCATGGGGGATCCCAGGCACCAAGAAGAATATTCCAGAGATAATACAAGCAGTAGATAGAAAACCCTTGACTGGAGGCCCAGTGGCTCTTCAGACTGTCCCTTTGTCGGTGATCTGTGATGTGGGCAATCAAAGAACCAAACATGAAGAGAAGCTCATCTTTGACGTGATCCATGCTCCTCAGTATGGAATTATCCTTGGCTTACCATGGTTACCTCATCAAAATCCTGAGATTAACTGGGGAGAACGGAAAGTTGTGTTCTCTTACACCTTATGTAATAAGAAATGTCTCCAGACGTCTCGAGTCACCCAAAATTGCAACTCTCACACAGTGTCAGAGTCACCAGATCCTCAGGGCTTGCGCACGTTCCCAACACGTCCACCACTGAACAGCTCCAAGACTCTGATAGATAAATTACAGAGGCTAAGAGAGTTCAAGAGGGGAAGAGGGGATTAGGAAGGGAAACAGCTGGGAAGGAGACCTGTAGTAAGAAAAAGGTTAGAACACACAATATGAAAATTATATCTCCTGAAATCAATACTAGACTATGATTCTAAGCATAGTCATTCTGAAAACATGAACAATCTAAGAATTAAGTTTAAAATGACTAAGTTTCAGGATGGCCGGATACCTGTAATGGAATCAAGATCGATTAAATGAAAACTTTCTTATTCAAGTACTTTCCTTTACATGAGAATCAGAAAAACGTTCTGACTAAATTTTAAACCAGTCATATAAATCCTTTTTTGAGAATGCATACTAGAACCATGCAATATTGCATCTAGACACTCTAATCTTCTGTGTACTCTTAAAATGTTTCAACATAAATTGCGCATATTGTAGATTTATATATATGTACATATATATATAGTAAACACCATAAAAGGATTGTGCACCATGAATAACACCATATGGATTCAGGAAAAACAAATCACATAACTTGTCAACTCGAATATTACATGATAAATATCTTAGAATAGTGGCATACAATAAACAACATGAATTAAACTCGAGGAGAGAATCGTGCGTATTGCTGATTCGTAAACCAGAATGTAAATGCCAAGAAATAACAGCTCACAATGAATAACAAGATCAAAGTACAATGAGACGAATTGCGCGTCTTTTGCCGATTCTTAAGCCACCATGTAAATGTCAAGAAATGGTAGCTCGCAATGAACAACAAAGTTAAAACACCATAAAGCGAATTGCGCGTCTTGCAGATTCTTAAGCCACCATGTAAATGTCAAGAAATGGTAGCGCGCAATGAACAAAGTTAAAACACCATAAAACGAATTGCGCGTCTTGCCGATTCTTAAGCCACCATGTAAATGTCAAGAAATGGTAGCGCAATAATTAACAAGATTAAATTATCATGAAACGAATCGCACGTCTTGCCAATTCGCAAGTCACCCTGCAAATGTCACAAACACTCAAGCGCATATTTCACACGTGCAAAGTACTCTGTCAAATCATAAAATAATTAGGCCCAAGAACATGAGAGTTCTCGACAACGGCGTCGGGAGGCCAGCCCAACCACCGTCTTACCGCCCAGAACAAGGATCTCCAAATGAAGAATGAAAGACAGATGTCTGGAAGATCAAATAGGTCACCGGGACAGGAGCTCAGGAAGTAGCTGCTGCTCTGCACCGGGACCTCTGAATAGTGAGCACATGGAGCTGGGCTGGCTCCTTTTTATAGAGTCTTGGCCCAGCCCACAACCACACCCAGGCATGTTGAAGGGAAAGTCTCTAGAAGGCCCTGGAAAGGGACCACACCCTAACACACTCTGAAAGCCTGCAGCAATACATTGCAAATGAACAGCATTTGTAAGCACATTAAAAATAAGTCTTCAGGATTGAACTCTGCAATGCAAAAGGTTAAACAACAACATATCAGCACAATGCATAAATTAGATTGTTTTGAGAGTGCTGGGTTTTTGCATTCTAGTCGCCAATAGAGCGTGCACTGCCCTGGTGGGTGTTGACAGTGCTCCCCTCTCCCAGACGTGCTCTAGGGCCTGGTTTGCCTGGATTAAGACAATGAAAGCGTCTCACAAGTACTGGAGCATGAACATCAGATGCGGAAACCCATGAGTTACTTTCAGGACCATAACCTTTCCATGAGATTAAGTACCATAGATTACGCCCTCGTAGTTTAGAATCCAACACTTTCTTAACTTCATATTCTTCTTCTCCCTGTACTAGAACAGGAGCTGGATGAGGGTGGACCTTTTGGACTGCCCTTTTCAATAGGGAAGTGTGGAACACTGGATGAATCCGTAAGGATGTGGGCAATTGTAGTTTATAGGTTACCGGATTGATTTGCTGAAGGACTGTGTAAGGACCTATAAATTTGGGATTAAACATGTGCTTCTTCTTGAAGTCAATATGTTTTGTGGAAAGACACACTTTGTCACCTGGTTGATATTGCGGTCCCTCACAATGTTTCTTGTCATAATGCCTTTTGTATTTTTGTTTGGCTTTTTCTAAATGCTGTTGAATCAGTTTCTGGGTTTGATGCAAATGCTGAATGGTTTCTGACACAGCTGGAGTAAGAGAACTTTCTTGGGGAATTGTGATGGGCAGGGTGTCAGGATGATAGCCAAATAAACCAAAAAAGGGTGTAACGCCAATAGAAGTGTGGAATGAGTTATTGTAAGCTAACTCAGCTAACCAGAGCATAGATGTCCAAGAATGAAGTGCCTTTTCAGCCTAGGCACGTAGGTATTGTTTCAAAGTCTGATTTAGTCTCTCCGTTTGACCATCTGTTTGAGGATGGTGACTAGTAGATAGAGTAGATGTCACTTGGAGTGTTTTACACCATGTCTTCCAGAAATTGGAGGCAAATTGCGACCCCCGATCGGAGAGGATAACATTTGGCAGTCCATGATAACGAACCATTCTGTTCAGTAAAATAGTTGCCAGTTCACTAGAAGTGGGCAATTTTTTACTGGCAATGAAATGTCCATATTTTGTGAGACTATCTACTACCACCAGAATTACTGAATGCTGTTGAACCACTGGCAGACCGGTAATAAAGTCTAAAGAAATGTGCTCCCATGGACGACTTGGGGTTGGAAGTGGATGTAACAACCCTTTTGGTTTTGAATGACTTGTTTTAATGCGAGCACAAACTTCGCAGTTGTTTACCATTGCTTTTACATCTTTTGTTAGGGTAGGCCACCAAAAATAGCGTTGGATCAGTTCAAGAGTTTTAGGAGTACCTGGGTGACCTGCTGTCGGTATAACATGCAACCAATGAAACACTATCTTGCGCAGTTTGGTAGTGGGTACGAACAAACGAGCGTCATGAAAGGGTAGTCCTTGCTTGATTGACCTTTTGGGATCTGCTTGGGCCCATGTTTGCCATTTTTCAACAGTGAAAGAGTTGCGAATTTCTTCAAAGAAATCTTCAGTTTTTATCATACATAGAACCTTGTCAGGAGCAATGATAGCTCTGGAAGCTTGAAATGCAGGCAATGTGGTAGACTCTTGATGGGACAAGGCGTCAGCTTTGCGATTATCTTTACCAGGCCGGAAGGTTACTACAAAATCAAATTCGGCAAAAAACAGCATCCAGCGTAATTGCCGAGGGGTCAAAAGTCTGGCGGAACTCATGAATTGAAGATTACAATGATCAGTATATACTGTGACAGTGTATTTGGCACCCAACAAATGATGTCTCCATTCTTTAAAGGCGCCACGAATCGCTAGAAGCTCTTTTTCAGCAATGACATAGTTCTGTTCGGCTTCGTTCAACTTCCGAGACATATAAGTTACAGGATGAAGTTGACCAGTGTCTTTATTTCGTTGTGATAAGACGGCTCCTATTGCTACATCTGAAGCATCAGCTTCCACTATGAAAGGTCGATTCGCATCAGGATGAGTCAAGACTGGGGCAGTGGAGAAAGCTTTCTTCAAAGTCGAGAAGGCTTGATCAGCTTCTGGGGACCATACAAACTTTTCTTTCTTTCCTAGTAGCTTAGTGATTGGAGCCACTGTCTGGGAGAAATGATTTATGAACCTCCGGTAAAAATTTGCAAACCCCAGGAAACATTGTACATCACGAACAGTCTTTGGGATGGGCCAATCAGATACGGCTTTTACTTTCTTTTCTGCCATCACCATACCTTGAGGGGTAAGAATAACCCCTAAAAACTCAAGTGTAGTAACATGAAACTCACACTTTGTTAATTTGCAATATAAATGGTGCTTTCGAAGGGCTGCAAGAATTTTCTTGACATGTTGGACATGTTCGTTTTCACTGTCAGAGTAGATCAAAATGTCATCGATGTAGACTATGGCAAATATGTTGAGGTACTCTCTAAGAACGTCATTCAAGAAAAATTGAAATGCTGCTGGAGCATTACACAGACCAAAAGGCATGACGGTGTATTCAAAAAGGCCATATCTTGTCTTGAAGGCTGTTTTTTATTCGTCACCCTCTCTCATTCTGACCAAATGATAAGCACCTCGAAGGTCAAGCTTCGTGTAGAATTTAGCTCTCTTTACTTGTTCCAATAATACCAGAATTACGGGTAAAGGATATTTATTCTTGATGGTGACTTTGTTCAAACCCCTATAGTCGATGCAAGTTCGAAGTTCTCCATTAGCTTTTGGAACAAAAAACAAAGGCGAAGCTGCAGGAGACTTAGAGGGGCGAATGAAGCCATTCTCCAAAAATTGATCTAGGTATTTTCGTAAATGTTGATTTTCATGTTCTGACAGGGCATATACACAACAGTTGGGAAGTATCGCACCTGGGGCTAGATCAATTTGATAGTCATAAGATCTATGAGGAGGTACAGTCTCTGCTCCTTTCTCATCAAATACATCTTTGTAAGATGAATATTGTTTGGGCAGCTGAATTTCTTTCTCCGCGGCAGTAGCTATGTAAGAGTTACAAACTTTTGGTACTTGAATCTTTTGGAGACATTGTTCATTACATAGCGCAGATGAGAACGCGATTTTTCGTTCTGCCCAATTGATCTCTGGATTGTGATGAGTTAACCATGGCAAGCCGAGGATAATCCCATATTGGGGAGAATGGATCACTTCAAGAATGATTTTCTCTTTATGTTTCTTTCTTTGATTCTTATCTTCACAAATCATCGACAAGGGGATAGTCTGAAGAGTTACTGGACCCTCAGTTAAGAGTTTTCCATCGACTGCCTGGATGATTTCTGGGGTTTTCTTTTCAATACATGGGATCCCCATGCACAAACCAATTGGACATCAACAAAGTTCCCAGTAGCCCCAGAATCGACTAGAGCCTTTTTTAAATAGATCTTTTTCTTGACCTGAACTCTTATTTCCAGTTTAAGATGTCTAGATTGTGAAGGATCCACGGTGACACCCAAGAGCAACCCTTCTTTGCATCTTGGGTGTTTTCGTTTTCCAACTCGACTGGTGCATTGGCTGCTACCTTCTGAACTGGACCTTGCTTGTTCTTTGGTTTGATTGGACAATCTTTGGCAAAATGACCCTTCCGCCCACAATAAAGACATTGGGGGTCATTACAACCCTGGCGGATGGCGGAGAACTGGCGGTAAGACCGCCAACAGGCTAGCGGTCTTACCTAGGTAAATTATGACAATGGCGGTTACTGCCATGGTCATCCGCCGGTTCTCCGTCCCGCCCGCCAGGGCGGAAACGACCGCCGGGCTGGAGACCCGGGTCTCCAGCCCTGCAGCCGTCAGTGTACCGCCGACGGTATTTGGACCCGGCTTACCGCCGTGGATTTCCGGCGGTTTGAACCGCCATGAAATCCATGGCGGTAAGCACTATCAGTGCCAGGGAATTCCTTCCCTGGTACTGATAAGGGTCTCCCCCACCCCCCACCCCCACCCCGACTCCCTCCCCTACACCCCCAACCAACCCTGCCACCCCCCAAAGGTGGCAGGGCCCCCCTCCCAACCCCAACCCCCAACATAACATTACTGACACATACCCGACACGCATGCAGGCACCACCAACACACACACGCATACACCCCGACATATATGCCCACAGCCACACACACAGTCAGGCACGCACACCCACATTCAACCATACACGCACACATCCATACAGACATACCCACAGACATACACGCACTCATTCCCATACACACAACACCCCGCAAGCATACACGCACTCACACACCCCCTACATACACACACGCACACCCCCATGCACGCACACAACACACAACACCCCCCCCACCCCCCTCCCCTAGCGGACGATCGACTTACCTGTTCCGTCGATCCTCCGGGAGGGGACGGGAGACATGGGGGCAGCTCCGCCGACACCGCACGCCAACAGAACACCACCACAGCGAATCACAGGACGTGATTCGCTGGGCGGTGTTCTGTTGCCGTGGCGGTGGAGGTGGAACAACCTCCACTTCCACGCCGCCCGCAAGTACGGCTGTTGGCGGCTCTCCGTCGGAATAACGATGGAGAGCAGCCAACAGTCATAATACGCAGAGTGGCAAACCGCCTGCACAGGCGGTCTTCCGCACGGCGGTCCCTCAGCGGTCTTGCAAAAAGACGCCGAGGTCGTAATGACCCCCATTGTCCATTTTATTTTGTGAAGGTCCTTTTCATCTTTGGTCAAAGGTCTTCTGATGGTTCCAATTTCCATCTTTTCCGGCGTTCTCTCTTTTGGAGTTCTTGAGTCTCTGTTATCATGAACACGCCATGAATATTTTTCAATCTTATTGCGCGTTCCTTTACATTCTGCTAAACGATGATCAAGCCTCAAGACAAGCTTTATTAATTCTTGACAGTCTGTAGGTTGTGGGTCGATTTGCGCTAAGATATCTTTTAGTTCCTCTTTGAGTCCTTTGTAAAACAAAACCGCTTGTTTTTCTTCAGGCCAGGATGTCTCGGCAACCAGCCGGTTAAAGTTGGCTAAATACGACACTAGGGGGGTCATTACAACATTGGCGGTAAAAGGGGCTTACCGCCGTGCAGAAGACCGCCAATACAGCGCCGCGGCCGCGGAATACCGCCACAGCTATTATGACACACATCTCGGAATCCGCCGAAATTCAGACACCCACACAAGTCCGCCACACCAAAGGTCAGTGATAAACTGGCGATAACAATTCCTCCACCGTCACGTCAACAGAAACACGCCCATGCTATTATGACCCACGAATCCACGCGGTACACACCGCCGCGCTGAAAATACACACACATCTCCAAAACACCGCCACATTGGACAATTACACACACCTGATTCACATACAAACACCACTCCCAAACACCCAACACAATATAAAACACACACCCACATCATCCACAAACCCCTACTACCACAATTACCGAGAGAAGGCCAGAGAGACCGCACAGCCAAGACAACACCACCATACAGAGGCACACAACACCATCACCCAACCCACATCCATGCACAAAACACCACACACCACTACACATCACCACACACATCAACACTCACACCGCCCCACACATCACACACACCACCCCATGTCACGCCAAAGACACCCCCGCTTCTCCGAGGAGGAGCTCAGGGTCATGGTGGAGGAAATCATCCGGGTAGAGCCACAGCTATTTGGCTCACAGGTACAGCACACATCAATAGCCAGAAAGATGGAGCTATGGCGAAGAATCGTGGACAGGGTCAACGCCGTGGGACAGCACCCAAGAAATAGGGAGGACATCAGGAAGAGGTGGAACGACCTACGGGGGAAGATGCGTTCAACGGTCTCCAGGCACAACATCGCGGTTCAGCGGACTGGCGGCGGACCCCCACCTCCTCCCCCACAACTAACAACATGGGAAGAGCAAGTCTTGACCATCATGCATCCAGAGGGCCTCGCAGGAGTCGGTGGAGGATGGGACACTCGTAAGTCAATTCTTAACTATCATATCCCCCACCCTACCTGCATTCTATCACACACCCCCACCCTCACACCCTCCCCTATCATTACAACTCCTCACTAATGTACTCATAACACAAACCATACATCCCAGCACCAAGCCCTGCATGACACAACTAAGCATGGACACCCAGCACTAAAGCATGCCCACTGCACATACCCATACAACCCCCTAAACCACCATCACACAAGCTCCCACACAGGAATGCTTGCACTGGGGTACACGCTCACCCACCCATTGCACACCATTACACACACACACATGCAATAATCATGCTCTTATGCCCCTGCAGGAACCCGAAGGACTGTCACCACACCAGAGGGTCCAGACAACACCACTCCACCCCCAGAAGAGGCCCACAGTGACGATAGCAGCTCTGCCCTACTGGATCCTGATGACCAGCCCGGACCATCGTGGGCCTCGGGACAGTCGGTTCCCCTTGCACAGGCACAGCCCAACACCGACCTTACACCCTCTGGTAACACCAGCACAGCACCCACCCAGCGGGCCCAAACCTCCCTACCCAGGACAGGTCAATCAGCAGTGTGTCCACCACTACAGGGAACCCAGGATAACCCACCACCCCAACAACAACAGGGACCTGGGGGCAGTGGTAGTGGGCACACGGTCCAGGGGACGGAGGCACAGGAACACAGGGGAACTGGGAGGGCTGCTGTGCGACAGGGGGCGGACAGGCCTAGGGAACCCACTCTCCACAAGGCCCTCTCCTCCATCATGGGAGCATACCACCACTCCCAGGAGACGATGGTGACGGTCCTGGACAAGTTGCAGGACACCCTGCGCCTGCAGGAGGAACAGTATTTGGGGTTCAGGGAGGAGCTCAGGACCATCAGCTCCGCCTTGGGCACCATCGTAGGGGTGCTGAAGGACATACAGCAGACCTTGAGGGACACCGTGGCACTCCAAGGGGCCCCTAACACTAGCCAGGACGATGAACTGCCCACCACCTCCGCCGGCGCTAGTGGACAGGACGCCCCGCCACAGGACCACCACACCAGCACCCCACCCCCTGCAGACGGACAACCACCACGCAAGCAGTCCCTGAGATCCAGGAACAGGACAGAGCAAGATGGCAAGACCCCCGCCAGGAAATGAGACCACCCTGTTTGTCCTCCCACTGTCCCACCTTGTTACCCTGTCCATACTTAAACTGCCCCAGCTCCACTTCCTATGCCCAGATGGGCAGTGCACCTGTGAGACTAATAGACTGGACTCTGCCATGGACATTCCTCCGCCATCACCCATCCTCATTTTACATCCCCCTCCCATTTCTGAGCACTTCAATAAACACCCTTGAAACACAAAACAATCTTGAGTCAGTCTGTGATTTAGTAAATATGTATTATCAATGATAGTGTCATAATGCGTTTCCTATTGTAAGGCTAACATACCTATGTCACACATCACAAGTCCTTGAAGGATGCAAGCAGATGACACGTTGGTAACCACACCTGTGAAACCGTAATGGAAAGGTACAACTCAGTTACCAAATACTGGTTGAAATCGACAGAAAGGATAGAGGTAGACGTGTGAAAGTTAATGTAATGTTAAACATGAAAATGTTCTCACCTGTGTGTCACTGGAAATATTGCTGTATGACTGACTCCCTGTTGTCGTTGTCTTCTTCCTCAGCTTCCTCCTCATCACTGTCCACAGGCTCCACTGGCTCAACAGCTGCTACAACACCGTCATCTGGATCATCCTCCTACAGAAAAGGCACTTGGTGTTGCAAAGCCAAATTATGAAGCATGGAGCATGCGATGATGATCTGGCACACCTTCTTCGGTGAGTAGATTAGGATCCACCTGTCATACAGAGGCACCTGAATCTGGCCTTCAGGAGGCCGAAGGTGCGTTCGATTACCCTCCTAGTCCGCCCATGGGCCTCATTGTACCATTCCTCTGCCCTGGTCCCGGGATTCCTCACTGGGGTCAATAGCCAGGAAAGGTTGGGGTAACCAGAGTCCCCCAATAGCCATACATGGTGCCTCTGGAGTTGACCCATCATATCAGGGATGCTGCTATTCCGCAGGATGTAGGCGTCATGCACTGAGCCAGGGAACATAGCATTTACCTGGGAGATGTACTGGTCTGCCAAACAGACCATCTGTACATTTATAGAATGATAACTCTTCCTGTTCCTGTACACCAGTTCACTCCTGTGGGGGGGGACCAGAGCTACATGGTTCCCATCAATGGCATCTATGACGTTGGGGATATGTCCAAGGGCATAGAAGTCACCTTTCACTGTAGGCAAATCTGCCACCTCAGGGAAAATGATGTATCTCCTTACGTGTTTCAGCAGGGCAGACAACACTCTGGACAAGACGTTGGAAACATAGGCTGGGACATCCCTGATGCCATGGCCACTGTTGTCTGAAAAGACCCACTTGCAAGGAAATGGAGCACTGACAGCACCTGCACGTCAGGGGGGGATTCCAGTCGGATGGCGGATTGGTGACATCAGGTCTGGCTCTAACTGGGTACATAGTTCCTGGATTGTGGCACGGTCCAACCGGTAGGTGACGATGACATGTCGCTCTTCCATTGTCAACAGGTCCACCAGCGGTCGGTACACCGGAGGATTCCGCCATCTTCTCACATGTCCCAGCTGACGGTGCCTACGAAGGACAACAGCCACGAATCAGTCATTATTCCTCCAGGTATGTACCCACAGTTACACACAAGACCACACCACTCACAAAACCCTTCCTGTATGTGTGTTGAGTGTAGGCCTAGCTATGTGTGACGCAGAGGTAAATGAAGCCATGTGGGCCCCTGAAATGGCGGCTGTCTGACCTCTAAACTGGGACAATGGGATTGTGGGGTAACTGCGCTGGCGTTGCACACCATCGCGGTAGGCGGTCGTAGACCGCGGCGCAATGCTGCATTGGTCAACAATGAACCCTATGGGTCCCAGGAGCCAATGAACAGGTGCGCCGGCGGTGATGATGCACCCAACCGCGGACGTCACCGCCATTTTCTATCTGTTCAATCACTAGATACCTGACCTTCGACAGGAGAGGACCTACACTGCAAGTGCTGCTGTGACCTCGGTCTGGAAGAGACGATGGCTGCTGCGTCTGGGGAAAGGGCCCCTGCCTTCACTGCACAGGAGTTGGAGAAACTGGTAGACGGGTCCTCCCCCAGTACACGCTACTCTACGGTCCTCCAGACCAACAGGTTAGTACATAGGGAGCACGTTGTATGGGCTAGGCCTGGGTGAAGAGGGCTGGTTGGAAGAGGGAAGGGGGCAGAGTTCATAGAACATTAATGCATGGGAATGAATGGGCCATATGGCCAGAGTAGGGAGGGGGCCACTCACATCGACGGTGCAGTTGGTAATGACTGATCCTCTTTCCTTGTGCAGGTCATGTAGGTCAGCGCCCACCAGAAGAGGGACATTTGGCGTGCCATCGCCAAGGAGGTCCGGACCCTGGGGGCCCACCAGAGACGGGGCACCCACTGCCGGAAAAGATGGGAGGACATTAGTCGCTGCAGCAAGAAGACGGCGGAGGCTCAGCTGGGGATGGCCTCCCAACGTGGGAGGGGTGCCCGTCGCACCATGACCCCCCTGATGTTTGTTTCGGATCCTGGCGGTGGCCTAACCGGAGTTGGATGGGCGCTTGAGGGCATCACAGCAGACACAAGGGGGTGAGTACACTCTCATTCTGCTGACTTTGCGTGCAGTGGAGGGGTCTGGGTGGGGGAGGTGGGCTGTGGGTGTCCCTAGGCCAGGGCGAGTTCGGTAGTCAAGGCCCCTCCGTAATGCAGGCCATGTGGCACTCTACCCCACCTCAGCAGAGTGCCAAGTACAGGTATAGTTGCCCCTGTGGCATCCATGTGTGCAGATGTCCACCATTGCCATGTAGGCCATATCCCAGAGATTGCATGTGCAGAGGGCAGGAGCACGGCGTAATGCAGGGGGCTGCTGTGTCTGTCTTGTCCGCCAACGGTAGCGGTATGCCATGCACTAAAACTCTCTTTATTCTGTCCCCCCCCTTTTTCTGCTCTCCCTGTCCTTTTGTACATCAGCATCATCAGGCGGAGGTACAGTGGCACCGGAGCATGAGGGAGCTGCATCCCACATGGCCATGGAGGGCCACACCACGGACTCTGAATGCACCAGTGGGACGGAGGGCAAGGGGAGCTTCACGTCGGCCACCGGATCACCAAGCAGCGACACAGACTCGTTCGCCGATGGGGGCTCCCATGTGGTAGCGGCACCATCTGTGCGCCCCACTTCTACAGGTACAGCCGCCACCTCCCCTACCAGCACCGCCCTCCCAGCAGCCCCTCAGCGTTCGCCCCGTGCCCGCTCACCCAGGAGGGTGGGCATCACCTTCGCCCCAGGCACCTCAGGCCCTGCCCCAGTCACCCCTGCTGCCCTCAGTGAGGAGGCCATTGACCTCCTCAGGTCACTCACTGTTGGGCAGTCTACCATTGTGAATGCCATCCAGGGTGTAGAACGAGAGTTGCAACACAGTAATGCATTCCTGGAGGGCATTCATTCGGGTCAGGCTGTCCTTCAGCGAACCCTGCAATCTCTGGCCTCAGCACTGATGGCAGCCATTGTCCCTGTGTCCAGCCTCCCCCTCCAACCTCCTCCACCCAGACCCAATCTCCTGTACCCCAGCCCATCCCAAGCACACCTACAGACCAGCATGCACACAAGTCAGCACACACAAGCAGCTCAAGCAAACATAGGCACCACACAACCCACAGGCATTCACGCAAGCCTCACCCACGTACAGACAGAGCAACATCCACTGCCTCCACTGTGTCCCCCTCCTCCTCTTCTCCCTCCCAGTCTCGTCTACACACACACCTGCATGCACAACATCTACAGGCACCATGAATCGCACAAGGAGACCCAGCACCACAAGCCGCTCACCTGCACTCACCACCTCCACTGCCATTTACACGTCCCCTGTGTCCTCTCCCAGTGTGTCTGTGACGCCCCCTCCCAAAGTACACAAACGCGGGCACCCACACACCCAACATCCATCCACCTCACGACAGCCTCCAGTACCTGCACCTGCACCCAAAACACCTAAAGTGACACCTCCGACAACCACCTCCTCTTCCTCCACTCCCAGACCCCCTCCAACTACCCATCCCAGTGTACGTCAGAAACTGTCCCTGTGTAAAGTTGACCTTTTTGCTCCCACCCCCCCCTCCAATTCATCAGTCCCGTCGTAGCGCCTCAGCCAAAAAGCCTCCAATACCAGTGGTGCCTGTTCAAGGTTTGTGGAGTGCACCGGCCACCAGGGCAGGCAGTGTGACCCGGAGCCAAGGCACTGGCAGCCCACCCCCTGTAAAGGCTCTAAAATTGGAGAGTGGACGACGGGACCGTGTGAAGACTCCTGGTGGGAAAACAACTCACATGGGTTCCAAGTGGATTGGAGAGTCAGCTGTGACTCCACCAAAGGTGGGGAAGGGCCAGAGGAAGTCTGCCCAGCCTGTTGTGTGTGTCACGGCGGAGAAGGGCGCCATCATTCCCGGCGGTCGAGACACAACCGCCAGCACCGTCGTCACTGGTCAGGAGACCCCCGCCACCGCCGGAGTCATTGCCCAGGAGGGACCAAGTATTGTCACTGGTCAGGAGACCATCGCCAGAGTCACAGCCCAGGAGGGCCCAAGTATCGTCACTGGTCAGGAGACCACTGCTGGAGTCACAGCCCAGGAGGGCCCAAGTATCGTCACTGGTCAGGAGACCACCGCCAGAGTCACAGCCCAGGAGGGCCCAAGTATCGTCACTGGTCAGGAGACCACCGCCAGAGTCCCAGCCCAGGAGGGCCCAAGTATCGTCACTGGTCAGGAGACCACCGCCAGAGTCATTGCCCAGGAGGGCCCAAGTATCGTCACTGGTCAGGAGACCACCGCCAGAGTCAGTGCCCAGGAGGGCCCCGGCTGCCACAGCCCAGGTGGGCTATGATGGAACGTCATGCCACACACCAATGCCCAGTGTAGGGAACATCATGCCACACACCAATGCCCAGTGTAGGGAGCGTCATGCCACACACCAATGTCCGTACCAGAACTGCCATGGCAAAGCACCGCTGAACAGGGCAAAGACCTCCATGTTGAAGACCGCTGAACAGGGCAAAGACCGCCATGGCAAAGCACCGCTGAACAGTCCAGAGACCGCCATGGCAAAGCACCGCTGAACAGGGCAAAGACCGCCATGGCAAAGCACCGCTGAACAGGGCAAACACCGCCAT
The DNA here is from genome assembly GCF_031143425.1 of Pleurodeles waltl. Classification (NCBI taxonomy): domain Eukaryota; kingdom Metazoa; phylum Chordata; class Amphibia; order Caudata; family Salamandridae; genus Pleurodeles; species Pleurodeles waltl. Next base: position 724,254,718 of record NC_090445.1, read on the forward strand.
GTTGAAGACCGCTGAACAGGGCAAAGACCGCCATGTTGAAGACCGCTGAACAGGGCAAAGACCGCCATGGCAAAGCACCGCTGATCAGTTCAGAGACCGCCATGGCAAAGCACCGCTGAACAGGGCAAAGACCGCCATGGCAAAGCACTGCTGAACAGGGCAAAGACCGCCATGTTGAAGACCGCTGAACAGGGCAAAGACCGCCATGGCAAAGCACCGCTGAACAGTCCAGAGACCGCCATGGCAAAGCACCGCTGAACAGGGCAAAGACTGCCATGGCAAAGCACCGCTGAACAGGGCAAAGACCGCCATGGCAAAGCACTGCTGAACAGGGCAAAGACCGCCATGTTGAAGACTGCTGAACAGGGCAAAGACCGCCATGGCAAAGCACCGCTGAACAGGGCAAAGACCGCCATGGTGAAGACCGCTGAACAGGGCAAGCACCGGGTAGGAATGAATAGACCGCCACATCAGGCATCCTTATCCCATGTGCAGCTGGGACAGTGACAGGACAGGAACTTTCACGGGGAGACTCATTCAGTTTGGGCACCAGTCCCCCTCCAGAACCAATGGAGAGGTGCATCCACTACCTCAGTCCTGCACAGGATGAAGCACTCTGGGCACCAGTCCCCCCCAGAACCAGTGGAGAATGTTATCGACTTGAGAGACTGTGGCTTTGCACTCCGCAGGATGGCACGGTGGGCACCCCACCCACTGTAGAGACTTGAGAGACTGTGGCTTTGCACTCCCCAGGATGGCACGGTGGGCAAACCACCCACTGTAGAGACTTGAGAGACTGTGGCTTTGCACTCCCCAGGATGGCACGGTGGACACCCCACCCACTGTAGAGACTTGAGAGACTGTGGCTTTGCACTCCCCAGGACACATCAATGGGCATGGAGCCCCGTCGTGGATCTGGCTTTGCAGTAATCTGGCTGAGGTGCCCCCCCTTCCCTTCCCCCTGAGGTGCCTGTAGTATTTCTATCTGATGCCCCGGCAGTGTTCTCTCCGATTGTGGTCAGGTGTCTTTTGTGGGCCTCGCCCATGCATTTTGGACTGTTGGTGCACGGACATTGTTATGTACATATCTGCACTACTTCTCGTAATGTATATATTTCTGACTGAATTTCGTATATATCTGTATGTTTTTTTAAGACATGTATATTGCAACATTACAATGTTTGAACGGATTTCGCTTTGTCTTTTCATTCTTCCGGGGGGATTGTGGGTTGATACTGTGATTTTTGTGGATGCATTGGGGTGTATGTTGTATTATGCAAGGTTGGGGGTGGGGGTGTTTGGTGGGTTTCCCCCTAACTTTTGCCTCTCCCCTCCCCATGTCGTAGGTGCAGTACTCACCGTTGTCTTCGGCGCCTACGTAGATGATGGTCGTAGAGGAGCAGAAAGACAAGGGCAGGGAGTATTTGGAGTTCCGGGTCCATGGAGTCCTCGTTCCTCGTGGGATGTGTTCAGGTGAGCGTTTTCCCATTGCAAAAGCTGTTTCCGCTGTGTTTTTATCCACGGTGAATCCGCCCCGGAAAAGGTGGCGGATTGTGATACTATGGGCGGTACATTGTCTTCCGCTTGTCTGTTGGCGGTGACCGCCGCGCTGCTTGTCTGTACCGCCGTGGCGAGCGGTGTGTTAAAGTGGCTGTCTTTGTTGGCGGTTTCCGCCTGGGTCATAATTCTCTTTTTTTATCCGCCGCCCTGTTTGCGGTATTACCCCACCTTTAACACCGTCCGCCAGGGTTGTAATGACCACCTAGGTCTTGATTCCCTTGGCGTAAATCTAATAATTCACGATCTGCTGATTGTGTTACAGTTCTACGATCAAAAACTCTCTCAAACTCACAAACTAAATTTCTCCAGTTGTGCAACAAGGGATTATTTTTACGCACAAGAGGAATTGCCCAAGTAGCTGCATCCCCAGCCAAATATGATAACAAGAAAGCTACTTTGGACTGGGCATCGGGGAAAGTATGTGGTCTGCAGGTGAAGTGTAGTTCCACTTGAACCAGGAAAGATTGCGCTTTCAAAGGGTCACCTGAGAAACGTTCTGGGGGAGCTAAAGGAATTGCAGAAGGAACATTTAGTGAAATGTTTGTCGGATTACTTCCAGAAGCCTGAGAAGAAGTACCTGGCCAGGACACACCTGTGGGACTTTGTTCCTTCTTCTCTACCTTATCTTGCAACTGACTCACTCTCTCAGCTAAGCTAGTTGTCAATTCTTTGGATGATACCACCTCTGCCTGGAGCTGGGTGATAACCTTGACTAATTCGTCCAGCGTGGCCATGCTGAGAACATACACAAACCAGGAGGATAATAATTAGTGGGCTCACTATTCTGTCAGAGTCACCAGATCCTCGGGGTCTGCGCACGTTCCCAACACATCCACCACTGAACATCTCCAAGACTCTGATAAATAAATCACTGAGGCTAAGAGAGTTCAAGAGGGGAAGAGGGGATTAGGAAGGGAAACAGCTGGGAAGGAGACCTGTAGTAAGAAAAAAGTTAGAACACACAATATGAAAATTATATCTCCTGAAATCAATACTAGACTATGATTCTAAGCATAGTCATTCTGAAAACATGAACAACCTAAGAATTAAGTTTAAAATGACTAAGTTTCAAGATGGCCGGATACCTGTAAGGGAATCAAGATGGATTAAATGAAAACTTTCTTATTCAAGTACTTTCCTTTACATGAGAATCAGAAAAACGTTCTGACTAAATTTTAAACCAGTCATATAAATCCTTTTTTGAGAATGCATACTAGGACCATACAATATTGCATCTAGACACTCTAATCTTCTGTGTACTCTTAAAATGTTTCAACACAAATTGCGCATATTGTAGATTTATATATATATATATATATATACATATATATATATATATATATATATATATATATATATATATATATATATATATAGTAAACACCATAAAAGGATTGTGCACCATGAAGAACACAATATGGATTCAGGAAAAACAAATCAAATAACTTGTCAACTCCAATATTACATGATAAATATCTGAGAATAGTGGCATACAAAAACAACATGAATTAAACTCGAGGAGAGAATTGTGCGTCTTGCTGATTCGTAAACCACGATGTAAATGCCAAGAAATAAAAGCTCACACTGAATAACAAGATCAAAGTACAATGAAACTAATAGAGCGTCTTTTGCCGATTCTTAAGCCACCATGTAAATGTCAAGAAATGGTAGCTCGCAATAAACAACAAAGTTAAAACACCATAAAGCGAATCGCACGTCTTGCCGATTCTTAAGCCACCATGTAAATGTCAAGAAATGGTAGCTCGCAATAAACAACAAAGTTAAAACACCATAAAGCGAATCGCACGTCTTGCAGATTCTTAAGCCACCATGTAAATGTCAAGAAATGGTAGCGCACAATGAACAAAGTTAAAACACCATAAAACGAATCGCGCGTCTTGCCGATTCTTAAGCCACCATGTAAATGTCAAGAAATGGTAATGCGCAATGAACAAAGTTAAAACACCATAAAACGAATCGCGCGTCTTGCCGATTCGCAAGTCACCTTGCAAATGTCACAAACACTCAAGCGCATATTTCACACGTGCAAAGTACTCTGTCAAATCATAAAAGAATTAGGCCCAAGAACATGAGAGTTCTCGATAACGGCGTCGGGAGGCCAGCCCAACCACCGTCTTACCGCCCAGGACAAGGATCTCCAAATGAAGAATGAAAGTCAGATGTCTGGAAGATTAAATAGGCCACTGGGACAGGAGCTCAGGAAGTAGCTGCTGCTCTGCACCAGGACCTCTGAATAGTGAGCACTTGGAGCTGGGCTGGCTCCTTTTTATAGAGTCTTGGCCCAGCTCACAACTACACCCAGGCATGTTGCAGGGAAAGTCTCTAGAAGGCCCTGGAAAGGGACCACACCCTAACACACTCTGAAACCCTGCAGCAATACATTGCAAATGAACAGCATTTGTAAGCACATTAAAAATAAGTCTTCAGGTTTGAACTCTGCAATGCAAAAGGTTAAACAACAACATATCAGCACAACGCATAAATTAAGTTGTTTTGAGAGTGCAGGGTTTTTGCATTCTAGTCGCCAATAGAGCGTGCACTGCCCTGGTTTTGACAGTACTCCCCTCTCCCAGACGGGCTCTACGGCCTGGTTTGCCTGGATTAAGACAATGAAAGCATCTCACAAGTACTGGAGCATGAACATCAGATGCGGAAACCCATGAGTTACTTTCAGGACCATAACCTTTCCATGAGATTAAGTACCATAGATTACGCCCTCGTAGTTTAGAATCCAACACTTTCTTAACTTCATATTCTTCTTCTCCCTGTACTAGAACAGGAGCTGGATGAGAGTGGACCTTTTGGACTGCCCTTTTCAATAGGGAAGTGTAGAACACTGGATGAATCCGTAAGGATCTGGGCAATTGTAGTTTATAGGTTACCGGATTGATTTGCTGAAGGACTGTGTAAGGACCTATAAATTTGGGATTAAACATGTGCTTCTTCTTGAGGTCTATATGTTTTGTGGAAAGCCACACTTTGTCACCTGGTTGATATTGCAGTCCCTCACAATGTTTCTTGTCGTAATGCCTTTTGTATTTTTGTTTGTCTTTTTCTAAATGCTGTTGAATCAGTTTCGAGGTTTGATGCAAATGCTGAATGGTTTCTGACACAGCTGGAGTGAGAGATCTTTCTTGAGGAATTGTGATAGGCAGGGTGTCAGGATGATAGCCAAATAAACCAAAAAAGGGTGTAACGCTAATAGAAGTGTGGAATGAGTTATTGTAAGCTAACTCAGCTAACCAGAGCATAGATGTCCAAGAATGAAGTGCCTTTTCAGCCTAGGCACGTAGGTATTGTTTCAAAGTCTGATTTAGTCTCTCCGTTTGACAATCTGTTTGAGGATGGTGACTAGTAGATAGGGTAGATGTCACTTGGATTGTTTTACACTATGTCTTCCAGAAATTGGAGGCAAATTGCGACCCCGATCGGAGAGGATAACTTTTGGCAGTCCATAATAACGAACCACTCTGTTCAGTAAAATAGTTGCCAGTTCACTAGAAGTGGGCAATTTTTTACAGGCAATGAAATGTCCATATTTTGTGAGACTATCTACTACCACCAGAATTACTGAATGCTGTTGAACCACTGGCAGACCGGTAATAAAGTCTAAAGAAATGTACTCCCATGGACGACTTGGGTTGGAAGTGGATGTAACAACCCTTTTGGTTTTGAATGACTTGTTTTAATGCAAGCACAAACTTCGCAGTTGTTTACCATTGCTTTTACATCTTTTGTTAGGGTAGGCCACCAAAAATAGTGTTGGATCAGTTCAAGAGTTTTAGGAGTACCTGGGTGACCTGCCGTCGGTATAACATGCAACCAATGAAACACTATCTTGCGAAGTTTGGTAGTGGGTACGAACAAATGAGCGTCATGAAAGGGTAGTCCTTGCTTGATTGACCTTTTGGGATCTGCTTGGGCCCATATTTGCCATTTTTCAACAGTGAAAGAGTTGCGAATTTCTTCAAAGAAATCTTCAGTTTTTATGATACATAGAACCTTGTCAGGAACAATGATAGCTCTGGAGGCTTGAAATGCAGGCAACGTGGTAGACTCTTGACGGGACAAGGCATCAGCTTTGCGATTATCTTTACCAGGCCGGAAGGTTACTACAAAATCAAATTTGGCAAAAAACAGCATCCAGCGTAATTGCCGAGGGGTCAAAAGTCTGGCGGAACTCATGAATTGAAGATTACGATGATCAGTATATACTGTGACAGTGTATTTGGCACCCAATAAATGATGTCTCCATTCTTTAAAGGCGTCACAAATCGCCAGAAGCTCTTTTTCAGCAATGACATAGTTCTGTTCGGCTTCGTTCAACTTCCGAGACATATGGAGAAAGCTTTCTTCAAAGTCGAGAAGGCTTGATCAGCTTCTGGGGACCATACAAACTTTTCTTTCTTTCTTAGTAGCTTAGTGTTTGGAGCCACTGTCTGGGAGAAATGATTTATGAATCTCCGACAAATATTTGCAAACCCCAGGAAACATTGTACATCACGAACAGTCTTTGGGATGAGCCAATCAGATACGGCTTTTACTTTCTTTTCTGCCATCACCATACCTTGAGGGGTAAGAATAACCCCTAAAAACTCAACTGTAGTAACATGAAACTCACACTTGGTTAGTTTGCAATATAAATGGTGCTTTCGAAGGGCTGCAAGAATTTTCTTGACATGTTGGACATGTTCGTTATCATTGTCAGAATAGATCAAAATGTCATCGATGTAGACTATGGCAAATATGTTGAGGTACTCTCTAAGAACGTCATTCAAGAAAAATTGAAATGCTGCTGGAGCATTACACAGACCAAAAGGCATGACGGTGTATTCAAAAAGGCCATATCTTGTCTTGAAAGCTGTTTTCTGTTCGTCACCCTTTCCCATTCTGACCAAATGATAAGCAGCTCGAAGGTCAAGCTTCGTGTAGAATTTTGCTCTCTTTACTTGTTCCAAGAATACCGGAATTAGGGGTAAAGGATATTTATTCTTGATGGTGACTTTGTTCAAATCCCTATAGTCGATGCAAGTTCGAAGTTCTCCATTAGCTTTTGGAACAAAAAACAAAGGCGAAGCTGCAGGAGACTTAGAGGGGCGAATGAAGCCATTCTCCAAAAATTGATCTAGGTATTTTCGTAAATGTTGATTTTCATGTTCTGACAGGGCATATACACAACAGTTGGGAAGTATCGCACCTGGGGCTAGATCAATTTGACAGTCATAAGATATATGAGGAGGTAGAGTGTCTGCTCCTTTCTCATCAAATACATCTTTGTAAGATGAATATTGTTTGGGCAGCTGAATTTCTTTCTCCGCGGCAGTAGCTATGTAAGAGTTACAAACTTTTGGTACTTGAATCTTTTGGAGACATTGTTCATTACATAGCGCAGATGAGAACACGATTTTTCGTTCTGCCCAATTGATCTCTGGATTGTGATGAGTTAACCATGGCAAGCCGAGGATAATCCCATATTGGGGAGCATGGATCACGTCAAGAATGATTTTCTCTTTATGTTTCTTTCTTTGATTCTTATCTTCACAAATCATCGACAAGGGGATAGTCTGAAGAGTTACTGGACCTCTAGTCAAGAGTTTTCCATCGACTGCCTGGATGATTTCTGGGGTCTTCTTTTCAATACATGGGATCCCCCATGCACAAACCCATTGGACATCAACAAAGTTCCCAGTAGCCCCAGAATCGACTAGAGCCTTTTTTAAATAGATCTTTTTCTTGACCTAAACTCTTATTTCCAGTTTAAGATGTCTAGATTGTGAAGGATCCACGGTGACACCCAAGAACAACCCTTCTCTGCATCTTGGGTGTTTTAGTTTTCCAAGTCGACTGGTGCCTTGGCTGCCACCTTCTGAATTGGACCTTGCTTGTTCTTTGGTTTGATTGGACAATCTTTGGCAAAATGACCCTTCCGCCCACAGTAAAGACATTGTCCATTTTTTTTGTGTAGGTCCTTTTCATCTTTGGTCAAAGGTCTTCTGATGGTTCCAATTTCCATTGGTTCCGGCGTTCTCTCTTTCGGAGTTCTTGAGTCTCTGTTATCATGAACATGCCATGAATATTTTTCAATCTTACTGCACGTTCCTTTACGTTCTGCTAAACGATGATCAAGCCTCAAGACAAGGTTTATTAATTCTTGACAGTCTGTAGGTTGTGGGTCGATTTGCGCTAAGATATCTTTTAGTTCCTCTTTGAGTCCTTTGTAAAACAAGACCACTTGTTTTTCTTCAGGCCAGGATGTTTCGGCAACCAGCTGGTTAAAGTTGGTTAAATACGACACTGGGTCTTGATTCCCTTGGCGTAAATCTCATAATTCACGATCTGCTGACTGTGTTACAGTTCTACGATCAAAAACTCTCTCAAACTCACGAACAAAATTTCTCCAGTTGTACAACAAGGGACTATTTTTATGCACAAGAGGAATTGCCCAAGTACCTGCATCCTCAGCCAAATATGATAACAAGAAAGCTACTTTGGACTGGGCATCAGGGAAAGTATGTGGTCTGCAGGTAAAGTGTAGTTCCACTTGAACCAGGAAAGATTGCGCTTTCAAAGGGTCACCTGAGAAACGTTCTGGGGGAGCTAAAGGAATTGCATTAGGAACATTTAGTGAAATGTTTGTCAGATTACTTCCAGAAGCCTGAGAAGAAGTACCTGGCCAGGACACACCTGTGGGACTTTGTTCCTTCTTCTCTACCTTATCTTGCAACTGACTCACTCTCTCAGCTAAGCTAGTTGTCAATTCTTTGGATGATACCACCTCTGCCTGGAGCTGGGTGATAACCTTGACTACTCGTCCAGCGTGGCCATGCTGAGAACATACACAAACCAGGAGGATAATAATTTGTGGGCTCACTATTCTGTCAGAGTCACCAGATCCTCGGGGTCTGCGCACGTTCCCAACACGTCCACCACTGAACAGCTCCAAGACTCTGATAGATAAATCACAGAGGCTAAGAGAGTTCAAGAGGGGAAGAGGGGATTAGGAAGGGAAACAGCTGGGAAGGAGACCTGTAGTAAGAAAAAGTTTAGAACACACAATATGAAAATTATATCTCCTGAAATCAATACTAGACTATGATTCTAAGCATAGTCATTCTGAAAACATGAACAATTTAAGAATTAAGTTTAAAATGACTAAGGGGGTTATTCTAACTTTGGAGGAGTGTTAATCCGTCCCAAAAGTGACGGTAAAGTGACGGATATACCACCAGCCGTATTACGAGTTCCATAGGATATAATGGACTCGTAATACGGTTGGTGGTAAATCCGTCACTTTTCCGTCACTTTTGGGACGGATTAACACCTCCTCCAAAGTTAGAATAACCCCCTAAGTTTCAAGATGGCCTGATACCTGTAAGGGAATCAAGATGGATTAAATGAAAACGTTCTTATTCAAGTACTTTCCTTTACATGAGAATCAGAAAAACGTTCTGACTAAATTTTAAACCAGTCATATAAATCCTTTTTTGAGAATGCATACTAGGACCATACAATATTGCATCTAGACACTCTAATCTTCTGTGTACTTTTAAAATGTTTCAACACAAATTGCGCATATTGTAGATTTATATATATATATATATATATATAGTAAACACCATAAAAGGATTGTGCACCATGAATAACACAATATGGATTCAGGAAAAACAAATCACATAACTTGTCAACTCGAATATTACATGATAAATATCTTAGAATAGTGGCATACAATAAACAACATGAGTTAAACTCGAGGAGAGAATCGTGCGTCTTGCTGATTCGTAAACCACGATGTAAATGCCAAGAAATAACAGCTCACAATGAATAACAAGAACAAAGTACAATTAAACGAATTGCGCGTCTTTTGCCGATTCTAAGCCATCATGTAAATGTCAAGAAATGGTAGCTCACAATGAACAACAAAGTTAAAACACCATAAAGTGAATTGCGCGTCTTGCTGATTCTTAAGCCACCATGTAAATGTCAAGAAATGGTAGCGGGCAATGAACAAAGTCAAGTAAATGTCAAGAAATGGTAGCTCACAATGAACAACAAAGTTAAAACACCATAAAACGAATTGCACGTCTTGCCGATTCTTAAGCCACCATGTAAATGTCAAGAAATGGTAGCGCGCAATAATTAACAAGATTAAATTATGAAACGAATCGCGCGTCTTGCCGATTCGCAAGTCACCCTGCAAATGTCACAAACACTCAAGCGCATATTTCACACGCGCAAAGTACTCTGTCAAATCATAAAAGAATTAGGCCCAAGAACATGAGTCTTACCGCCCAGAACAAGGATCTCCAAATGAAGAATGAAAGTCAGATGGCTGGAAGATCAAATAGGCCACGGGGACAGGAGCTCAGGAAGTGGCTGCTGCTCTGCACCGGGACCTCTTAATAGTGAACACTTGGAGCTGGGCTGGCTCCTTTTTTTATAGAGTCTTGGCCCAGCCCACAACCACACCCAGGCATGTTGCAGGGAAAGTTTCTAGAAGGCCCTGGAAAGGGACCACACCCTAACACACTCTGAAAGCCTGCAGCAATACATTGCAAATGAACAGCATTTGTAAGCACATTAAAAATAAGTCTTCAGGATTGAACTCTGCAATGCAAAAGGTTAAACAACAACATATCAGCACAATGCATAAATTACGTTGTTTTGAGAGTGCTGGGTTTTTGCATTCTAGTCGCCAATAGAACGCGCACTGCCCTGGTGTTGACACATAGCCACTGCAGCGGGGAAAGAAGTAAAGTTGCCTAGGCAGTATTCATCCTATGAAGATGTATTCAATGAAAAAGAAGCAGAAACCGTGCCTCCTCATAGACCTTATGACTGCCAAATTGATCTAACTCCAGGTGCGATAATCCCTAGCTGTCATGTGTCCGCCTTGTCAGAATATGAAAATCAACACTTACGGAAGTACCTAGATCAATTCTTAGAGAATGGCTTCATCCGCCCTTCCAAGGATCCTGCAGCCTCTCCTTTGTTTTTTTGTCCCCAAGGCAAATGGGGACCTTCGAACCTGTATTGACTATAGGGGTTTGAACAAGGTCACAGTCAAGAACAAATACCCCTTGCCTCTGATTCCTGTCTTGTTGGATCAAGTGAAAAAAGAAAAGATTTACACTAAGCTCAATCTATGAGGTGCTTACCATTTAGGCAGAATGAGAGAAGGTGACAAATGGAAAACTGCTTTCAAGACAAGGTATGGTCTCTTTGAATACACCGTCATGCCCTTTGGACTGTGCAATGCTCAAGCAGCATTTAAATTTTTCCTGAATGACGTCCTTAAAGAGTATCTAGACATATTTGCAATAGTCTATATCAATGATATTTTGATCTACTCTAACAATGAAACCGAACATGTACAACATGTCAAGAAGATTCTCACGGCTCTTCGAAAGCATCATTTATATTGCAAACTAACCAAGTGTGAGTTTCATGTTACCACAGTTGAGTTTTTAGGGGTTATCCTTACCCCTCAAGGTATGGTCAAGGCAGAAAAGAAAGTACAAGCTTTATCTGATTGGCCCACTCCAAAGACTGTTCGAGATGTACAGTGCTTCCTGGGTTTTGCAAACTTTTATCGCTGGTTTATAAACCATTTCTCTCAAACAGTGGCGCCAATCACCAAGTTAATGAGAAAGAAAGAAACATTTGTATGGTCTCCAGAAGCTGACAGAAGCTTTTACCACTGCCCCAGTCTTGACTCACCCTGATCTGGATCGTCCATTCATAGTTGAAGCAGATGCCTCAGAGGTGGCAATTGGTGCAGTCTTGTCACAACGAAGTAAAGACACTGGCCACAGCTTATATGTCTCGAAAGCTGAAAGAAACCGAACAGAACTATGTCATTGCTGAAAAAGAGCTTCTGGATATCCGTGATGCCTTTAAAGAGTGGAGACATCATTTGTTAGGTGCTAAGTACACTGTCACAGTACATACTGATCATCGCAATCTCCAGTTCATGAGTTCAGCTAGACTTTTGACTCCTCTGCAATTATGCTGTTTTTTGCAGAGTTCGATTTTGTGGTAACCTTTCGTCCTGGTAAAGATAATCGCAAAGCAGACGCCTTGTCCCACCTTGCCTACAATCCAGCCTTCCAGAGCTATCATTGCCCCAGACAAGGTCCTCTGCACCATAAAAACCGAATACTTCTTTGAAGACATCCGTAATTCCTTCACCATCGAGAAATGGCAGGCATGGGCTCAAGCAGATCCCAAAAGATCAATCAAGCAAGGACTACCTTGCCCACTGTTCAATCTTGGGGAGTGCAAAGCCACAGTCTCTCAAGTCTCTACAGTGGGTGGGTTGCCCACTGATCAATCCTGGGGAGTGCAAAGCCACAGTCTCTCAAGTCTATACAGTGGGTGGGTTGCCCACTTATCAATCCTGGGGAGTGCAAAGCCACAGTCTCTCAAGTCTATACAGTGGGTGGTTTGCCCACTGTTCAATTCTGGGGAGTGCAAAGCCACAGTCTCTCAAGTCTCTACAGTGGGTGGTTTGCTCACTGTTCAATCCTGGGGAGTGCAATGCCACAGTCTCTCAAGTCTCTACAGTGGGTGGTTTGCCCACTTTTCAATCCTGGGGAGTGCAAAGCCACAGTCTCTCAAGTCTCTACAGTGGGTGGTTTGCCCACTGATCAATCCTGGAGAGAGCAAAGCAACAGTCTCTCAAGTGGATGTAACTGGTTCTGGAGGGGGCTTTGTGCCCAGAGTGCTTCATCCTGCCAAGGACTGAGGTAGTGGATGCATTTCTCCACTGGTTCTGGAGGGGGCTTGGTGCCCAGAGTGCTTCATCCTGCCAAGGACAGAGGTAGTGGATGCCTTTCTCCACTGGTTCTGGAGGGGGCTTGTTGCCCAGAGTGCTTCATCTTGCCAAGGACAGAGGTAGTGGATGTGATACTCCACTGGTTCTGGAGGGGGCTTTGTGCCCAGAGTGCTTCATCCTGCCAAGGACTGAGGTAGTGGATGTAACTCTCCACTGGTTCTGGAGGGGGCTTTGTGCCCAGAGTGCTTCATCCTGCCAAGGACAGAGTTAGTGGATGTAACTCTCTACTGGTTCTGGAGGGGGCTTGGTGCCCAGAGTGCTTCATCCTGCCAAGGACAGAGGTAGTGGATGTAACTCTCCACTGGTTCTGGAGGGGGCTTTGTACCCAGAGTGCTTCATCCTGCCCGTGGCGGCCTCAGTAGCGTTGGTGTTCACTGGCCTGCAGTGCTACTGATGGCGGAGTCCTGGGCAGCGGTTCTGCTGGTGGCGGTCTTGTGCTGGCCTGCGGTGCTGCTGGCGGTCCTGTCTTGGGCAGCAGTTCAGCTGGCGGCGGTCTTTTCCTGGCCTGCAGTGCTGCTGGCGGTCCTGTCTTAGGCAGTGGGGCGGATGCTGGCGGTCCTGTCTTGGGCAGCGGGCTGCTGCTGGCGGTCTTCTCCTGGGCAGCGGGGCTGCTGCTGGTGGTCCTGTCTTGGGCAGCGGGGCTGCTGCTGGTGGTCCTGTCTTGGGCAGTGGGGCTGCTGCTGGCGGTCCTGTCTTGGGCAGCGGGGCTGCTGCTGGCGGTCTTCTCCTGGGCAGCGGGGCAGCTGCTGGCGGTTCTGTCTTGGGCAGCAGGGCTGCTGCTGGCGGTCTTCTCATGGGCAACGGGGCTGCTGCCGGCGGTCTTCTCCTGGGCAGCGGAACTGCTGGCGGTCTTGTCCGCCGTGCTGATCTTCCCAGACTTGCCAGTTTTAATGTGCCCCTTCCCCACCTTCGATGGTGTCGCAGCTGTCTCCACACTCCCAACTGTACCACTGGGAGCGGCTTTGGTGGCTGATTTCTTTCCCCTCTCCCGCCGGGAACTGTCCAACTTTTTATGCTTGACAGGTGGGGGACTGTCCGTGCTGTGGCTCTTTGCCACACTGGCTGCCCTGCTGCCTGGTGCACTCCACAATCCGGTGACTACTGGCACCACTGGTCCAGCTGATGTTGTGGCTGAGGTGCTAGGTTGGGACCTGGAGACTCGGTCCCTAGGAGACTGAAGGGGTGGGGGAGGTGAGGGAAAGAGGTCAAGGCTGGCCAGGAAAAGTTTCTTAGGAACACTGGGATGGGTAGCTGGAGGGGGGTTGGGAGTGGAGTAAGAGGTTGTGGTTTTAGGAGGTGCACGTTTGGTGACTTTGGGTGAAGCTGCATGCGCCGTAGGCTGTCGTGAGGTGGATGGCTCTTGGGTGGGTGTGTGGCTGCATTTGTGTACCTTGGGAGGTGGCCTCACAGACACACTGGGAGAGGACACAGGGGATGTGTGAATGGTACTGGGGTGGTGACTGCACGTGAGCGGGGTGTGGTGGTGGGTGTGCTGGTGATGGACGTAGTAGCTGAGGATGTAGTGCATGCAGGTGTGAGTGGAGACGAGACAGGGAGGGAGGAGGGAGACGAGGAGGAGGGGGACACAGTGGAGGCAGTGGATGTTGGTGTGTCTGCATGTGTGTGATGCTTGCGTGAGTGCCTGTGGGATGTGTGGTGCTTATATTTGCCAGAGCTTCCCTTGTGTGTTGAGGTGTGTGCATGCTGGTCTGATGGTGTGCTTGGGATAGGCTGAGGTACAGGGATGTGGGTCTGGGTGGAGGAAGTTGGAGGGGGGAGGCTAGAGACAGGGACAATGGCTGCCATCAGTGCTGAGGCCAGAATCTGAAAAGCTCGCTAAAGGGCTGCCTGACCAGAGTGAATGCCCTCCAGGTATGCATTGGTCTGTTGCAACTGCCTCTCTACACCCTGGATGGCATTCAAAATGGTAGACTGCCCAACAGTGAGGGACCTGAGGAGGTCAATGGCCTCCTCACTGAGGGCAGCAGGGGTGACTGGGGCAGGGCCTGAGGTGCCTGGGGCAAAGGTGATGCCCACCCTCCTGAGTGAGCGGGCATGGGGCAAACGCTGAGGGGCTGCTGGGAGGGCGGTGCTGGTAGGGGGGTTGCGGCTGTACGGGGGGCACAGATGGGGCCGCCACCGCAAGGGAGCTCCCATCAGAGGGGGAGTCTGTATCGCTGGTGTCAGCTCCTGTCCCCGCCGTGGAGCTCCCCTCGCCCTCCGTCCCATTGGTGACTTCAGACTCTGTAGTGTCGCCCTCCAGGGCCATGTGGGATGCAGCTCACTCCTGCTCCGGCACCACTGCTCCTCCGCCTGATGATGCTAATGCACACAAGAACAGGGAGACCACAAAAAGGGGGGGGGGAGACAGAAGAAAGACATGTTGAGTGCATGCAATACCGCTACCTTTGGCGGACACAACAGACACAGAAGCCCCCTGCACTACACTGCGCACTTGGAGTCCACTATTCAATCCCTGGGACATGGCTTACAAGGCTATGGCCGATTTCTGCACACATGGATGTCACAGGAGCCTGACTAGGTGTAGTTGGCACTGTACACAGGTGGGGTGGGGTGCCACAGGGCCTGTCTGAAGAAGGGAGCTTAACTACTAAACTCGCCCTGGCCTAGGGGAACCCACAGCCCACCTTCCCCACCCAGACACCTCCAATGTGCGCTGAATCAGCAGAATGAGAGTGTACTCACTCCCTTGTTGCTGCTGTTATGCCCTCAAGCGCCCATCCAACTCCGGGTACGCCACCGCCAGGATCCTGAACATCAGGGGGGTCATGGTGCGACGGGCACCCCTCCCACGTTGGAAGGCCATCCCCAGCTGGGCCTCCGCCGTCTTCTTGCTCCAGCGGCGAATGTCCTCCCATCTTTTCCGGCAGTGGGTGCTCCGTCTGTGGTAGACCCCCAGGGTCCGGACTTCCTTGGCTATGGCACGCCAAATGTCCTTCTTCTGGTGGGCGCTGACCTACAGGAATTGTACAGGGGAAAAAGAGAAGTAATTACCAACTGCACCGTCACAGTCATTGGCCCGCATCCCTACTCTTGCCATGACGCACATGCACTCACCGTTGTTTCATGCACGCCTCATTCTCAGCCCCACCTATTTTGCATGCACCCCACTCCACACAGGCATTGCCCATACAACATGCTCACAGTGTACTTACCTGTTTGTCTGGAGGACCGTAGAGTAGCGTGTACTGGGGGAGGACCCCGTCCATGAGTTTCTCCAACTCCTCCATGCTGAAGGCAGGGGCACTTTCCCCAGACACACGAGCCATTGTCTCTTCCAGACTGAGGTCACAGCTGCACTTGCAGTGTAAGTCCTATCCTGTCGAAGATCAGGTATCGAGTGATTGAACAGATAGAAAATGGCGGTCACGTCCGTGGCGGTGCGTACCGTCACTGCCAGCGTACATCGTCATTGGCTCCTGGGACCCATAGGGTCCAATGTTAACCAATGCAGAATTGCGCCGCGGTCTTCCACCGCCTACTGTGACAGTGTACAACGCCAGCGCAGTTACCTCATATCCCATTGTCCCACCTTACAGGTCAGGCAGCCGCCCTTTCATGGGCCCACATGGCATTATTTTTGACTGTGTCACACATACCTAGGCCTTGCCTAAACACTCATACAGACAAATGTCGAATTGCTAATATTTTCAGAGTAAGCTGTGTTTACGTACCTCAGAGTTGGTTGACTCTCTGCTCGCTGTTCTCTCCATAGGCCCTGCCGCTGGGGCATGTGAGGAGATGGCGGCATCCTCCGGTGTACAGAACGCTGGTGGACTTGTCGACAATGGAGGAGCGACATGTGATCATCACCTACAGGCTTGATCGTGCCACAATCCTAGAACTGTGTGCCCAGTTGGAGCCAGACCTGATGTCAGCTATCCGCCATACCACAGGAATCCCCTCTCAAGTGCAGGTGCTGTCGGTACTCCATTTCCTAGCAAGTGGGTCTTTTCAAACTACAGTGGCCATAGCATCAGGGATGTCCCAGCCTATGTTTTCCAACGTGTTGTCCAGAGTGTTGTCTGCCCTGCTGAAACACATGCAGCGCTACATCGTTTTCCCTCAGGTGGAGGATTTGCCTACAGTGAAAGGTGATTTCTATGCCCTGGGACATATCCCCAACATCATAGGTACCATTGATGGGACACATGTGGCCTTGGTACCCCCTGCAGGAGTGAACAGGTGTACAGAAACCGGAAGAGTTACCATTCCATGAATGTGCAGATGGTGTGTTTGGCAGACCAGTACATCTCCCATGTTAATGCAAAATTCCCTGGCTCAGTGCATGACGCTTACATCCTGCGGAATAGCAGCATCCCTTATGTGATTGGGCAACTCCAGAGGCACCGGGTGTGGCTATTAGGTGAGCACATTGACCCAATACAGTGGGAATAGTTGTCTGGGTCTGTGGATGTCCCTATGAGTTAGTGTGTGTCTAACAGTTGTCCCTCAACATTTGCAGGTGACTCTGGTTACTCCAACCTGTCATGGCTACTGACCCCAGTGAGGAATCCCAGGACAAGGGCAGAGGAACACTACAATGAGGCACATGGGCGAACTAGGAGGATTATAGAGCGGACCTTCGGCCTTCTGAAGGCCAGGTTCCGGTGCCTGCATATGACTGGTGGTTCCCTATTCTACTCACCAAAGAAGGTATGCCAGAACATCGTGGCCTGCTGTATGCTCCACAACTTGGCTTTGCGACGACAGGTGCCTTTTTCTGTAGGAGGATGGTCCAGATGGAGGTGTTGTGGCAGCTGTGGAGCCTGTGGACAGTGAAGACGAGGAAGCAGAAGAAGAGGACATTGACAACAGGAACACAGTGATCCTGTAATACTTCTAGTGAGACACAGGTAAGAAGACAACACTGCCTGCTACATCTAATTTAAATCTACTACCTCTCTACTGTCTGTCATGTTCACCCAGTGTATGATCACTGAGTTGTCACTTTCCCTTACGATTTCACAGATGTGGGTCCCACTGTGTGACATCTGCTTTGTTTCCTCATGTACTTGAGCTGTGTGACATAGGTATGTTGACATTACATTTGAAAGAGCATTTTGCCACTGTAATTGCTAATACACTATTTCGAAATCACAGGCAGACTCCTGATTGTTTTGTGCTTTAAGGGTGTTTATTAAGTGCTCAGTATTGGAGGGGGTTGTAAAATGGTGAGGGGTGATGGTGGAGGAATGTCCATGGCAGAGTCCAGTCTATTAGTCTCACAGGCGCATTGTCTAAAGGGGCATAGTAAGTGGAGCTGGGGCAGTTTAAGGATGGACAGGGTGACAAGGTGGGACAAATGGATGACAATCAGGGTGGTCTCATTTCTTGGCGGGGGTCTTGGCATCGTTCTCTGTCTTTGTCCTGGATCTCAGGGACCGTTTACGGGGTGGTTCTCCCTCTGCAGGGGGTGGGATGCTGGTGTGGTGGCCCTGTGGCGGTGCCTCCTGTCCACTAGCGCTGGCGGAGGTGGTGGGCAGTTCCATCCAGGCTACTGTCAGGGGCCCCTTGTTGTGTCACAGTGTCCCTCCTGGTGTTGACGAGTTACTTCAGCACCCCTACAATGGTGCCCAAGGTGGAATTGATGGATTTGAGTTCCTCCCTGAAGCCCAAATAATGTCCCTCCTGCAGCCGCTGGGTCTCCTGAAACTTGGCCAGTACCGTTGCCATCGTCTCCTGGGAATGGTGGTAGGCTCCCATGATGTTGGAGAGGGCCTCGTGGAGAGTGGGTTCCCTGGGCCTGTCCTCCCCCTGTTGCACAGCAGCCCTCCCAGTTCCCCTGTGTTCCTGGGCCTCTGTCCCCTGAACCGTGTGCCCACTACCCCCAGGTCCCTGTTGTTGTTGGGGTGGTGGGTTAGCCTGGGTTCCCTGTAGTGGTGGACACACTGCTGATTGACATGTCCTTGGGACAGAGGTATGGGCCCGCTGGATGGGTGCTGTGCTGGTGTTTCCAGAGGGGGGAAGGTCTGTAGTGGCTTGTGCCACTGTGAGGGGAACCGACTGTCCCGAGGTCCCAGATGGGCCGGGCTTATCGTCTAGATCCAGTTGGACAGAGCTGCTGTCATCACTGTGGGCCTCTTCTGTGGGTGGAGTGGACAT
Organism: Pleurodeles waltl; assembly: GCF_031143425.1. NCBI lineage: Eukaryota > Metazoa > Chordata > Amphibia > Caudata > Salamandridae > Pleurodeles > Pleurodeles waltl. The sequence goes on from NC_090445.1 coordinate 724,273,259, forward strand.
GTCTGGACCCTCTTGTCCGGTGACGTTGACCCTGTCTACGATTCTGCACCATAGATCCATCTTCCTAGCTATGGAAGTGTGCTGCACATGTGATCCGAATAGCTGTGGCTCTACCCGGATGATTTCCTCCACCATGACCCTGAGCTCCTCCTCCGAGACCCCGGAGCTCCAATATAATTTTTTTATGTATGGTACGGGTTTGTTCCCAAAAGGTATGCAGTCTGATACACTGTTTGTAATTCTTCAGATAGTAGAGGGGATATATATTGGCCCCAACATTTAAGAAGCCAAGCAGCAGTGGAAGCTACCCTCTCATAGTTTGTAAAAAAGAAATCAGGGTCCTCTCCTGTCTGGTATTTTTGTAGGACAGTGCTTGCTGCATTGGGATGTACTTTTGCATTAGCTATTGCTCCTTTCAGTTTTAAGAAAGCCATATCTTGAGCTTGTTGATTGTCTGCAATCAGGGTAGCTTGCGTCTTTAAGGCAGCCTGCAGATTTTCCCTGTCTTGTTGCACTGCCTGAGCTTGCTGCTCACCCACCAGCTGTAGGTGGCTCGCCCCTTTGCCAGCTGTTTTGGATTGAGTCATGACTGTAGCCTTGGGAACTTACTCCACTTCGGACACCACTGTAGTAGGCTTTCAGACATGACAACAACCCAAAGTAAAATTTTAAGATGATTTATTATGAGGGTTAACAATACAGGCACAAGATAGAGTAGTTTAAAATCTTCAATTGTTCCTGTCACTCTTTCGCTGATTCATAAGGCAGCCTTCCTAACAATCTTTCCTTGAGAATAATGGTGACCCTCAGGAAAACACAACAGTTTCATACTCTTCTACAAAAGCAACCCATGACCATCACCCTTTGATAATGAAATCCCTTTTATTTCCTCTCTGGTGCCGAATCATGTGTTTACTTAACATCCAACAGTACTCCTCCCAGTGTGCTTTCCTCAGGCTGCAGCATGCGCAAACTCTTTCGGAGTGACAAACTCATCCGAGTCCTTTAACCACTTGATGATAATTAAAGTGGCCACTTGCTTGAAGCCACGGTGCAAGGGTGGGACCATGGCAGTCGAGACTACAGCACCTTCCTCCTTTACGTCACTCGTGTACATACAGCTGTAGCTCATTGTTGCAAGAGCTGGCTGGCTCATGTCCTGATTCCTGGACCACAATCCTCCCGTCTCCTCCTCAGACATGAAGTCATCCAAAAAATGTAAGTCCAAAGCATAAGATGAACTGACAAAGGTTTATCTCTAAATCGGGGAGTCGGATGACAAAATATGGCTCACCTCAAGAAATGCATCATATAAGACCCTACTTTGCAATGGAAGTCAATGGAAATCACAAAGTCAGCAAATGGTGAGTAAATGTAGCAATGACAAATAATAATACAGAATTATGGAAAGTAATCTAATGCCACCATTCTAGCACTAGCCCCTAACTTGAACATTATTGTGTCCTGTCCCATTTTAACCTAATGTCTTTAGATGTGTCTGTACAAAATAATTACAAAACAAGGGGAGTCATACAAGTGAATAGGCATAAGCAGGAAGATCATTGAAAGTAGCAAAAGGTGTAGCATGGTAACATAAAACATTATGAATTTATATGCTGACTACATGCGTAGAACAGAAGAATGAAAACATACACATTACCCCATCGTATGTGCTCCTTGGCCCAGTCAGTTTTATTTGAGGTTTTCCCTGCACCCAGACAGCCTACTTGCAAACGTTTTCGTTTTTAATAGTCCTTTTTAAGGTTTTGCCTAGACAGTGCATGTACTGTCTCTTCGAGACATGCTGCTATCTATCTTGTGAGTTAAAACCTGCCCATGGCTTTTAATTGGTTGCTGTGCATGCAGTTCGCAAAAGCTTCCTTCTCTGTGGTCAATGTGGGTTATATGTCCCTTCTTTTTGTGTGTCAACCCCTCCCATGGAGCATGCTCCTATTTCTTGTAGGCTTGGCCTTTTGTGCATGTAGGCTTGTGTAAGCACACTATTATTGTTATTTGGTTACTGCCCATGTTTTTGGAATGTCAGCTTTTCTTTGTCACCCTGTATTTTTTAAGTGTTTTTTACATAGTGCAAGCTTGACTGGAAGGCATTGGAGTGCTTTACACGAGCATCAGTAACGTTACACAAGGACACATGAAATTTTTGATAGGCACAAGGAGATTAAGTGATTTGCCCAGAATCACAAGATGTTGAGCCGATGCTGAGACTCGAATCTGGTTCCCCAACTCCATAGTTGGCAGCTCTGGCTGTTACACCACCTCCTACTTTACACATTCCATACTGATAATACACATATTTGGATCGGCATTCTGCATTTGTCTTCCATTTTACCATTATTTCATTTTATTAACATACAATAATGTATTTAAATTGTGTTTTTTAACTAGGCACAGGGAGAACTGAAGCAGAGACTCGAACACGCCCGCCCCACTCCCGGGCCTAGGGTTGGGTTGTTAAACTTTGTTTCCCTTATACTGATCTCGGCCTGGGCTTTGCTACATTTTTGTGCTCGGCCCTTCACTTTATTCCTTGCCCTCCTTTACGACAGCTGCCTTTGGTCCCCATCAGAGCAGCATCCAGAAGGTGTGAAAAGGGTTAATGCCAGGAGCACCTTCCAACATCAGAGATGAGCACTGCACTCCTAGCACAAAACATCGTAAAGATGAGTGCCCTTCTCCCCATACCTCCCTCCTCTCCCCTCCTAATTTCTTTCTCGATATTGTCACCCCGTGTTCCCCTCTCTGTTTATTAGCTTGCTCTGGCATCAGCACCCCAGACAGAAGGGGGTAGGTGCCTACATGGACGTAGAATTGTGGGGTCCGGCCCTCATCGCAGGAGCATATGTGCAGCTCTTTATCCGGAGCCGTCACTTTAACCTCTCAGCTTTACAAAAGGGCACCAGGCGCAAGCACGAGACAGGCTGAGGGCCCTTTACAGGCTCTCAGAGTCAGGTCTGAGTGGGGTGGAGGTCTGTGGACTCCCAGCAGGGCACAGGTGCACATCCGCAATCTCTCACACAGAGATACAACACACTCCTAGACACAACTCTTGCACTCAGAAACACAAACATAGACTGAGGCACATGAAAGAGACTGGCTCCCACGCACACCTTGGAACTCAAAACCTAAGCTTCTTTAATGTGAGTCCATTTTTTAAAATTAGTTGTGCGTGGTGTTAAATTGTACCAGTTGTGTGGGAGATGGGATGGTCGAATTATACACAGCACTGTTCCTCGGTAGGTATTGTCATGCCAGCCGTGTGTACATGTGTGTGTGTGAGGGATAGAGATCTGTTAGTATTAATAACTTTATGTCATACAAGCTCTGACCGCTAACGCTGCCCTTAATGTATTGATTATAAAGCGACGAGGCGCACAGCTGTGGGTAGGGGCAAGGATGCTGCGTCTAACTATGTATTCACCCGGTGGTCTGATCTGGTGTTTTGTTGAAATGTTGAACAAATTAAAGAGACTGCTGAGCAACCGCACCTACCTGAAACATCTACGAGTGTGCTAGGCTTCTGTTTGCTTTCAGGCTTATAACACATTTTTTTGCATACTGCAGCATCTGTTTTCAGGTTTAGATTTTACCAGAATGTAAAAAACTAAACACGTGATTGGATAAATTACTTGCACCTTGAGATCTGTTGTGAGTCTGCCATGTAAGTCATCTCAGTAATTGCATTCCCTTTGATGTGTAACATTTCACCTGTGCCACAAGAATCCAAAAATAGAGTGTAGCAAAACCTATATACAGTCTGTCTTGCTTTGTGCTTTGTGTGTAACACGCAGAGGCTTTTTAGCGCTGTTTTCGGTGTAACAGAGGCTGGAGCTTTGAACCTGCATGCGAGTATGAGGTTTTCACAAATGGAGTTCCATCCCTCTGTTGTGTAGCCATTTTAGCTGTATCTTTACAAACGTTATTTTAGCGAACTAGGCCTGCGGCTGTGCACTTTAACCGACATATGTTTTTATTCTAGGTTTGTTATATTATTTTAATAACAGCCACATTTGCGGTCTTGTTTTATTTTCTCTTTGCTCCTCGCCTAGATCAGCACTGCGTTCTTAAATAAACACATTTCTTTCACTCTGTGCTTTCTCAAGGCTGCAGTGAAAAAGGTTTTCCTGCAAAAATGGTCCGCTTTGTCTCCAATGTTCATAGAAACATACACACCCTTATGTGGGGAACCTTTCCTGGAACATCAGCTGTTTTATTATAAATATACTACTTTGACCCATGTACGTTAGATGGAGATTCCAGCCAGATGACCACAACAGACTACAGGCCTCTTGCTCAGGTATGAGGGATGATGTCTTCCAAGGGGGAATTAGAGCTTAACATGCTGTGCTCTAACAAAGCTTAGGTAGGAACTATCTTTACAAACCCTAGTGACAATATGGTAGAGTTATTCTTGTATTTTACTCTCCTTGTCGCCATTTTAATCCTGTTGTGCGTCATCGTCCTAGTTATTGCAATACATACATTATTATCTAAGACGCAGTTACTTCAATAAAACCTTATTGAACTGTATCCTGCCTCTGATTGTCCTTGCATATGTGAGACTAATGTAACTGAGAGAAACGGATGAGATCTGAGTGACCACGATTCCCCTGAGGAGTCATTTATGTCATGCGCTCAGTTGCCCAAATCATCCCCACTCTTGCGTGGAGATGAGGCACTGCTAGTTAGCCGGAAAAAAACAGGATTAGGCTGACAGGCTTCACCTGGAGCAGGTTCAGACTCAGTCCCCTGGAAGTCCGGGTGAATCTGTCACCCAAATCCAGTAGTCTCATTAGGATAGTGAGAGCCTACGCGACACCTCGAACCCACACTCTTTTTCTCTTCTTAGCGGGTCTTCTGCTCTTCTGTCTCGAGTTCAGTCACTACTCCCTGCACAACCTACTTATCCCTAGCTATCTTACTTGCTGTCTATTCTGTGCAGCTCTCACCCCTATCTATTCCCCATGCCACATAATTCTACTACACAAATACACTCCACACACACAATGTCACCCCACACAATTCTACAACTAAAAGTTCCAATACAACCCACATAATTCCACTCCACACCACAAACATCCAACAAACAATACACTCCAAACCAAAACACATAGTAAAATACATTGTCATTGACAACGCCAATAGCTCCAGCTCCCGCAAATGTGATACCTATTGCATTATAAATGCTTGTTCTAAACTACTATAAATAGTCCCTCCCTACGTAATGCCGCCCAGCTGGCTTCTTGTCCAGATAATGGGCACCTTCGGTAAGCAACATTTCTTTTACTTTTAAAAATATTGGTTAGTCACTATATGAGGTTACTCACTTTTAGCACAATTGCATGATCGGTGCAGGCAGGACATGCTCCACACTCATGTGCGAGGCTGAGGCGGGGAGGGCCTAGCCTGTCCTGAGCCTGTGCCTTCTTGCTGTTCCAGCAGGAGGAATTTTCAATCAGAATCGGGTGCTCCAAGTCCGTGCGCCGGTCTTATTAGGCAAAGAATCACAGTAGTTTGTGGGTCGAGTCTGCGAGTGCATGCACTAGCACATGTGTCTCGCTTGCTAGACTCTGTTATGTTCAGTAAAGGGCTTTGAGCCCACCTGTCGCTCACCATTTGTTGGTTTGCATGGCACTGTTCTTTACAGCTTCGTAATTCGTCAAGGCACGCCTGGCATCATTTCTGTTCCTCTGTGTGGAGCAGGGATCAAGCACTAATTGATTCAACTCAGTTTAGTTCCAGTCCGCTGTTCCCGACATGTTTGAGGTACTATTTGTTCTTTTTAACTTCTAGTTCTCCGCAAACAGAAGGCTTGTGACTGACAAAATGTGCCCAGCAGGACAAACAAAATTGCTAAGTTTTATTTTTTAAAGCTAACTTTCTTTTATTTTGCCAAGTAGTCTTTTATCAGTTTCCACTCATGTTTTCTTTTGTTTTGGCTCGTGGGCGCTGTTGTCAAAAGATGACCATTAATTTCTTTTTAATATGTGAGATGACTTGCATTGCAAATGCTTGATTTATTTTTACCAGCAGCTCTCATCTTGCGAGATGAGACTTGTTGCAAAGGCTACCCTATTTAAACAAAGCTAGAGCTGGGCCTGGCTTCATTGTTTCAGCCATGGAGCCTGCCAAGTATAAGGAGAAAAAACACACAGCAGAGTATGGAGGCTGAGCCAGAGGAGATGGTGACTATTTCCATATGCCAATGGGATGATTTGATAAAAGAGATAGTAAACTCTGCAATACAAGAATCTCAAAATAAGAGGCAAAGGCTGGATTTAGACCCCAATGACGACTTGAAAGATGGTCCTTGGGGCAAATACATCCAGGGGCAGCAAATGCAAGACTTGCTGACATATATAAGAAAGGTTTTAAAATATGTACAGGAGCTTCAACAGCAAGATGAAGAATTCTATGCACAACAGACCTCCTCACAAGTGGATGCTTGCTTTATCATCAGCTAGTTAAAATCTTTGTTCTATAAGAATGGAAAGACATAGATAAAATGTATTTTCCAAGATTCTCATCAAAACGATATCCCTTGGAAGGGTTTGATGAAGAGTTCTAACAGACACTGAAGGTTAACTGGATTTAAGCCACTATGGCATCATCTTCATCAGTGGCATCTAAAGAAGCATGCCTGCCAGACACAGTGGAAAAGAAAATGGTGTCACCTTTTAAAGGGGTTTATGCTAAAGCACATTTTGGTTTAAAAAACAGTACTAATGCGGCATATGCAGGACAAGCATCATTAGGAATCTTTCAAACACTGTTTGATTGCTTGCAACTGCAGAAGACACCCCAGAGTTATTGAGGAAAATTGAGCTATTGGCGCAGTTTTTATTGGACACTATCTTTGACTCATTGTGGGCGTCAACCACTGCAATGGGGGCTGCAACAGCAGTAAGGCAGCTTACTATGTTTAAAATTACTGAAGATAGATCAGACGCCAAGGTTGTTAATCTTAAAACTTCCATTTTTGGGTCCCATGTTATTCTGTTCACAGTTGACTGACATGGTCCACAAATCAGCCAAAGAAAGAAATATGCCGTGTCCCTTCAGGCCTCCAATTGGGAAAAACATTCCTCCGGAAGAAATCAACACAAAGCCCTCGAGACCTGAATCTTCCCCTTAGAGACCAGGCAAGAGACTGGTGAGCCATGCTGCTTAACAAATCCCTGTCACAGCAAGATACCAACAAAACAAAAAAAGAAAAATAGCTATAGGACAGAGAAAGTTGGAGGCAGAATACCAAATCTCCACCACAATGGAAGGAAATTGTTCACAACACATTGGTTCAGAAGATTGAAAGAGAGGGCTGTTGCTTAGAACTGAAGGAAGTCCCTCCGCAATTCTTTTTTTATAAAAAACCCAATTCCCAGGATAGACTTGAAATGGCAAGCAATGCTGTCTGGGATTCAAGCTCTTCTTCAAAAAGGAGGCAGTTATTCTAGTTCTGCCTTTGCAGAAAAAGACTGTTTTTACTCAATAATATTCTTAGTGTCAAAGCCAGAGGCGAAGTTCAGATTAGTCCTGGATTTGAAGATCTTGAACAATACGTGCATGATGCTGACTTTACAAGCCATGATTCATTTGTTGACAAAAGGGGATTTTCTGGCAATGCTAGATCTTCAAGACACATACTTCCAGGTTCCAGTGCATCAATCATGTCAGAAGTACCTCTGGTTTGGAGTAGTGGAGAACCACTATCAGTACAAAGCCCTACCATTTGGCCTATCATCCTCTCTGAGGATATTCTCAAAGGTACTAGCACCAGTGATAGCCTATGTTCAATTACAAGGTATACAAATATTCCCATACTTAGACAACTACCTAATTTCTGGTTGTTCTTTCTAGAATGTGCAAGGCGAAGTTGAGCAAGTGTGTGTGACTCTTCAAAGACTGGGTCTCCCCGTCAATCAGGAGAAGCCAAGCTTTCAACCCCCAAGAAAAAAGACCTTCCTAGGATTTCGATACGGAACAAGGAATGATCTTCTGCCAGAAATAAAAATACAGAATCTACAGACTAAACTGTCCACTGTGGTGTCACTTCCCCAAGCTTCAATGAGAACTTGATTCCGAGTCCAGGGGCTAATGTCTGCCACAACAATTATATTCCCATGGACATTTTCTCACCTGAAACCATTTATAATCCATCTCCTCAAACACTGGTCTCCAGCAGCTCAGAATTACAAGAGGTTTATTGCAGAGACACCACAAATTGTTCACAATTTATGGTGATGGATGAAAATAGAAAATTTGAGGAAGGGAACATATTTTCAGTATTCTAGCGGGATTGTGGTTACAACAGGTGATAGTGCTTGAGGTTAGGGAGCAACACTACAACATCCGGAATTGAAAGAGAAATTTCCAGTTCATGAAACATCATGGTCCTCAAACTGGAAGGAAGTCAATGCAGTGTCATATGCTGTGCGAAGTTTTTCCTAGCACCTTTATCAGAAAGTGGTTCTTGTGAAGACAGACAATCAAGTAACAAGGAGTTATCTCAACAGGCAAAATCTGTTGCTGGGAAGAGTCCAATATTTTGTCTCGAAAAGCAGTATGCATTTTGGGGAAGGACCACATACAGGCAGACAAGTTGAGGCGAAATATCTCAACCTCTATTTTTTCACCTCACTCCAGAAGCCTTTGCTGCGGCAGTGGATTGGTTCAGGAAGTCATGGTTGGGCCTGCTTGCACCCCAGGTCTATGCATTACTGCCTCAATACTGCTCAGACAGTTGGGATCCAAATGTTTGGACTGTAGATGCTCTTTCCTTCCCATGGCCCACAGGCTTTGCCCCGGTTATTGAGCAAAGTGCTGCAAAAGATCCAATTGGAGATATTACTGATTGCTCCATGGTGGCCATGAAGGCCGTGATATCTGCTGCTGAAACAGCTAGCTGGACATAACTGTCTCCATCTGCCACTAATACCTCCACTTTTCCTCAGTTTCCAGTCCAGTCTTACAATCAGCTATGAAGTTTACATCTCACAACTTGGCAATGAAAGGTCAGCATTAAAAAAAAAGCATTTGCAATGCAATCACGTTTGCTCGAGTTAGAGCTATTAGCGTTGTAAATTACTAACTGGACTTTGCTTGCCACATAAATTGAAAATGAAAAGAAAAACAGTTGACATAAGCAAGTCAATTCAAAGTGCCACAGCTGCCATAAGCGTGATCACGAAGGACATCACAAAAAGAAAAAGAAGTTTGCTTGCAGTCAAACGTATCGACAATCATGCAATTACCCAAGTAACAGGGTCGATGGCCAAGGTGGTAACAAAACTGCCCCAAGGGGGGACAAATGTAAAACATTTACCAATGATAAAGGATTTTTGAAAGGCAGGCCGAAAACGAGTGATAGTGATGGGAGTGTGGTGGGAGTGGTTAAAAGCCCACAGATAGATTACAACATGTCAGAGTGCTGGACCTAAAAATAGGCTATTCCTCCGAGGCAGCAAATGACATTTAGGCAGCTAGAAAACATCTACTCTGAAATAGTATTCTAAACATTGGCCTCACTTTGAAAAGTGGTGCTGTTCTAAAAACATGAATCCAAAATCATGTGACCCATTTCAAATTCTTGAATTTCTTAGAGAGGGACTTTTGTTAGGTTTAGCTTCGGATACACTGGCGGCTCAGTACATAGCAATTTGAGTCTTCAGAGAGTTGGTTTCTGGCATTTCAAACAGAATTCTTTTAGTGAGGAAATTGCTGAAGAGTTTTTGATTGAGAAAAACAGTTATTCCAGCTCTAATAGCGGAATGGAACCTCTCAATTGTTTTGATACTGTTACAACAATCTCCCTTTAAGCCATGGAAAACAAAAAAACATTAGGTGGGTTTCTGTTAAGTAGACAGTTTTTATAGCAATACCGTCTGCTACAAGACCGGGAGAGTTAGGCTCATTAGTAAATAATTGTGCTTACTTGAAAATTCCTCTAGATCAAGTTGTATGAAGACCTGATCTGAAATTAAGACCCAAGGTGCAAAACACATTTTAAATTTCTCAGGTATTCGTCTTGACGGTAAAGGATGAAAAGTCACAACACTCAATTTCGGAGACATGAGACATTAAAAAAGCTTTACAGATTTATATTCAGAGATCAGAAGATTTTAGGGAATCCAACAGTTTGTCTGACATGCAGCAGTTAACAGAGGAAGAAAGGTAACCGCAGCTAAAAGTACGTGGGTGAGGCTAGCTGTTACCCAAGCTTATGCAGTAGCTATCTAATGGGCACTAGTAGCAGGAGTCTCTCTGCAGGAATATGTATAATAGCTGCATGGTTTAATCAAGAGACATTTGTGTCCTATTATCATCTGTTTTTGGGAAATAACGACGGTGATCATTTTGCTACTCGAGCGTTTAAGGGAGCAATGAAGTAATTATTTCCAAACTCTGGAAGTTCAATAAAGTATAGCTTATCAATATTGCGGTGTCGTCTTTTATTGGCTTTGGTATATCCTCAAATAGTAATGGCTGGTCGATTAACACATACGAGGGAGTAATGATTTCATTACTTAAAGGTAAGCCTCATTATCCTGAGTTCAGGTGTTCCTCATCCCAGTCACATTCCACATCTCCATCCCATATGGGACTACCGATTCCTAGCTTAATAACAGGCAGGACGCCATTACGAAAGAGCAAGTATTTATAGTGGTTTAGAAAAGCGATTACTAAAAATGAAAGCACTTGCAAGGGGGTTGCATGGGGGGAGGCCAACACCAAATAGTAATAACTTGGACGAGGAGCACCTGAACTAGGGGTAACCTGTAAGTAATGGAATTTTTATTATGGCTGATTAGAAAAGAAAATAGAGTTCGGGCATAGTTGTGTCGAGCATGACAAAATACAGTTCTTTTAAATGCAATGTTGTTGTTCCAGTGCAGAAATGTTTATAATATTACGCATTTATTTTATTAAATAGAAATCAGTTTTCTCACTATTAACAGGAGAGCACCGGCCCCGCTTAGAGGCAAGGAGGTACTCTGGGATAGTGAGTATGGTCACGGCTACAGTTACATTTCAAGCACTGGCCAGCAATATCTCACATTTCTACCCCTGCGGCGCAGGTCTCAATCATCATGGTGGCAGTGAGATGCCTGCTATTGGTCTGCAGCTGTATCCTTTTCTCTGCTTGCTAATGGCATCACAGAACATATCTGTTCCCTGAGAAGTCTCCAGAAATGTAAGTCACAGAGGGAAGGGGTCTCTACATCATAGGGCTTCAACCTTTTCTATAATGAGAGCTACTTCTGATCAGTGAAAATCATTGTGAGCTACTGAAAGCTAAGCCACTCCCGCAATGTTACCAGACACCCCAACGCCCAGGTTCATTGACTTTAAGCCTAAAGTCTATAGAGCCAAAGACTATGGTTTGAACAAAATATTTTGACTAGGAGCACTACAACAGGGCTGCCATTTGTGTCAGTGAGAGCGTGGTCTTTGGGGATGTATGAACATGAGTTCGTATGAATGGAATATATGTTAATTAGTGAATGAGAGCTTGTGTCATATGTACTTTTGGCACAGGACATACCTTTTGTCAATATGTTTCACTGTTACATTTAGGACACGAAGATAAAACCTGTTTTTAATAAGGGAAATTTAAAGTGCAGAAAAATGTTCTGCAAAAATGTTCATATTATGGAACATTTTTCTGCACTTTAATTTTCTCCCACTTAAAAAATGGCAGTTTTTTCATTCTTAAATATGACACAGTGTTTTCTAGTCACTGGGGGAAAGTTGCCTGATGTGTGTAAGTGCCACACTTTTTGATGGGAGAAAATTAAACTGCACAACTAACTTTATGTTTTATAGATTCCATAAAACACATCGTTTAATGTTCTCCCATTTCAAAGTGTTGCATTTACAAACTGCAGGTATCTTGCACCCAGTGGCCCGTAGACACAGTGCCATATTTATAACAGAAAAATACAGCAATTTGTGTAAATATGAGGAACTTAAAGTGAAGAAACATGCTTAATAAACTATTGGGATGTAATTGGCTTAATTGAAAGTGGAGAAAAACATTGGCTGAATGTTTCATGTAAATACATTTATTTACTTTACATTTTTCCTATCTAAAAAATGACAGTACTTGTAAGTTATAATACAAATATGGCACAGTGTGTACTGGTCACTGGGAGCAGGAGGTCTGCTGTCTGTAAATGCAACACTTTGAAATGGGATACAGCTACAATGAAGAGTTAACTTAATTGTTAAGTTAACTCTTCATTTTAATTTTCTACCATTTAAAAGTATTCAGAAACATTATTTTGTTCTCATGCTCAATACTGAGTTGACAATGACTTTTAGTGAAGATTTAAATATCTCAGTACTTCAGTTCTTTGCCTCTATAACCTGAGTCATAAATCTGACACCCACACTGCTATCAGGCCCTGCTATCTGCAACGTGAAGATAATAATGTAAAATTAACACAGCCTTTCCTTACCTTTAAAAAGAAAATGTGAGCCGTGCTTATTTAAAAATTAACACAAGGCCCTGAGGTTCTCTGAAGGTGTCTGTGAGCTACCGGTAGCTCGAAATCGACTGGTTGAAAATACTTGCTCTACATCATTCTATAAGACCTCTCTCCAGACTTCTGTAGGCTTATCTTCCCTGCAGCTGTCATGGAATGTGCAGGGAGCTGCCTGACCACAGAAGGTGCATTGTACAGCTGATCAAAAGAAGCCACCTGTTTTCTGGCCTTATGTGAATCTGACATTCTATCTCCTCCAGGAAGGAGAAATGATACAAGTGGTGGTATTGAACAGATTTTAAGACAAGTGAGCATAGTTATGTGATGGGTTACCCATGTATGCACCAGAGTCAGTGGGTGAACGGAATGTTCTATTATTTGGAGATCTGCTGTAAGTTGGCTCCTGAAAAGAGATGAATGGCCTTTATGAACGGTGCCAAATTGCTATTTGTGCCTAGGAGCAGAATTTCTTGCAGGATGAGGACAGCTGTACAGTGCCTTCAACCAAGATGTCGGACCGAACTCAAAGGACTGAAGGGCTGGACACTAGGTGTAGGAAGTTGGCTCTGTATGTGCTATTTCAAAGTAAGGAATAGCATGCACAGAGTCCAAGGGTTCCCCTTAGAGGTAAAATAGTGGTAAAAATAGATAATACTAATGCTCTATTTTGTGGTAGTGTGGTCGAGCAGTAGGCTTATCCAAGGAGTAGTGTTAAGCATTTGTTGTACATACACATAGACAATAAACGAGGTACACACACTCAGAGACAAATCCAGCCAATAGGTTTTGTTATAGAAAAATATCTTTTCTTAGTTTATTTTAAGAACCACAGGTTCAAATTCTACATGTAATATCTCATTTGAAAGGTATTGCAGGTAAGTACTTTAGGAACTTCAAATCATAAAAATTGCATGTATACTTTTCAAGTTATTGACAAATAGCTGTTTTAAAAGTGGACACAGTGCAATTTTCACAGTTCCTAGGGGAGGTAAGTTTTGGTTAGTTTTACCAGGTAAGTAAGACACTTACAGGGTTCAGTTCTTGGTCCAAGGTAGCCCACCGTTGGGGGTTCAGAGCAACCCCAAAGTCACCACACCAGCAGCTCAGGGCCGGTCAGGTGCAGAGTTCAAAGTGGTGCCCAAAACACATAGGCTAGAATGGAGAGAAGGGGGTGCCCCGGTTCCGGTCTGCTTGCAGGTAAGTACCCGCGTCTTCGGAGGGCAGACCAGGGGGGTTTTGTAGGGCACCGGGGGGGACACAAGCCCACACAGAAATTTCACCCTCAGCAGCGCAGGGGCGGCCGGGTGCAGTGTAGAAACAAGCGTCGGGTTCGCAATGTTAGTCTATGAGAGATCTCGGGATCTCTTCAGCGCTGCAGGCAGGCAAGGGGGGGGTTCCTCGGGGAAACCTCCACTTGGGCAAGGGAGAGGGACTCCTGGGGGTCACTTCTCCAGTGAAAGTCCGGTCCTTCAGGTCCTGGGGGCTGCGGGTGCAGGGTCTCTCCCAGGCGTCGGGACTTTAGGTTCAAAGAGTCGCGGTCAGGGGAAGCCTCGGGATTCCCTCTGCAGGCGGCGCTGTGGGGGCTCAGGGGGGACAGGTTTTGGTACTCACAGTATCAGAGTAGTCCTGGGGTCCCTCCTGAGGTGTCGGATCTCCACCAGCCGAGTCGGGGTCGCCGGGTGCAGTGTTGCAAGTCTCACGCTTCTTGCGGGGAGCTTGCAGGGTTCTTTCAAGGCTGCTGGAAACAAAGTTGCAGCCTTTCTTGGAGCAGGTCCGCTGTCCTCGGGAGTTTCTTGTCTTTTCGAAGCAGGGGCAGTCCTCAGAGGATGTCGAGGTCGCTGGTCCCTTTGGAAGGCGTCGCTGGAGCAGGATCTTTGGAAGGCAGGAGACAGGCCGGTGAGTTTCTGGAGCCAAGGCAGTTGTCGTCTTCTGGTCTTCCGCTGCAGGGGTTTTCAGCTAGGCAGTCCTTCTTCTTGTAGTTGCAGGAATCTAATTTTCTAGGGTTCAGGGTAGCCCTTAAATACTAAATTTAAGGGCGTGTTTAGGTCTGGGGGGTTAGTAGCCAATGGCTACTAGCCCTGAGGGTGGGTACACCCTCTTTGTGCCTCCTCCCAAGGGGAGGGGGTCACATTCCTAACCCTATTGGGGGAATCCTCCATCTGCAAGATGGAGGATTTCTAAAAGTTAGAGTCACCTCAGCTCAGGACACCTTAGGGGCTGTCCTGACTGGTCAGTGACTCCTCCTTGTTTTTCTCATTATCTTCTCCGGCCTTGCCGCCAAAAGTGGGGCCTGGCCGGAGGGGGCGGGCAACTCCACTAGCTGGAGTGTCCTGCTGGGTTGGCACAAAGGAGGTGAGCCTTTGAGGCTCACCGCCAGGTGTGACAATTCCTGCCTGGGGGAGGTGTTAGCATCTCCACCCAGTGCAGGCTTTGTTACTGGCCTCAGAGTGACAAAGGCACTCTCCCCATGGGGCCAGCAACATGTCTCGGTTTGTGGCAGGCTGCTAAAACTAGTCAGCCTACACAGATAGTCGGTTAAGTTTCAGGGGGCACCTCTAAGGTGCCCTCTGGGGTGTATTTTACAATAAAATGTACACTGGCATCAGTGTGCATTTATTGTGCTGAGAAGTTTGATACCAAACTTCCCAGTTTTCAGTGTAGCCATTATGGTGCTGTGGAGTTCGTGTTTGACAGACTCCCAGACCATATACTCTTATGGCTACCCTGCACTTACAATGTCTAAGGTTTTGTTTAGACACTGTAGGGGTACCATGCTCATGCACTGGTACCCTCACCTATGGTATAGTGCACCCTGCCTTAGGGCTGTAAGGCCTGCTAGAGGGGTGTCTTACCTATACTGCATAGGCAGTGAGAGGCTGGCATGGCACCCTGAGGGGAGTGCCATGTCGACTTACTCGTTTTGTCCTCACTAGCACACACAAGCTGGCAAGCAGAGTGTCTGTGCTGAGTGAGAGGTCTCCAGGGTGGCATAAGACATGCTGCAGCCCTTAGAGACCTTCCTTGGCATCAGGGCCCTTGGTACTAGAAGTACCAGTTACAAGGGACTTATCTGGATGCCAGGGTCTGCCAATTGTGGATACAAAAGTACAGGTTAGGGAAAGAACACTGGTGCTGGGGCCTGGTTAGCAGGCCTCAGCACACTTTCAATTGTAAACATAGCATCAGCAAAGGCAAAAAGTCAGGGGGCAACCATGCCAAGGAGGCATTTCCTTACACAACCCCCCCCCAAACGAAAGAGGATGAGACTAACCTTTCCCAAGAGAGTCTTCATTTTCTAAGTGGAAGAACCTGGAAAGGCCATCTGCATTGGCATGGGCAGTCCCAGGTCTGTGTTCCACTATAAAGTCCATTCCCTGTAGGGAGATGGACCACCTCAACAGTTTAGGATTTTCACCTTTCATTTGCATCAGCCATTTGAGAGGTCTGTGGTCAGTTTGAACTAGGAAGTGAGTCCCAAAGAGGTATGGTCTCAGCTTCTTCAGGGACCAAACCACAGCAAAGGCCTCCCTCTCAATGGCACTCCAACGCTGCTCCCTGGGGAGTAACCTCCTGCTAATGAAAGCAACAGGCTGGTCAAGGCCATCATCATTTGTTTGGGACAAAACTGCCCCTATCCCATGTTCAGAGGCATCAGTCTGCACAATGAACTGCTTAGAATAATCTGGAGCTTTGAGAACTGGTGCTGAGCACATTGCTTGTTTCAGGGTGTCAAAGGCCTGTTGGCATTCCACAGTCCAGTTCACTTTCTTGGGCATTTTCTTGGAGGTGAGTTCAGTGAGGGCTGTCACAATGGATCCATATCCCTTCACAAACCTCCTGTAATACCCAGTCAAGCCAAGGAATGCCCTGACTTGAGTCTGGGTTTTTGGAGCTACCCAGTCCAGAATAGTCTGGATCTTGGGTTGGAGTGGCTGAACTTGGCCTCCACCTACAAGGTGTCCCAAGTAAACCACAGTTCCCTGCCCTATCTGGCATTTGGATGCCTTGATAGAGAGGCCTGCAGATTGCAGAGCCTTCAAAACCTTCTTCAGGTGGACCAGGTGATCCTGCCAGGTGGAGCTAAAGACAGCAATATCATCAAGATAAGCTGTGCTAAAGGACTCCAAGCCAGCAAGGACTTGATTCACCAACCTTTGGAAGGTGGCAGGGGCATTCTTTAAACCAAAGGGCATAACAGTAAACTGATAATGCCCATCAGGTGTGGAGAATGCTGTTTTCTCTTTTGCTCCAGGTGCCATTTTTATTTGCCAGTACCCTGCTGTCAAGTCAAAGGTACTTAAGAATTTGGCAGCACCTAATTTGTCTATGAGCTCATCAGCTCTTGGAATTGGATGAGCATCTGTCTTGGTGACAGAATTGAGCCCTCTGTAGTCCACACAAAACCTCATCTCTTTCTTTCCATCTTTGGTGTGAGATTTGGGGACTAAGACCACTGGGCTAGCCCAGGGGCTGTCAGAGCGCTCAATTACTCCCAATTCCAGCATCTTGTGGACTTCCACCTTGATGCTTTCCTTAACATGGTCAGACTGTCTAAAGATTTTGTTCTTGACAGGCATGCTGTCTCCTGTGTCCACATCATGGGTACACAGGTGTGTCTGACCAGGGGTTAAGGAGAAGAGTTCAGGAAACTGTTGTAGGACTCTCCTACAATCAGCTTGCTGTTGGCCAGAGAGGGTGTCTGAGTAGATCACTCCATCTACTGTGCCATCTTTTGGGTCTGATGACAGAAGATCAGGGAGAGGTTCACTCTCTGCCTCCTGATCCTCATCTGTTACCATCAACAGATTGACATCAGCCCTGTCATGGAAGAGCTTAAGGCGGTTCACATGGATCACCCTCTTGGGGCTCCTGCTTGTGCCCAGGTCCACCAGGTAGGTGACCTGACTCTTCCTTTCTAGTACTGGGTAAGGGCCACTCCATTTGTCCTGGAGTGCCCTGGGAGCCACAGGCTCCAGAACCCAGACTTTCTGCCCTGGTTGGAACTCAACCAGTGCAGCCTTTTGGTCATACCAAAACTTCTGGAGCTGTTGGCTGGCCTCAAGGTTTTTGGTTGCCTTTTCCATGTACTCTGCCATTCTAGAGCGAAGGCCAAGTACATAGTCCACTATGTCCTGTTTAGGCTCATGGAGAGGTCTCTCCCAGCCTTCTTTAACAAGGGCAAGTGGTCCCCTTGCAGGATGACCAAACAGAAGTTCAAAGGGTGAGAATCCTACTCCCTTCTGTGGCACCTCTCTGTAAGCGAAAAGCAGACATGGCAAGAGGACATCCCATCTCCTTTTGAGTTTTTCTGGGAGCCCCATGATCATGCCTTTTAATGTCTTGTTGAATCTCTCAACCAAGCCATTAGTTTGTGGATGGTATGGTGTAGTGAATTTATAAGTCACTCCACACTCATTCCACATGTGCTTTAGGTATGCTGACATGAAGTTGGTACCTCTGTCAGACACCACCTCCTTAGGGAAACCCACTCTGGTAAAGATACCAATGAGGGCCTTGGCTACTGCAGGGGCAGTAGTCGACCTAAGGGGAATAGCTTCAGGATACCTGGTAGCATGATCCACTACTACCAGGATATACATATTTCCTGAGGCTGTGGGAGGTTCTAGTGGACCAACTATGTCCACACCCACTCTTTCAAAGGGAACCCCCACCACTGGAAGTGGAATGAGGGGGGCCTTTGGATGCCCACCTGTCTTACCACTGGCTTGACAGGTGGGGCAGGAGAGGCAAAACTCCTTAACCATGTTGGACATATTGGGCCAGTAGAAGTGGTTGACTAACCTCTCCCACGTCTTGGTTTGTCCCAAATGTCCAGCAAGGGGAATGTCATGGGCCAATGTTAGGATGAACTTCCTGAACAGCTGAGGCACTACCACTCTCCTAGTGGCACCAGGTTTGGGGTCTCTGGCCTCAGTGTACAGGAGTCCATCTTCCCAATAGACCCTATGCGTTCCATTTTTCTTGCCTTTGGACTCTTCAGCAGCTTGCTGCCTAAGGCCTTCAAGAGAGGGACAGGTTTCTTGTCCCTTACACAGCTCCTCCCTTGAGGGTCCCCCTGGGCCTAAGAGCTCAACCTGATAAGGTTCAAGCTCCAAAGGCTCAGTTCCCTCAGAGGGCAGAACTTCTTCCTGAGAAGAGAGGTTCCCTTTCTTTTGCTGTGTTGCAGTTGGTTTCCCAACTGACTTTCCTGTTCTCTTGGTAGGCTGGGCCATTCTTCCAGACTCCAGCTCTACTTGTTCACCCTGTGCCTTGCATTGTGCTCTTGTTTTCACACACACCAGTTCAGGGATACCCAGCATTGCTGCATGGGTTTTTAGTTCTACCTCAGCCCATGCTGAGGACTCCAGGTCATTTCCAAGCAGACAGTCCACTGGGATATTTGAGGAGACCACCACCTGTTTCAGGCCATTGACCCCTCCCCATTCTAAAGTAACCATTGCCATGGGATGTACTTTTCTCTGATTGTCAGCGTTGGTGACTGTGTAAGTTTTTCCAGTCAGGTATTGGCCAGGGGAAACCAGTTTCTCTGTCACCATGGTGACACTGGCACCTGTATCCCTCAGGCCCTCTATTCTAGTCCCATTAATTAAGAGTTGCTGTCTGTATTTTTGCATGTTAGGCGGCCAGACAGCTAGTGTGGCTAAATCCACCCCACCCTCAGAAACTAGAGTAGCTTCAGTGTGGACCCTGATTTGCTCTGGGCACACTGTTGATCCCACTTGGAGACTAGCCATACCAGTGTTACCTGGATGGGAGTTTGGAGTGGAACCTTTCTTGGGACAGGCCTTGTCTCCAGTTTGGTGTCCATGCTGTTTACAGCTATGACACCAGGCCTTTTTGGGATCAAAGTTTTTACCCTTGTACCCATTGTTTTGTGAAGAGGCTCTGGGCCCACCCTCCTGTGCAGGTTTTTGGGGGCCTGTAGAAGACTCTTTACTGTTTTTAGTTTTGGTTGTCTCATCACTCTTCCCCTGGGGAGTCTTTGTGACCCCTTTCTTTTGGTCACCCCCTGTTGAAGTCTTGGACACCCTTGTCTTGACCCAATGGTCCGCCTTCTTTCCCAATTCTTGGGGAGAAATTGGTCCTAGGTCTACCAGAAGCTGATGCAGTTTATCATTGAAACAATTACTTAACAGGTGTTCTTTCACAAATAAATTGTACAGCCCATCATAATTACTTACACCACTGCCTTGAATCCAACCATCTAGTGTTTTCACTGAGTAGTCAACAAAGTCAACCCAGGTCTGGCTCGAGGATTTTTGAGCCCCCCTGAACCTAATCCTGTACTCCTCAGTGGAGAATCCAAAGCCCTCAATCAGGGTACCCTTCATGAGGTCATAAGATTCTGCATCTTTTCCAGAGAGTGTGAGGAGTCTATCCCTACACTTTCCAGTGAACATTTCCCAAAGGAGAGCACCCCAGTGAGATCTGTTCACTTTTCTGGTTACACAAGCCCTCTCAAAAGCTGTGAACCACTTGGTGATGTCATCACCATCTTCAAATTTTGTCACAATCCCTTTGGGGATTTTTAACATGTCAGGAGAATCTCTGACCCTATTTATATTGCTGCCACCATTGATGGGTCCTAGGCCCATCTCTTGTCTTTCCCTTTCTATGGCTAGGAGCTGTCTCTCTAAAGCCAATCTTTTGGCCATCCTGGCTAACAGGAGGTCATCTTCACTGAGAGCATCCTCAGTGATTTCAGAAATGTGGGACCCTCCTGTGAGGGACTCACTATTTCTGACTAACACAGTTGGAGACAGGACTTGAGGGGTCCTGTTCTCCCTATTTAGGACTGGAGGAGGGACATTGGCCTCCAAGTCACTAATCACTTCCTCTGAGAGGTCATCATCAGAGGGGTTGGCTTTTTCAAACTCTGCCAACAGCTCCTGGAGCTGAATTTTGGTAGGTCTGGAGCCAATGGTTATTTTTTTGATATTACAGAGAGACCTTAGCTCCCTCATCTTAAGATGGAGGTAAGGTGTGGTGTCGAGTTCCACCACATTCATCTCTGTATCAGACATTATTTTGCTAAGAGTTGGAAGACTTTTTAAAGAATCTAAAACTGTTTCTAGAATCTAATTTCAAACTTTTAACAAACTTTTAAACTCTAAAAGACAATGCTAAACAGGGACTTAACACACAAGGCCCTAGCAGGACTTTTAAGAATTTAGAAAAATTTCAAATTGCAAAAATGAATTTCTAATGACAATTTTGGAATTTGTCGTGTGATCAGGTATTGGCTGAGTAGTCCAGCAAATGCAAAGTCTTGTACCCCACCGCTGATCCACCAATGTAGGAAGTTGGCTCTGTATGTGCTATTTCAAAGTAAGGAATAGCATGCACAGAGTCCAAGGGTTCCCCTTAGAGGTAAAATAGTGGTAAAAATAGATAATACTAATGCTCTATTTTGTGGTAGTGTGGTCGAGCAGTAGGCTTATCCAAGGAGTAGTGTTAAGCATTTGTTGTACATACACATAGACAATAAACGAGGTACACACACTCAGAGACAAATCCAGCCAATAGGTTTTGTTATAGAAAAATATCTTTTCTTAGTTTATTTTAAGAACCACAGGTTCAAATTCTACATGTAATATCTCATTTGAAAGGTATTGCAGGTAAGTACTTTAGGAACTTCAAAAAAAAAAAAATGCATGTATACTTTTCAAGTTATTGACAAATAGCTGTTTTAAAAGTGGACACAGTGCAATTTTCACAGTTCCTAGGGGAGGTAAGTTTTGGTTAGTTTTACCAGGTAAGTAAGACACTTACAGGGTTCAGTTCTTGGTCCAAGGTAGCCCACCGTTGGGGGTTCAGAGCAACCCCAAAGTCACCACACCAGCAGCTCAGGGCCGGTCAGGTGCAGAGTTCAAAGTGGTGCCCAAAACACATAGGCTAGAATGGAGAGAAGGGGGTGCCCCGGTTCCGGTCTGCTTGCAGGTAAGTACCCGCGTCTTCGGAGGGCAGACCAGGGGGGTTTTGTAGGGCACCGGGGGGGACACAAGCCCACACAGAAATTTCACCCTCAGCAGCGCGGGGGCGGCCGGGTGCAGTGTAGAAACAAGCGTCGGGTTCGCAATGTTAGTCTATGAGAGATCTCGGGATCTCTTCAGCGCTGCAGGCAGGCAAGGGGGGGGTTCCTCGGGGAAACCTCCACTTGGGCAAGGGAGAGGGACTCCTGGGGGTCACTTCTCCAGTGAAAGTCCGGTCCTTCAGGCCCTGGGGGCTGCGGGTGCAGGGTCTCTCCCAGGCGTCGGGACTTTAGGTTCAAAGAGTCGCGGTCAGGGGAAGCCTCGGGATTCCCTCTGCAGGCGGCGCTGTGGGGGCTCAGGGGGGACAGGTTTTGGTACTCACAGTATCAGAGTAGTCCTGGGGTCCCTCCTGAGGTGTCGGATCTCCACCAGCCGAGTCGGGGTCGCCGGGTGCAGTGTTGCAAGTCTCACGCTTCTTGCGGGGAGCTTGCAGGGTTCTTTCAAGGCTGCTGGAAACAAAGTTGCAGCCTTTCTTGGAGCAGGTCCGCTGTTCTCAGGAGTTTCTTGTCTTTTCGAAGCAGGGGCAGTCCTCAGAGGATGTCGAGGTCGCTGGTCCCTTTGGAAGGCGTCGCTGGAGCAGGATCTTTGGAAGGCAGGAGACAGGCCGGTGAGTTTCTGGAGCCAAGGCAGTTGTCGTCTTCTGGTCTTCCGCTGCAGGGGTTTTCAGCTAGGCAGTCCTTCTTCTTGTAGTTGCAGGAATCTAATTTTCTAGGGTTCAGGGTAGCCCTTAAATACTAAATTTAAGGGCGTGTTTAGGTCTGGGGGGTTAGTAGCCAATGGCTACTAGCCCTGAGGGTGGGTACACCCTCTTTGTGCCTCCTCCCAAGGGGAGGGGGTCACATTTCTAACCCTATTGGGGGAATCCTCCATCTGCAAGATGGAGGATTTCTAAAAGTTAGAGTCACCTCAGCTCAGGACACCTTAGGGGCTGTCCTGACTGGTCAGTGACTCCTCCTTGTTTTTCTCATTATCTTCTCCGGCCTTGCCGCCAAAAGTGGGGCCTGGCCGGAGGGGGCGGGCAACTCCACTAGCTGGAGTGTCCTGCTGGGTTGGCACAAAGGAGGTGAGCCTTTGAGGCTCACCGCCAGGTGTGACAATTCCTGCCTGGGGGAGGTGTTAGCATCTCCACCCAGTGCAGGCTTTGTTACTGGCCTCAGAGTGACAAAGGCACTCTCCCCATGGGGCCAGCAACATGTCTCGGTTTGTGGCAGGCTGCTAAAACTAGTCAGCCTACACAGATAGTCGGTTAAGTTTCAGGGGGCACCTCTAAGGTGCCCTCTGGGGTGTATTTTACAATAAAATGTACACTGGCATCAGTGTGCATTTATTGTGCTGAGAAGTTTGATACCAAACTTCCCAGTTTTCAGTGTAGCCATTATGGTGCTGTGGAGTTCGTGTTTGACAGACTCCCAGACCATATACTCTTATGGCTACCCTGCACTTACAATGTCTAAGGTTTTGTTTAGACACTGTAGGGGTACCATGTTCATGCACTGGTACCCTCACCTATGGTATAGTGCACCCTGCCTTAGGGCTGTAAGGCCTGCTAGAGGGGTGTCTTACCTATACTGCATAGGCAGTGAGAGGCTGGCATGGCACCCTGAGGGGAGTGCCATGTCGACTTACTTGTTTTGTCCTCACTAGCACACACAAGCTGGCAAGCAGAGTGTCTGTGCTGAGTGAGAGGTCTCCAGGGTGGCATAAGACATGCTGCAGCCCTTAGAGACCTTCCTTGGCATCAGGGCCCTTGGTACTAGAAGTACCAGTTACAAGGGACTTATCTGGATGCCAGGGTCTGCCAATTGTGGATACAAAAGTACAGGTTAGGGAAAGAACACTGGTGCTGGGGCCTGGTTAGCAGGCCTCAGCACACTTTCAATTGTAAACATAGCATCAGCAAAGGCAAAAAGTCAGGGGGCAACCATGCCAAGGAGGCATTTCCTTACACTAGGCTTTTTTGAACCATCAGTGAATAGAATCCCCTGTGGCAGTCAGTGTTATTCAGCCCAACCACACCTTAAGTAGGCAACATTCAGTGAGCCACAGCTAAGAGCTACAACCCAGTGGGTGAACTGTATGGCGCTCAAGAGGGATACAAGAAAATTAGCCTCACATCTTCTTGTATGATCATGTTGTCTCCACTCTGTTTATAGAGCAACTAGCTCAAAGTGTATGGCCTTTCTGGGAAACACTGCCATGGATGCAGTATGTGCTGCTCCCTTTGGTAAAGGAGAGAAAGACTGGAACCTTGCTGATAGGAGTGTGAGCCACTTAGACCAGAAAATGAGGCAGTTCATAAGTTTTTTGTGTATCTTGTATAAGAATGGTTGACCTGGTTTTTCTGATGGCTATTTCTAGTAGAAGGTTCTTCACCTCTTGAATCCCTCCAGATGCCAGACTAGATGCAGACATTTGCATAAGCTTTCCTGTATCAGACATCACAGAGTCGCATTAAGCACAACCTTGGCACACTGACATATGTTCCTTTTTCCATACCCTTCGATGTGGAGTTGCTCTTCTGGGAATGTTTGGCAATAAATTGATTCTCACAGTATAAAATAGGAAGAAATGTCTCCTCTGTAGTGTCAGGCTTTTAGAAATGCCACTATTCTTGTATTGTGTGATTTATGCTTTGATGGTTTAAAATTAACCGAATAAAGCGATGTGTTGATGGTTGATGATGATGGAAATGCCACTCTTGCATTAGGCAGATATTACTCTTGATACCACACATCTGCTTATCATTTCTGGGCCCTAAGAACAACGCTAGGTCATATGAGAAGTGTGTCGTATACACATCAAGGCCACCAAAGAACAGGAGGTTAAACATTTCACAGAACATACCCGGCATGAACACAGAGGTAAGCAATGGCTGGCTTCCACCATAGACTCCACTCCAGCTGGTCTTCAGTGGGCAAATTCCTAGAGCAGGGCTCTTCCACAGGACAGACAAGATTGCGCATAAGAGGCACAGGAAGGACCCTTTGCCTTCCCAATGCTGTGCCTACTCCAGGGATAGTTAAAACAGTCAGTGGAATCGTTCTCTGACTATGGCCTCCATGCCAACTTTGGAACTGTACTGGGTGGTATTACCAGTGCTAGGTTTGGACCCTTCTCTGTCACTAATACTATACTTAAGAGAGCATAGTGAGAATAACCTCTGCCAGACCTGTTGGGATAGTCTAACCACCATGAATCAGGTCTAAGTGTGCAGACTATCTTCCTTCACAGGATGAGGGTCGCAGTCAGCAGGGCAGGGCTGCATTTCAGCATGAATTAGCCTGTCACCGAGCCTAGCATGAATACTGTTTATATAACAAAACACTGTCCTTATCACACCGTGACATAGGTGTAGAACACCTTGTTTGGTTTAATCTAGAATAACCGAGTTGTCTCCGACAAGCACAGAAAATAAAACAAGTGCATCGCTTTCTAATTGTATGACCCTGAAACTAAGTTTGCAGACTATTGGACGACAATGCCTACCAAGAATAAATGCGCATGTAGCACATTCTTGTTAGAGGAAAATAAGTAAAAAGTCACCCTTAGAAAAAAGATGTCAAGTTAAAAAAGGAAAGTTAAAATGGAGGCTAAGCGTGGTTCGTACAACACCTTCCCCTTGGTTGGAAAGGACTACTCCATGAAATATAGTAGCACTAAAAAAATATAAAAAGCCTAGCATTACACAATAAGACACTTTAATAACATAAGCTGGCACTGAAAGCCATAAAAATGCCATATTAAAACACACTAACTATTAAAAATGAGTATAACAAAATTAAACAAGGAGCCAAATTAGAGAGTCTAGGAGGATTGCACAATGGCACCCCTGAAATGTTCACCATGTCCAGAAAGTCAGTAGGATTCAAGAAGAAATACACATTCGCAGATAACAGATCCACACAGGCCTGAAGAGCAAGTTCCAAGAAAGAAACATAGTCAGTACTAGGCCATTCAGCAGAAGCCAAAGGAATCTGTGCTGGACTGCAGCCTCAGAAGAGGAGCTGTATGTCAGAAAACCTGGATCAGAAGCATCTATCAATATTGGCAAAAGAGGCTCATAGTAGAGCTCTTGCAGCAAATGAAACAACATAAGACAACACTGTTGGTGCAACTGCAAAGGACACACAAGGAGATTCCTATCCATAGACTGCAACAATTGTGTTGCAAGGAATAAGTCTAGTACAAACTCCAATAAGCACCTCAAAAAGTGAAACACGGGCTCTACACTCTCAAACCACATGGTCTGGAAGGCCAAAGAGCAGTTCTCATTCAGTTCCAGTAACACGGACACTCCAAAGTACTGTATCACACATTCACATCACAGAAGAGGCAATTCCATCACCATTTTGCTTCATAGTGGGACATCCATTGCAGAGCAACAAAAATAGAACCAAAACAGCAATCACCAGTTAGAACACCAGTGGAATGCCTCCAAAAACGCTCAAAAACAAGGAATGTATAAAAATACAGTATCACTCCAAGTACTGTCTGAAACAAAGAAACAAATCCAGACCCAATCACTTTATAAAAGGTGTGCTGCTCCAGCGATGTTAGAAGCATTAAAAATATGGTGTACTTGCTTTTGTGGCAAGTTAGTTGTAGGAAGTTGGCTCTGTATGTGCTATTTCAAAGTAAGGAATAGCATGCACAGAGTCCAAGGGTTCCCCTTAGAGGTAAAATAGTGGTAAAAATAGATAATACTAATGCTCTATTTTGTGGTAGTGTGGTCGAGCAGTAGGCTTATCCAAGGAGTAGTGTTAAGCATTTGTTGTACATACACATAGACAATAAATGAGGTACACACACTCAGAGACAAATCCAGCCAATAGGTTTTGTTATAGAAAAATATATTTTCTTAGTTTATTTTAAGAACCACAGGTTCAAATTTAACATGTAATATCTTGTTTGAAAGGTATTGCAGGTAAGTACATTAGGAACTTTGAATCATTTCAATTGCATGTATACTTTTCAAGTTATTCACAAATAGCTATTTCAAAAGTGGACACAGTGCAATTTTCACAGTTCCTGGGGGAGGTAAGTTTTTGTTAGTTTTACCAGGTAAGTAAGACACTTACAGGGTTCAGTTCTTGGTCCAAGGTAGCCCACCGTTGGGGGTTCAGAGCAACCCCAAAGTTACCACACCAGCAGCTCAGGGCCGGTCAGGTGCAGAGTTCAAAGTGGTGCCCAAAACGCATAGGCTTCAATGGAGAGAAGGGGGTGCCCCGGTTCCAGTCTGCCAGCAGGTAAGTACCCGCGTCTTCGGAGGGCAGACCAGGGGGGTTTTGTAGGGCACCGGGGGGGACACAAGCCCACACAGAAATTTCACCCTCAGCGGCGCGGGGGCGGCCGGGTGCAGTGTTAGAACAAGCGTCGGGTTCGCAATGGAAGTCAATGAGAGATCAAGGGATCTCTTCAGCGCTGCAGGCAGGCAAGGGGGGGCTTCCTCTGGGAAACCTCCACTTGGGCAAGGGAGAGGGACTCCTGGGGGTCACTTCTGCAGTGAAAGTCCGGTCCTTCAGGTCCTGGGGGCTGCGGGTGCAGGGTCTTTTCCAGGCGTCTGGACTTAGGTTTCAGAGAGTCGCGGTCAGGGGAAGCCTCGGGATTCCCTCTGCAGGCGGCGCTGTGGGGGCCCAGGGGGGACAGGTTTTGGTACTCACAGTCGTAGAGTAGTCCGGGGGTCCTCCCTGAGGTGTTGGTTCTCCACCAGCCGAGTCGGGGTCGCCGGGTGCAGTGTTGCAAGTCTCACGCTTCTTGCGGGGAGATTGCAGGGTTCTTTAAAGCTGCTTCTTTGGATAAAGTTGCAGTCTTTTTGGAGCAGGTCCGCTGTCCTCGGGAGTTTCTTGTCTTCGTCGAAGCAGGGCAGTCCTCAGAGGATTCAGAGGTCGCTGGTCCCTTTGGAAGGCGTCGCTGGAGCAGAGTTCTTTGGAAGGCAGGAGACAGGCCGGTGAGTTTCTGGAGCCAAGGCAGTTGTTGTCTTCTGGTCTTCCTCTGCAGGGGTTTTCAGCTAGGCAGTCCTTCTTCTTGTTGTTGCAGGAATCTAATTTTCTAGGGTTCAGGGTAGCCCTTAAATACTAAATTTAAGGGCGTGTTTAGGTCTGGGGGGTTAGTAGCCAATGGCTACTAGTCCTGAGGGTGGGTACACCCTCTTTGTGCCTCCTCCCAAGGGGAGGGGGTCACAATCCTAACCCTATTGGGGGAATCCTCCATCTGCAAGATGGAGGATTTCTAAAAGTTAGAGTAACCTCAGCTCAGGACACCTTAGGGGCTGTCCTGACTGGCCAGTGACTCCTCCTTGTTATTCTCATTATTTTCTCCGGCCTTGCCGCCAAAAGTGGGGGCCGGGGCCGGAGGGGGCGGGCAACTCCACTAGCTGGAGTGTCCTGCGGTGCTGTGACAAAGGGGTGAGCCTTTGAGGCTCACCGCCAGGTGTTACAGCTCCTGCCTGGGGGAGGTGTTAGCATCTCCACCCAGTGCAGGCTTTGTTACTGGCCTCAGAGTGACAAAGGCACTCTCCCCATGGGGCCAGCAACATGTCTCTAGTGTGGCAGGCTGCTGGAACTAGTCAGCCTACACAGACAGTCGGTTAAGTTTCAGGGGGCACCTCTAAGGTGCCCTCTGGGGTGTATTTTGCAATAAAATGTACACTGGCATCAGTGTGCATTTATTGTGCTGAGAAGTTTGATACCAAACTTCTCAGTCTTCAGTGTAGCCATTATGGTGCTGTGGAGTTCGTGCAAAACAGACTCCCAGACCATATACTCTTATGGCTACCCTGCACTTACAATGTCTAAGGTTTTGCTTAGACACTGTAGGGGCACAGTGCTCATGCACTGGTACCCTCACCTATGGTATAGTGCACCCTGCCTTAGGGCTGTAAGGCCTGCTAGAGGGGTGTCTTACCTATACTGCATAGGCAGTGAGAGGCTGGCATGGCACCCTGAGGGGAGTGCCATGTCGACTTACTCATTTTGTTCTCACCAGCACACACAAGCTGGTAAGCAGTGTGTCTGTGCTGGGTGAGGGGTCTCTAGGGTGGCATAATACATGCTGCAGCCCTTAGAGACCTTCCCTGGCATCAGGGCCCTTGGTACTAGAAGTACCAGTTACAAGGGACTTATCTGGATGCCAGGGTCTGCCAATTGTGGATACAAAAGTACAGGTTAGGGAAAGAACACTGGTGCTGGGGCCTGGTTAGCAGGCCTCAGCACACTTTCAATTGTAAACATAGCATCAGCAAAGGCAAAAAGTCAGGGGGCAACCATGCCAAGGAGGCATTTCCTTACACAACCCCCCCCAAACGAAAGAGGATGAGACTAACCTTTCCCAAGAGAGTCTTCATTTTCTAAGTGGAAGAACCTGGAAAGGCCATCTGCATTGGCATGGGCAGTCCCAGGTCTGTGTTCCACTATAAAGTCCATTCCCTGTAGGGAGATGGACCACCTCAACAGTTTTGGATTTTCACCTTTCATTTGCATCAGCCATTTGAGAGGTCTGTGGTCAGTTTGAACTAGGAAGTGAGTCCCAAAGAGGTATGGTCTCAGCTTCTTCAGGGACCAAACCACAGCAAAGGCCTCCCTCTCAATGGCACTCCAACGCTGCTCCCTGGGGAGTAACCTCCTGCTAATGAAAGCAACAGGCTGGTCAAGGCCATCATCATTTGTTTGGGACAAAACTGCCCCTATCCCATGTTCAGAGGCATCTGTCTGCACAATGAACTGCTTAGAATAATCTGGAGCTTTTAGAACTGGTGCTGAGCACATTGCTTGTTTCAGGGTGTCAAAGGCCTGTTGGCATTCTACAGTCCAGTTCACTTTCTTGGGCATTTTCTTGGAGGTGAGTTCAGTGAGGGCTGTCACAATGGATCCATATCCCTTCACAAACCTCCTGTAGTACCCAGTCAAGCCAAGGAATGCCCTGACTTGAGTCTGGGTTTTTGGAGCTACCCAGTCCAGAATAGTCTGGATCTTGGGTTGGAGTGGCTGAACTTGGCCTCCACCTACAAGGTGGCCCAAGTAAACCACAGTTCCCTGCCCTATCTGGCATTTGGATGCCTTGATAGAGAGGCCTGCAGATTGCAGAGCCTTCAAAACCTTCTTCAGGTGGACCAGGTGATCCTGCCAGGTGGAGCTAAAGACAGCAATATCATCAAGATAAGCTGTGCTAAAGGACTCCAAACCAGCAAGGACTTGATTCACCAACCTTTGGAAGGTGGCAGGGGCATTCTTTAAACCAAAGGGCATAACAGTAAACTGATAATGCCCATCAGGTGTGGAGAATGCTGTTTTCTCTTTTGCTCCAGGTGCCATTTTTATTTGCCAGTACCCTGCTGTTAAGTCAAAGGTACTTAAGAATTTGGCAGCACCTAATTTGTCTATGAGCTCATCAGCTCTAGGAATTGGATGGGCGTCGGTCTTGGTGACAGAGTTGAGCCCTCTGTAGTCCACACAAAACCTCATCTCTTTCTTTCCATCTTTGGTGTGAGGTTTAGGGACTAAGACCACTGGGCTAGCCCAGGGGCTGTCAGAGCGCTCAATTACTCCCAATTCCAGCATCTTGTGGACTTCCACCTTGATGCTTTCCTTAACATGGTCAGACTGTCTAAAAATTTTGTTTTTGACAGGCATGCTGTCTCCTGTGTCCACATCATGGGTACACAGGTGTGTCTGACCAGGGGTTAGGGAGAAGAGTTCAGGAAACTGTTTTAGGACTCTCCTACAATCAGCTTGCTGTTGGCCAGAGAGGGTGTCTGAGTAGATCACTCCATCTACTGAGCCATCTTTTGGGTCTGATGACAGAAGATCAGGGAGAGGTTCACTCTCTGCCTCCTGATCCTCATCTGTTACCATCAACAGATTTACATCAGCCCTGTCATGGAAGAGCTTAAGGCGGTTCACATGGATCACCCTCTTGGGGCTCCTGCTTGTGCCCAGGTCCACCAGGTAGGTGACCTGACTCTTCCTTTCTAGCACTGGGTAAGGGCCACTCCATTTGTCCTGAAGTGCCCTGGGAGCCACAGGCTCCAGAACCCAGACTTTCTGCCCTGGTTGGAACTCAACCATTGCAGCCTTTTGGTCATACCAAATCTTCTGGAGCTGTTGGCTGGCCTCAAGGTTTTTGCTTGCCTTTTCCATGTACTCTGCCATTCTAGAGCGAAGGCCAAGTACATAGTCCACTATGTCCTGTTTAGGCTCATGAAGAGGTCTCTCCCAGCCTTCTTTAACAAGAGCAAGTGGTCCCCTTACAGGGTGGCCAAACAGAAGTTCAAAGGGTGAGAATCCTACTCCCTTCTGTGGCACCTCTCTGTAAGCGAAAAGCAGACATGGCAAGAGGACATCCCATCTCCTTTTGAGCTTTTCTGGGAGCCCCATGATCATGCCTTTTAATGTCTTGTTGAATCTCTCAACTAAGCCATTAGTTTGTGGATGGTATGGTGTAGTGAATTTGTAAGTCACCCCACACTCATTCCACATGTTTTAGGTATGCTGACATGAAGTTGGTACCTCTGTCAGACACCACCTCCTTAGGGAAACCCACTCTGGTAAAGATACCAATGAGGGCCTTGGCTACTGCAGGGGCAGTAGTCGACCTAAGGGGAATAGCTTCAGGATACCTAGTAGCATGATCCACTACTACTAGGATATACATATTTCCTGAGGCTGTGGGAGGTTCTAGTGGACCAACTATGTCCACACCCACTCTTTCAAAGGGGACCCCCACCACTGGAAGTGGAATGAGGGGGGCCTTTGGATGCCCACCTGTCTTACCACTGGCTTGAAAGGTGGAGCAGGAGAGGCAAAACTCCTTAACCTTGTGGGACATATTGGGCCAGTAGAAGTGGTTGACTAACCTCTCCCACGTCTTGGTTTGTCCCAAATGCCCAGCAAGGGGAATATCATGGGCTAAGGTCAGAATAAACTCTCTGAACAACTGAGGCACTACCACTCTCCTAGTGGCACCAGGTTTGGGGTCTCTGGCCTCAGTGTACAGGAGTCCATCTTCCCAATAGACCCTATGTGTTCCATTTTTCTTGCCCTTGGACTCTTCAGCAGCTTGCTGCCTAAGGCCTTCAAGAGAGGGACAGGTTTCTTGTCCCTTACACAGCTCCTCCCTTGAGGGTCCCCCTGGGCCTAAGAGCTCAACCTGATAAGGTTCAAGCTCCAAAGGCTCAGTTCCCTCAGAGGGCAGAACTTCTTCCTGAGAAGAGAGGTTCTCTTTTTCTGACTGTGTTGCAGTTGGTTTCCCAACTGACTTTCCTTTTCTCTTGGTAGGCTGGGCCTTTCTTCCAGACTCCAGCTCTACTTTTTCACCCTGTGCCTTGCACTGTGCTCTTGTTTTTACACACACCAGTTCAGGGATACCCAGCATGGCTGCATGGGGTTTTAGTTCTACCTCAGCCCATGCTGAGGACTCCAGGTCATTTCCAAGCAGACAGTCTACTGGGATGTTTGAGGAGACCACTACCTGTTTGAGGCCATTGACCCCTCCCCATTCTAAAGTTACCATTGCCATGGGATGTGCTTTAGTCTGATTGTCAGCGTTGGTGACTGTATAGGTTTTTCCAGTCAGGTATTGGCCAGGGGAAACCAGTTTCTCTGTCACCATGGTGACACTGGCACCTGTATCCCTCAGGCCCTCTACACTTGTCCCATTAATAAAGAGCTGCTGCCTGTATTTTTGCATGTTAGGCGGCCAGGCAGCTAGTGTGGCTAAATCCACCCCACCCTCAGAGACTAGAGTAGCTTCAGTGTGGACCCTGATTTGCTCTGGGCACACTGTTGATCCCACTTGGAGACTAGCCATTCCAGTGTTACCTGGATTGGAGTTTGGAGTGGAACTTTTCTTGGGACAGGCCTTGTCTCCAGTTTGGTGTCCAGACTGACTACAGTTTCGACACCAGGCCTTTTTGGGATCAAAGTTTTTACCCTTGTACCCAGGATTGTTTTGTGAAGAGGCTCTGGGCCCACCCTCCTGTGCAGGTTTTTGGGGGCCTGTAGAAGACTCTTTACTATTTTTATTTTTGGCTGTCTCACCACCTTTCCCCTGGGGAGGTTTTGTGACCCCTTTCTTTTGGTCACCCCCTGTGGAAGTTTTGGACACCCTAGTCTTGACCCAATGGTCCGCCTTCTTTCCCAATTCTTGGGGAGAAATTGGTCCTAGGTCCACCAGATGCTGATGCAGTTTGTTATTGAAACAATTACTTAACAGGTGTTCTTTCACAAATAAATTGTACAGCCCATCATAATTACTTACACCACTGCCTTGAATCCAACCATCTAGTGTTTTTACTGAGTAGTCTACAAAGTCAACCCAGGTCTGGCTCGAGGATTTTTGAGCCCCCCTGAATCTAATCCTATACTCCTCAGTGGAGAATCCAAAGCCCTCAATCAGGGTACCCTTCATGAGGTCATAAGATTCTGCATCTTTTCCAGAGAGTGTGAGGAGTCTATCCCTACACTTTCCTGTGAACATTTCCCAAAGGAGAGCACCCCAGTGAGATTTGTTCACTTTTCTGGTTACACAAGCCCTCTCAAAAGCTGTGAACCATTTGGTGATGTCATCACCATCTTCATATTTAGTTACAATCCCTTTAGGGATTTTCAACATGTCAGGAGAATCTCTGACCCTAGTTATGTTGCTGCCACCATTGATGGGTCCTAGGCCCATCTCTTGTCTTTCCCTTTCTATGGCTAGGATCTGTCTTTCCAAAGCCAATCTTTTGGCCATCCTGGCTAACTGGATGTCCTCTTCACTGGAGTTATCCTCAGTGATTTCAGAGTTGTTGGTCCCTCCTGTGAGGGAACCAGCATCTCTGACTATTATTTGTGGAGTCAGGGCTTGAGAAGCCCTGTTCTCCCTAAGTAGGACTGGAGGGGGGGAATTTCCCTCCAAGTCACTATCTTCATCCTCTGTGTTGCCATCCTCAGAGGGGTTGGCTTTTTCAAACTCTGCCAAAAGCTCCTGGAGGTGTACTTTGGTAGGTTTGGAGCCAATTGCTATTTTCTTTAGTTTACAGAGTGACCTTAGCTCTCTCATCTGTAGATGGAGGTAAGGTGTGGTGTCGAGTTCCACCACATTCACATCTGTGCTAGACATTATGCTTCTAAAAGTTGGAATACTTTTTAAGAAACTAAACTGGTTCTAGAATCTAATTCAAACTTTTAACAAACTTTTAAACTCTAAAAGAAATGCTAAACAGGATCTAACACAAGGCCCTAGCAGGTCTTTTAAGAATTTAGAAAACTTTTCAAATTGCAAAAATCCATTTCTAATGACAATTTTGGAATTTGTCGTGTGATCAGGTATTGGCTGAGTAGTCCAGCAAATGCAAAGTCTTGTACCCCACCGCTGATCCACCAATGTAGGAAGTTGGCTCTGTATGTGCTATTTCAAAGTAAGGAATAGCATGCACAGAGTCCAAGGGTTCCCCTTAGAGGTAAAATAGTGGTAAAAATAGATAATACTAATGCTCTATTTTGTGGTAGTGTGGTCGAGCAGTAGGCTTATCCAAGGAGTAGTGTTAAGCATTTGTTGTACATACACATAGACAATAAATGAGGTACACACACTCAGAGACAAATCCAGCCAATAGGTTTTGTTATAGAAAAATATATTTTCTTAGTTTATTTTAAGAACCACAGGTTCAAATTTAACATGTAATATCTTGTTTGAAAGGTATTGCAGGTAAGTACATTAGGAACTTTGAATCATTTCAATTGCATGTATACTTTTCAAGTTATTCACAAATAGCTATTTCAAAAGTGGACACAGTGCAATTTTCACAGTTCCTGGGGGAGGTAAGTTTTTGTTAGTTTTACCAGGTAAGTAAGACACTTACAGGGTTCAGTTCTTGGTCCAAGGTAGCCCACCGTTGGGGGTTCAGAGCAACCCCAAAGTTACCACACCAGCAGCTCAGGGCCGGTCAGGTGCAGAGTTCAAAGTGGTGCCCAAAACGCATAGGCTTCAATGGAGAGAAGGGGGTGCCCCGGTTCCAGTCTGCCAGCAGGTAAGTACCCGCATCTTCGGAGGGCAGACCAGGGGGGTTTTGTAGGGCACCGGGGGGGACACAAGCCCACACAGAAATTTCACCCTCAGCGGTGCGGGGGCGGCCGGGTGCAGTGTTAGAACAAGCGTCGGGTTCGCAATGGAAGTCAATGAGAGATCAAGGGATCTCTTCAGCGCTGCAGGCAGGCAAGGGGGGGCTTCCTCGGGGAAACCTCCACTTGGGCAAGGGAGAGGGACTCCTGGGGGTCACTTTTGCAGTGAAAGTCCGGTCCTTCAGGTCCTGGGGGCTGCGGGTGCAGGGTCTTTTCCAGGTGTCGGGACTTAGGTTTCAGAGAGTCGCGGTCAGGGGAAGCCTCGGGATTCCCTCTGCAGGCGGCGCTGTGGGGGCTCAGGGGGGATAGGTTTTGGTACTCACAGTCGTAGAGTAGTCCGGGGGTCCTCCCTGAGGTGTTGGTTCTCCACCAGCCGAGTCGGGGTCGCCGGGTGCAGTGTTGCAAGTCTCACGCTTCTTGCGGGGAGATTGCAGGGTTCTTTAAAGCTGCTTCTTTAGATAAAGTTGCAGTCTTTTTGGAGCAGGTCCGCTGTCCTCGGGAGTTTCTTGTCGTCGTCGAAGCAGGGCAGTCCTCAGAGGATTCAGAGGTCGCTGGTCCCTTTGGAAGGCGTCGCTGGAGCAGAGTTCTTTGGAAGGCAGGAGACAGGCCGGTGAGTTTCTGGAGCCAAGGCAGTTGTTGTCTTCTGGTCTTCCTCTGCAGGGGTTTTCAGCTAGGCAGTCCTTCTTCTTGTTGTTGCAGGAATCTAATTTTCTAGGGTTCAGGGTAGCCCTTAAATACTAAATTTAAGGGCGTGTTTAGGTCTGGGGGGTTAGTAGCCAATGGCTACTAGCCCTGAGGGTGGGTACACCCTCTTTGTGCCTCCTCCCAAGGGGAGGGGGTCACAATCCTAACCCTATTGGGGGAATCCTCCATCTGCAAGATGGAGGATTTCTAAAAGTTAGAGTCACCTCAGCTCAGGACACCTTAGGGGCTGTCCTGACTGGCCAGTGACGCCTCCTTGTTATTCTCATTATTTTCTCCGGCCTTGCCGCCAAAAGTGGGGGCCGGGGCCGGAGGGGGCGGGCAACTCCACTAGCTGGAGTGTCCTGCGGTGCTGTGACAAAGGGGTGAGCCTTTGAGGCTCACCGCCAGGTGTTACAGCTCCTGCCTGGGGGAGGTGTTAGCATCTCCACCCAGTGCAGGCTTTGTTACTGGCCTCAGAGTGACAAAGGCACTCTCCCCATGGGGCCAGCAACATGTCTCTAGTGTGGCAGGCTGCTGGAACTAGTCAGCCTACACAGACAGTCGGTTAAGTTTCAGGGGGCACCTCTAAGGTGCCCTCTGGGGTGTATTTTGCAATAAAATGTACACTGGCATCAGTGTGCATTTATTGTGCTGAGAAGTTTGATACCAAACTTCTCAGTCTTCAGTGTAGCCATTATGGTGCTGTGGAGTTCGTGCAAAACAGACTCCCAGACCATATACTCTTATGGCTACCCTGCACTTACAATGTCTAAGGTTTTGCTTAGACACTGTAGGGGCACAGTGCTCATGCACTGGTACCCTCACCTATGGTATAGTGCACCCTGCCTTAGGGCTGTAAGGCCTGCTAGAGGGGTGTCTTACCTATACTGCATAGGCAGTGAGAGGCTGGCATGGCACCCTGAGGGGAGTGCCATGTCGACTTACTCATTTTGTTCTCACCAGCACACACAAGCTGGTAAGCAGTGTGTCTGTGCTGGGTGAGGGGTCTCTAGGGTGGCATAATACATGCTGCAGCCCTTAGAGACCTTCCCTGGCATCAGGGCCCTTGGTACTAGAAGTACCAGTTACAAGGGACTTATCTGGATGCCAGGGTCTGCCAATTGTGGATACAAAAGTACAGGTTAGGGAAAGAACACTGGTGCTGGGGCCTGGTTAGCAGGCCTCAGCACACTTTCAATTGTAAACATAGCATCAGCAAAGGCAAAAAGTCAGGGGGCAACCATGCCAAGGAGGCATTTCCTTACATTAGTGCACAAAAACAATTGCACTTCTGAGGAAGACTGGGCAACTTGGAGATCAAAAGTTTCTTGATCAGATGTTAATGCCGCAATTTTTGGAAACAATAAGTCTATCAGTTGGCTTAACTTATCAAAGTTCATTTTAGAAATAGGGACATTTGGCCACAAGGTAACTTCCCCAGTTGTGTGAGTAGGAGGATAAAATATATTCATACAAGTCACAACCTTGAAAACAATCACTATATAAATGACATTTGGTTTCATTCCGCAGCAATCTTGATTGTTTAAAACAAAGCAACTTTCATTACAAAGTAATATAAATATTAATGTATATATAATATATAGAAATATGATTTTATGAAGGGCGCAGGATCTCCTTTCAAATAACAGTTAGCCACAGATGCATTACAAAAGCCATGAAGTGTTATCTCTTTACAGAGTAAGGAATGGCCTAAAGAAATTCCACATTTGTTTCCACTAATAAAAACCTATTTTTACCCTTTCATACATACATCTGTAATCAAAGGAAAGAAACCAAGCTTTGTGTAGAAAAGATTTCACCCATCACCTCATATCTCAATACCTGAAAATGTTTCAGACATGATGTGAAATGAAACATAGTGATTGGGAAGGAAATGAAACCATGAATAAGCCAAGCAGCAGATAGAGTTTCAGCTCAGTGAAAGCAGATAGAGTTTCATCTGCAGTTTTTCTAAGCGTTCTATGTTAAGCATAGTGTAGGTTGCATCTTTTTTTGCCATGACTTGTTACATACAAGACAAATCATAAGGCAAAAACAATTCAGTTGCATTTAAATATTTCCATGACACTCTGGCCCTCATTATGACTTTGGTAGTCTTTTTCAAAGACTGCCTAATCCGCGGCCGACAGAAGACCGCCACTGCT
Organism: Pleurodeles waltl; assembly: GCF_031143425.1. NCBI lineage: Eukaryota > Metazoa > Chordata > Amphibia > Caudata > Salamandridae > Pleurodeles > Pleurodeles waltl. Next base: position 724,310,761 of record NC_090445.1, read on the forward strand.
GGTGGTCTTCTGCCCACCATATTACGAGTACTGCAGGATTTCCGCCACATCTTGGGTGGAAATACTGCAGTAGTCGTGCTGACGGGTGAGGCACACGGGTGGTTCCACTTCCGGCCCGCCCCACCAGAAGGACTCCACCAGCCGCATTACGACCTGTAATACGAACTAGCAGTGTCCTGTTTCCATTCCCTACCGGACGACCTCCACGCCAGATAAGATAAGTCAGGCATCCGACAGGGGAGGGGGTGGGGAGGATGGGGGGTGTTGTGTGTGCATGTGTGAGTGGGTGTTTGTCTGCGTGTGTGTATCCATGTTTGTCTGTGTGTGTGTATATCCATGTTTGTCTATTGTGTGTGCATGTGTGGTTGAATGCGAGTATGAGTGTTGAAGTGAATGTGTGTATGAGTGTTGAAGTGAATGTGTACATGAATGTTGCTGGGAATGCGTGTATGGATGCATGTGAGAGAATGTGTGTATTTCAGTGTTGGTGAATGAGTGTATGTGGGGTGCATGTGGGTGTCTGTGTGCATGTATGCGGGAAGGGGTGTCCTGTACCTGAAGAGGGGGTAGGGAGTCCTGTACCTGAAGGGGGGGGTTCTGGTATAGTTGGGTGGTGAAGGGTATTGTGCTTGCTGGGAGGAGGGTGTGGGAGTCGTCTGCTAGTGACTGGGAAGAAATTCCCTGTCATCTGTAGCCTTCTCCGGCCTGCTCATCTCCGGCCTGGCAGGTCCAACCTCCCTTGCGGTCTGAACAGGGATGTGGCGCGTTGGCAGAGGTCAACCCGCCACACTCATAATGTGGTGGTCCTCTCCGCCAGCCCATTGCCGGTGAGACTGCCACTGTGGCCCTGTCGTTCAGTAGACCACCAGGGTCATAATGAGGGCCTCTGTTTGATTTGAAGACCTGCAATGTCCAACTCAATGACATACTCAATCTCAACTGATTCTGGCCATGTTGAAGCATAGACATGTCATTGTGTATGGTACTGAATGCAGACTGTAGCAAAGTACCCTCTTTCTCTGCATGTTTACCCTGTTTCTGCCTGATGTCAGTGTGTTTGGCTGTGTTCACTGGGACCCTGCTAACCAGGACCCCAATGATTATGTTCTCTCTCCCAAAACTCTGTATTTCATCCCACAAGTGGCATACTGGTGCCCCCCTGTAAACACCTAGTCTATGGTACCGCGATACCCAGGGCATTGGGGCTCCTTTCAGCTTCTGCAACATTTCTCTGGTCGTGCATCCTCTAAGGACAGCCCGTCTTCAGTCTGCCCAGGAAAGAAGAAGGAATCTCCCTTGGATTGAAGGAGTCACTCCCCTGCATCTGCAGGCACCAAAAGCAAAGATAACTGGCTGTGTGGATCACCTCTTCTGCTGAGCTGCGTGGACTTACCTGGGTGGGGGTGACACTCTCACATTTCATTATTTTAGTATATGGTTCGTGCTCCTCCTAGGTCCACTGTTCTCTACTGTGTGTTACACTATTTGCACTGTTTTCTAACTATTCCTATGACTAGTTCTGGAAACTAGTGTATATAACTTGTGTATTACTTACCTCCTAAGGGAGTACTGCCTCTACAGTAATTTTGGTGTTGTGTTACCCTAATAAAGTACCTTTATGTTTGTAACACTGTGTGGTTTCTTTCATGTGTATAAGTGCTGTGTGACTACAGTGGTACTGCATGAGCTTTGCATGTCTCCTAGATAAGCCCTGGCTGCTCATCCACAGCTACCCCTAGAGAGCCTGGCTTTTAGACACTGCCTAAATTTCACTAAAAGGGGATACCTGGATCTGGTAGAAGGTGTAAGTACCCTAGGTACCCACTACATACCAGGCCAGCTTCCTACACAGATTAAACAATATTATTTAGTGAATAAATACTAGTTGACAATGTAGTTCCATTCCATTATCAACAACAGCCAAAGCCTTTTCTGAATTTTACTTAATAATTTGTCGTAACTGTTCAGCACTTCCTATTGAAAAGTTTTCCGAATTTCATTATAAGTGGTATATATGAAACGTTTAGAATGAGTAGATCTTGGACCCAACAATACATCTTGTAAATCCATATAATCCAAAAGGAGAGCTAAGTGTTCTTTAACTGTGGACAAGGTGGAATGTTCTAACCATTGCTGGCATAACTTTCCTGTGCTATAGTTAGTAACAATACTTGAGTGTTGTGACTAAATATACCGGGGCACTGGTCTGCTTACTTTAAACCCATGGAAGAGTTTAAAAAATGGGAATTGCAGCCATTAGTCTCAAGAGGCCAAACTAACCACCAACATGAACCAGAAAGGAATGTTGTTCTACTGTGAAATTAATGTACTGTTGTCAATTGCCAAACTGTGTAACAGGGGGAATGCTTTGTGTATTAAATTTTTTTATATTAGCCAAGCCAAGACAGGTAGTCTGTTGTACTGTTTTGTTTAAAAAGATAATTTAACAAGGGATCAGATAATCCCTCAATAAAGAATAAATGCCCTGGACCTGACAGTGTTGTGTACACCAAAAAGATTTTAGATCAATATTGTCTTTCCAATATTCATAACCCTTTAAGTTCAATTGGGAAATGAAAAATTCAGAATAAATCAATTTTGTCTGTCAGCCAACTTTTCTTTGATGGGGAAGGCCTAAGCTTATAATAAAACAAAACTGGATCTGTAGGGACATGACCAGAGAAATAAGCAAACTTCTTCAAATATGTTTCACAACTATACACAGGTGGTATCAGGCAGCATTCCTAATCTGTAAAATACAAAACAGCACATGGAGTAAACAGTGATTTGCATAATGATAGTAGCAAAACATTTCACCATAATTTGCAGAATTCAAATACAAATCCTTGCTTTCACATACTGTATAGGATTCTAATTCAGCTAGCATATTAGAAACAGTCACCACATTCCATTCATCAGAAATAGAACCTGGGTTGATAACATCATCCATAGCAATCTTAAAAACATAAGGACATGGGAGGATTCTAACAGGTCTTGGGTTGGAAGGTCAAGGGATTACTTATCTACAGTTGATAGGGACCCTCTTAAACAGCTCTTAGCTGCTCCCAACATTCTTATTAAGGAGGCGGATAAGGGAGGGAACATTGTAATTATGAATAGAAAAGATTACATCTCAGAGGTTGATAGGCAACAGGATGGTGACCCTATTTAATAGAGGAGAAATTTAAGGGGTGGAGGGATATTTGTCTTATTTCAGATCTGGAGTTTAGATATATTTTCAATCAACGAACGGTGGCCCCTTGTATATACGTTCTTCCCAAAATTGATAAATGAGGACAGTTTCCTCCTGGTCAACCTATTATTTCAGGTATTGGTTCCCACACAGAATGGTTGTCGGAATACATTGACATTTTTCTCCATCCATATGTTGTTAATTTACCTTTCTACATACAAGACACCACAGATATTTTAAATTAATTATCTGATTTTGTGTTCCACAAATGCTAGGTTTACAAGCGGTACAGTTCTTTCTTGCAACAAGAGATGCTACCCCATTAGAACACACTAATATGTTTTATTTATATGATTACTCTGGTTCTTGATAACAATGATTTTGTTCATAATGGTTGTTGGTTTTGACAATGTCAGGGCGTGGCGATGAGGTGGAAATGTTCTCCATCCTTTGTAAATTTATACATGAAGTGGATAGAGGAAACCTATATCTGGTCCTCTTGTCCCCCAGAGCTCTTTGGACATGTTGTCTTTTGGGGAGGTTTATAGACAACATACTGATGATCTGGTCAGGGGACACAGAAGCGTTGTCTGAATTTGTATACTTCCTCAACAGTAACCACATCAACAGTTTGTTTATGCACTTTGCTGACAGAAAACAAGTGACTTTTTTGGATCTTACAGTTTATTGTGTGGATATCAGGATAATGTTATCCATTTTTCGTAAACCCACTGCTGGCAATTCAATGCTCCATGCCAGTAGTGCACACCCTAGGACTCAAATACACTCCATTTCGTATAGAGAGATGGTCAGACTAAAACGCAACTGTAGTGATGAAGCGTTGTACCATACTGAAATGGAACAATTGATGGACAAATTCAGGGCAAGGGGTTATTCTAATAGAGTGGTTGCAAAAGCCAAACGTAGGATAGGGCATGTGGAGCATGCTTCACTATTGAGGTATAAGACCAAAAGATGAGAGTCAGAACCAAGACCGCCACTAATTACACCATCTCATGTTCAGAGCCACGTGTTCATGTCAAAAGATTTATATAGGAAGTACCATCAGACCTCTGAAGGAGAGAATGCAGGAATATATTTGTGTTATTAGAAATCGTAATGAAAGTTACCCCCTTGCTGTGCATTTCAATACATCTCATGAGGTGCGTGGACAGATTAGCTTGAGATTCCATGCAATCAACTTGGTAGCGGACATCTCGAGAGAAGGAGACCGAACTTGGGCACTCCACAGGAGGGGAACGGTCTGGATTACAAAGTTGAGATCAGTGGATCATGGGCTCAATATGGACCGGGAACTACACATCTTTCTGGATTAATGCCAAGACCACCTTCAGCCTATACAGGTTATGGTTTTATGTCTGTGACATGTTGTTCTCGTTTTAATGATTAATGAGAGCTGTTGGATTGTATTGAGTTTTGTGTATCATTACTACTATCATGTGGTCATCCTGTGGCTCTTGTATTGCATGTTACAGACTTTCCTGGAAGTTATTTTTTACATGCACACGTGATGTTGCGTATGACACGTGCCCGTGTATTTCTTATTTACTTGCTTGGGGGAGCTACCCTTCCTTTCTACTTGTTAGCATGCTTATTTGTTCACTCCTAACATTGATACTCACCTTTTCTCTCACAACATCCATCTGCAGTTATGGACCTAAATATTGGTGTAGTAACAGAAGATGACGGCCACTGTTTAGCTCTGTGTCCCTTATCCCTGTTCATTCTCTATCTGTTTGGGGTTTGGACTGTGTCGTGTGACGCTTGGCGGCGTGCGTTTCTGACTCACTATTTATATTACATTGTTTCACGATACTAAATTAATATTTCCATTAATCAAATTACACTTTCTGATGGATTCAATCATGGAATGATGTCCTTTTTCACGGCTCATGTGTTTTCTAGGATATTTCTTTCTTGTGTACATTTTTGGTAACAATACCATTTTTACTTAACTGCTATAGTGCGCTAACAGCTCTGCACCTGCATTTAGAACTGGTTCTTGCGAGAAACATTGGCCCTCGTCTAGTAATGGTGTTGTTCACGTGTATGGCTTAATTTGATATGTTTTAGTCACAAGATTGCTCACGTTTTATATTTGCAATAATACGATAGGCAGTTTAAGACGGTGCCTGCCTTTTATCGAGTTTACTGTCTAGCGAATAGTCTGTGTTTGTTGTTTACCATTCAAGTTTGCTTAACTGTTATACTGCGGAAACATCTCTGCCGATTTAATCATAGCTGGTTATTGGGAGAAGCCTTGGCCCTTGTCTATTATTAGTTGTGTTTACTTTACTTGTATGGCTCAATCTGATAAGTTTCAGTTGCGTGATTGTTCGCTTTTAATATTTGCTATAATACGATAGGCAGTTTAACATGGTGCCTGTCCCTTATCAAGTTTCCTGTCTAGCGTACAGTCCGTTTTTGTTGTTCACTATTCAATCTCTCTATAAACTAGGTATACCACCGTTCCTACTTAGGCATTATTACACTTGGTGCATGGATACCAGGTAAGTTCTTTTTTGTCCCCATAGTATGGTTGGGACAGCGCTGCAACATTTGGCTGCATAGCTTGATTGGGAGTTCACATGTATTTGGTGCTATTGACTTTTCTGTTTCAGAATAACGGACCAGAGAATTTATCAAGGCTTTATTGTGACTGTGAACTGATTTTTAATACTGCTTTCCTGCCTTAACTCGCCTTCTCATCAGTTTTGGGAGGTAATTTAATTTTTGTTTGGCACAAGTCTTTACCTACTTAATTTTTTACACACCAGTTTAACTTATCACACTGGTTATCAGACTGGTGTCTGTATTGCTTTTTCGTTCATTAGATTAACGACGCTCTACAGGACGTTTTCACTGGATTGTCTGCTTGTGGATGACTTTGTGAACTGTGTGGCACTTCGTTAACTCACAGGTTACCATCAGCTGTTTGCATTTAAAGAATCATTGGTAATTTATCTTATTTGTTTGTTTGGCTTCTTATTATGCTAGTCTTTTCGACTCACTATATTCCACCTTTTTCACTAATAACACCTTTTCTTTGTGTTGGCTGGTCTCGGGGTTACAGCAATTGATTCTTCATGTCTAGTTAACACTCAATGACTGGTTTAAACTTTTCTACAAAAGATGGATGCTACTTCTTTTGTCCCTGTCGGCACTAACTTGATACAAACACAAGGTTCATGGTGATTGGGTCTAGTTTGCCAATTCTAGATTGATTAATAGGTTGGTCATATTTGCATTTTCTTATTAGATCTTCCTGCAGCCTTAAAAAAGTAATTGTTGACAAAACACGTATCGGCTGCCTGTTCTTCTAGGATTAAAGAGCATTTTTCACCCACCGAGCTCCAAGTCTGGATCTTGTATTATGGACATTATTTGCCTGGTGCAATGAACTACAGCTTTGCGCCCTGGGTGGCGTCATGTTGTTTAAAAACATAAGGACTTTGCAAAGTCCCTCTAGGACCAAAAATGTCATGGGGACCTTATCTCAAATCATACCATTGTGTACAGGAAATGCAGTATTGTTCACAAGGAACAAGTCTCTTTGGACCGTATGCGAAGAAGAATGGGACATTAGCATTTCAGCTACAAGTTCTGGAGAAAAGAGATCCAGAATATAATGTCCATTCAACAGCAGAAAGAAAACTGTAACAAATCTAATCCAGATGAAGAGGAAAAACAATGAAAGAAAAATCCAAAAATAAGACCATGGAGGATTAAGATAAGTTAAATTCAACCAAAATAACAGCGCACGTGCAGCATGCAAGGAGGTATGTGATGAACTTGAGAAAAATCATCAAGTCAGCAGAATAACCAGAGGTAGTCTGAAAAATAACAGGGAGCTCATTAGGCAAAGTAAAGCAGATAGGTACCTTCAAAGACAGTTGATGATATACAATTTCATTGTTAGGAGCAGCAGTAGAAAACTGTAAACTGACATCAGATACGTATCCTATACAGACACTAGTGAAAGTTCAGCACCAGAAGTACCCAGCCAAGGAGTAAAAATATTAGACTACTTAATGCATGTAGAGGGATTGCTTGCAGGAAAGTGAGAGGAGACAAGGAACTACCCAGATATCTTTGCGCCCTAATGTGGAGAACTTTCCACATGATGTAACTTGATCAAATCAATGGAAACTTGTTTCTATTTACAATCCAGCAAGCAGTGGCAAAACCCCAGTTCGAGTACCTAGCTCAATAAAGAGCAGGCACTGGTGCATGGTAGGACGGGCCAAACTCTGTCTTGTCTGCAATCTTCTCCGGAACTGGATCTTCAACTTTAGGAATCCAGCCAGAAGTTGCTGGTTGCTCCTTCACTTTGTCAGTGGCAGAACATTTAGAAGTTAAATTTGAATGCTCATCTTGGAAGTCTGGTTATTCCTGTAAGACAGCAAAAAGTTCATTGATGTCAAAGGGCGTATCTGTAGCCACATTGCCAGGGTTATCAAGATCTGGAACATACATTTAAACTCCAAAAAGAACCTCATAGGGAGCCCAACCACCCAAAGATCTTCTAGACAGATTGTTTAAAGCTCTCTGGTCTCCATAAAGGTGATGGATGCAACTATTGTCAGGTGCTAGCCGGCGCCTACAGGGCCGATCGGGAGATTGTAGTCATTAGGGACTACACCTCCCATGAAGCCCAGCGCGGTAGAGATCGCGTAAGAGTCAGCGCACCCTGGAAAGGGTGTGCGTTATTCTGTGCTAATGAGGCAGGTCGGAGCCTCAACGAAGTCGGAGCGGACGGCGTTCCCCAGGGGGGAAATCATCGGCGGCCGGAAAAGAGGAATGAGATTCATCAGGGCCCCCTCCTGGAAACTGACCTTTTACCGGCAGAAGGAGTTCCTAGCTGCTCCTCCGTTCGAAATCCAAGTACTAAGGAGGTGGTAAGCGGCAAGCGGTGCTACTTGCCGGAGGCTATCGCCTTTCTTTATTTCTGCATTCCTTACGGCCAGGTTGTGAGTGACTGTCATATATTGGAGCACTTTACTTTTTGAGGTACCATAATAAAGGAACGGCGATCTTATGAGACATAATCTTTTGGCTTTTTGTTGGCGGCAATTCAGAATGAGATTTACTGTTTGCAGGATTCCAAACAGCCGGGACAAATGATTCTTGTCAACATTCACTGAGATATGAACGAGTTACTTCTTCAAATATACGTGACATTAACAAAAGGCTCAGTGGGTTAACTGAATCATAGGAAGAAGTGCAAAATAGATTTTCTTCACCTTATTCTTTCTCCTCATGTTTGTTTCTTTATACGTACTGTAGTATTGTTTAGGAGGAGGGGCGGTGAGACCCTTAAGTGATTATTAGTGGCCGTAGTTGGCTTGGGGCATCCATTGGTGATACTGATGGAACATAGTCAGGCTTTGGACTAGTTCTGCCCTTATGAGTTATGGGCAGGCCAGGTCGTTTTGGTTTTAGTGAGACCTTATGAGAATAGACAGACAATGTGATAATTAACACTGTGTATTTTTCTTTACAGTTATCCCGTCCCTGCTGATCCTTCCCCTTCCTTCCCTCGCTTGATTATTCCAATGCACTGTGGTTTTTTATCGGTGACTTGGTGGTGTCAGGAGGTGGACCTTGTTTGCATCACACCGAGTCTGAGGAGTACCTACACCGTGACAGAATAACGCACCCACGTATAATACTCCTCCTGCTCGGTGTAATGCAAAGATGGCATCTATGGATGATGTATTACAGGCGTTAGTGGTAGTGCAGCAAGAGTTGGCAGATTCTAGGGTGGAGGCAGCGGCCCTAAGGGACAAGGTAGAAAGGCTTACTAGGAATCCCTTCGATGCCTCAGCATCTACACCGCAGGTAACCGTGAACGTCTCCCCTCCAATCCTTTTGGCCAGTCCGGAACGGTTTTCAGGGGACCCCAGGAAAGTTCAGGCTTTTTTAACGCAGTTGTCTCTTCAATTCTCATGTAGACCGGCGTCTTTTCCCTCTAACCTTTCCAGGGTAATGTTCGCTATTTCTTATCTCTCGGGAGATGCAGCTAACTGGGCAGTGCCGTTAGTTAGAAACGATGACCCATTATTATCGGATTGGAATGCCTTTCGGTCGGCCTTTGAGAAGGTGTTTGATCACAGAACAACCACCTTTAGTGCTGATAGAGAATTGCTGGAACTGAGACAGGGGAGGTCTGACCTGGTTACTTATCTTACGACCTTCAATAGACTGGTGGCGGAATCAGAGTGGCCAGAGGAGAAGAGAATGTCTCTCTATTATCAAGGATTAAGAGACGACATGAAGGATATCCTAGCCCAAATAGATCCACAGCCTTCCACGTGTACTGAACTTGTGAATCTTACCTTGAGATTGAATCATCGGCTAGCAGAGAGAAGGGGAGAGCGTAGAGCGGGTGATAGGCGGCCGGTCATTCCAGAAAGGGAGGGGCGACCAGTTCCTAATTCCCATGATTTATGCGGGGAACCTATGGAAGTGGGAGCCGTTAGGGCACCTCTGTCAAGGGCCGAAAAAGAGAGTAGGAGGGTACAGGGGTTGTGCATGTATTGCGGCAGGAAGGGTCATTATGTGAGAGAGTGTCCCCAAAAACCAAGAAAAAGGTTCTCCTACTCCCCCACTCAAAAGGCCGTGGTGACGTCAGGGAAGATATCAGAGAAAGAGGATTTGCCCTTTATAGAACCCCTATCGGGGTTCCGGTTGACTTCTTTAACCCTCTTGCCACAAGAAGAAAAGGCGTCACACCTTTTGTTATCCGTAGAGCTGGTGTCCCAAGATCGAACCCATCCTGTGTGGGCAATGATAGACTCAGGAGCCACGGGAAATTTCATAGATGAAGGGGTGGTTAAGAGACTGGGACTTCTGAGAATTCCAAGAAAGAACCCCGAAATAGTGTTGGCAGTTGACGGTACACCACTGAAGTCCGGACCCCTTACTGAACAAACTGAGGATGTGGGGTTGGTTTTCAGTGGAGTATCTCCGGCACGCAGAGAAATAATCAGGCTAGATATAATAGAGGCTCCTCAGTATGAAATAATTTTGGGAATGCCCTGGCTAAGAAAAAGCAATCCTGTTATCGATTGGCAAACCAAGACGGTTAGTTTTCAGTCCTTGAGGAGTGAGAAAGTCTGTTCCTTATATGATAACCCCCCCGCGTTAGCGTTGGCTCAAGGGTTACAGTTGGCCACAGTGGTGGAGAAAGCGGTGATATTGCCCTCTGTTTACGCCAACTTCAAGGATTTGTTCGACGAAGGTCAGGCGGAGACATTGCCACCCCATCGTATATACGATTGCAAGATAGATCTGATTCCGGGAGCACTCCTTCCTTCTTGTAGGGTATATGCTCTATCAGACCCAGAAACCAAACATTTGCGAAGATATCTGGACCGCTTCCTGGAAATCGGGTTCATTAGACCATCTTGTTCTCCGGCAGCTTCTCCACTCTTTTTCATAGCTAAAGCGAATAAAGAGTTGAGAACCTGCATCGATTATCGAATGCTGAACAAGAACACGATTAGGAATAGATACCCTCTTCCCCTCATTCCTGTGTTATTGGAACAGGTGAAAGAGGCAACTATCTATACAAGGTTGGATCTGAAGGGGGCTTACCATCTGGTCAGAATCCGTGAAGGGGATGAATGGAAGACGGCGTTCAAGACCCGTTATGGCCTGTTTGAATACTTGGTAATGCCGTTCGGGTTGTGTAACGCCCCGGCGGCTTTCCAATACTTTCTGAACGATGTTCTCAAAGAATACGTAGACCACTTTGTGATCGTTTATATAGATGACATATTGGTGTATTCTACCTCCCTAGAGCGGCACATGGAACATGTTTCCCTAGTACTCCAGGCATTGCAACAGCACCATCTTTATTGCAAACTGAGCAAATGCGAGTTCCATGTACAGAAGGTTGAGTTCTTGGGGGTGGATTTAAGCCCGGAAGGGTTCTGCATGTCGACAAGAAAAATACAGGCGGTTCAAGAGTGGCCAGTGCCCACTAGTGTGAGAGACGTGCAATGCTTCCTGGGGTTTTCCAATTACTATAGAAGATTCATCTGTCATTTTTCCCACATTGTGTCACCTATAACAAGGTTGCTAAGAAAGGGTGTGATTTTTGTTTGGTCAGAGGAGGCAGAGGAGGCCTTCTGCTTCTTAAAACAGGCCTTCTGCTCAGCGCCTATACTTCAGCATCCACAGCCAGAAGTACCTTTTATAGTCGAAGCAGATGCCTCGGATATAGCCATTGGGGCTGTGTTATCCCAAAGAAACAAGACCTCGGGACAGCTTCATCCGGTTGCGTTTTTATCTAAGAAGCTATCTGCTGCGGAACTCAACTATACGGTGGCAGAAAAAGAACTACTAGCCATCAAGAAGGCATTTCAGGAATGGAGACACTATCTCTGGGGGGCCCAACACCCGGTCACGGTATATACTGATCACCGAAACCTGCAGTATATGAAGGAGGCTAGACAGCTTACCCAGCGGCAAATGAGGTGGATGCTGTTCTTTTCAGAATATGAGTTTGTAGTAACCTTCCGTCCTGGGGTCGACAATCGCAAGGCAGATTCACTGTCTAGACAAAGGGACGCGAGGAACATCACTTCAAGACCTGATGAAGCAATCATCCAACCGGAAAAAGTGCTTTGTGCCCTTCATATCTCTCACTTCCTAGAAAAGGTCTCTAAGCATAAGTCTGCTGCTCAGTGGAAGGAGTGGGCCGAAGTAAGTCAGGACCGTACCCTTAAGCATGGAATACCGTTGCAAGGTAATCGTTTGTATTTACCAACACCTGAACTTCGAATGCAAGCCTTCAATTGGTGTCATGATGCGGTAACAGCTGGTCATCCGGGGTACACCAAGACTGCGCAAATAGTTCAACGACATTTCAGGTGGAAAGGTTGGGCTAAGGACGTTGCGACATGGGTAGCTCGGTGTGAGATATGTGCTCGATCCAAGGGAGAAAACGCGAAGAGCCAGGGCAAGCTGATGCCTTTGCCCACTCCGGAAAAACCATGGCAAACCATCAGCGTGGATTTTGTGGTAGGATTGCCAATGGATCAGGGGTACAATGCTATCATGGTGGTAATCGATAGTCTTACCAAGATGGGTCACTTTCTCCCTTGTAGAAACCTACCTACAGCAAGTCAGACCGCCCATCTAATTCTGTCTCAAGTGGTGCGGTTACATGGTTTACCAAGAACCATTATTTCAGACAGAGGCCCCCAGTTCGTTGCTAGGTTTTGGCGCATGTGGTGCAAGGTTCTGCGCATTGAATCCGCCCTATCCACCAGTTTCCACCCACAAACCGATGGCCAGACGGAGCGCCTCAACCAAACCCTGAAGAAATATCTGAGGTGCTATGCAAAGGACGCCCAGGAATCGTGGGTGTCATTGCTATGGCTGGCCGAACTATCGTACAACAATGCTTGGCATAGCTCGATAAGGGAGTCTCCTTTTCGTGCTAACACAGGGTTCCACGCGGAGATGTTGCCCATAATCATACCTCGGGATGTCACGGATCAACCTACTGTCCATGCTATGGTTAAGAACCTACAATCCATGCAAAAAAAAATACGACTTAATTTGGATAAAGCCAAGGAACAGTATAAGAAATGGGGTGATGTACATCGGCGTGAGGGGCCGGTGTATCAGCCAGGGGATCGAGTGTGGCTTTCCACCAAGTATATACGCTTTAAGATGCGTAGCATCTTTCATCCTCGTTACATTGGTCCTTATGAGGTGGTACGCAAGATAAACCCTGTGGCTTACCGTCTCAACTTACCTGCTTCCTTAAGAATCCATCCGGTGTTTCATTGCAGCCTTTTGAAGCCAGCTCTGTCAGCGACCCGGCGGGCGGTGCCTCCGGTGGTTAGAGACGGGCAGCTGGAGTATGAGGTGCGCAAGGTGTTGGATTCCAAACTACGGGGGGGTAAGTTATGGTACTTGGATTCGTGGAAGGGGTATGAGGCCGAGGAGGATTCATGGGAGCCGGAAGGCAATGTCCATGCCCCTAGGGCGGTGCAACGGTTTCATGCTTGTCATCCCACTAAACCTGGCCCTAGGAGGCGCTTTGGAGGTAGGCGTACTGTCAGGTGCTAGCCGGCGCCTACAGGGCCGATCGGGAGATTGTAGTCATTAGGGACTACACCTCCCATGAAGCCCAGCGCGGTAGAGATCGCGTAAGAGTCAGCGCACCCTGGAAAGGGTGTGCGTTATTCTGTGCTAATGAGGCAGGTCGGAGCCTCAACGAAGTCGGAGCGGACGGCGTTCCCCAGGGGGGAAATCATCGGCGGCCGGAAAAGAGGAATGAGATTCATCAGGGCCCCCTCCTGGAAACTGACCTTTTACCGGCAGAAGGAGTTCCTAGCTGCTCCTCCGTTCGAAATCCAAGTACTAAGGAGGTGGTAAGCGGCAAGCGGTGCTACTTGCCGGAGGCTATCGCCTTTCTTTATTTCTGCATTCCTTACGGCCAGGTTGTGAGTGACTGTCATATATTGGAGCACTTTACTTTTTGAGGTACCATAATAAAGGAACGGCGATCTTATGAGACATAGGTGGTCATTCTGACCCTGGCGGTCTTTGACCGCCAGGGCGGAGGACCGCGGGAGCACCGCCGACAGGCCGGCGGTGCTCCAATGGGGATTCCGACCGCGGCGGTAAAGCCGCGGTCGGACCGGCACCACTGGCGGGGTCCCGCCAGTGTACCGCCGCCCCATTGAATCCTCCGCGGCGGCGCAGCTTGCTGCACCGCCGCGGGGATTCCGACCCCCCCTACCGCCATCCAGATCCCGGCGGTCGGACCGCTGGGATCCGGATGGCGGTAGGGGGGGTCGCGGGGCCCCTGGGGGCCCCTGCAGTGCCCATGCCACTGGCATGGGCATTGCAGGGGCCCCCGTAAGAGGGCCCCTACATGTATTTCACTGTCTGCTGCGCAGACAGTGAAATACGCGACGGGTGCAACTGCACCCGTCGCACAGCTTCCACTCCGCCGGCTCGATTCCGAGCCGGCTTCATCGTGGAAGCCTCTTTCCTGCTGGGCTGGCTGGCGGTCTGAAGGCGACCGCCCGCCAGCCCAGCGGGAAAGTCAGAATTACCGCCGCGGTCTTTCGACCGCGGAACGGTAACCTGACGGCGGGACTTTGGCGGGCGGCCTCCGCCGCCCGCCAAGGTCAGAATGAGGGCCATAATCTTTTGGCTTTTTGTTGGCGGCAATTCAGAATGAGATTTACTGTTTGCAGGATTCCAAACAGCCGGGACAAATGATTCTTGTCAACATTCACTGAGATATGAACGAGTTACTTCTTCAAATATACGTGACATTAACAAAAGGCTCAGTGGGTTAACTGAATCATAGGAAGAAGTGCAAAATAGATTTTCTTCACCTTATTCTTTCTCCTCATGTTTGTTTCTTTATACGTACTGTAGTATTGTTTAGGAGGAGGGGCGGTGAGACCCTTAAGTGATTATTAGTGGCCGTAGTTGGCTTGGGGCATCCATTGGTGATACTGATGGAACATAGTCAGGCTTTGGACTAGTTCTGCCCTTATGAGTTATGGGCAGGCCAGGTCGTTTTGGTTTTAGTGAGACCTTATGAGAATAGACAGACAATGTGATAATTAACACTGTGTATTTTTCTTTACAGTTATCCCGTCCGTGCTGATCCTTCCCCTTCCTTCCCTCGCATGATTACTCCAATGCACTGTGGTTTTTTATCGGTGACTTGGTGGTGTCAGGAGGTGGACCTTGTTTGCATCACACCGAGTCTGAGGAGTACCTACACCGTGACAACTATGACCTGAACCTAATACTCTTGCTGTTAAGGACTAATGCACAGTAATACCCAAGGTGCTGTGGTACTTGTTAAGCCATAGAGACAAAAGCTGGTCCCTTGTCCAAGTGGAATGCCGCCAATGCATTTGTACCGATAAAAGCCTGTAAATCTTCAATAATAGTTTGAGCATCAGCCAATCACTGTGGCCATTCCCATAGAAATCTAGAACACGAGTCAACAGCCAATAAGATACATTTAAACATCCCATCCGTATTGAGTGGTCCGCAATGATCTGAATAGACACATTGTAATGGCTTACTTGATACTGAAGGGGGTGTCTGCAGTGGGCGTGCAACAGTGGAACTTTTAATTTGTTGACAAATGTCACAACAGAGGACATATTTTTTTGTCTTTTTATAAAGACCCTCCATCAGTAGCATTTTTGTGACAGGGAAACTGTAGCCGCCACACCAGCCTGAGCAGATATTAATCCTTCATGAGCAACAATTATTCTAACCTGCAGTCATGGTTAGGTATCACTTAATCACACACCAAGCTAATAGAGGCAAAAAGGGATATTTTGAGAACTCAACAGGAAGAAGTATTTTATTGAATAGCTTTTAGGTAGGGGCGTGCCACTAGCCTAAGCACTCACCGCAGCCATAATGTCATCTTCTATTCTTGTATGTGAACGAATAATTGCAGCTACTAAAACAGTCTGCACAACCGCCTTAGCAGCTTCATCAACCTATTAATTCCCAACAACACGTACACCAACACGTTGATGAATCAATGTGTGAATGACATGAGCACGTGGCAAAGCACCTTTCAAAGCTGCCACCTTTCTCCAAAGCAACATATGCTTGAAATAATTACTTTTAAAATCTCTGAATCCATTCAGGCATCAATAATGTAAATTATCTGTTAAGGATTGGACACAATGAAAGGATTCACATACTACGAGTGTGGGAAATTCTGCATGCGTATTCTGCAGTACCAGAACGAAAGCTTTCTTTTCAGCCAGCTCAGTGTTAAACTCACTCAAAGTTTCTGTATATGTTTTGGTACCTGAGATGCACCATCTTCCACAACACCATTTACTGCAGCACATGCGGCTGAGTATTTAAGTTTAGTACCAAGCATAAGCTGGGTTGTACATCAGTATATATTATGTAACCATACTGATCTAGAGGCAACATTTCACAAGATATGGATATTCTTGTTCATACTGAATAAATTTCAGTGCAGGATCAAAATCATAATCTATATCAATAACTGTTAAGAAAGTGATGCACTGGATCCATTGTTGATGTAAGGCTTTCGTGTTAAGGACGTTTGCCTTGGTGACAAAATCTATTGCTCAAACTGGAGACTCTAAGGATGGAATGGGAGACACCATAATTTAAGACAGCTTGTTTAACAGCAGTCCAAAAACTTGCTGTTGGTGCAAAATGCATTTCTGCATTGGAGTATAAATGCAATTTATAAGCAATTCATACAGTTTCAACTTCATTAAAGGTGACATAGGTGTAACACTGGAACCCGTAATTAAGCGGATCAATAAATTAGTAGTGTTAAAATGAGTATGTAGGTGTTTAGATGCAAGCATGTCTACTTGTAGTGTTTAGAGAATAGAGGTATGTTCAGTAGTCCAATGGGTATCAGAACAATCAGGACAAAATAAATCAGACAACGGTTTAACCTATTGTGAATAATCTGGTAGGTATGTTCTACTGAACATTGTAAAGCCTAAAAGTGATTGAAGCTTGTTTAAGGAATTTAGTGGTTGTAAGAGCAAGGCAAGGGCAAGATTTGTGCCTTCATTTGATCATTTGGATCCAAAAAACAGGACACTGAGAAAAGCAAATGTAGATGTTGGAAAATTGAATTTATAGCCTTGATCAGCAAATCCTAGAATTATACGATCCACTCTGGCCAAATGTGTGCTTAATTCATCATCTGTGAGGTAAATGTCATCAAATTAAGACAATACTTCTGAATCAGTTTCTTGTAAAATTGATATCCCTCAGCAGCAAACAGACGTGGACTGTTCTTCTACCCCTGTGGGAGCTTACAGAACCTTCTCCGGGTTCTTAATGCTGTGAAAACAGTGAAATCCCTGCTTTCAAGCTCTATGACCCTCATTATGACATTGGCGGTAAATCCCGCTTACCTCCATGCCGACTGCCGCCGACATAACAACGATCCATCATTATACAGCCACACACACAAGTCCACCAGCCCAAAGGTCAGTGATAAACTGGCAGTATCCAAACCCACACCGTTACTCCAACAGAACTACGCCCACAGCATTATGAACCATGAATCACTGTGGTGGACATTCAATGGCGGTAAACCATTGGTGGTACATACCACCACGCTCAAAATACACACACACTACCAAAACAGCACCACATTGAACAATTCAAACTATACACACCTGACACACATACACACCCACACACCCACACCACTATAAAACACACGCCCACAACCCTTTACGACTAGAAAGAATTGATACAGAGAGAGACAGCAAGAGAACCCACACAACCAGAGCCACAAAACATCATCACCTATACACCATCCACGCACTTTACATCACACACCCCAACACATCACCCCACACACCCTCACCCTCACCACTCACACTACACCCATGGCACCACAACGACACCCCAGATTCTCTGAGGAGGAGCTGAGGGTCGTGGTGGAGCAGATCATCCAGGTAGAGCCACAGCTATTTGGAGCACAGGTGCATCAGACATCAATTACAAGGAAGATGGAGCTATGGAGGAGAATCGTGGACAGGATCAACGCCATGGGACAGCACCCCAGAACAAGGGATGACATCAGGAAGAGGTGGAATGACATACGGGGGAAGGTACGTTCCACAGCAGCAAGACACCAACTAGCTGTTCAGAGGACTGGCGGTGGACCCCCACCTCCTCCCCCACAACTAACAACATGGGAGGAGCAATGCTTGGCAATCATGCATCCTGAGGGCCTGACAGGAGTAGGAGGAGGACTGGACTCTGGTAAGTCAAATCTCTATTATATTCATCCCCCCTACCTGCATACCATCACAAACCCCCACCCTTACCCTCACTCCCATCACTCCACCACCTCCCACATCCCCCACCATCACAACTAACTCATCCCAATACCTAGTGCTTAATTTGTAAATAAAAAGGTGCTGGTGCCCAAAGCCCTCCTCTTAAACACACGCCTGCTGCAATTAAATGTGCGAACAATGAATACTGATGCAGCGTAATCCTGAAGCCATATCGGGCCTCTTTAACCCATATAAAGCCACTCGCTGCCCCTTCAGCTCACTCTTGCAGCTTTTTACTTTCTCCTTTTGTGATGCTTTTTCGTATTCCACTTCATCTGTCTTTCCCATACATGCTCGCAGCAAATCCATGTGGCAGAAGAATAAGCCCCGGCCCTCAAAAATAAGTGCCGGTGCTCAGTACCGGAAACAACAAGCACAAATTAAACACTGCCAACACCAAGCCCTGCATGTAACACCAATGCATGGATATCCCTCACAGACCTGCATGGACACCTATCACCACTGCATGCACACTGGGGAGAATCACCTAGCCCACCAAATAGCAACTCACACAAAGGAAAATCTGGCAGGGCAACAACAATCATAGAGGCCAACACACCCATGCACATGATGTCACACGCAGAAACAATAACACTGCATTTACATCCCCACAGGTCCCCCAGCCAATGTCACTGGAGAAGAGGAGCCAGCAACATCGAGTTCCCCCCCCCCCAGAAGAGGCCCACAGTGATGAAAGCAGCTCTGCTCATCTGGATGACCAACCTGGCCCATCAGGGATCTCCGGACAGTCGGTTACCCAGGCACACTCTCACACCACCACAGAGCCTCCCCCTTCAGGAAACACCACCACAGCACCCACCCAGCAGGCCCATACCTCTGTCCCCAGGACACGTCAGTCAGCAGTGTGTCCACCACTACAGGGACCCCAGGCCACCCCACAAACACAGGACGATCAGGGACCTGGGGTCAGTGGCAGTGGGCACACGGTTCAGGGGACAGAGGCGCAGGACAACAGGGAAGCTGGGAGGACTGCTGTGCGACAGAGGGAGGACAGGCCCAGGGAACCGACTCTCCAGGAGGCACTCACTGTGATCCTGGGAGCATACCACCATTCCCAGGAGACGATGGGCCAGATACTGGACAAGTTGCAGGAGAACATGCGGCTGCACGAGGGACAGTACCTGGGGAGGACTTGAAGAACACTAACACCACTCTGGTCTCCATTGCAGGGGTATTCGCAGACATGGTCAACACAATGAGGGAAGCAGTGGCACCTCACCGGGCCTCTTCCACCAGCCAAACAGATGAACAGACCTCCACCTCCGCTGCCTCGAGTGGACAGGAGGCCCGCAACAGGACCAACAGGCCACCAGCACACCTCCCCCTGCAGAAGGAGAGCCACCCAACAAACATTCCCTGCGATCCAGGCAGAAGCCAGAGACTATTACCAAGACCCCCACCAGGAAATAAGACTCTCCTGATTGTCTCCCTTGTGTCCCACTCTGTCACCCTGTCCACCTTGAACTGCCATTGCTTCCCTTCCTATGCCCCCTTGGACAATGCACCTGTGCTACCAATAAACCGACTCTACCCTGGACTTTCCTCCATCATCACCCCAGCCCACTGCACATCCACTTCTACCTCTTAAAACTTAAATAAACACCCTTTGAAAAAATAGTATGGAGTATGTCAAATGATGTAAGTATGTATTAGTTCAACAAGGTTTAAACATTGAAAATCAACTGTACAGAAATGTAAACATAGGAATGACCTGTAGTTGGCTGCAGTCTACACACCAGGAGAGATAGTGGGGCACAAATATCTGCAAATAGAGATGCCAAAGGCTACAGTGAGTGGCCATAGAAGTGGAAAAAACAGCCTGCTAGTGATTATGTCAAACACAAAAATGTCAATTAAATGTGAAGTTACACCTTCTTACCTGTGTGTCATTGGAAGTATTAACGGATTATTGCACTTCTGTTGCCTCATCCTCATCCTCTACCTCCTCATCTTCACTGTCCACTGGGTCCACTGCTGCCACACGGCCATCTCCAGACTCATCCTCCTGCAGAAGAGGCACCTGGCGACATAAGGCAAGGTTGTGCAACATGCAGCATGCCACAATGATCTGGCACACCTTCTTGGGTGAGTAGTACAGGGATCCACCTGTTAGATGGAGGCAACGAAACCTGGCCTTCAGGAGTCCGATGGTCTTCTCTATAATTCTTCTTGTTCGCCAATGTGCCTCATTGTAACGTTCATCAGCCCTTGTCCTGGGATTCCTCACAGGGGTCAGTAGCCATGAGAGGTTGGGGTAACCTGAGTCACCTGCAAATACTGAGGGACAACTGTTAGCCACACACCAACCCTTAGGGCCCACACCATACCCATACACCAACACCCACTGGGTGAGAACCAGGGCTCACCTATTAGCCACACCTTGTGCCTCTGGAGTTGAGCCATCACATATGGGATGCTGCTATTCCTCAGGATAAAGGCATCATGCATAGACCCAGGATATTTTGCATTGACGTGGGAGATGTACTGGTTCGCCAGGCACACCATCTGCACATTCAAGGAGTGAAAGCTCTTTCAATTTCTGAACACCTGTTCATTTCGCCGGTGGGGGACAAATGCTATATGTGTACCATCAATTGCCCCAATAATGTTGGGGATATGTCCCCTTGCATAGAAGTCAGCTTTCACTGTGGCCAAATCCTCCACCTGGGGGAAAACGATGTAGCTGCACGTGTGTTCAATCAGGGCAGACAACACTCTGGTCAGTAGTATTGAGAACATTTGGTAAGACATTCCTGCTGCCAAGCCCACTGTCACTTGGAAGGAGCCAGTTGCCAGGAAATGGAGCACTGATAGCACTTGCACAAGAGGGGGGATCAGTGGGGTGACGGATAGCAGATATCAGGTCAGGCTCCAATTGGGCACACAGCTCTGTGATTGTGGACCTGTCCAGTCTATAGGTGAGGATAATGTGCCTGTCCTCCATTGTTGCCAAGTCTACCGGGGGTATGGACACGGGGGTTATCTCCATCTCTGATTCATCCGCAGCGGTTCCAATCTATGGGGCAAAATGGTGAGGAGCTGATTAGTATCTCTTATTTCCAACCACTAAACATCAATGCATGTCGTGATTGTAACAGTATTTTTTTGGAGAGGTCCAAATGGTGCATATGTGTACTGTGACGCAGTTAGGAGCCATGGCCTGTCTCCCCCCCCCGAAATGGCGTCCGCCTGTCCTGTTTGGAGGGACAGGTGGAAATGAGGTAATTCCGCTGACGTTGTGCGCCTTTGCGGGAGGCGGTCGAAAACCGCTGTGCAACTCCTCATTGGTTACCATTGGGCCCTATGGGTTATAGTGGCCAATTGTGATGTACGCTGGGGATGATGGTATGCACCGCTGCGGACGTCACTGCCATTTTCTATCCGTTCATTCACTTGCTACCTGACTTTCAACAGGAGAGGACCTACACTGCAAGTGCTGCTGTGATCTGTGTCTGGAACTGACCATGGCTCGTATCACTGGGGAAAGGGACCCTGCCTTCACCTCAGTGGAGTTGGAAAGACTGGTGGATGGGGTCCTACCCCAGTACCGAATGCTGTATTGGCCTCCAGACCAACAGGTGAGTATAACGTGAGTATGATGCATGGGGCGTGAATGCATGGAGTGCTGTGTGTGAGGGCCTCATGTAGGGGGTGTTGGTGGATGGGCCCTGGGCAGCGTGCTGCATGTATGGTGGGCCATGTGTGTGCTAATGGGGATGGGAAAGGGCATGGTGGTCCATGAGTGTAACAGGCACTATTAGTCAGACTAATATCTTTTCCTGTGTCCATTTCCCTGCAGTCAGCGCCCATCAGAAAAAGGTTATATGGCGTGCCATAGCCAAGGACGTGCGGACCCTGGGGGTCTATGGCAAGTGGAGCACCCACTGTCGCAAACGGTGGGAGGACCTGAGAAGCTGGGCACGGAAGACGGTGGAGGCCCAGCTGGGGATGGCCTCCCAACGAGAAAGGGGTGCCCGTCGAACCCTGACCCCCTGATGGCCTGCATACTGGCAGTGGCCTCTCCGGAGCTGGATGGGTGCTTGGGGGCATCATAGCAGCCACAAGGGGGTGAGTACAGTACCCCAATATACAACTTGCGCATGGTGGGGTTGAATCCGGGTGGGGGATGTACGCCTGTGGGTGTCCCTAGGCCAGGCCTGACATTGCAACATAGGTCCCATGTTGGGCAAGGTTCTGATGTAAAATACCTCCAACCAAGCTAGTAGGTATCCACTACTGGTCAAGGGTCTGTAGGGTCTCTGTTAGGCTGGGAGGTGTCTCTATCCCTGGGCTGGTGACTAGCATTGTGACTGGTAGTGCATTGCATAGTGCTTAAAGCGGTTCCCTGTGTGTGTGTGTCATGTAGGCCAACGTTGGTGTTGTTTGCGCCATTGACCAAGTGTATCCTTTGTCTCGCCAACCCCCCTTTTTGTTTTGTCACCCTGTCCTTATGTGCATTAGCATCATCTGGTGGAGGAGCTGAGGCACCGGCGACGGAGGGAGCTGCATCCCACAGGGTCCAGGAGGCCGAATCCACTGACGGTGAGAGCACCAGGGGACAGAGGGTGAGGGGTGCACCACGGCGGACAAGAGTGGACAGTACTGACACGGATTCCTCCTCTGATGTAAGCTCCCTGGTGGTGGCGGACACCTCTGTGCCCACCACAGGTTCAGCCGCCACCCCCGTACCAGCACTGCCCTCCCAGCAGCCCCTCAGCGTGTTTCCTGTGCCTGCTTACCCAGGAGGGTGGGCATCTCCTTCGCCCCAGGCACCTCAGGCCCTGGGCAGCGTGCTGCATGAATGGTGGGCCATGTGTGTGCTAATGGGGATGGGAAGGGGCATGGTGGTTCATTAGTGTAACAGACAGGACGGTCTGACTAATATCTTTCCCTGTGTCCATTTCCCTGCAGGTCAGCGCCCATCAGCAAAAGGGTATATGGTGTGCCATTGCCAAGGACGTGTGGACCCTGGGGGTCTACGGCAGGCAGAGCACCCCCTGTTGCAAACAGTGGGAGGACCTGAGACACTGGGCACTGAAGATGGCGGAGGCCCAGCTGGGGATGGCCTCCCAAGGAGGAAGAGGTGCTGGTTGAACCCTGACCCCCCTGATGGCCCACCTACTGGCAGTGGCCTATCCAGAGCTGGATGGGCGCATGGGGGCATCACAGAAGCCACAAGGGGGTGAGTATAGTGCCCCTATATACAACTTGCGCATGGTGGGGTGGTATCCGGGTGCGGGATGTGCGCCTGTGGGTGCCCCTAGGCCAGGCCTGACATTGCAGCATAGGTCCCATGTTGGGCAAGGTTCTGATGTAAAATACCTCCAACCAAGCTAGGAGGCATCCACTACTGGGCAGGGGTCTGTGGGTCCCAGGTATGCTTCAAGTGGTGGTAGGTGTCCCTATCCCTGGGCTGGTGTCTAGCATTGTGACTGGTAGTGCATTGCATAGTGCGTAGGGCAGTTCCCTGTGTGTGTGTGTCGTGTACGCTAACGTTGGTGTTCTTTGCGCCTTTGACCAAGTGTATCCTTTGTCTCGCCCCCCCCTTTTTTGTTTTGTCACCCTGTCCTTATGTGCATTAGCATCATCTGGCGGAGGAGCTGAGGCACCGGCGACGGAGGAAGCTGCATCCCACAGGGCCCAGGAGGCCATATCCACTGACGGTGAGGGCACCAGTGGGACGGAGGGCGAGGGGAGCACCACAGCGGACATGAGGGGACAGTACTGACATGGATTCCTCCTCCGATGGAAGTTCCCTGGTGGTGGCGGACACCTCTGTGCCCACCCCAGCTACAGGTACAGCCACCACCCCCCGTACCAGCACCGCCATCCCAGCAGCCCCTCAGCATGTTTCCCGTGCCTGCTCACCCAGGAGGGTGGGCCTATCCTTCGGCCCAGGCACCTCAGGCCCTGCTCCAGTTAGCCCTGCTGCCCTGAGTGAGGAGGATATTGACCTCCTTTGAGCCATCTCTGTTGGGCAGTCAACCATTGTGAATGCCATCCAGGGGCTGGCATCCCAAATGCAACAGACAAATGCATTCCTGGAGGGCATTCACACTGGCATGGCGGCCCAACAGAGATCAATCCAGGCTCTGGCCTCCTCTCTGATGGCAGCCATTGTCCCTGTTTCTAGCCTCCCCCTCCAACTTCCTCTACCCAATCCCATTCCCTTCAACCCCAACCTAACCCAAGCACACAGTCAGACAAGCATGCACCCAGGACAACACACAAGAGTGGACATGGCAAACACAAGCACCAAACTTCAATCCCACAGGCACTCACACAAACACCATCCGCTGCCTCCACTGTGGCCACCTCCTCGTCGTCGTCCATCTCCCTCCCAGTTGCATCTACACTCACACCTCATCCACTACCCCTATCACCAGCACACCTATCAGCACACGCCCCTCACTGGCAGTCACCACCCCCACATCCATGCACATGTCCCTTGTGTCCTTTCTCACTGTGTCTGTGCTCCCTCCTCCTAAAGTACACAAACGCAAGCACTCAGACACCCAACAGCCATCCACCTCACAACAGAATCCAGCCCATGCACCTGCACCCAAACACAGCAGATAGACACCTCCTACAACCACTCCCTCTACCTCCACTCCCAGACCATCTCCCTCTTCCCACCCTAGTGTCCTTAAGAAGCTTTTCCTCACCAACATTGACCTCTTCCCTAGCCCTCCCCCACCCCATCCCTCACGTCAGGCCAGGGTGGTCAGAACTCAGCCAAGCTTCCACCCAGTCCAGGGGCATGGTAGTGTCCACAGCTACACCAGGGTGGCTGCACCAAGTGCTGCAAGGAAGGACAAGGAGGCACCCCCAGCTACTGCAAAGATGGGCAAGGAGGCACCCTCAGCTGGTAAAAGGAAGGGCAACGAGCAGTCCCCAGCTGCTGCCAAGAGGAGCAAGGAGCCATCCCACGCTGCTGGCAGGAAGGGCAAGGGGCCTACACCAGTAGGCAAAAAGGACAAGAGGCCTGGTGCTGGGACTCAGTCGGAGTCCCCACCACCAACCATGGTGGGTCAGCCGTCGGAGGCTGCAGGGAATGGGCTGGAGCATCCCCCCACCACTGCCAGCACCGCCACCAACACCACTGCCAGCAGCAGCAGCCGGAGTGGGCAGCCGTCTGAGGCTGCAGGGGAAGGGCAGGAGCCTCCCCCCACCACTGCCAGAACCGACACCAGCACCCCCACTGCCACCACTGAGCAACTGTCACCGCCGGCGGACAGTGTGTACTCCTTCATCCATGGGCTGTTGTGCGTCCTGGCCCCTGCAAATCCTGTGGGTCTGACACCCAGGTGAGTGACTGTAACCTTGCACTCCCCAAGATCTGCATCACAGGGCACAATGCCCCCACCAGAACCAGTGGAAGAAGCCATCCACTCACCGTATCCTCCCCAGGATGAAGATAATTGGGAACGATGCCCCCTCCAGAACCAGTGGAAAAGCCATCCACTCACCCCGTCCTCCCCAGGATGAAGATAACTGGGCACAATGCCCCCTCCAGAATTAGTGGAAGTAGCCATCACTCACCGCATCCTCCCCAGGATGAAGAGAACTGGGCACAATGCTCCCTCCAGAACCATACACTAGAGAGACAGTGGCCTTGCACTCCCCAGGACCAAGCAGTGGGCAAATCACCCACTAAAGAGACTGTGGCCTTGCACTTCCCAGGACCAAGCAGTGGGCAAATCACCCACTAGAGAGACTGTGGCCTTGCACTCCCCAGGACCAAGCAGTGGACAAATCACCCACTAGAGAGACTGTGGCCTTGCATTCCCCAGGACCAAGCAGTGGGCAAATCACCCACTTGAGAGACTGTGGACTTGCACTCCCCAGGACTGAGTAATGGGCATGTTGCCCCCTCCAGAGCATGTAGGCAAGTTACCCAGTTGAGAGACTGTGGCTTTGCACTCCCCAGGACAGAGTAATGGGCATGTTGCCCCCTCCAGGACCAGTGGCGTTTTACCATCTTCTGGCTGAGGTGCCCCCCCCCATTCCCTATCCCCCTGAGGTGACTGTCTATTTTCAACCTGCTGCCCCTGCAGTGTTCTCTCTGTGTTGCTGCAGGAATGAGGTTGGGCCTTGGACTTTGTGATGTGGCCCTGTGGCCCACGGACATTGAGGACTGGGCAGTGTCCCTTGCATTGTAAATATGTATATACTTTTTGATTTGGATGCATGTATTACTAATATATTTATCTTATTACACTCTTTTTACTCTATTTTGGTTATCCTTGCATTATTCCTGAGGGAATGCACCAGGACCTCTGAATAGTGAGCACGTGGAGCTGGGCTGGCTCCCTTATATAGAGTCAAGCCCAGCCCACAAACCACACCCAGTCATGCTGCAGGGAAAGCTTCTAGATGGTCCTAGAAAGGGACCACACCCTAACACACTCAGTAAGCCTGCAGCAATACCTTGCAAATGAACAGTTATTGCAAACATCATTAATAGTGCTTTTCAAGGTTAAACTCTGCAATGCAAAAGGTTAACATACTGCATATAAACACAATGCATGAATTATGCTCTTGCATAAAGACTGGGTTTTGCATTTTTGTTGGCCGTAGAGCGCGCACTGTCCTGATGTTGACAGTGTGTTAAAGTGGCTGTGTGTCTGAGCGGTTTCTGCAGTGGTCATAATTTCATATTTCTTACCGCCGGCCTTTTGGCGATATTACCGCCGCTTTATCACCGACCGCCAGGGTTGTAATGAGGGCCTATATTTTGACAGAGAAAAAAACATTGGAAATGTCCAATGTTGTTTTGTATTTTTTACGCAGAATATGTTTCATGAAAGCTGTGCTGTGGTCATTTTATTTAGCAAAAGTCTTTGTGTGACTGTATGATTGATCTGGTATAATTACAGGAAATAATGGATTATTCATAGGAGAGCCACATGGCTCAATAACACCCTGATATTCTAATTGTGATAGAATCTCGCTAACAGGGACTTCATTTCATGTTTAATAGGGTGTTCTGATTGAACTTTCGGACTGGACCTTATGAGCATAACATGAGAAGGCAAGTCTTTATCCCAGCCTGCCTGATTGTGAAACAATTCTGGGTCTTGTGCAAGAGATGATTTTGCAACATATGCTTGTTTACCATCTACAGGAACAAAAACAGAAAAGGATGGTAGTATTACATCCTCCCCTGTGGAACTTTTCTAACAAACTCAGGTGGCCAATCTACCTCAGCCAAGAGAATGTAATTTGCATTAGTCAAATTCAGCCAGAATATTACTTTAATAGTATGTGGTATTTCAACCTCTATTTGGGTATCCAAATCATAAAGTGTATCAGGAGAGCTTAGATTCTAATCTGGTGTTTCAACTTGTATATAGTCATTAGTCGGTCTCACTGCCAGAAACTCTTGAACAGATCTGGTGAACTATTGTGACCTCTGCTGTGCTGTCTAGCAGAGTTTTCACCCACGTCTTGTTCTGAAGAAGAGTTGTTAGTATTTGTAGCATATGTAGTGGAAGTTCCTGCCACTTTCTTCTTTTTAAATGTTGTTTTTTGTTGTGGAAGATTCTCTTCCTTTGTTATGATGAGATTGGAGGGGCGTTCTGAGTCCATTTTCAGTTTCCCATACTCTTCCTGTCTGTGTTTGCTTCGTCCCACTCTCTATAACCTTTTGTCTAAAGAGTCCTGAAAGGAACTAGAAGGACATGTGTCAGAATACTGATACCTTTAAGGCTGTTTAATTGTATCATGGTTACGTAGATTATAACAATTTTTCAAAGGTCTGCAGTTGCGGAGATCCAGACCATGTTTTGGTTTTATCTTTATTTTTATTTTTATCCTAAAGTTTTTTAGAAGACTCGGGTGTCTGCTTAGTAGTATCTGTACCCAATTTAGTTTTTTACATTTTTGGCTTACTGGGCCAAACTAGCATGACTTATCAATGTATAGGTCTCAAATAATTATAGGCAGCTTGCGTTCCCGATCCGCAATGGGAACAAACATGAAATGCTGGGGTATCGCAAAAGAGCTGCCTCCCTTTAATATTTCTTAAAATAATTGAGGACACTGTGGCAAAGTTGCCAATTAGTTTCATCACCAAATCCAGGGCAGGGGCTTCCCCCTGTTCATTTTGAATTTGCTTAAGTACTTCAGGCAAAACAGCAATAGAGGGGGTGCCATGTGTAATGGTATAAATGGCAACAAAGATAGTACCACATGTGGCACAATCTTCAACTGGGAGAACCATACGAAGTGGAAGATACATTGTGAGAATTCTAAATTTATCTATGGGTCCCATATGAGGAAATACTGCTTCCACAATGGAATTTGATCCCGTTTGGTAGGAATTTTACCCATAATGGTGTTAATAGTAACTGGATTAATAGCAGGTACAGCTAGCTGTTGCAGCCAAGCTTAAAGAGCCTTTGCTGGTGCAGTATTCAATGTATGTATAATAAACTGCATTAGAATTCGACACAGTCTAACCAGATGATTTAAAAGAGCAAGCGTGTTACTCTGATTTGAATGCTCCTGAATTTGGATATGGTAATATTCCTGGCCGGCCAGGTTTCCCCCTCATTCCTGAGAGGAGCCAGTCTGACATTTTGAAGAGCATGTGGAAGGGCACTTTGAAACCAATTCTGAGGTTCCTGGTAAGTTAATACGATTTCTAAATATTCATAAGATTTAAAAGCAGCTTCAACTGGAGCTGCAGTGTATGTGTGAAATGTCTGTGTATTGGCATTGAATGCAAGAAAATTAACCCAAGAATAAAAAACTTCACATTTATAAGCTTTGTGTACCTCAACCACAAAGGTAACATCTTTACCGCCTTTGGCGACCCCAACTGCAAGTAACTGAGTAGTATCAGCCTGTCTACAGTTAACAGGAATATTAATTGGTTACGCCATATTTAAATAATGGAATTCAAAGAATGGAAATGCTGTAATGGGGGTAATCCTTTTAAATGTTCAAGCTTGAGCACCCTACAGACATAAATAGGTGCCTCCTATTAAGCTGAGGAGGATAAATCCTCTTACCACAAAAGTCTCATATAAAGGTGAAAAAGGTGCCTTGGGCAACGCAAGAAAACTACTCAGGAGACCCATTAAATAAGTATGTGGCCTAGAACAATGGTGGCTCCATGTTATACGGTTCCTACAAGTTTAATAGAACTGTGTATTATATCAACAAGGAAATCACAATATAGAGGGACTGATTTATAGTTTGGTAGAAGGGTTACTCCTTCACAACGGTGACGGATATCCCGTCTGCCGAAATATAAATACCATTATATCCACTGGGATTTATATATTTTGTCGGATGGGATATACATCACCGTGGTGACGGAATAACTCCACCATCAAACTCTAAATCAGTAAATATTGTCTTGTTTTGGCTAGCTCACAGTACCACATCTAAACCCCTATCCTGACAGCGGTAATAGATGTTATTGATAACCTCGAACATGACCACTCTGATTCCCAAGGAATTTGTGGAAACAGATCTAACCATTTTATTTCTTGCAAGCCTAAGGTATAAACAAAGTACATAAGAATTGCATTTTTAAAACATTTATTGAAATAATCGTATTCTTGTAAAGAAAATGTGAACTATGATGATTAAGCAGATGAGACACCTAGTTGTAATAAGTATTATTAGAATGGTGAAAAATACAAACAATTCTACCATGTTAATTGTTACTAATGTTAATAGATGTAGGGGGTGCACCACTCCACAACGTACAGCGGCCACAATCTGCCAAGTAAGTCCAATAACTGTAGAAATGATACAAATACGAAGCTTCTCTCAGTCATCTTCAAACGGTGTTTTATTTCTGACGTCACATGGAATACAAAAGACAAAAGCAGCCAACGCGTTTCGCCCAATACAAATGGGCTTCCTCAGGGCTGCAAATTAACATATAATCATAAGAGAGATAGAAATAAAAAGGAAATATAAGAAAATATCAATATGTCACAAAAGCACATGGTATATTTATACAAAGTGCTATTTAACGTAGTGGCAACTCAACCATATATGATACTAGATCAGTAGTGTGAAGCAGAATATTAGATATTAAATTGGTGTAGATCAAGTAGTAAAGTCATACATAGTGAAAAGGGACGGCAAAAGGGATCAGAAAGTGCATCATAAATTCTATATAGGTTGGTGAAAATTCCGTGCATAAGATGTGATAAGACGATTTAATCGTGAAAAGTGAGTACACAGAGAATAAGAAGAAGAACAGAGAGTTCCTCCGCCAAGGAAAAGATTCATATAGATGCAAAAGGTAATAGATGGTAATAGTAATGTCAGTAAGTTAAAAACACGTACCAAGAGTGTCTTCCCGATGAATCAAAAGTATTTGTACAAAGTGTAACTAACACAAGGTATATAGAGAGCCTGGTGGGAAAATAGATCAAAAAAATGTATTAAAGAATATTAACATCAAAAGGTTCCTCCACCAAGGGAAGAGATTCATATAGATACACAAGATAACAAGTAATGATAAAAGTGTCAGTAGGCCGAAAAACACGTACCAAAGTTGTGTTCCAGATAGAGCAGAGGTGATTATACACTGTATAACTCACACAAGGCAAATAGTGTGCCTGGTAATAAGGAAAAATCGAAATAATGGTTTACTTAATATGTAGTCCGACGAGCAAGAAATGCTCGTAAAGAGAAAAAAGCAAAAATAATGTGGCGGTAAATAACTCACAGTGGTAAGTAGACAAGAATATTTAAACCGGCATCATGTTGCCCTTACCTGTGTAAAATGGAAAGATAATTGAAACAAAACAGGTAGTCAGGAGGCCGGAGGTCATGTAAGAAAGACCAAAGTATGTGAAGCGTAGCCGGGCCCGGCCGTGTGCCGCCCGTAACGCTGCTCGTGTGCGCGCTGGTTGGAAAAGATTGCGGTTTTTAAAGAAGGGCGTATGTGGACGCCAAAACCCAAGATTCCACCATATCCTGGTAGTCAATTATGGAAAAAGAGAACGGACTGCAGATGGCAGTCCTCGTTTCCGTGTGCAATGGCTGCGTTGTAAAAATAAAAAGAGGACTGCACTTTGGCGGCCATCTTGACCGATGCAAAATGGTAATAGAAATTGATTATAATTGAAAAGTAGTAGATGTCCCCAGATAGCGAGCAGGTACTAGAAAAGATGTGAGACAACAAAAAATAATAAAAAATAATAAAAAAGGGGGAAAGAAGCCCAAGAGTGTGTAAGTGGAAGAAAGGAGAAGCCAAGAAGAGTTGTTTTCCCTCTGTGAGAGCGTGATAAGAAAAAACACATAAATTGTAAGAATAGATTAAAGATGCGACCATAAGGGCAATGTATACAACCGACCATCAAGTAGAAACATTTAAAGAAAAAGGAGTTATCTGAGCACTAAATGTCACAAACAGTAGTTAATAAGGACACAGAGGGGGTAATTCTGACCCTGGCGGTCATTGACCGCCAGGGCCAACGACCACGGAAGCACCGCCAACAGGCTGGCGGTGCTTCCTGGCCAATTCTGACCGCGGCGGTAAAGCCGCGGTCAGAAAAGGGAAACCGGTGGTTTCCCGCCGGTTTTCCCCTGGCCAAATGAATCCTCCATGGCGGCGCTGCAAGCAGCGCCGCCATGGGGATTCCGACCCCCTTCCCCCCAGCCTGTTTCTGGCGGTTTTCACCGCCTTTTACTGGCATGGGCAGTGCAGGGGTCCCCTAACAGGGCCCCATTAAGATTTTCAGTGTCTGCTTGGCAGACACTGAAAATCGCGACGGGTGCAACTGCACCCGTCGCACCCCAGCAAATCCGCCGGCTCCATTCGGAGCCGGCTTCATCTTTGCTGGGGCTTTCCCACTGGGCCGTCGGGCGATCTTTTGAAGATCGCCCGCCGGCCCAGCGGGAAAGTTAGAATGCTCCCCGCGGTCATTTGACCGCGGGGTGGTGTTTGGGCAGTGACCCCCAGAGTTTCTTACAGAGGTCGATATTTAGACCACATAAACTAATTTCGCACAGAGTATAAACGAAGACTGATTTGTTGTAAGAAAATAAACAAATACATGTTAGAATATGTATCCACCCACAGAAATACAGGGATTCACAAAGAAACAATGTTCAACAAACAAATGGTGTCGTGTGAAAATAGTCATTGCAAAGTACATGAAAAGAAATTAACGGACACTGAGACCCCATAGAAATGCCATACTTGTAGTTTAAACATAGAGCAGTTGATTATACATAAAACATGTTTAAATGAGTACTGAGCACAAATTGCCCTCATAGAACGTAATGGAATTCATGATCTGTATTGTGTCCCAATTCAACTGCTCGTAATCGGCATATCCAAGCTGCCTCCTTTTTGCGTAGTTGTAATTCCCTGTTCCCTCCCCTGGGATGTTGTGGTATGTGATCAATTCCAAGAAACCAAATCGAACCATCGTGAGGGTGAACCGACATGATGTGTAATGACAGTGGGTATCTACTGTCATTATTCCTGATGGCACGCACATGTTCCTGCATTCTTAGTTTAAGAGATCTTATAGTACTACCCACATATATTTTCTTACATGAACACCCTAAGACATAAATCACAAATTTACTGTTACAGTTGATAAAACTTTTAATAGTGTATCTCCCAGTATTGTTGTAACAGAAAGTTTTGGTTTGGTCCAGTCCAAACGCACACATATTGCATTCACGACAGGTATAAAAACCGGAGGGTTTTATGGGGAGCCATGTAGTTGTATTAGGTTCAGGGACATAACTGGGACACAGATGGTCCCTAAGAGTCTTTCCTCTCCGATAAGTGATCTTGGGAGTTTTAGGGAGAAGTCCTCTAAGTTCAGGTAAACCAATTAACAAGTGCCAATGTCGTTTGAGTATTTTGTAAATACACTGACTGTGAACTGTATATCTAGTGACAAAGGACAAGTGTTCAGTACTTTTTTTGTTATTGTGAGATATGAAGGTCAACGTATCCTTTCTTGGTGTGTTCCTAATACGTTGTTCTGCTTTGGAGAGAGTCACGGGGTCGTAACCTCTATTGGTGAATCTCTGTTTGACAAGTCCGATGTGTTCCCGAAACTTATCATCAGTACTACAGTTAAGTTGTACACGTATCATCTTGCCAAAGGGGATATTATTAATTACGGAGGATGGATGTGCACTAGTCGCGTGAAGAAGACTATTGCAAGACGTAGAATTTCTATACACAACACTTTGTACAGAGTTGTGTTGTATGAAGAATCTTATATCTAGAAATTCAATAGAAACCTTGCTACATTGAAGGCTAAGTTTAACATTGTAGGGGTTGTCATTGAGGAAGGCATGATACTGAGTAAGATGTTCAATAGACCCATTCCATATTAAAATGATATCATCAATGTACCTCCCCCAAAACACAATGAATTCAGTCCAGGGGAGGCATGTTTACCCCAAGCATGAATTTTCTCAAACCATCCCACAAAAAGACAGGCATTGGACGGTGCAAATTTAGAACCCATCGCCGTCCCCTGTATTTGTTGGAACCATTTGTTATTGTGTACAAAATAATTCCTTGATAAGATTATATCAATCATTTCTAAAAGCATCTGATTATGGGAAAAATGATCGGCAGTGCGAGTATTAAGATAAGAAGTAACTGCTAATATGCCAAACGATTTTTGAATACACGTATAAAGGCTGTTCACATCCATGGTGGCGAACAGAAAATCATCAGTCCATGGAAAGTCCTCAAATTTGTTAAGTATGTCTTTACTGTCCTGGATGAATGAAGGTAAATTGGAAACAAATTTTTGTAAAAAGAGATCCACAAATTCCGAAAGTTTTTCTGTGGGGGAATCGATCCCTGATATTATGGGTCTCCCTGGAGGGAATGTGCCTGTTTTGTGTATTTTCGGAAAGATATATATACAGGGATATCTTGGGTATTTTACTGATAGATATTTGTATTCGTGATCAGAAAGTAGACCCAGTTCGTGCCATCCTCACAGTTTGTTGTTGATATACTCAGTCAGTGCATGGATTGGATTACCAGTAAGGCATTTATAGCATGCAGTATCAGCCAACTGTCTGTCAATTTCTTGCATATACTCACACTTGTTCATTACGACTACGTTCCTGCCTTTGTCGGCCTCACGGATTACAATGGATTGATCTTTTTTGAGGCCGATAAGGGCTTTACGTTCTGAAGGGGACAAATTATCCTTTTGCTGCCAATTAATTTTAAAAGTACTGAGATATTTAGATAAATCAGAAGAGACCTTCATCGAAAATAGGTCAATGTTGATGTGTGTATTAGAAGGTATAAATTTGGACCATAATCTGAGACCACTAGTAGTATTAAGATCCTCCTTAATTTCTAAGTCAGTTCTTATGTCCTCGATACTAGTTCCACCATCATCCTGTAGGGACATCAGAAGTTGTATATCATATAGGTCTGATACTGAATCAGCTAGTGAATCCGTGCTCACACTTGTGTGATCCACGGACTGGGATATGGGGATATCACCACTTGGTATCCCTCCATGATTAAACGAAAAATAGTTCTTCAATTTAAGTTGACGAATACATTTAAACAAATCGACAAAAGTCTCAACCTGGTCGTTAGTCTGTGTAGGACAGAATCCAAGACCCTTGCTCAGTAGGTTGCATTCAATTTTACTCAAAGGACGATCAGATAAGTTAACTATAGTCAGGTCACCTCCTGGTTCACTTGTTTGGGGGGAAGTGGATTTTAGTCCTTCTTGGAATGGGTACGAACCCCCTGTTTTTCTGAACCTTTTTCTCCAACGTCTACCACCCCTTCTGGTCTTATTTGTCTCCGATCTGTTTTTGTTCCAAGACGTAGTCGCTCCATTTCGACTAAAAAATTATTGGAAGCGCTGTGAGAGCTTTGTTTGGAGGGACAGCTTGCTTTAGAAGTGTTGCTGTCCAGGGAAGACATGGAGCTACCACTGGACAGATCAGTGTCACTTGAGGGACCACCTCTGTTGGTCATGGTATGTGGCCGGGTGTTCCCGGCACAGAGGGCTACAAGTGACGTATCGGACGGTGCCGATACGTCACTTCCGCGTCTCCCCGTTGTCGGGGAAACGCGACGAGAGCGAGGCTGGCGGAATGCCGTTGCCAGGGAAACCAATATGGTTTCCCGGCACGGCAGAAGTGAAAAGGAAAACGCACCGCAACCGGAGGGGAGACCCGTGAGGAGAGAGGAGCGTAGGAGACCGGAGGAGACACCCAGAGAGGAGGAACACCTGGAAGAAAGACCAACGAGGACGGGAGGACGAGAGAATCCTGAAGACAACGAGGAACCCGAACTGGACAGCCCTGGACGGAGAGAGCAACAGGAGGACCGCCACAACGCCAGCCACGACCCTGGAGGGTCGTGGCTAACCAAGGTACGGTCCTTGAGGACTCAGAAAAGGGGCACAAATAAAAAAGGGACTGGGGAGGGGATATAGAGGAGGGGTGAAAAGGGAGGAATAATAAGGGGCACCGCGACCAGCACATGTGAGGCACTTTTTCCCCACCAATCTTAGATTATGGTCACGTCATTCCCCAACTCCTCACTGGCACCAACCCCATCCTTGTGTTCTTACCTTTTCCCCAGTCAGTGATAGAGAGAGAGTGAAAACACTGTTATAGACCCCATACTTACCCTAGCGTTTTTCGTTCTTCTGTTTCCGGTGTCGTCCTGGATTCACCTGAGAGGGCAAGCCAGTATTCAACCTGAAAGAGACAACAAGAAAAATAGAAGAAATCACCAATCCAGGAAAGAAGACGAACAAGGCCACAAGACCGGAAAATCCAACCCCACCTTTGTTATAAACTCTTTTGTTTTCACCAATTAATTAGAATAAACCACTTACCTAATCAATACCACACCTCTCCGTTGCCTTTATACTGTTCGATCTGTCACAGTGGTGTCAGAAGTGGGATCTTTATTTGGACCCCTCCCAGACAACCGAACAGTATACACAATGAGTGACACCCCCTCGTTGGAGGATATGATAAAACAATTGGCCGAAGGCCAGCGACACCTGCAGTTGGTGTGGGAGGCCCACCAGCAAGAAGCAAAGGAGGACAGGGAAGCCTTACAGTCGGCTTTGAAAAGTCAGGCAACAATCCTCGCAAATAATCAACTGGTACACGAGACGGCCATGAAGAAATTAACCGAGACTATTGCTGTCAGTAAGGTTCACCCCAATGTCCCAAGTTCTGTGTTGCAGAAATATCAAGAAGGTGAAGACCCCGAATCCTTTTTTACTAATTTTGAGAGAGTGGCTTCATCAGCCCAATGGCCTGAGGATAGATGGGGTCAGTATGTCGCACCCCTACTTACGGGGATATTACAGGCAGCGTATCAAGCCGCAAACCCGGGGGGGAACCACGCCATACCAAGAAATAAAGACTAGTATCTTAGAACGTGTGGGACATGACACGGAATACTATAGGGTCAAATTCCGGAAAATCAAATGGGGACCGAATGAGGACCCCGAACTTTTTATTATCGTGTAAAGGATTTGGCTTTGAAATGGTTGGGTCCTTCCGGAAATAGTAGGGAGGAAGTGATCCAAACGATCGTTCTCGAACAATATCTAGATGCCTTGCCTACGGCTACAAAACACTGGATCCGTCAACATCCAAAGGTGAATACTGACATGGCGATCGATTTAGCATGTGCCTATCATCGCTCGGTGGATATAAGAAGTGTACCACCCCGACCCAGCATAAAACCAGGGCTATCCAACCCTAAAAGCACTCCCAGAGCCCTCCCCGACGAACCCGTTCCCCGCAGACTAATCGACCATCCGCCAGTACCAGGACCCCAATGTTACAACTGTGGGGAATGGGGACACATCGCCCGCATGTGTCCGAGGAAACAGGATAGTAGTGAGCCAATGGAGATCGGAGTAACTCGGCGACGGGTACTGTGTACAGGCAGAGGTAACCTGAAGTTTAAACAGACCCTGAACATCAATGGACGAGCGTTATGGGCTCTTATTGATTCCGGGTGTAGCCAATCCGTAGTAAGGAAAGATATAGTAAACGTAGCAGACAAGGAAGTAGAGCGATGGGTGAATATTTGCTGTATTCACGGAGACAAAGAGCAATACCCCTTACATAAACTAACAGTAGAGTGGGGAAATTACCAGGATGTCCTACCTATGGGAATAATGACAGAACTGATCGAGGAGTGTATCATCGGGACGGATTATGAACATTTCCAAGAGATCCTGGATCATGTTAGAAAACCCAAACTGACACCGGACTGGTGGGGGGAAGCTCCCTTTTCTGACAGTGATATTGAATGCCCCATAACTCGTAGGAAATTGTCACGTAGAGAGAAACGGGCAGAAAGAGCGAATCACCGGGGGAAAGAGGTACCAGGACAAAACCCAGGTCTTATTGCCGAAACACATGAGGTACCTGTCAGTTTTCCCCAGCGACAGAGAGAAGATCCTTCTCTCGCCCAAGCTTGGAAGTCAGCAAAATCAGAAGAAACCGAGGAGGTGGGTCCCTACTTCCTAATTAAGAAAAACCTCTTATACAGGATAACCACTACTCGTACAGGGGAACATAAACAACAATTATTGGTACCCGAGCATTATAGAGATCATGTCCTAACTTTGGCTCATTGTCAACCAGGTGGGGGTCATTATGGGAGGGAAAAAACCGAAGAGTACCTCCTTAGGTGGTTTTATTGGCCGGGGTTTTTCGCCCACATACGCAAATATTGTTCCCAATGTCCCAGGTGCCAACTTACTGAACCGGGTAGACCTAAGAAAGCCCCTCTAATGCCCCTACCCATCATAGACATCCCTTTTAGTAGGATGGGGATGGACCTGATTGGTCCTGTAGTACCCTCAACGAAAGGTCACATGTATATCCTAGTTATGGTTGATTATGCCACCCGATACCACGAGGCTGTTCCTCTAAAAAGTATGACAACCAAAACGGTGGCCCAAGCAATGATAAACGTCTTCTCTCGAGTTGGGTTTCCGCATGAAATACTCACCGACCAGGGAACCCCCTTTATGTCTACGCTCATGAAGCAGGTGTGTAAGACATTAGGTATTTCCCAAATTCGAACTTCGGTGTACCATCCACAGACGGATGGACTGGTGGAACGGTACAACCGAACAATAAAAACCCTACTGAGGAAAGTAGTAGAGGACTCAGGGAGAGACTGGGATCAGAAATTACCATTAGTGTTATACGCTATACGAACCCATGAACAGGCCTCAACAGGCCACAGCCCTTTTGAGCTCGTGTTCGGAAGACAGCCTCGTTCCCTTTTAGACATGGCCATTGAAACATGGGAAGAAGAGGCGGAAGAAGGGGGAAGACCCTTATTAGAATACGCCCACAACTTACGGTCTCAACTACAAGGTTTATGGGAAACAGTCAGAGTAAATATGGAACGAGCTCAACAAAACCAAAAACAGTATTATGACCGAGGGAGTAAGTTAAGGGTTTTACAACCAGGAGATCAGGTTCTAATAATGCGGCCCACGTCTGAACAAAAACTGGTTGCAAAATGGCAGGGTCCCTATAAGGTACTACGAGCCGTTTCTCCTATCACCTACCTAGTTGAGATCTCGAACACTCCTCAGAAAACCCAGATTTATCATATAAATCTCTTAAAAAAATGGGAAGAACCAGACAACTCCGACACTTCCGGAGCAATGGGCCGATTCCTATGTCCTAGCAAAAACTTGCATATCGAGTTTTGTCCAACCGAACACAACGATGGGGAGAGGCTACCCGCAGTAAACGAAACATTAACGAGATCAGAGAAGGAACAGGTATATAGCTTACTAGAGCACTTCCGAAAGTTCTTTTCAGTAGTGCCAGGTAAAACCACCTTGATAACCCATAAAATAAGGATTACACCGGGTAAAATTGTTAGGTTACGGCCGTATCGTATCCCCGAGGCAAGGAAACAGATTATGGAGGACGAAATCCAGAAAATGCTAGAACTAGGAGTGATAGAGCCTTCGACTAGTCCCTGGTGCTCCCCAGTTGTCCTGGTGCCAAAACCTGATGGTACTATTAGATTCTGTTTTGACTTCCGGAAGCTTAACGAAAATTCAATGTTTGACACATATCCAATACCTAGAGTGGATGACGTACTAGAAAAACTGGGAAAGGTAAAATATATGTCCACATTAGATTTGACTAAAGGGTATTGGCAGATTCCCTTAGCCCCAGAGGATAAAGAGAAAATGGCTTTTGCCACTCAGTACGGTCTTTATCATTTCACCGTGCTACCGTTCGGACTTCATGGAGCACCATCTACGTTCCAACGGTTAATGGATAGACTCTTAAACCCATTTCAAACTTTTGCAGCAGCTTACCTAGATGACGTAGTTATCTTTAGTGAAACCTGGGATGATCATCGAATACATTTACAACAGATATTTCACACTCTCGCAAACGCTGGGTTAACTGCCAACCCAAAAAAGTGCGTTATAGGAAAACCCGATATATCATACTTAGGATACAAAATCAGTCAAGGGAGCCTACAACCTCAAACTAAGAAAGTAGACGCCATTCTAAATGCACCTAATCCTACAACCCAAAAAGATTTGCGCTCGTTCTTGGGGTTAGTAGGCTACTATCGAAGGTTCATACCCGAATATTCCACCCTTGCCGCCCCCCTCACAGATCTTTTGTCTAAATCCCATCCTAATCGGTTAGCCCCTTTTTCGGATCAACAGAAGGCTAGCTTTGAGCAACTGAAGTCCTATCTGACCAGAGACCCAATACTTCGGTGCCCGGATTTCTCGAAACCCTTCCATCTATACACGGATGCCTCTGACGTAGGTTTGGGGGGAGTACTGGCCCAACCTGACGGGGAAGGTAGGGATCACCCGGTAGTATATGTCAGTAGAAAGCTGTTTCCCCGGGAACGCCACTATCCTACCATCGAAAGGGAATGTTTGGCCATTAAATGGGCCGTGGACACTTTACAGTATTACCTTTTAGGTCGACCTTTTATACTTTTTACGGATCATGCTCCCCTCACTTGGTTATCCGCTCATAAGGATACAAATTCCCGGATTTTGAGATGGTTCCTTGAACTGCAACCATTTTCCTTTCAGGTCCGTCACATACCTGGACCCCAACAGGCCCCGGCGGATTATTTGTCTCGGTTCCCGGACTCTACTACGGTCCTCGAACTGGACCGTTCATGGGGAGAGGTGTGTGGCCGGGTGTTCCCGGCACAGAGGGCTACAAGTGACGTATCGGACGGTGCCGATACGTCACTTCAGCGTCTCCCCGTTGTCGGGGAAACGCGACGAGAGCGAGGCTGGCGGAATGCCGTTGCCAGGGAAACCAATATGGTTTCCCGGCACAGCAGAAGTGAAAAGGAAAACGCACCGCAACCGGAGGGGAGACCCGTGAGGAGAGAGGAGCGTAGGAGACCGGAGGAGACACCCAGAGAGGAGGAACACCTGGAAGAAAGACCAACGAGGACGGGAGGACGAGAGAATCCTGAAGACAACGAGGAACCCGAACTGGACAGCCCTGGACGGAGAGAGCAACAGGAGGACCGCCACAACGCCAGCCACGACCCTGGAGGGTCGTGGCTAACCAAGGTACGGTCCTTGTGGACTCAGAAAAGGGGCACAAATAAAAAAGGGACTGGGGAGGGGATATAGAGGAGGGGTGAAAAGGGAGGAATAATAAGGGGCACTGCGACCAGCACATGTGAGGCACTTTTTCCCCACCAATCTTAGATTATGGTCACGTCATTCCCCAACTCCTCACTGGCACCAACCCCATCCTTGTGTTCTTACCTTTTCCCCAGTCAGTGATAGAGAGAGAGTGAAAACACTGTTATAGACCCCATACTTACCCTAGCGTTTTTCGTTCTTCTGTTTCCGGTGTCATCCTGGATTCACCTGAGAGGGCAAGCCAGTATTCAACCTGAAAGAGACAACAAGAAAAATAGAAGAAATCACCAATCCAGGAAAGAAGACGAACAAGGCCACAAGACCGGGAAATCCAACCCCACCTTTGTTATAAACTCTTTTGTTTTCACCAATTAATTAGAATAAACCACTTACCTAATCAATACCACACCTCTCCGTTGCCTTTATACTGTTCGATCTGTCACATGGTATCTGAGACCTTCACATTGTCAAATTTTCGAGCAAAGGTGTAAATTCTGCCCAATTTATAATCAAGGTCATCACGTTTGACTTTACGTAATTTTTTATCACGGAGATAGATTTGGTAGTCTTCCACTATCCTCTCCATGATCTCATAGTTCTTTTTGATCAGGTCTTTCTGAGAAATTTAATCAATCTCTTTTTCTAATGTTTCTATGTCCCCCTGCAGTCTAGTGACTTTTTTATCAGTATGTTTAATTAGAATACGCATCATATTAAATGATGCATTTTGCAAATTGTCCTCCCATTCCTTAAGTGATTCATCATCTAAATCTTCATAGGTTGGAAAGATCAAAATTCTAAGGCCTCTTTGTATCTATCTTGTTATTATCTATATATGTTTGTAGAGTGATCCCATCCCACCATCTTGCTAACTCCTGTTTCTTCAATTTTTCCAGCTTTTGGAACTTAGCTTTTAAACTATCGGTCTGTCGTGTAGGTATACTCGTTGAGACAGAGCTAGTTTGATGTGCGAATAGATCCCTTGCCAGTTCTTCGCGGTTATCCTTAAAACGTGACATGTTAAATTAGGGTAGGGAGTGCGTAAGAGTCTTAACAATGAGTAATAGGAACAGGATGTAGCAGGCCTGAAAAACACGCATCAATCCCGATATACACCCAGTGAGAAACAATAATTATTTGGGAAAAAACTGGTGTGCAACTCAACCCAGGCCCCTGCTGCAAAGAGGAGCCAGAGAGGCAACTAGGGCTCCAACAATGCTAATAGATGTAGGGGGTGCACCACTCCACAACGTACAGCGGCTACAATAGGCCAAGTAAGTCCAATAACTGTAGAAATGATACAAATACGAAGCTTCTCTCAGTCGTCTTCAAACAGTGTTTTATTTCTGACGTCACATGGAATACAAAAGACAAAAGCAGCCAACGCGTTTCGCCCAATAGAAATGGGCTTCCTCAGGGCTGCAAATTAACATATAATCATAAGAGAGATAGAAATAAAAAGGAAATATAAGAAAATATCAATATGTCACAAAAGCACGTGGTATATTTATACAAAGTGCTATTTAACGTAGTGGCAACTCAACCATATATGATACTAGATCAGTAGTGTGAAGCAGAATATTAGATATTAAATTGGTGTAGATCAAGTAGTAAAGTCATACATAGTGAAAAGGGACGGCAAAAGGGATCAGAAAGTGCATCATAAATTCTATATAGGTTGGTGAAAATTCCGTGCATAAGATGTGATAAGACGATTTAATCGTGAAAAGTGAGTACACAGAGAATAAGAAGAAGAACAGAGAGTTCCTCCGCCAAGGAAAAGATTCATATAGATGCAAAAGGTAATAGATGGTAATAGGAATGTCAGTAAGTCAAAACACGTACCAAGAGTGTCTACCCGATGAATCAAAAGTATTTGTACAAAGTGTAACTAACACAAGGTATATAGAGAGCCTGGTGGGAAAATAGATCAAAAAAATGTATTAAAGAATATTAACATCAAAAGGTTCCTCCACCAAGGGAAGAGATTCATATAGATACACAAGATAACAAGTAATGATAAAAGTGTCAGTAGGTCAAAAAACATGTACCAAAGTTGTGTTCCGGATAGAGCAGAGGTGATTATACACTGTATAACTCACACAAGGCAAATAGTGTGCCTGGTAGAAAGGAAAAATCGAAAAATGGTTTACTTAATATGTAGTCCGACGAGCAAGAAATGCTCGTAAAGAGAAAAAAGCAAAAATAATGGGGCGGTAAATAACTCACAGTGGTAAGTAGACAAGAATATTTAAACCGGCATCATGTTGCCCTTACCTGTGTAAAATGGAAAGATAATTGAAACGGGTAGTCAGGAGGCCGGAGGTCACGTAAGAAAGACCGAAGTATGTGAAGCGTAGCCGGGCCCGGCCGTGTGCCGCCCATAACGCTGCTCGTGTGTGCGCTGGTCAGAAAATATTGCGGTTTTTAAAGAAGGGCGTATGTGGACGCCAAAATCCGAGATTCCGCCATATCCTGGTAGTCAATTATGGAAAAAGAGAACGGACTGCAGATGGCAGTCCTCGTTTCCGTGTGCAATGGCTGCGTTGTAAAAAATAAAAAGAGGACTGCACTTTGGCGGCCATCTTGACCGATGCAAAATGGTAATAGAAATTGATTATAATTGAAAAGTAGTAGATGTCCCCAGATAGCGAGCAGGTACTAGAAAAGATGTGAGACAACAAAAAATAATAAAAAATAATAAAAAAGGGGGAAAGAAGCCCAAGAGTGTGTAAGTGGTAGAAAGGAGAAGTCAAGAAGAGTTGTTTTCCCTCTGTGAGAGCG
Source organism: Pleurodeles waltl (assembly GCF_031143425.1). NCBI lineage: Eukaryota > Metazoa > Chordata > Amphibia > Caudata > Salamandridae > Pleurodeles > Pleurodeles waltl. The sequence continues at coordinate 724,354,311 of NC_090445.1, forward strand.
TGATAAGAAAAAACACATAAATTGTAAGAATAGATTAAAGATGCGACCATAAGGGCAATGTATACAACCGACCATCAAGTGGAAACATTTAAAGAAAAAGGAGTTATCTGAGCACTAAGGGCCAGATGTAGCAAAGACTTTGCGACTCGCAAACGGCGAAAATCGATGTTTGCGAGTTGCAAATGCGTCTTTGCTATGTAGAAATGCATTTTGCGAGTCGGAACCGACTCGCAAAATGCATTTCCGAGTCGCAAATAGGAAGGGGTGTTCCCTTCCTATTTGCGAGTCGCAGTGGTATGCAATTTCGCGGTCGCAAATGGACTCGCAGTTACCATCCACTTGAAGTGGATGGTAACCCAGTCGCAAACGGGAAGGGGTCACCATGGGACCCCTTCCCCTTTGTGACTGGACCAAAAAATAATTTTTCAGAGCAGGCAGTGGTCCAATGGACCACTACCTGCCCTGAAAAATACCGAAACAAAAGGTTTCGGTTTATTTTTCAAAGTGCAGCTCGTTTTCCTTTAAGGAAAACGGGTTGCACTTTGAAAAAAAAAACTGCTTTATTTAAAAGCAGTCATGGACATGTAGGTCTGCTGTTCCCGGCAGGCCTCCATCCCCGTGAGTGCCCTGAGTCGCTATGGGGTCGCAAATTGCGACCCACCTCATTAATAATAATGAGGTGGGTCTTTGCGACCCCATAGCGACTTGCAGAAGGGGTCTGAGACACCTTTCTGCATCCCAAATTGCGACTTGCAATTTGCGAGTCGCAGGGACTCGCAAATTGCAAGTCGCAATTTGGGACTTTCCTACATCTGGCCCTAAATGTCACAAACAGTAGTTAATAAGGACACAGAGTTTCTTACGGAGGTCGATGTTTAGACCACATAAACTAATTTAGCACAGAATATAAACGAAGACTGATTTGTTGTAAGAAAATAAACAAATACATGTTAGAATATGTATCCATCCACAGAAATACAGGGATTCACAAAGAAACAATGTTCAACAAACAAATGGTGTCGTATGAAAATAGTCATTGCAAAGTACATGAAAAGAAATTAACGGACACTGAGACCCCATAGAAATGTCATACTTGTATTTTAAACATAGAGCAGTTGATTATACATAAAACATGTTTAAATGAGTACTGAGTACAAATTGTCCTAATAGAAAGTAATGGAATTCATGATCTGTATTGTGTCCCAATTCAACTGCTCGTAATCGGCATATCCAAGCTGCCTCCTTTTTGCGTAGTTGTAATTCCCTGTTCCCTCCCCTGGGATGTTGTGGGATGTGATCAATTCCAAGAAACCAAATCGAACCATTGTGAGGGTGAACCGACATGATGTGTAATGACAGTGGGTATCTACTGTCATTATTCCTGATGGCACGCACATGTTCCTGCATTCTTAGTTTAAGAGATCTTAGAGTACTACCCACATATATTTTCTTAGATGAAAACCCTAAGACATAAATCACAAATTTACTGTTACAGTTGATAAAACTTTTAATAGTGTATCTCCCAGTATTGTTGTAACAGAAAGTTTTGGTTTGGTCCAGTCCAAACGCACACATATTGCATTCACAACAGGTATAAAAACCAGAGGGTTTTATGGGGAGCCATGTAGTTGTATTAGGTTCAGGGACATAGCTGGGACACAGATGGTCCCTAAGAGTCTTTCCTCTCTGATAAGTGATCTTGGGAGTTTTAGGGAGAAGTCCTCTAAGTCCAGGTAAACCAATTAACAAGTGCCAATGTAGTTTGAGTATTTTGTAAATACCCTGACTGTGAACTGTATATCTAGTGACAAAGGACAAGTGTTCAGTACTTTTTTTGTTATTGCGAGATATGAAGATCAACGTATCCTTTCTTGGTGTGTTCCTAATACGTTGTTCTGCTTTGGAGAGAGTCACGGGGTCGTAACCTCTATTGGTGAATCTCTGTTTGACAAGTCCGATGTGTTCCCGAAACTTATCATCAGTACTACAGTTACGTCGTACACGTATCATCTCCACAAAGGGGATATTATTAATTACGGAGGATGGATGTGCACTAGTCGCGTGAAGAAGACTATTGCAAAAAGTAGATTTTCTATACAGAACACTTTGTACAGAGTTGTGTTGTATGAAGAATCTTATATCTAGAAAGTCAATATAAACCTTGCTATATTGAAGGCTAAGTTTAACATTGTATGGGTTGTCATTGAGTAAGGCATGATACTGAGTAAGATATTCAATAGACCCATTCCATATTAAAATGATATCATCAGTGTACCTCCCCCAAAACACAATGAATTCAGTCCAGGGGGAGGCATGTTTACCCAAAGCATGAATTTTCTCAAACCATCCCATAAAAAGTCAGGCGTCGGACGGTGCAAATTTAGAACCCATCGCTGTCCCCTGTATTTGTTGGAACCATTTGTTATTGTGTAGAAAATAATTCCTTGATAAGATTATATCAATCATTTCTAAAAGCATCTGATTATGGGAAAAATGATCGGCAGTGCGAGTATTAAGATAAGAAGTAACTGCTAATATGCCAAACGATTTTTGAATACACGTATAAAGGCTGTTCACATCCATGGTGGCGAACAGAAGATCATCAGTCCATGGAAAGTCCTCAAATTTGTTAAGTATGTCTTTACTGTCCTGGATGAATGAAGGTAAATTGGAAATGAATTTTTGTAAAAAGAGATCCACAAATTCCGAAAGTTTTTCTGTGGGGGAATCGATCCCTGATATTATGGGTCTCCCTGGAGGGAATGTGCCTGTTTTGTGTATTTTCGGAAGGATATATATACAGGGATATCTTGGGTATTTTACTGATAGATATTTGTATTCGTGATCAGAAAGTAAACCCAGTTTGTGCCATCCCCACAGTTTGTTGTTGATATACTCAGTCAGTGCATGGATCGGATTACCAGTGAGGCATTTATAGCATGCAGTATCAGCCAACTTACTAATGTTACCTTACTCCTATCTGTCATTAAATCTATACTGAAGAGAGCATAGTGGGAGTACCCTTCGCCAGACCTGCTGGGACATTCACTTTGATATTATGTGTCAGGAAGTCAGTCTAGGTGTGCAGGATATCTTCCTTATCGGGATCAAGGTCGAGGTCAGCAGGACTGCATCTCAGTCACAGTTCACAGAAGTTCTACAATGACCTCAGAATGTTGTCCTCCTCTCTCCGAGCCTAGTTTGGATGTTGCTTTTATAATAAAACACTGTGACTGTCCTTATCTCACTGTGTCAGAGGTGCAGAACAGCTTCTTTGGTATATCTAGAATAAACAAGTTATCTTGGACGAGCACAAAAAATCAAACCAGGACATCACATTCTTATTGTATGACCAAGGAACTAAATGTACAGACTATAGGGCAACATTGGCTACCAAAAATAAATGCGTATGTAGCACATTCTAGTGTTAGAGGAAAATATGTGAAAAGAGAAAAATATGTCAAGTTAAAAAAGTAAATCTAAAATGGAATCTAAGGTGGTCATTATGAACATGGCGGTAAAGACCGCCGACCACTGTGGCGGCGGTGAACAGAATCCCGATGGCGGGGGCGAATGGAAACCCGCCAAATAATGAACAAAAAACCCAAGCCCGCCAAGCATTCCCACACCACCAATCCCCACCAGGACTCTGTCGGCGGGAATCCCGTCCCACCCCACCCCACCACCGCCAAGCACGCCCACAACCCGCCCTCCAAATAATGCCGCACAAATCACCTCAGCGGACAGTGGAGGCCGGACGACCATTGGCGGCTGCGACCACCATGGGCGGCAAGTGGGCCCAACAGCAACCAGTGCACACATTGGATAGGCTTAGCACCCACACACCTGACACACATCCAGAACACCATAAAACACCACCAGACACACCCCACAGTCCCTTGCAAGGAAACAATGACCAGAAGACGGAGAGCACCAGAGCCAGACAGAGAACGCCAGCAGACAGGACACGCATCGCGAAGCACACAGGAGCACCCAAACCCCGTACCCAGTCCAGACGCCATCCACCACCCTCACCATGTCCCCCCAAAAAAATCCACGCTTCAACGAAAGGGAGCTAAGGACCATGGTGGACGAGATCCTAAAAGTTGAGCCACAAATATTCGGCTCCGAGGTGCAGCACACACTCATCGCCCGTAACATGGAGCTGTGGCAGGCCATTGTCAACAGGGTGAATGCAGTGGGACACCATCCACGCACCAGGGACGACATCCGCAAGAGATGGAACGACCTGCAGGGGAAGGTCCGGGCCATGGCATCCAGGCACCACATCGCAGTGCAGAAGACTGGGGGAGGACCGCCACCCACACCACCCGACTACACAGACTGGGAGGAGAAGGTACTCGCCATCCTACACACAGAGGGACTCACAGGAGGAATGGACTCTGGTAAGTCGTCTACATCTACCCCATATACACCATACCTGTAATGCATGCACCACTCCACCATACCCACACCCACCTAGACCCACACCCCACCCCGCCATTACCCACCACATCCATCACCCTGCATCCCCCACAACTCACTATCAGGCCCACATCACTCCCGCTGTGCATAGCCACCCACCCCTGCACGTACCCACAATGGAATAATGTAGGAAGTTGGCTCTGTATGTGCTATTTCAAAGTAAGGAATAGCATGCACAGAGTCCAAGGGTTCCCCTTAGAGGTAAAATAGTGGTAAAAAGAGATAATACTAATGCTCTATTTTGTGGTAGTGTGGTCGAGCAGTAGGCTTATCCAAGGAGTAGTGTTAAGCATTTGTTGTACATACACATAGACATTAAATGAGGAACACACACTCAGAGACAAATCCAGCCAATAGGTTTTGTTATAGAAAAATATATTTTCTTAGTTTATTTTAAGAACCACAGGTTCAAATTTCACGTGTAATATCTTGTTAGAAAGGTATTGCAGGTAAGTACATTAGGAACTTTGAATCATTTCAATTGCATGTATACTTTTCAAGTTATTCACAAATAGCTATTTTAAAAGTGTACACAGTGCAATTTTCACAGTTCCTGGGGGAGGTAAGTTTTTGTTAGTTTTACCAGGTAAGTAAGACACTTACAGGGTTCAGTTCTTGGTCCAAGGTAGCCCACCGTTGGGGGTTCAGAGCAACCCCAAAGTTACCACACCAGCAGCTCAGGGCCGGTCAGGTGCAGAGTTCAAAGTGGTGCCCAAAACGCATAGGCTTCAATGGAGAGAAGGGGGTGCCCCGGTTCCAGTCTGCCAGCAGGTAAGTACCCGCGTCTTCGGAGGGCAGACCAGGGGGGTTTTGTAGGGCACCGGGGGGGACACAAGCCCACACAGAAATTTCACCCTCAGCGGCGCGGGGGCGGCCGGGTGCAGTGTTAGAACAAGCGTCGGGTTCGCAATGGAAGTCAATGAGAGATCAAGGGATCTCTTCAGCGCTGCAGGCAGGCAAGGGGGGGCTTCCTCGGGGAAACCTCCACTTGGGCAAGGGAGAGGGACTCCTGGGGGTCACTTCTGCAGTGAAAGTCCGGTCCTTCAGGTCCTGGGGGCTGCGGGTGCAGGGTCTTTTCCAGGCGTTGGGACTTAGGTTTCAGAGAGTCGCGGTCAGGGGAAGCCTCGGGATTCCCTCTGCAGGCGGCGCTGTGGGGGCTCAGGGGGGACAGGTTTTGGTACTCACAGTCGTAGAGTAGTCCGGGGGTCCTCCCTGAGGTGTTGGTTCTCCACCAGCCGAGTCGGGTCGCCGGGTGCAGTGTTGCAAGTCTCACGCTTCTTGCGGGGAGATTGCAGGGTTCTTTAAAGCTGCTCCTTTGGATAAAGTTGCAGTCTTTTTGGAGCAGGTCCGCTGTCCTCAGGAGTTTCTTGTCGTCGTCGAAGCAGGGCAGTCCTCAGAGGATTCAGAGGTCGCTGGTCCCTTTGGAAGGCGTCGCTGGAGCAGAGTTCCTTGGAAGGCAGGAGACAGGCCGGTGAGTTTCTGGAGCCAAGGCAGTTGTTGTCTTCTGGTCTTCCTCTGCAGGGGTTTCAGCTAGGCAGTCCTTCTTCTTGTTGTTGCAGGAATCTAGTTTCTAGGTTCAGGGAAGCCCTTAAATACTAAATTTAAGGGCGTGTTTAGGTCTGGGGGGTTAGTAGCCAATGGCTACTAGCCCTGAGGGTGAGTACACCCTCTTTGTGCCTCCTCCCAAGGGGAGGGGGTCACATCCCTAATCCTATTGGGTGAATCCTCCATCTGCAAGATGGAGGATTTCTAAAAGTTAGAGTCACCTCAGCTCAGGACACCTTAGGGGCTGTCCTGACTGGCCAGTGACTCCTCCTTGTTATTCTCATTATTTTCTCCGGCCTTGCCGCCAAAAGTGGGGGCCGGGGCCGGAGGGGGCGGGCAACTCCACTAGCTGGAGTGTCCTGCGGTGCTGTGACAAAGGGGTGAGCCTTTGAGGCTCACCGCCAGGTGTTAAAGCTCCTGCCTGGGGGAGGTGTTAGCATCTCCACCCAGTGCAGGCTTTGTTACTGGCCTCAGAGTGACAAAGGCACTCTCCCCATGAGGCCAGCAACATGTCTCTAGTGTGGCAGGCTGCTGGAACCAGTCAGCCTACACAGATAGTCGGTTAAGTTTCAGGGGGCACCTCTAAGGTGCCCTCTGTGGTGTACTTTACAATAAAATGTACACTGGCATCAGTGTGCATTTATTGTGCTGAGAAGTTTGATACCAAACTTCCCAGTTTTCAGTGTAGCCATTATGGTGCTGTGGAGTTCGTGTAAAACAGACTCCCAGACCATATACTCTTATGGCTACCCTGCACTTACAATGTCTAAGGTTTTGCTTAGACACTGTAGGGGCACAGTGCTCATGCACTGGTACCCTCACCCATGGTATAGTGCACCCTGCCTTAGGGCTGTAAGGCCTGCTAGAGGGGTGTCTTACCTATACTGCATAGGCAGTGAGAGGCTGGCATGGCACCCTGAGGGGAGTGCCATGTCGACTTACTCATTTTGTTCTCACTAGCACACACAAGCTGGTAAGCAGTGTGTCTGTGCTGGGTGAGGGGTCTCTAGGGTGGCATAATACATGCTGCAGCCCTTAGAGACCTTCCCTGGCATCAGGGCCCTTGGTACCAGAGGTACCAGTTACAAGGGACTTATCTGGATGCCAGGGTGTGCCAATTGTGGAATCAAAAGTACAGGTTAGGGAAAGAACACTGGTGCTGGGGCCTGGTTAGCAGGCCTCAGCACACTTTCAATTCAAAACATAGCATCAGCAAAGGCAAAAAGTCAGGGGGTAACCATGCCAAGGAGGCATTTCCTTACACAACCCCCCCCCCCCAAACGAAAGAGGATGAGACTAACCTTTCCCAAGAGAGTCTTCATTTTCTAAGTGGAAGAACCTGGAAAGGCCATCTGCATTGGCATGGGCAGTCCCAGGTCTGTGTTCCACTATAAAGTCCATTCCCTGTAGGGAGATGGACCACCTCAACAGTTTTGGATTTTCACCTTTCATTTGCATCAGCCATCTGAGAGGTCTGTGGTCAGTCTGAACTAGGAAGTGAGTACCAAAGAGGTATGGTCTCAGCTTCTTCAGGGACCAAACCACAGCAAAGGCCTCCCTCTCAATGGCACTCCAACGCTGCTCCCTGGGGAGTAACCTCCTGCTAATGAAAGCAACAGGCTGGTCAAGGCCATCATCATTTGTTTGGGACAAAACTGCCCCTATCCCATGTTCAGAGGCATCTGTTTGCACAATGAATTGCTTGGAGTAATCTGGAGCTTTTAGAACTGGTGCTGTGCACATAGCTTGTTTCAGGGTGTCAAAGGCCTGTTGGCATTCTACAGTCCAGTTTACTTTCTTGGGCATTTTCTTGGAGGTGAGTTCTGTGAGGGCTGTCACAATGGATCCATATCCCTTCACAAACCTCCTGTAGTACCCAGTCAAGCCAAGGAATGCCCTGACTTGAGTCTGGGTTTTTGGAGCTACCCAGTCCAGAATAGTCTGGATCTTGGGTTGGAGTGGCTGAACTTGGCCTCCACCTACAAGGTGTCCCAAGTAAACCACAGTTCCCTGCCCTATCTGGCATTTGGATGCCTTGATAGAGAGGCCTGCAGATTGCAGAGCCTTCAAAACCTTCTTCAGGTGGACCAGGTGATCCTGCCAGGTGGAGCTGAAGACAGCAATATCATCAAGATAACCTGCACTAAAGGATTCCAGCCCAGCAAGGACTTGATTCACCAACCTTTGGAAGGTGGCAGGGGCATTCTTTAAACCAAAAGGCATAACAGTGAACTGATAATGCCCATCAGGTGTGGAGAATGCTGTCTTTTCTTTTGCTCCAGGGGCCATTTTGATTTGCCAGTACCCTGCTGTTAAGTCAAAGGTACTTAAGAATTTGGCAGCCCCTAATTTGTCTATTAGCTCATCAGCTCTAGGAATGGGATGAGCATCTGTCTTTGTGACAGAGTTGAGACCTCTGTAGTCCACACAAAACCTCATCTCTCTCTTTCCTTCTTTGATGTGAGGTTTGGGGACTAAGACCACTGGGCTAGCCCAGGGGCTGTCAGAGTACTCAATTACTCCCAATTCCAGCATCTTGTGGACTTCCACCTTGATGCTTTCCTTAACTTGGTCAGACTGTCTAAATATTTTGTTTTTGACAGGCATGCTGTCTCCTGTGTCCACATCATGGGTACACAGGTGTGTCTGACCAGGGGTTAGGGAAAAGAGTTCAGCAAACTGCTGCAGGACCTTCCTGCAGTCAGACTGCTGTTGGCTAGAGAGGGTGTCTGAGTAGATCACTCCATCTACTGAGCCATCTTTAGGGTCTGAAGAGAGGAGATCAGGGAGAGGTTCACTCTCAGCTTCCTGGTCCTCATCTGTTACCATCAAAAGATTTACATCAGCCCTGTCATGGAAGAGCTTAAGGCGGTTCACATGGATCACCCTCTTGGGGCTCCTGCTTGTGCCCAGGTCCACCAGGTAGGTGACCTGACTCTTCCTTTCTAGTACTGGGTAAGGGCCACTCCATTTGTCCTGGAGTGCCCTGGGAGCCACAGGCTCCAGAACCCAGACTTTCTGTCCTGGTTGGAACTCAACCAGTGCAGCCTTTTGGTCATACCACAACTTCTGGAGTTGTTGGCTGGCCTCAAGGTTTTTACTTGCCTTTTCCATGTACTCTGCCATTCTTGAGCGAAGGCCAAGTACATAGTCCACTATGGCCCTCATTCTGACCCTGGCGGTTCTCTACCGCCAGGGCCAACGGGGCGGGAGCACCGCCGACAGGCCGGCGGTGCTCCCTTGGTCATTCTGACTGCGGCGCTTTGGCCGCGGTCAGAACGGGAAAACCGGCGGTCTCCCGCCGGTTTTCCACTGCCCCTTAGAATCCTCCAAGGCGGCGCAGCTCGCTGCGCCGCCGAGGGGATTCTGACCCCCCCTACCGCCATCCTGTTCATGGCGGGAAAGCCGCCATGAACAGGATGGCGGTAGGGGGGGTCACGGGGCCCCTGGGGGCCCCTGACGTGCCCATGCCCATGGCATGGGCACGGCAGGGGCCCCCTAACAGGGCCCAACTATGCTTTTCAGTGTCTGCGATGCAGACACTGAAAAGCGCGACGGGTGCTGCTGCACCCGTCGCACGCCTTCCACTCCGCCGGCTCGATTCCGAGCCGGCTTCCTTGTGGAAGGCGCTTTCCCGCTGGGCCGGCGGGCGATCTGAATCAGATCGCCCGCCGGCCCAGCGGGAAAGTCAGAATACCCCTCGCGGTCTATTGACCGCGGGGCGGTATTCAGGCGGCTTCCGACGGGCGGGCGGCAACCGCCGCCCGCCTAGGTCGGAATGACCACCTATGTCTTGTTTAGGCTCATGAAGCGGTCTCTCCCAGCCTTCTTTACGAAGAGCAAGTGGTCCCCTTACAGGGTGGCCAAACAGAAGTTCAAAGGGTGAGAACCCTACTCCCTTCTGAGGCACCTCTCTGTAAGCGAAAAGCAGACATGGCAGGAGGACATCCCATCTCCTTTTGAGTTTTTCTGGGAGCCCCATGATCATGCCCTTTAATGTCTTGTTGAATCTCTCAACAAGGCCATTAGTTTGTGGATGATATGGTGTAGTGAATTTATAAGTCACTCCACACTCATTCCACATGTGTTTTAGGTAAGCTGACATGAAGTTGGTACCTCTGTCAGAAACCACCTCCTTAGGGAAACCCACTCTGGTAAAGATACCAATGAGGGCCTTGGCTACTGCAGGGGCAGTAGTCGACCTAAGGGGAATAGCTTCAGGATACCTAGTAGCATGATCCACTACTACTAGGATGTACATATTTCCTGAGGCTGTGGGAGGTTCTAGTGGACCAACTATGTCCACACCCACTCTTTCAAAGGGGAACCCCACCACTGGAAGTGGAATGAGGGGGGCCTTTGGATGCCCACCTGTCTTACCACTGGCTTGACAGGTGGGGCAGGAGAGGCAAAACTCCTTAACCTTCTGGGACATATTGGGCCAGTAGAAGTGGTTGACTAACCTCTCCCACGTCTTGGTTTGTCCCAAATGCCCAGCAAGGGGTATATCATGGGCTAAGGTCAGAATAAACTCTCTGAAACCCTGAGGCACTACCACTCTCCTAGTGGCACCAGGTTTGGGATCTCTTGCCTCAGTGTACAGGAGTCCATCTTCCCAATAGACCCTATGTGTTCCATTTTTCTTGCCTTTGGACTCTTCAGCAGCTTGCTGCCTAAGGCCTTCAAGAGAGGGACAGGTTTCTTGTCCCTTACACAACTCTTCCCTTGAGGGTCCCCCTTGGCCCATGAGCTCAACCTGATAAGGTTCCAGCTCCATAGGCTCAGTTCCCTCAGAGGGTAGAACTTCTTCCTGAGAAGAGAGGTTCTCTTTTTGGTGTTGTGTTGCAGTTGGTTTCCCAACTGACTTTCCTTTTCTCTTGGTAGGCTGGGCCATTCTTCCAGACTCCAGCTCTACTTTTTCACCCTGTGCCTTGCACTGTGCCCTAGTCTTGACACACACCAGTTCAGGGATACCCAGCATGGCTGCATGGGTTTTTAGTTCTACCTCAGCCCATGCTGAGGACTCCAGGTCATTTCCAAGCAAACAGTCTACTGGGATATTCGAGGAGACCACCACCTGTTTCAGGCCATTGACCCCTCCCCACTCTAAAGTTACCATTGCCATGGGATGCACTTTAGTTTGATTGTCAGCATTGGTGACTGGATAGGTTTGTCCAGTCAGGTATTGGCCAGGGGAAACCAGTTTCTCTGTCACCATGGTGACACTGGCACCTGTATCCCTCAGGCCCTCTACACTTGTCCCATTAATTAAGAGCTGCTGCCTGTATTTTTGCATGTTAGGGGGCCAGGCAGCCAGTGTGGCTAAATCCACCCCACCCTCAGAGACTAATGTAGCTTCAGTGTGACACCTGATTTGCTCTGGGCACACTGTTGATCCCACTTGGAGACTGGCCATTCCAGTTTTAGCTGGATGGGAGTTAGAAGTGGTATCTTTCTTGGGACAGGCCTTGTCTCCAGTTTGGTGTCCAGACTGACTACAGTTTCGACACCAGGCCTTTTTGGGATCAAAGTTTTTACCCTTGTACCCAGGATTGTTTTGTGAAGAGGCTCTGGGCCCACCCTCCTGTGCAGGTTTTTGGGGGCCTGTAGAAGACTCTTTACTATTTTTATTTTTGGTTGTCTCACCACCTTTCCCCTGGGGAGGTTTTGTGACCCCTTTCTTTTGGTCACCCCCTGTGGAAGTTTTGGACACCCTAGTCTTGACCCAATGGTCCGCCTTCTTTCCCAATTCTTGGGGAGAAATTGGTCCTAGGTCCACCAGATGCTGATGCAGTTTGTCATTGAAACAATTACTTAACAGGTGTTCTTTCACAAATAAATTGTACAGCCCATCATAATTACTTACACCACTGCCTTGAATCCAACCATCTAGTGTTTTTACTGAGTAGTCTACAAAGTCAACCCAGGTCTGGCTCGAGGATTTTTGAGCCCCCCTGAATCTAATCCTATACTCCTCAGTGGAGAATCCAAAGCCCTCAATCAGGGTACCCTTCATGAGGTCATAAGATTCTGCATCTTTTCCAGAGAGTGTGAGGAGTCTATCCCTACACTTTCCTGTGAACATTTCCCAAAGGAGAGCACCTCAGTGAGATTTGTTCACTTTTCTGGTTACACAAGCCCTCTCAAAAGCTGTGAACCATTTGGTGATGTCATCACCATCTTCATATTTAGTTACAATCCCTTTAGGGATTTTCAACATGTCAGGAGAATCTCTGACCCTATTTATGTTGCTGCCACCATTGATGGGTCCTAGGCCCATCTCTTGTCTTTCCCTTTCTATGGCTAGGATCTGTCTTTCCAAAGCCAATCTTTTGGCCATCCTGGCTAACTGGATGTCCTCTTCACTGGAGTTATCCTCAGTGATTTCAGAGTTGTTGGTCCCTCCTGTGAGGGAACCTGCATCTCTGACTATTATTTGTGGAGTCAGGGCTTGAGAAGCCCTGTTCTCCCTAAGTAGGACTGGAGGGGGGGAATTTCCCTCCAAGTCACTATCTTCATCCTCTGTGTTGCCATCCTCAGAGGGGTTGGCTTTTTCAAACTCTGCCAAAAGCTCCTGGAGCTGTACTTTGGTAGGTTTGGAGCCCATTGCTATTTTCTTTAGTTTACAGAGTGACCTTAGCTCTCTCATCTGTAGATGGAGGTAAGGTGTGGTGTCGAGTTCCACCACATTCACATCTGTGCTAGACATTATGCTTCTAAAAGTTGGAATACTTTTTAAGAAACTAAACTGGTTCTAGAATCTAATTCAAACTTTTAACAAACTTTTAAACTCTAAAAGAAATGCTAACAGGGACTAACACAAGGCCCTAGCAGGACTTTTAAGAATTTAGAAAACTTTTCAAATTGCAAAAATCAATTTCTAATGACAATTTTGGAATTTGTCGTGTGATCAGGTATTGGCTGAGTAGTCCAGCAAATGCAAAGTCTTGTACCCCACCGCTGATCCACCAATGTAGGAAGTTGGCTCTGTATGTGCTATTTCAAAGTAAGGAATAGCATGCACAGAGTCCAAGGGTTCCCCTTAGAGGTAAAATAGTGGTAAAAAGAGATAATACTAATGCTCTATTTTGTGGTAGTGTGGTCGAGCAGTAGGCTTATCCAAGGAGTAGTGTTAAGCATTTGTTGTACATACACATAGACATTAAATGAGGTACACACACTCAGAGACAAATCCAGCCAATAGGTTTTGTTATAGAAAAATATATTTTCTTAGTTTATTTTAAGAACCACAGGTTCAAATTTAACATGTAATATCTTGTTTGAAAGGTATTGCAGGTAAGTACATTAGGAACTTTGAATCATTTCAATTGCATGTATACTTTTCAAGTTATTCACAAATAGCTATTTTAAAAGTGGACACTTAGTGCAATTTTCACAGTTCCTGGGGGAGGTAAGTTTTTGTTAGTTTTACCAGGTAAGTAAGACACTTACAGGGTTCAGTTCTTGGTCCAAGGTAGCCCACCGTTGGGGGTTCAGAGCAACCCCAAAGTTACCACACCAGCAGCTCAGGGCCGGTCAGGTGCAGAGTTCAAAGTGGTGCCCAAAACGCATAGGCTCCAATGGAGAGAAGGGGGTGCCCCGGTTCCAGTCTGCCAGCAGGTAAGTACCCGCGTCTTCGGAGGGCAGACCAGGGGGGTTTTGTAGGGCACCGGGGGGGACACAAGCCCACACAGAAATTTCACCCTCAGCGGCGCGGGGGCGGCCGGGTGCAGTGTTAGAACAAGCGTCGGGTTCGCAATGGAAGTCAATGAGAGATCAAGGGATCTCTTCAGCGCTGCAGGCAGGCAAGGGGGGGCTTCCTCGGAGAAACCTCCACTTGGGCAAGGGAGAGGGACTCCTGGGGGTCACTTCTGCAGTGAAAGTCCGGTCCTTCAGGTCCTGGGGGCTGCGGGTGCAGGGTCTTTTCCAGGCGTCGGGACTTAGATTTCAGAGAGTCGCGGTCAGGGGAAGCCTCGGGATTCCCTCTGCAGGCGGCGCTGTGGGGGCTCAGGGGGGACAGGTTTTGGTACTCACAGTCGTAGAGTAGTCCGGGGGTCCTCCCTGAGGTGTTGGTTCTCCACCAGCCGAGTCGGGGTCGCCGGGTGCAGTGTTGCAAGTCTCACGCTTCTTGCGGGGAGATTGCAGGGTTCTTTAAAGCTGCTCCTTTGGATAAAGTTGCAGTCTTTTTGGAGCAGGTCCGCTGTCCTCAGGAGTTTCTTGTCGTCGTCGAAGCAGGGCAGTCCTCAGAGGATTCAGAGGTCGCTGGTCCCTTTGGAAGGCGTCGCTGGAGCAGAGTTCCTTGGAAGGCAGGAGACAGGCCGGTGAGTTTCTGGAGCCAAGGCAGTTGTTGTCTTCTGGTCTTCCTCTGCAGGGGTTTCAGCTAGGCAGTCCTTCTTCTTGTTGTTGCAGGAATCTAGTTTCTAGGTTCAGGGAAGCCCTTAAATACTAAATTTAAGGGCGTGTTTAGGTCTGGGGGGTTAGTAGCCAATGGCTACTAGCCCTGAGGGTGAGTACACCCTCTTTGTGCCTCCTCCCAAGGGGAGGGGGTCACATCCCTAATCCTATTCGGGGAATCCTCCATCTGCAAGATGGAGGATTTCTAAAAGTTAGAGTCACCTCAGCTCAGGACACCTTAGGGGCTGTCCTGACTGGCCAGTGACTCCTCCTTGTTATTCTCATTATTTTCTCCGGCCTTGCCGCCAAAAGTGGGGGCCGGGGCCGGAGGGGGCGGGCAACTCCACTAGCTGGAGTGTCCTGCGGTGCTGTGACAAAGGGGTGAGCCTTTGAGGCTCACCGCCAGGTGTTACAGCTCCTGCCTGGGGGAGGTGTTAGCATCTCCACCCAGTGCAGGCTTTGTTACTGGCCTCAGAGTGACAAAGGCACTCTCCCCATGAGGCCAGCAACATGTCTCTAGTGTGGCAGGCTGCTGGAACCAGTCAGCCTACACAGATAGTCGGTTAAGTTTCAGGGGGCACCTCTAAGGTGCCCTCTGTGGTGTACTTTACAATAAAATGTACACTGGCATCAGTGTGCATTTATTGTGCTGAGAAGTTTGATACCAAACTTCCCAGTTTTCAGTGTAGCCATTATGGTGCTGTGGAGTTCGTGTAAAACAGACTCCCAGACCATATACTCTTATGGCTACCCTTCACTTACAATGTCTAAGGTTTTGCTTAGACACTGTAGGGGCACAGTGCTCATGCACTGGTACCCTCACCCATGGTATAGTGCACCCTGCCTTAGGGCTGTAAGGCCTGCTAGAGGGGTGTCTTACCTATACTGCATAGGCAGTGAGAGGCTGGCATGGCACCCTGAGGGGAGTGCCATGTCGACTTACTCATTTTGTTCTCACTAGCACACACAAGCTGGTAAGCAGTGTGTCTGTGCTGGGTGAGGGGTCTCTAGGGTGGCATAATACATGCTGCAGCCCTTAGAGACCTTCCCTGGCATCAGGGCCCTTGGTACCAGAGGTACCAGTTACAAGGGACTTATCTGGATGCCAGGGTGTGCCAATTGTGGAATCAAAAGTACAGGTTAGGGAAAGAACACTGGTGCTGGGGCCTGGTTAGCAGGCCTCAGCACACTTTCAATTCAAAACATAGCATCAGCAAAGGCAAAAAGTCAGGGGGTAACCATGCCAAGGAGGCATTTCCTTACAAATAATAACCACCACCACAATGTAACCCCACCACTGACACTAAATACAATGCCCAACTCACAAAGGCACCCTGGAAGGCCACTGAAAGGCACACCAGCACAAAATAGCACAGTTCTGTACACCTCAAACCCTCATGCTTATGTAACATACATTTCTATGTCCCCCAACAGGCACCACCACCCATGCAACCCTAATGGAGGGGACAAGGAGTGCCACAGCACCCCAGGGAGACAGAGGCACATCACAGGACACTGGTGAAATATACCTGGACACTTGATGAGCAGGCAGGCCCCTCACACAGCCCTGGATGCACACCAAGCAGCAGCCCCACCCAGGAAAACACTCTCACCCCTCACACCCAGTCAAGAACAGCAGGCCAGGGGAGGCGTACCCACACCAGTGGACCCAGGGCACAACCAGGTGTGACAAAGCAACAGAGGCCACCCCCAACATGCAGGAAGACGAGGGCTCCAGTACTAGTGGCACATCCAGACCTGCGCAGGGGACACAGGCACAGGGGGCCAGGGTAAGGTCAAGTGCCCCAGTGGGTCAGGGGGCCAGGCACCGGATAGATGCAGCAGCGAAGGACGTAATTGCAGAGGTATTGGGGCCTACCAACATACCCAAGACAGGTTGGCACAGATTCTAACCACCCTGGAACAAAGTCAGAGGATGCAGCTGGAACAACACCAACAGGCCATGGAGCAGTGGAAAGGACACAATGCCACAATGGCAATCATTGCTGGAGCACTGCTGCAGTTGGCAAACAAACCCTCAGACACCCACACCGGACAAGAGGCCCCCACAACAGCCCTGGACAACCAGTAACAGATGAGCCAAGCAGCAGAAACTACACAGGAAATACCCTTCCAGGAATCATAAGGCCCAACCGTGCCACCCCAAGAAGCTGCACAGCACGCGCCCAAACGGAGTCTCAGGTCAAGATATGGCACTGGAAACCCAGAAAAGAACAAGCCCCCCTCCAATAATTGACACTGCTACTACTGCCAAGCAACTATCACACCCATTCACCAACTGCACTTAGCTGAGGGCTAAATAAAGTAGTAAACTACAAATAGGACCCACCTATGACAACAAACAGGCCTGCCACCAAGTCGGTTTTGAGGACACCCACCCATTACGACTTCCATCACTGTACATAGCACATTCCACTGTATTCCACTAATAAACAACTTATCTCACCTGTAACACTGTCCCCTGTCTTCATTGTTGAATAGAGTGGAGTAAGGATGCAACAGGCAGGGATCAACTTTATTAGCAAATTGTGCATGGTGGTGGTAAAGTGTATTCCAAAATAGTCAAGAAGACAAAGCATTTATTGGCTGTCTGTACCATGCTGAAGAGGTCCATGTCTCGCATATCATGTCCAATTCCCCTTAGATGACATGGCACACTCACAGTATCATTCACTAACCACATAGACAGACTAAAGTCCCATACAGTTATTGGAAGTAGAGTTGTATCAGTTGGTTTCTGGAATTTACATCTTCCCCTTCCTCATCCTCACATCACTCTCCTCACCTCTCTGAGGTAACTGATCAGGACCTATAGCACCCTCCACCTCCAAAAGGGGGGATTGAATGTCTCACTGCCACGTTGTGCAGCATGCAGCAGGCCACCACTATTCTACACACCTTATCAGGGCCATAGGCCAGGGAACCCCCAGAGATATGTAGGCACCGGAATCTAGCCTTCAGGAGACCTATAGTATGCTCTATCACCCTCCTAGTACGTCCATGGGCCTCACTGTATTTCCTCTCTGCATCTGTCCTGGGATTCCTCACTGGTGTCAGGAGCCAACGCAAGTTTGGATAGCCAGAATCACCTAGAGAAATGGTCAATACAGAGTAGTCATTGGAATGTCCTTAGTCAGACAGGCTGGTTGTCTGCAATGTGTCAGTTAGTGACAGGCACATTGAGTTGTTCCATCTTTTGTGGCACACTACTGTTCCTCAAAACAAATGAATCATGGACAGAACCCGGAAACATGGCATTCACATGGGATATGTACTGGTCTGCATTACATACCAATTGGATGTTCATGGAGTGAAAGTTCTTCCTGTTTTTGTACACCTGTTCACTCACTCTTGGGGGGATGATGGGAATGTGGGTTCCATCGATGGCACCAATAACATGGGGAATGTTTGCAAAGGCATAGAAGTCAGACTTGATGGCAGAGTGGTCAGCACTTTGGGGGAATTGCACATAGGATTGCAGATGTTGTACAAATGCATTCAGAAATCTGGTCAGTACCAGGCTGAACATTGGCTGTGAGAGATCAGCACGCATGTCCACTGTCACTTGAAAAGAGCCTGTGGCCAGGAAATGGAGTGCGGAGAGCACCTGCACCTCAGTTGGAATGGCATGCTGATTACGATTTCCGGGAGTCAGTGCAGGATCCAGTAATGCACATAGGTCCTGAATAGTTGCACGTGTGAGTCTGTAAGTGATAATGATCTGACGTTCCACCGTGGTCCCCATATCCACAAGTGGTCTGTACACAGATGGTGCCCTTCCTCGCCACAAGGGTCGGTACCTGTGAGGGTTAAGAACAAGGAGTCGTGTGCACACATACTCTGGCATACTTGCTAAACACATTCACTGCATTCTTCATAGTAGTGTCGGTACAATAACTGTAACCTGAAAGATGTACATTGACTTCACTAAGAGGGAACAGAGTCAATCATGTGTGCTTATATACACTATGGATAGAGACATAGGTGATTCATTTGGCTAGTAGGCCCAGCATTGTGAGTAAATTGAATTTCAAGATGCGTAGGTGATGGCAAAATGTCTGCCCAATGTAGTTCTGCCCCTTCGTTGTGGAAGTGACCTAAGACCGCTAGCGGTTGACGTCATATCGTACGGCGGTGTTGACTGCTGTTCGCACCCTCATTGGATAACATGGATGCCAATGGGAAATCCTGGCATTTCATGACGCCGCCGGCGGTGACGGTGCATACCGCCGCGGAACGTACGCGCGTTTGTCATCGTTTGATCACTTGACTCCCTGATCCTATGCAGACAAGTACTCTACTCTGTGTACTGCTGTGGCCTGCCTCTGGCTATGGGTGTTCCATGTGGTGCAGGGGAAAGGGCCCCGGCCTTCACCCAGGAATAACTAGAGAAACTGGTGGAAGGGGTCCTGCCCCTGTACGGAAGACTCTACAGCCGGCCAGAGGTATAGGTGAGTTCGGGTTTGGGGGGCACTGTGTGTGTAATGGATGGAGTGGATTGCTCAGATGTGTGTCCCTGTGAGCCAGGATGGGCCTTGGTGCATGGAATGCTGCGTGCCACTGTTCAGCCTATCTGTGAGTACTGTCTGTCCTATGTCTGACAATCTGCCAGCTGTTGCCATCGTGCAAGTGCCTGACCTCTATGTTTCATTTCTGTGTCTCCTTACTAGGTCAGCGCCCACCAGAAGAGGGCACATTGGCATGCCATTGCCAAGGAGGTACGGACCCTGGGGGTCTACAACCGGCAGAGCACCCACTGTCGTAAGAGGTGGGAGGACCTGCGGCACTGGGCGCGGAAGATCACTGAGGCCCAGCTGGGGAAGTCCTCCCAACATGGAAGGGGTGCCCGTCGGGCACTGACCTCCCTCATGAGAAGGATCCTGGGGGTGGCGTACCCAGACCTGGATGGACGCTTGAAGGTTGCACAGCAGTCACAAGGGGGTGAGTACTCACAGCCCATACTTCAGCCTGGAAGGATGAGTGTGTGTGCGATAGAGCTCATGGTGCTTAGAGCAGGGTTTTTGACTGGTGTCCAGCTACTGTCTGCTCCCCAAAGGGTGTAGGGGTGTCCCTGTCAGGTTTCACCTACCTCAGCTCAAATACAAGTCCTGGATATGGGTGTGGGTCAGTATACTGCTCAGTAGTCAGGACCATGGTCATGGGCCTAGTGCAGGGTTCTGCCTGTTGTGTGTGTCTGCTGGGTAGGTGTATGTCTGGCCATTGTGTATCAGCATTCAGCTATTTACAAGTGTCTCTCCTGTTTTGTCTCCCCATCCCTGTTCTCTTGTGTTTGTCTGGTACAGCATTAACATCAGGCGAGGGAGCTGAGGCACCGGCAAGTGGGGAGGCAGCAGCCCACGGATCCTCCGAGGCAGAGACAACGGACGCCCAAGGGACCAGTGGGTGGGAGGGCGAGGGGACTTCCACGGGGGAGGCTACTACCACAGGGGGTAGTGACTCTGAAACCTCCTCCGATGGAGGACCTCCGGCGGTGGCAGACACTCGAGGACAAACCACTACTGTGGGATCTTCCGCCACACCCCATACCATCAGCGCCCTCCCTTCTGCTCCCCACCGAGTTGCCCGTGCCCGCCCACTCCAGAAGGTGGGCGTCTCCTTCGCCCCATGCACCTCCTCCCCTGCCCCAGTCAGCCCTGCTGCCCTCACAGAGGAGGCTATTGACTTCCTGAGAACCATCTCTGTAGGGCAGACAACCATTGTCAATGTCATCCAGGGGCTAGCATCAGAGGTGCAGCAGACAAATGCCTATCTGGATGGCATTCACAGTGCCGTGTCTGGCCTACAGAGATCTTTTCAGGCTCTGGCCTCCTCTTTAACGGCAGCCAGTTTCCCTGGCCATTCCGTCCCCCCTCCAAACTCCTCTACCCCTTGCAGCACCCCACTCCCTTCACCCGTCCCAAGGCACACATTCACACATGCA
Organism: Pleurodeles waltl; assembly: GCF_031143425.1. Taxonomy (NCBI): domain Eukaryota; kingdom Metazoa; phylum Chordata; class Amphibia; order Caudata; family Salamandridae; genus Pleurodeles; species Pleurodeles waltl. The sequence continues at coordinate 724,374,697 of NC_090445.1, forward strand.
GTCAAGCACGTCAACACACAAGAAGCACACTTCCAAACACAAGCACCACACATCTCACCACAGGCATTCACACAGCCAACAGACACTTGCACACACCAACGTCCACTACCCCCAGTGTTCCCACCTCTTCCGCCTCCCTGTCTGTCCCCTCTACATGCACACCTTTATGCACTGCACCTTCACTCACTGTCACTGCTCCTCTTCCTGCACTCACCACAATAGCAGACAGCCATACATGCACCCCATACACCACACCTGCACTCACCACCTCCACTGTAGTTGACACATGCAGCACACTCATCCGACTTGCTGACACCCACCCAACATACATCCACACTAGCTATCTGTCTTCTCCCACTGTCTCCACCCCCCACCTCCCAAAACACACACATGCAGCAAGACACCCACCCATCAGACATCCACCACACCGCAGCATACTGAGCAGTCACCAGCACCCACTACACGCACACCTACACCCCATACATCGAATCCCTCTGCCTCCACTCCCACGCCCTCATCCATGTCCACCCCAATTGCTCCCAAAAAACGTTTCCTCTCCCATGCAGACCTGTTCAAACCCACTGGCCCACCCCATCTTGTCCTGAAACATGCCCACCTCCTTTCCCTTTCCGCACCTTCCACCTCGCAGCCCACCCCGGTCCAGCCTTCCCATTCCTGTGCCCCTTCTCCAGTGAAGAAGAAGGCCCGCTCTGAGTCTAAGGCATCCAGCTCCACCCGAGCCAAAAAGCCCCCACCCTCTTTAAAGGAGAAGCCCACCCCCCTCCAACTTCCTCCCGCAAGTCAAAGTACCAACCCGTCGTAAATCCCCACCCCGACCCCATTCCGTGAGGTGCCTGGATCCCCCTATGGTGCCCAATTTTGCGGAGTACCCAGCACTTGTGGGAGTCATGTGTGGCCAGTTGTGGTCAAGGACAATTGACTTTTTATGGACTGGCCATTGGCCCTGTTTGCATCATATAGCTCACCGAGCGAGTTAATAATGTTTCTGTGTGGCCTGTGTTTGGCCTGCACGCAGTTCCACCCTGGCGTTTGTTTCAATGATTTATGTGTATGGGGCTATTGTATGTCCTATGGCCAAGTTGCAGTGGCCTCCGGTCAGGTACGTCCCTCTTGGTGTGGGGTGTCTGACTATTGCTGCTGGGAATGGTTGGGGGATTTGCGGGTGGGTGTAGTGGGTGGTTATGTAAGTTTGCCCTTTCCTCCCTTGTGTCGTAGGTTGCGGTACTTACCGTCGTTGTCTTCATTGGCGGTCTCGGTCGTGTAGATATATGGCAAGGAGCAAGGCTGGCATGATCTGCAGCTCTCTGTCCATGGCTGCCGCTGCACATTTTGTGGACCTCCGGTGAGTGTTTCCTTCTATTTGTTTCATTTCCGTCTGGCTTTGTGTGGCGGTGGTTCCTGCCCTGGAACTGTCGGCGGTATGGTGGTTCATAATTTGATGGGCGGGTTGGGCCTTTCCGACGGCCTGTAGGTGGACTCTGCCGTCGTCAGCGGGACTCCTTTCCTGGCGGTGGGTGGTGCAAGTGATGCGTGAGTTTCGTATGGTTCATTATTTGGCGTTCCGGACCGCTCCTCTGTTGGCGGTTTCTACCGGAACTGCCGGCGGTGCAGAACGGCCCGCCATGTTCATAATGAGGGCCAAAGTGTGGGCCATACAACAATATTGAGTTTATTGGGAGCAATTTAGTAACCAAATGAGGTAGCCATTGTTAAGTGTACAGCCCGAAAGGATTGCAAGGACATGGTACTTTTGCGGATCAAATGGTGAAGTATTGCACTTAAAGAAAGAGTCAATCTTACAGAAAAATGAAAATGATAGATTTGAAATTAGTGCAATACAGAACTTAAATAATGTGAATTGTTTTTTCATAGAGTCAATGCAAAGGTCTTTGAGTGAACTGAAGGATTTGGAGGAAGGTGCTCTCACGAATGAGAGAAGACAATGGGAGAAGTAAAGCTATAAAAAGGAGTATTAGGATACTAGGATTTGTATGTTGATGCAGAGCAAAAGTACAGCTTGCCAGACTCCATGTTACAGTCCATGTGTAAATGTTTGCATAATCCAATTCATGCAGGATGCAATAGTTTATTTAGAATTGTTTTAGAAAATATTGGGAGAAGAAAGTATTTTGACTTTTCGCTAAGATGTGTGCAGCTGTTGTTTATGTCATTTGAATAATCAGGACAAGAAACTACCACAATTATGAATCACACTGGCACATCAGAAGGCCCATTTGGCACATCAGAAGGCCTATTTACGAGATGGCAGACAGATTTTATTGAGATGCTACATTGTAATGGTTTGAAATATGTCTTGGTAATTATCTGTATATTCTCCAAATGGGTGGAGGCATTTCCCACCAGGATAGCTTCCAACTTCTATTGCGACTGATTGTTGCAAGCACTTCAAGAATGAAGTGTTGCAAATAATCTGTATAGCATTCAAAATCAATCAACAATTTCATTGTAGTTATCCGCCACAATCCTTGGCTTCAACTGGTTTAATCATGGTTTGATGCTTTTGAACTTGAGCAGTACTCCTGGCAGAAAAACAGGTTTATTTCCCTGTTAGACCAGACACCCTTAGGGTGGTCTTCTCCCCAATTTGTTTCCTACCTTGTCCACTTTTCTGGCCTTGTTTTTTGTTCTGGCTTTAGGACTCTGTGCACTGTAGCACTGTACCAGTGCTAAAGAATTTGTGCTCTCTCCCCTACATATCCTCAATTGGCATTTTACATTTACTTATAAGCCCCTAGAAAAGTGCATTACAAGTGCCCAGTGCCTATAAATGTAATGCTACTTGTGGGCCTCCAGCACTGATTGTGCCACCCATTAAAGTAGCCCTTTAGCCTCCCATTGCAGATCCTGCATGTGCAGTTTTACACTTCCATGTCAACCTGGCAAAGTAACCCTTGAGGCAGGCCAATACCTCCCCTTTTTATACATATAAGCCACCCGTAGAGTAGGTCCAGGACAATCCAGATGGCAGGGTGCACTGTACTTAAAAGGCAGGACATATACCTTTAAGTGTTACATGACCTGGTAGTGAAAAGCTCCCAAAGCTGTTTTTCACTACAGCACAGCCAATCTTTCCCATATGATAACATTGGGACTACCTTATTACATCTTATAAGTGTAATTCTCAATCTGGAAGAGATAAAGTTTTTGAGTTTGGTGTGTCTGGAATCACAATTTGAAATCACAGCTGATGGTGAAGTCGGATTTTAAACTGCAATTCTGAAAATGACACTTTTCAAAAGTTGGCATTTTCTTACTTCCACAGCCTCACTTACACCTGAATAGACTGTGCACTGTCCCCACACAAAGGACTTCATACTCCCCTGTAGTGAGTCTGGAACCAATGCAGGAAGGAAAGGACTTCTGTGCACTTCAAAGGCCCAACTGGGTATAAGAACTCAACCTCTGACACCACAAACTCAGTACACTTCTGGACCTGTGAATACTCAACTAGGAAGAAGGACTGCAGTGCTGCTGAAGGACTGCGACTCTGCTGGACTCCTGCTTTGCTGGACTCCTGCCTTGCTGTGCTGCAGGGATGCCTTCTATTCCCGTGCCTGACTGAGAAGGACTGGCTGGACTCTGCCATCTGCGAGTCTACCCTGCCAAGTGGTGCACCCTAGTTCTGGACCCTTGGAAGTCCAAAACCTAACGTGTTTGCTCTAGCGAAATTGACGCATTGACGCTGTTGCATGGAACAGAACTGGTGCATCGCCTTCAGAACCATTCATGGTGCAAGGTCCGCCCATCCCCGTCGCCAGAAGCCATGATGATGCTGCTGAATCTCTGTATCGCAGCCTCTGCGCTCATTAGAACCAATGCATCGCCTCAATTGCACAATGCATTCTCAACACCAGCCTTTGTATTGCAAACCGCGGTACCTGGTTCCTCAACGCCAACCCATCAGGAATTCACAACATAACTCCATCACAACTTGGTACTGACACATCATGCTGTTGCGTGAAGAACATCAATGCATCCCCTCTACTGCGTGGTTTGGAACTGACGTATTGTTCCACAACCACGATTTGAGGTACTTTTGTTCAGCGGGCCCAACCTGGTCGCTGTAGCCAGACGGCGTGCCATCGTAGTCAACCTGAACTTTTGACTTTGTCTCGGGCTGGTGTAACAAGATACTCCTGGTGGGTGCTTCTTGCTTCTGAGTGCTATTTTACAGTTCATACTTTGAAATTTCATAACATTTGGTTGTTTTGGTCTTTATTTATTAAATTCTAAACTATTTTTCTAACCTGGTGTGGAATCTTTTTGTGCTGTGTTTTCACTGTTTTACTGTTTGAAGTGTTGCACAAAAAGTTTGCACATTGCCTCTAAGTTAAGCCTGACTGATCTGTGCCAATGTGCTATAAGGTGAGCACAGGTTAATTTAGGATTTGACTGACACCCTGACTATGAGTGTGGTTGATGCTTGACTAAGGTTTACACCCCAGTTAATCAACAACCCAATTTCTAACATTGGCAGCAGCAGTGAATGGGTCTTGTGTGTGTGGAGTGCCATATAGTGACTTGATGTACACAACCATTCTACATCCAAGACCAATTTGTATTTTAAATTCTCCCTAATTGGCTTTTTGATTTTTCTCCAAAATCATGCCTCTGGCTGCTAGTTCTACTACTGAAAACATAGCATTTGAGCTGGCCAACCTAGAAACCTATACAGTGGCCCAGCTCAGATACTTCAACAAAGAGTTGGGGCTTCCTACCAAGAGTGCCACCAGGAAGGTGGAGTTACAAAAGGCGCTGAGGGCCTGGGCAGAAGCAATCACCAGACAGGATGACAGCACGGCTGAGGATGATAAACTAGTTGAGCCTAGGAATGGCTCTACTGAGGAACCACATGTAGTGGTTGAGGGTGAAATGCCTGATTCGGAGCTCCCTGTCAGAGCAGGGCGCAGTGTCTCTTTATGTGGCCTGTCCCCAGAGGAACTGGCAACGAGGAGGAAGGAGAAGGAATTCAAACTGCAGATGGCAAAATTAAAGATGGAGGAAAGGAAACTGGCAATGGAGGAAAAGAAGACTGAAAGGGCCTTCGAAGAGAAAAAGTTGTTGTTGGTTCATGAGAGATGCCTAAAAGAGTTAGATATCCAGGCCAGACAGGTTTATTAGAGAAGTGATGGTGGAAGCATAACTGTAGTACCTAAAGGAAAGAAAAGGGTTTGCAGACCCAAGGATTTGGTGCCCAGTTATGTGGCTGGAGGTGACATAGACACATGATTTGTTGCCTACAAATTTGCAGTGAGGGTTTACAAGGTATCTGTGGAGCCCTGTTGGGGGTGGTCTGTGGAAACACATGCCCACTGGGGGGAGAGACACACTTCTAACACCCGAGGTTGTGGACCACACCAAGTATGTCGCGTAGGCTCTCATTATCCTAATGAGACTACTGGATTTTGAGTGGCATGATCGTTCACAGTGTGGGGGACTAAGTCTGACCCACGGTGGAGGACCCTTGTCACTCTAAATCCGGGTTTTGCTCCGGCTAACTAGCAGTGCCTCCTCTCTCCCACACGGAAGAGACATTTGGGCAGCCGAGCGCATGACATCTTAGCACTTCCCAGGGAAGTCGTGGTCACTCAGGTCACAACCAGTTCTCTCATACACAGTACGGTCTCATATATAAATGACAAAAGCAGTTTGAGTTTTAAAGATTGGTTTAATAAAACGACTGCATTTTAGATAGCAAAGCGTGAGCTGCAATAACCACAACTACACAGCACATTAAGATTAAATTAGTAACGATGAGAGTGAAGCACAAGAATAAGGCTATCATAGTGCCACTAGATTATTTTCTCTCTAAGTTATATTTCGAGCACAGCATGTGAAGCTCTAAGCCTGCCTTTCAGGTTCCACCGGGAGGACATCAACCCTCATACATGAGCAAAGGCCCGTAATCTGCATCAGCATCTGCAACGGGGCATTCAGCATCTAGTTGTAGGTTCCTGGCCGGAATCTCCCTCTTGACATGTACTAGGACTAGGAAGTGTTTTTATAACTAACACGCAGATGTTCTAAGAAAATGTCCCTACGTAAAGATGTGTATTTTCTACAAATACTGGAGACTAAACTTCTACCACGTGTACCGGCAATGTACCAGACTGTAGCCTTGACTGAAGCACAGGGCGATCAAGAATGCATTATTTGAGAACACAGTGCTGAACTAAGCTAAACCGTGTGATAGAAGAAATTAAAACAAGACTGTAAAACTGGTTATTGTAAAATAACAGTGCGAAGCTGAATAAAATATATCTAGGGCAAAGTGCACAGCGGCCTAATATGAGAAACTAACGTGCATAAAGCTATATTAAAAATGGCTACACCACAAGTGCACAACTATAAAGGCCATTCCACTTGCCAAATGTGGGCTGAAAAGTATTACCAAAGGTTCAGGGAGAGCCAGAAGCTCCCCAACGAGTCCTGGTAGATTTTGTGGATTACTCCAGTAAGGCACTGAATGGTTGGGTGCTGGGCAGCAAGGTGAATGATTATGTTGGGTTGTACAAATATAATCATGAGCAAGCACATGCTCAGTGTCTGTTTTACAGAGTTCCACCTGCACCTAGTTGACATTAAGTTGACTTACCCCAGGAAGCTTGCTGAGAAGATGAACCTCCGGGCGTCCAAGAAGATATCTGGGTATCTGGGAGGGGGAGGGGTAGAATCCCACAAATTGAGTCAGGGTTCTTACCAGGCAAAAGAGGGGGGAGGGAAAGTTAAAAATAAGGAATTCTCAAAAAGCCCCCAAAATAAGGTATTAGTGGTAACCAGTCCCAATTTGATTTTAAAAAGAAGGAGTTATTTGACCATAATACTGGGAGGTTTGTATCCCCAGTGTTCGGAGTGCCTCAAGTATGGCCACTCCAAGAGTGACTCCAAATGTCCCAAGAGGGCACAGCTCCCCACCGGTGGGTCGACACCTGGGTTGGCAAATGTAGCATTCAGGCAAATGTAGCATTCGGGGAGCTTTGGGGAGCAGACAGAGGTGACCCTAGTTTTCCTCGGGGATAAGGAGATGGTGCCTAAACCCCGTATGCCTACACATTTTTCAAAGTACCAGCAGTGGGTCACCATCAGTAGGCAATAAGTGGAGGCTCTGTGAGACGCAGGAGCCAGCATGACTCAGTTGTCAGCTGGTGTCTGCAGAGAAGGTCCTACCGTACACTTCCCACCAAGTCGTAGTCACAGACAATTGCGCATGCCATCAACCGGTGGCTCTGGTTTCCTTTGAGTGGTCATCTGTAAGTAGCTATGAGACCTTCCATGCCTGGAGATTGTCTGTTAGGCAATGACTGGAGCACACTGCCTGGAAGGAGTCATAGCTCAGGTCTCACTCAGAAATTGTCTAAGTGAGTCTGTGTGACCACACTGTCCATGGCTGCCCAGGAAGGGAGTCAATGGTGTCTGGAGTGCCTGGCCTCTTGGGATAGGACACAGCTCCCCAGCCGCTCCGCAGCCTTCCATCTTCAGCAGCCAATTCCAGCCAGCTTTTCCCACCTCTGCCACCCATCCTCCTGCCTCCCACGCAGGCCAGGCCCACCCACCAGGACATTTGATGTCAGTTGCAGCACGACCGTGCTGAGCAGTGCCTGACCTCTTGGGATAGGAAACAGTTCACAATCACAAAAAAGGGGAGTGCGGGGTTGTATATAAAGTGTGGGGGTCAGTAGTGTACTAATTGTAACGCTAGACCACTCGTAGTCCTCAACTAGAGGTGAAAATTGGGTGGGCTGTGTAGTGATGTTCGGTCTGGGGGGAAGGAAAGGAGCTGGGGAAAAAAACAAGGAAAGGAAAGTTTCCTTTACGGACTAGGTGGTCTCACACACTATATAGTGTCATGCTTCATCATATGACCACCTAGCCCCACCCAGGTAGGACAGTGCCACCTGGGCGGACTCAACCTCACTGTTAAAAGAACAGGAGGGAGTGCGTAAATTAATCTTATTCCTGGAAAGAGGGATCCAGCTATACTAGGGAAATAAAAACACCTACTCAGGTACCCGGGTAACTTTAATGAGGGTCCTGTGTGGTGTGGTTAAAAAGGATGGGGAACCAGCGTGAGAGCAATGACTCACAAGGTCACCTGTCTAAAATGGGGTAGCCGACATGTTTCTGCCCTTATGGTGGAGCTATGGAGAGTCTCAGGGCATTCATCAGGGCATTGGATCCCTGTAGTGATTCCTACTTAAACACTGCGAAAATAATCACAAATGGAAGGGAGGGCCTACCTTAACCAAGAAAATAACTGGGGAGGACCCTCACAGGTTAAGGGATCCAATGCCCTCCATAGCTCCACCATAAGGGCAGAAACATGTCGGCTACCCCATTTTAGACAGGTGACCTTGTGAGTCATTGCTCTCACGCTGGTTCCCCATCCTTTTTAACCACACCACACAGGACCCTCATTAAAGTTACCCGGGTACCTGAGTAGGTGTTTTTATTTCCCTAGTATAGCTGGATCCCTCTTTCCAGGAATAAGATTAATTTACGCACTCCCTCCTGTTCTTTTAACAGTGAGGTTGAGTCCGCCCAGGTGGCACTGTCCTACCTGGGTGGGGCTAGGTGGTCATATGATGAAGCATGACACTATATAGTGTGTGAGACCACCTAGTCCGTAAAGGAAACTTTCCTTTCCTTGTTTTTTTCCCCAGCTCCTTTCCTTCCCCCCAGACCGAACATCACTACACAGCCCACCCAATTTTCACCTCTAGTTGAGGACTACGAGTGGTCTAGCGTTACAATTAGTACACTACTGACCCCCACACTTTATATACAACCCCGCACTCCCCTTTTTTGTGATTGTGTTCTTGTGGGAGCCGAGTGCGGTTGGTTTTTTTCCCCTTGCTCCCATCCGCTCTCCCTTGTGTAATGTGATAGGAAACAGTTCCCCAGCCACTCTGCATCCTTTTATTTTCAGCAGTCAGTTCCAGCCAGCATTTACCACCTCTGCTGCCCAGCCTCCCACTTCCCATGCAGGCCACGCCCACCCACCAGGACATTTAATCTTGGTCGCAGCACGACCGCGCTGAGCAGTGCCTGGCCTCTTGGGATAGAACACAGCTTCCCAGCTGCTTTGCAGCCTTCCATCTTCAGCAGCCAGTTCCAGACAGCTTTTCCCTCCTCTGCCATCCAACCTCCCTCGGAAGTCCCACTCACCCGTCAGGACATTTAATGCCGGTCGCAGCGTGACCGTGCTGAGCAGTGCCTGACCTCTTGGGATAGGACACAGCTCCCCAGCCGGTTCGCAGCACTCCATCTTCAGCAGCCAGTTCAGTCAGTGTTTCCCGCCTCTGCCACCCAGCCTCCCTCGCAGCCCCCACCCACCCGCCAGGACAATTAATGGTGGACGCAGAGCGAGCCGCCCACTTGGCACGTGCAGCGGGTGCACCAAGAGCAAGCCCGTATGGGCCAGTCCGCACCTTGACCGATCCCAGCGCCAGGACCCCTGGCCCTCGCTCCTTCCACCGCTAATCCTCCAAAGAACTTCAGGACCTGAACACCGGACAGCGCAATACCTGCTGCTTCATAGCCTCCCCACATGCCACCAAGGGACCTTTCAGCTGCCTACATTGCTGTTTCTCCTGCAACACACACCTACCGTCTCTCGCCAGCGCACCCAGAGCACCCGCACAAAAGGCTACAACACACTCTAAACCTCTCCAGCACTTCCTCCTCAATGTTTGCTCCTTATGCAAACATGGCACAGAAATCTGGGATACCATCACCACCCTTGACACAGACATTCCATTCCTCATAGAAACATGGATCAACCCTTCCTCATCCCCAACATCGCCACTGCTTCCTCAGCTGGTTCTAAGATGCTCCACAGGGACAGCATCAACAAACTCGTTGGCGGCATCACCATTATTTTTAAGGAATCCATCTACTGCACCACCACGGACGACAACCAAACCACCCACATGAAACACCTTAACTCCCAAGTCCAGACCGATGCCAACACCACCATTAGAGGTTATCCTAGTTTACAGATACCCGGGCCCACGACCGGCTTTCTGCAACCCCAGCGCCAACCGCATTGCACCCCTCTCCATGGACTCTCCACAGTACCTCCTACTCGGCAACCTCAACTTCCACCTCGAGGATCCCAACAATGCCAACTACATCACCCTTGTGGAGAACCTCAGCAATATCGGTCTCACCCGACTGATCATCAAGGCCACTCACAAGGCAGGACACACTATTGATGCAATCTTCACATCCAGCGATCAAATCAAATTCACCCACGTCATGGATCCCATGTGGACCGACCACCACATTTTTCCATTCCGACGCCCATCGTTCCGTCGCCAAAATACACAGCACTCCCCACCGCAGCTGGAGCAAGGCCACTGAAAACCTATGGACACAAACCCTTCAAACCCCACAGCCCGCATCAACGACTGACCTCAACCAGGACGTCAAGAACTTCACCTCCTGGATCACCAGGAGCGCCCACAAAGTTGCACCGCTGAAACATACGAAATCCAACCACTCTTCCAAACTACCCAGCTGGGACACCCCAGAGCACATCAAACGCAGCTGCTACAGACTCGGGAAAAAATGGAGCACAACCAAGGACCCTTCCAACAGAGCAGCCTTCAAGGAAGCCCTCAGCGACTATCACAACCACATCAAAGCAACAAAGAGAGCAGCCATCACCACCCACATTAACACCGCAGCCAAACACTCCAAAGAACTCTTCAAAATCAGCAACAAATTTGCCAATCCTACAGTCACAGAAAACATCATCCACCCATCCCATGAAGTTTGTGACTCCCTGTCAAACTACTTACACAACAAAATTGCCACCATCTACAATATCTTCGACCCCCAACCTGATGCTTCTGACCTGGAAAACCTTCCCCAAGTAGCACCCAACAGCCACACACTCACCCCCTGGACCCCAGTCACCACATAGACCACAGCCAACATCATGGCCTCCGTACACTCAGGGACACCCACCGACCCCTACCTCCACTGTCTCTTCAACCTTGGATCAGCTCAGTACTGACCAGCATCCTCAATACCACCATCTCCACGGCCTCCTTCCCTGTTGGATGGAAGCATACAGAGGTCACCCTCCTCATCTGCCGATCCCAATGACCTCAAAAATTACAGACCTATCTCCCTGCTACGTACCCTGCCAAGGTCATCAAAAAAGTCTTCAATCAACAGCTCACTGAACACCTCGAACAAAACCACCTGCTAGATATCTCGCAATGAGGATTTTGAGCTAACCACAGCACGGAGACCTCATTGCCACAGACAACATCAGAGCCCTCCTTGACCTTGGAGAAACAGCAACTCTTATCTTGCTTGACCTCTCTGTAGCTTTCGACACGGTCTCTCACCACACACTCCTCAAGAGACTCCACAACATCGGTATGCTACAAGACGCCCTCAAGTGGATTACCTTCTTTCTCTCTGACTTCTCACGAAGCATCTGCCTTCCACCCTTCAAGTGCACACCCAAAACCACCACCTGCGGCATACCCCAGGGATTTTCCCTCAGCCCCACATTATTTAACATCTACATGACCCCCCTCGCAGACATTGTCAAATCCCACGCCGTAACCATACTCTCCTATGCCAATGATACCCAAGTGATCTAACCTCTCACCAAGGACTTGCACAACGCCAAAAGCAATGCAATGAATGACGTCACCGCATGGATGAAAGACACCTGCCTCAAACTCAACACCGACAAGACTGAGGTTCTGATCGTTGTGAGAAACACCAATATCTGGGACCACAGCTGGTGGCAATTCGGGCCTTCTCCCACCGCATAGGACCTCGCCCGAAACCTCAGCATCATTCTAGGCAACCAACTAACTCTGAAACGTCAAGTGAACTCAGTAGCCTCCTCCTGCTGACACATGCTCTGGCTGCTTTGCAGAACCTTCAATTGGATGCTCACCGACACAAGAAAAACAGCAGTCACGCACACACTCACTCATCACCAGCCTCCTCGACTACGGCAACACCCTTTATGCTGGGATCCCCTCCCAGTTACTCAAATGTCTACAAACCCTACAGAACACTGTGGCCAGTATCATCCTGGATCTTCTAGATGTACCAGGATTACCACCCACCTCAGAGACCTTCATTGGTCTCTGGTCTGGAAGAGGTGCCAATTCAAAATCCTCACTCTAGCCTTCAAAGCTCTACACAATCAAGGACCATTCTACAACAACCAAAGTCTTAACCTCCACACCCCTGCAAGACAGCTACACTCCACAGCACTGAACCTCACACACATATCCTACATCCATCGCGCTCATAGGGGTGGCCGCTCTTTTTCCTACATCACAACCAAGTCCTGGAATGACCTACCCCTACACCTCAAACAGCTCCTTTCTTGGTGGTGTTCAAGAAATGGCTCAAGACATGGCTCTTCGATGAAGAGACGGCACCCTCAACATCCAGAAACCCTTAGTGGTGACAGTTGCCATGCTTTACAAATCTCTGATTGATTGATTTGGAGCCTGAAACAACGGCCCAGACAACTGCCAAAGAGAGGGGCAAGGGATGTGGCAAACCAGCCTCTCAGGTTCCTGCAGTGGAGGTTGAAGAGGTCCCAGAGGACGAGTCCCCTAAGCCTACCCAGGAGGACTTTGCCGCCCTAGGTGACCTGCCTGAGCTTTCTGGCTGGCAAGTTGAGAGTGGGCCCACCAGGGAGGAATTCTGGGGATCACCTAATCTATTGGGAGAATGATCTCCTATATAGCGGGCCTAAGGCTTGTGTTACTGGGGCAGCCCATGTGCTGGTGGTCTCCCTGTGTTCCAGGGCCTTCCTACTGGATTTGACACACAACATACCCTTGGCAGGACATTTGGGGCAAGGCAAGACCTTTGCCCAGCTTCTCTCCCACTTCTATCGACCTCAAATGAAGACAGCCTCTGATGCATTCTGCAGGACGGTCCCACCCGCCAGGCCAGTGAGAAATCAGGGAAAAAGCAAAAAGCTTCTTTCTCTCATTATCAGTCATTGCCGCCTCCATTGAAAGGGTAGGCATCAACATCATTGGAGCCTTGGACCCCTCAACAGACTTAGACAACAGGTTTGTCCTGGTCTTAGTGGACCATGCCACCTGCTACCCAGAGGCCATACCTCTGACATCAGTGACTGCACCTGGGGTGGCTAGAACTCTGATGGCGATCTTTAGCAATGCTGGGTTCTCCAAGAAAGTAGTGTCTGACAGAAGCATTAACTTCATGTCTGCTTATATAAGGTCCTTGTGAGATGAGTCTGGGGTAACTTACAAGTTTACTACACCTTATCACCCCCAAACCAGTGGTGTTGTGGAAAGGTTCAACAAGGATTTGAAGGGCATGATTATGGGCCTAATGGATCCCATTGCGCATAAGTGGGACATACTGTTGCCATGCCTTCGCTTCGCCTACAGGGAGCTGCCACACAAAGGAGTAGGGTTCAGCCCTTTCAAACTCCTCTAAGGCTACTCTGTTAGGGGACTGTGGAGGGATGTGTGGAAATATGGCTTTGTATGCCTTTCAGATTTCCATCCATTGAATTTGTTTAAGAACAAGATGTATATTATGGGAAGAAGAAGGGAAAACAAAAGAAAACAAAAGAAAAAAAGAAAGTTCACACAGATGGGGATTCTCAGTCTTCTTTGGTGACACCCGTTCTCTGGATTTACGAAGCCTGGATGTTACTCTGATAATCAGTTATTTTCTTTGTCCTTTTCCCTGCAGGGTTTTTCCACAATGGTCACTACCAGCACCCTCGAGAGAACAGGAGAATGTGTTGGTAAGTATAGATGAAATCAGCCACCTGTTTCTACCCCTCCCTTCTTTCTTTGTCCTACCTTCTATTCGTTCTTGAGAATAGATTAAAGAATCTGAATTCATCACCAGTCACCCGTGTTGAATAAAAAGAAAGAGAAAACAAAACAAAATGTACTAACTAAAGTGACCCAACTTGGGAATCACAGGGCTTTTAGGCCAGGTATCTCAGTTTCTTGTAAAGCCAGGAAAGATCCCTGGATCTCTTCCTGTCTCTGGACACTCTGCTTCATCACCGCTGGTTCCGCTTTCCGGTTCCTTTTCTCTCTCAACTCCCTTCTTGGTGTTCTTCTACTCCGATATCCACGGCTTCTCTCCCTCTTTCTCCTGATTAGGCGGTTTCCTCCTCCTTCGGAAACCCCTTTCCTTTGTCTGTCGTCGGTTTTATGCCTATTCCTCTGCCCTCTACTGCCTGTAGAAGAGAGTCCCTTCTTATTTTCTGTGATTCTGTTGTGGTCAGCCCTGTCTCTGTCATAACAATCTGTTTATTTTTGCTCTCCAGGTACTGCTGAGGTGGATGGGGCATTACTGATGGAGCTGTTTTATTGAAAATATTGGAAAGGGTGCAAAAAGTGGCTGCTAAACTGGCACTTAATAAATCCAGGTTTGACTCAGTGTTGGGAGCCCTGAGAGAGCTGCACTGGTTGCCAATGAAGGAAAAAATTGCGTTTAAAGCTCTATGCATTGGTTTTAGAGCTATGAATGGAAGTGGTCCAGCACTTCTGAAGAAGAAGGTGTGCCATAACAGACCGTAGAGACAGCTACGCTCTGCTTTGGCAAATCTGATCTATGTTGTTGGGGATTTGTTCTTATTTGGTATGCCTAGATGTGTGTCACTGCATTCAGGCTAGCCTGGCTGATAAGGGCTGATACCCTGAAACCGGTCCAAGGATGCTTGTTTCTGGTCCAGGGAGGACCTGGCTTGGCAGTTCAGACTAGACTGTTCTCATGGCGAGCAGGATCAAGACTGATTTGCATATGCCTGGGTCCAAACTGGGGTGACGTTGTGAGCAAAATAACAATGTATTAAACCCAGATCTGTGACTGAGGGTGAGTGTTTGAAAAGTTTCAACACTTGGTCCATCATTTTTATTTTGTAGTGTTCCTATATGCGCGCCCTAAGTGGCTGGGTTATGCCCAGATGTGGGTCCCTAGCTTGCTGCGCCACTGGATTCAAGCTAGCCTGGCTGATGAGGGGTGATACTGCAAAACCGGTTCCAGAATGCTTGTTTCTGGTCCAGGGAGGACCTGGCTTGGCAGTTCGGGCTGGACTTTTCCCGTGAGGAGCAGGGTCAAGACTGATTTGCATATGGCTGGGTCCCAACTGGGGTGACATGGTGAGCAAAATAACAATGATTAAACCCAGATCTGTGCCCCGGGGGTGTGTTTGAAAAGTTTCAACACTTCGTCCATCATTTTATTTTGTGGTGTTGCTGTTTACCATTCCAACACCTCAGAGGCAGCTGTAAAGGGTGGGTGCTTAGCCTCTATTCTCCCCTGTTTTTCTGCAGGGTAAGGTGACATGCCTCAATATTTGAGGCATCAACACCCCGACTATAAGCGTACTGCTGTCTTGTCTCCCCTGGAGCGATCTGACAGTGAAGTATGCCTCTTGCAGGAGACCCATCTGTTCCACAAAGATGAACAAAGGATGAAATCCTGATGGTTCCCATGTCAGTACTGGTCCTCAGGGTGGTGGGTGTTTTCCTCTAGAAGATTCAGAGGAGATGTCCTCACTAAACTAGCAGAGATTAGAGGATGACTTCTAGCCTGCCGACTACAAATAGGTACTCTCCTCCATTGTTGCACCCAATAAACACCAGAAGAAATTTACCACAGGAGATCTCACAACCCTCCTGCAATTCCCTGACGCTGCTATCTTGGTGTGGGGCAACCATAACCTAGTCATGAATACTGCCCAGGACCGATCCGGTCAACGTTTTGGCCAATCCCACGCCTTTTCGTCTCAGGGAATCCAGTGGCTGGCCGACTGTGTCCTAGGGGACATTGGTCGACTCTTCCACCCTAACACACCAGACTACACATACTACTTCACAGCTCATAAAACATATGCCCACATCGATTACTATCTGGCCTCCCCTTCAATGCTTGCACTTGTTCATGAGGCCCACATTGCACCCAGGTCCCTATCTGGTCATGCCCTCCTCTCTCTGGTGCTCAGAGTAGACAGACTCCACTGCCAGTCATCTCAATGGTGGCTCTGGGATAGCCTCCTCCAGTCCACATCCACGGTAGAACCGATGCAAGCAACAATCTAGAAAAATTACACCAGAGAGACACCAGTGGCCTCTCTGTGGGAGGCCTTGAAGCTAGTAATCCCAGGGGAGTTTGTAGCTATTTTGGCGGATGAAAACCGATGTAGGAAAGAGAAACTCTTGGAACTGAACCGAAGTTATTGGAGCCGGAAGCCATATTAAAAAACACAGGGGCCCTGAGGGTGTGGAGGGAACTGGAAAAGGCATACATGCAACTTATGCACCTGGACCTAGATTGGGCAGAATACACAATGGCACGACGATAAAATAAATTCTATCTAGAGAGCAATCGCTGCTGCCCGATGCCAGCTGACTGATCCTTGCCCTCACAGACCTAATGTCATCCCTCCCCACCCTGGTGTCGGAGCTTCACTCCTTTGCGGAAGTGTCTGGGTTCAAGGTTAACATACAGAAATCCCAAATTCTGAACCTTTTCCCTGGCACACAAGGCCCACTTCCGCTCTGTGTTCCCTTTCAAATGGGCCAAGGAGCACATCCCTTCCCTCTGCATCAAGCTAGCCCGTTCGGTGGCTCAATCTGTGGTGCTCAATTACTCTGCCCTCTCCTCCCAGGTCATGTCAGATCTTGCTAACTGGCAACGTCTACAGTTGTCCTGGCTCGGACGGATAGTTGCTGTCAAAATGACAGATCTCCCCCGGATCTTCTATATTTTTCAGGCCCTACCGCTGATGCCACCAAAACCAATGGTTCGGTCTCTACAGTTAGAGAGCAATACATTTATCTGGGATGGAAAGAAAAACTTTCTCCCCAAGCAACTGCTCTATCGCATAACACGAGGGGGTGGGCTTGCTGTACCTATGATAGCACGATACTACTAAGCATCTCAACTTCGCTTCTTGGTGGAGTAGAGTCGATCGGCTTCTGAGAAACACTAGTGATTTATGGACCAGGCCATGGCGGGCTTCCACATATGGAAAGAGCACTGGCTCCCCTGCAAACATCGGGTATGGGGTCTCTACTCTTCCCCAGAGACTGGCTCTGCATTCAAGGTTTGGGACGCAGTGGTGACCTGATTTGGGCTAACCTCCTTTCCCTCATGTATGACAGCAATCCTGACTTCTCACCAGGGATGCAGCAAGAGGGGTTCCGCCAGTTGCAGGAAGGAGGTTGCAAACACATAGACTGCCTGTTTGAAACACAGTGGATAAGCTTGTTTGATCAACTGAAGGCAGATTATGACCTACAAGAGGCGGATCGCATGCAATACTTACAAATATGACACTGGGTAATGCAACCATTTATCAAACCCTACGCAGAGCTCCCCCTCATGCCTTTCTCGAGGAAAACAACAGACGACATATTATGATAGGTAGCCACAACCACACTGGCCAAGACAGTGAGGAAGAACCTGTGAGAGGCAGATTTGGGCAGGTCCCTTTCTATTAAGGGCTGGGAGAACATCTGCTACTAAGCCCATCACATTGCACATCACATGGTGAGTACAGAGACAGCACATAAAATTGTGTCATACTGGTACCTCACCCCCACATGGTTCCAAGCGTGGTGCCCAGGGTGCATGAATGAATGCTGGAGAGGCTATGGAGGGATGAACACCTTGGTCCACCTTGTTTGGCACTGTCCAAAACTGATCCGCTACTGAGAGCGCATTCTGGATGACATAGATAGGGCCTTTAATACAATGATTCTAAGGTTCCCAGCTTATATGACAATGGGACTTATCATCCCTCTCACGTACTCCTTGCGCTCACTGACAGGCCTAAAAAAAATCATAACATTTTTACTAGACATGAAGGTTGAGTAACTTGCATAATCTACCCGACCTAACTGTAATGTACTCGCCCTGTTTATGAGTCTCAAATTGTGTGATCCTAGGCAAATATTTTATTTTACAGAGGCGCCTTTTCCTTCATTCTCACATATGAGTGCACCTTCAAGTATGTGAGTTCAGCATTTTGGCTGTACAAAAAAAACAGTTTTGTTTGATTAAATAGACTAAACATTTGCTACATGTATAATAAGAATCTTTCCCATATAAATGGTACATATGATCCTTGGCTTGCATCTTAGTTTACTAATAGCATTGCAATAAGGACAGGAGTGTTTTTCAATTTGTTTACACACTCACTTTTAACAAATATATTACTAAAGCATGATGTGGTAGTGCACTGTCATTTACAGATAGTAAATTTCCAAGAAATGTTAGAAAACCTCCACTCTAACTTGCAGCTTTACTGATACAATTATATAGGCCCTCATTATGACTTTGGCGGTCTTTTTAAAAGACCGCCAAAGCCACGGGCACCAGGAGACCACCAGTGATGGCAGTCTCCCGCCCACCAGATCACGGGCAGTTCTGGATTTCCACCACACTTTGGGTGGAAATCCAGCAGTAGTCGTTGCTGGCATGTGGAGGCGCCCTGGCAGTTCCGCCACCGGCCCCGGCCCTGCCAGTAGGACACCGCCTGCCTTATTATGGGCCATAATATGGCCTGGCGGTGTCCTGCCGGCGGTGCCCCATCCTGTTCCCTGCTGGATGACCTTCTCCCTGCAACAGGTAAGGTGATCGTCTGACAGGGGATGGGGTGGCAGGGTGGAGGGTATTGTGTGCACGAGTATGAGTATGTGGTGTCTGCGTGTGTGCATGAATGTGTGTGTATGTGTGTGTGTGTGTCTGAATGTTGAAGTGAGTGCATGTTTGCAAGTCAGTGTGCATGCATGTGTGAGTGCTGTGGTGAATGCGTGTTTATCTGCGTGTGAGTATGCATGTTTGGATGGGTGTGAGTATGCGTGCATGAATGCGTGTATGAAAGGTGTTGTGAATGCGTCTACAAAAGGAGTTGTAAATACATGTATGAAAGGTGTTGTGAATGCGTGTATGAAAGGTGTTGTAAGTGCGTATATGGATGTTATTGTGAATGCTTGCATGGATGCGTGGGAGTGGATGCGTGTATGTAAGTGTAGGTGAATGCGTGTATGCGTAGTGCTTGTGGGTGTCTGCGTGCATGTATGCGGGGGTGATGTGGCTGAAGGGAGGGGTCTAGTGCTTGCTCTGGGGAAGCCGTCTACCAGTGACCTTCCCTGTCACCGGTAGCCCTTCCACCATGGTTTTCGTGGCAGTGCTACCATCACGGAAACCATGTCAGAAGGCTGGCTTCTAATACCGCCGGCGTCTCCGTCTCGGCGGTTCTGACCACCATGGCGGTATGATCGGAGATGTAGCAGGTTGGCAGAGACCAACCCGCCACGCTCATAATGTGGCGGTCTGCACCGCCTGCCAGGGTCATAATGACCCCCCTAGTGTCTTAACAATATTCTTTGAAAATTGGGGTTCAGAAAGCATATTAATCATTTGCACATCAACAAGTAAAGTGTTCTGATTTGTTTTCATCCTTAAAATATGTTTTTCATCAAATAGAAGTACCACAAATGGGCTTTCACAACTACTGAAATATATTCTGAAACATTTTAACAGTTGACTTAGGCCCTCATTGCAACCTTGGCGGTAAATGCCGCCTACCGCCATGCTGACGGCCACCAACTTACCGTGACCGCGGCGGTATACCGCTACGGGTATTATGACCCACACCGAGAAATCCGCCACTATACAGACACCCACACAATTCCGCCAGACCAAAGGTCAGTGATGAACTGGTGGTACCAAAACCCACACTGTTACGCCAACAGAACTACGCCCACAGTATCATGGCCCACGAATCACCGTGGCGGTCTTTCAACCGCGGTAAACCATTGGTGGTACAGACAGCCGTGCTCAAAATACACACACACTAACAAAAGTACACCACTTTGGACAATTCAAACTACAAACACCTGACACACATACACACACCACACCCACACACTCTGACCACTATAAAACACACACCCACATTACCCACAACCCTTTCAATGAAAAAAAAGATTGAGAACAGAGAGAGAGACAAGCCAGGAGCACCCACTCAATCTGAACCACAGAACACCATCACCCATACACCATCCACGCACCTCACAGCACACCACACAACACACCACCCCATACATCACCCCACACATCCTCACACATACCACTCACACCACATCCATGGCACTCCAAAGACACCCCAGGTTTTTAGAGGAGGAGCTAAGGGTCATGGTGGAGGAAATCATCCGGGTAGTGCCACAGCTATTCGGATCACAGGTGCAGCAGATGTCCATTGCTAGGAAGATGGACCTATGGCGGCGAGTCGTGGACAGGGTCAACGCCGTGGGACAGCACCCAAGAACAAGGGATGACATCAGGAAGAGGTGGTACGACCTACGGGGGAAGGTGCGTTCCGTGGTTGCACGCACACAAGGCAAAGCTGACAGGGCAATCACAACCATACAGGCAAACACACCCATGCACAAGATGGCACATGCAGATACAATAACACTGCATTTTCATCCCCACAGTACCCCCACTCAACGTCACCGGAGAGGAGGTGCCAGCCACATCCAGTCCCCCCACAGAAGAGGCCCACAGTGATGACAGCAGCTCTGCAAGCCTGGATCACAATGACCAACTTGGCCCATCAGGGACCTCTGGACAGTCGGTTACCCCGCCACAGTCCCATACCACCACAGAGCCTTTCCCCAGGAAACACCAGCACAGCATCCACCCAGCGGGCCCATACCACTGTTCCCAGGACACGTCAATCAGCAGTGTGTCCACCACTACAGGGACCCCAGGCAACCCCACAAACCTAAGAAAAGAAGGGACCTGGGATCAGTGGCAGTGGACACACGGTTCAGGGGACAGAGGCACAGGACAACAGGGAAGCTGGGAGGACTGCTGTGCGACAGGGGGAGGACAGGCCCAGGGAACCCACTCTCCACGAGGCAGTTGCAGGGATCCTGGGAGCATACCAACATTCCCAGGAGACCTTGGGCCAGATACTGGCCAAGTTGCAGGAGACCCAGCAGCTGCAGGAGGGACAGTACCTGGGGATCAGGGAGGACCTCAAACACATCCACACCATCCTGGTCACCATTGCAGGGGTGCTGGCTGACATGGCCAACACCATGAGGGAGGCAGTGGCACAACAACGGGCCCCTGACACTAGCCACACGGATGAACAGCCCTCCACCTATGCCGGCGCTAGTGGACAGGAGGCCCGCCACTGGACCAACAGGCCACCATCACCCCACCCCCTGCAGAAGGAGAACCACCCCACAAACGGTCCCTGCGATCCAGGCAGAAGCCAGAGAACATTGCCAAGACCCCCACCAGGAAATAAGACTTATTGTCACCCTTCTGTCCCACTCTGTCACCCTGTCCACCTTGAACTGCCATGGCTCCCCTTCCTATGCCCCAATGGACAATGCACCTGTGATACCAAGAGACTTGAACCTAACTAGACATGCCTCCACCATCACCCCAGCCCATTGCACATCCCCCTCTACTTATTAGCACTTAAATAAAGACCCTTGGAACAAATACAATTCTGGAGTCTGTCAATTGATTGAAATATGTATTAGTACAACATTCTGAAAACCTTGCAATTCATATGTACAGCAATTTCTACAGTAGTATGACCTGTAGTGGGCAGCAGTAAACACACCAGGAGCCTGAATGGGGCCCAGAGATCTGAAAATAGAGATGCCAAAGGGTACAGTAAGTGGCCATAGACATAGGGAAATCATGCTGCCATGTACAATGTCCAACAGAAAACTGAAAAGTAAAGTGAAGTTACAGTGTCTTACCTGTGTGTCACTGGAAGTACTGCTGTATGATATTACTTCTATTATCCACATCTTCTTCCTCTGCCTCCTCTTCCTCACTGTCCACAGGCTCCACCGCTGCTACAAGACCATCTCCAGGCTCACCCCCCTGCAGAAAAGGCACCTAGTGTCTCAAGGCCAGGTTGTGCAACATGCAACATGCAACGATGATCTGGCACACCTTCTTGGGTGAGTAGTACAGGAATCCACCTGTCAGATGGAGGCACCGGAACCTGGCCTTCAGGAGGCCAAAGGTTCTTTCAATAATCCTCCTTGTTCGCTCACATGCCTCTTTGTAACGTTCCTCTGCCCTTGTCCTGGCATTCCTCACTGGGGTCAGTAGCCATGAGAGGATGGGGTAACCAGAGTCACCTACAAATATTGAGGGGCAACTGTTAGGCACACACTAACCCTTAGGGACAACCCCATACCCAGGCACCACCATACTGGGTGGGGACCTTGGGCTCGCCTATTAGCCACACTCGGTGCCTCTGGAGTTGAGCCATCATATATGGGATGCTGCTATTCCTCAAGATAAAGGTGTCATGCACAGAGCCAGGATACTTGGCATTCACATGGGAGATGTACTGGTCAGCCAAACACACCATCTGCACATTCATTGAGTGATAGCTTTTTCTATTCCTGAACACCTGTTCATTTCTCTGGGGGGGGGGGACAAATGCTACATGTGTACCATCAGTGGCACCAATGATGTTGGGGATATGTCCCAGGGCATAAAAGTCAGCTTTCACTGTGACCAAATCCACCACCTGGAGGAATACGATGTAGCTGCACATGTGTTTCAGCAGGGCAGACAACACTCTGGTCAACACATTTGAGAACATTGGCTGAGACATCCCTGATGCCAAGGCCACTGTTGTTTGGAAGGAAGCACTTGCCAGGAAATGGAGCACTGACAGGACCTGCACTAGAAGGGGATACCTGTGGGCTGGTGGATAGCTGACATCAGGTCGGGCTCCAATTGGGCACACAGTTCTTGGATTGTGGCCTGATCAAGTCTGAATGTTAGGATAATGTGTCCGTCCTCCATTGTCGCAAGGTCCACCAGGGGTCTGTACACTGGAGGATGTCTCCATCTCATATTCATCCTCAGCGGTTGAAGCCTAGGGAGGAAAACGTTGAGCAGAGGGTCATATTCACACAACTATTGCAATAATGATGCATCTCTTCATTTACAGAACCAGTATGTGAATCTGAGAGTCAGTTGATGTGCCAATGTCTGCTGTAACGCAGTTAGGTGCCATCGCCTGTGCCCCTCTGAAATGGCGGCTGCCTGACCTGTGAGGAGGGACAAGTGGAAATGAGGTAATTCTGCTGGCGTTGTGCACCATTGCGGTAGGCAGTCGACGACCGCAGCAGAGCAACTTCGCATTGGTTACCTATCATTGGGCCGTATGGGTTCCAGCAGCCAATGGTGATGTACGCTGGCGGTGACGGTACGCACCGCAGCGGACGTGACCGCCATTTTCTATCTATTCACCCACTTGCTACCTGACCTTCAACAGGAGAGGACCTACACTGCAAGTGCTGCTATGACCTGTGTCTGGAAGCGACCATGTCTCATGTGTCTGGGGAAAGGGCCCCTGCCTTCACTTCGGAGGAGTTGGAGAAACTTGTGGATGGGGTCCTACCCCAGTACACTTTACTCTATGGTCCTCCAGACAAACAGGTGAGTACACTGTGAGTATGATGCGTGGGCCATGTATGTATGGAGTGCTGTGTGTGTAAGCCACATGTAGGGGGGGCTGAGGTGTCCTGGGCAGAGTGTTGCATGTATGGTGGGCAATGTATGTGCGTTAGTGGATGGGAGGGATATGGTGGGCCATGAGTGTGACGTTCCGGATGGTATTACTAATCCCTTTTCTGCTGTGTTTTTCCTGCAGGTCAGCGCCCATCAGAAAAAGGGTATTTGGCATGCCATCGCCAAGGAGGTGCGGACCCTGGAGGTCTTTGACAGGCGGAGCACCCACTGCCGCAAACAGTGGGAGGACCTGCACCGCTGGGCAAGGAAAATGGCGAGGCCCAGCTGGGGCTGGCCTCCCAATGAGGAAGGAGTGTCCGTCATACCTTGACCCCCCTGATGTTCCGCATCCTGGAGGTGGCCTATCCGGAGTTGGATGGGCATTTGAGGGCATCACAGCAGCCACAAATTCAGATTTATGAGTTGGTGCGCGTTAAGGTTTTACCTGGGTGGGGGATGTGGACTGTGGATGCCCCTAGGCCAGGGCGAACATGGCAGGGTAGGTCCCTTTTTGGGCAGGCTCTGAAGCACTCCAAACCCAATGGTGTTAGTGGGCATCTACTACTGGGCAGGGTCCTATGGGTTTCAGGGATGCAGCTGATGGCGTTATGCCATGTCCCCCATGGGCTGGTGACTAGCATTGTAACTGGTAGTGCATGGCCTAGTGCATAGGGCAGCTCCCTGTGTGTTGTGTACTCCAACGGTAGTGTTGTTGCTGGCATTGACCAAGTGTATCCTCTGTCTCTCCCGCCCCTTTTTGTTTTGTCACCCTGTCCTTGTGTGCATTAGCATCATCTGGCGGAGGAGCAGAGGCACCGGCGACGGAGGGAGCTGCATCCCACATGGGCCAGGAGGCCGAATCCACCGAGGGTGAGGGCACCAGTGGGACAAAGGGTGAGGGGAGCACCACGGCAGAGACAGTAGGGGACACTACAGACAGCGACTCGTCCTCTGATGGAAGCTCCCTGCCGATGGCGGACACCTCTGTGCCCACCCCAACAACAGGTACAGTTGCCACCCCCCCCTACCAGCACCACCTCCCAGCAGCCCCTCAGTGTGTTTCCCGTGCCTGCTCACCCAGGAGGGTGGGCATCTTCTTCACCCCAGGCACCTCAGGCCCTGCCCCAGTCAGCCCTGCTGCCCTCAGTGAGGAGGCTATTGACCTCCTGAGATCCCTCACTGTTGGGCAGTCAACCATTCTGAATGCCATCCAGGGTGTCGACAGGCATTTGCAACAAACAAATGCATACCTGGAGGGCATTCACTCTGGCGTGGCGGCCCAACAGAGAGCATTTCAGGCTCTGGCCTCAACACTGATGGCAGCCATTGTAGCTGTCTCTAGCCTCCCCCCTCCAACTTCCTCTACCCTGTCCCAATCCCCTCAACCCCAGCCGATCCCAAGCACACCTTCAGACCAGCATTCACCCAAATCAACACACAGAAGTGGCTCAGGCAAACACAAGCACCACACTTCATCTCACAGGCACTCATACAAGCACCATGCCCATGGAGACACACCAACATCCACTGCCTCCACTGTGTCCCCCTCCTCCTCGCCGTCCACCTCCCTCCCAGTAGCGTCTCCACTCACACCTGCATGCACAACATCCTCATCCACTACCTTCATCACCAGCACGCCCATCACTACACACCCCTCACTGGCAGTCACCACCCATCCATGCACACATCCCCTGTGTCCTCTCCCACTGTGTCTGTGACCCCTCCTCCCAAAGTACACAAACAAAAGCACACACCCACCCAATAGCCATCCACCTCACAACAGCATCTAGCTCATGCACCTGCACCCAAACACAGCAGACTGACACCTCCTACAAGCACTCCCTCTTCCTCCACTCCCAAACCTCCACCCTCTTCCCACCCCAATGTCCGTAAGAAGCTTTTCCTCTCCAACATTGACCTGTTCCCTACTCTTCCCCTCCCCCATCCTTTCCCTCGGGCCAGGGTGGCCAAAACCCAGCCCAGCACCGCAGCCACCAAGTCCACATCCACTGTGGTTCCTGCAGCTGTCTGAGGCTCAAAGGGGGCACCCTTCAGCCCAGCCAGTGTGCCACCAACCCCTGCCAAGGCAAAGAACATTCCGCCACCTGGCAAGGTGAAGAAGGGCACAGCATCCAGCAAGGGGAAGGAGCCACAACCACCCAGCAAGGCCACCTCAAAGACTCCAGCTGCCAGACCCAAGGTGACACCACCATCTGCCAAGGGCAGGAAGGGGCACAAAACAATAGCCAAGGCACTTCAGCAGTCCGAGCCTGCAGGTGAAGGCCTGGTAGCTACCAGCACAACTGCCAGCACCGCCACCTGCACCGCAGCCAGCACCGCCACCTGCATCGCGCAAGCACTGCCACCTGCACCGCCGCATGCACCACTACTGTCAGCAGCAGCAGCCCCAGTGGGCAGCCGTCCGAGGCTGCAGGAGAAGGGCTGGAGCCTCCCCCCACCACTGGCAGTACCGGCACCTGACCGCGGGCAGCACCACCGCAAGCGCTGCCACCTGCACCGCTGACAGTAGCACCACTACGAGCAGCAGCAGCCCCAGTGGGCAGCCATCCGAGACTGCAGGTGAAGGGCTAGAGCCTCTTCCCACTGCTGGCAGCACCCCCACCACCACCAGCACTACCACCACTGTGTAGCCGTAGCCGCCGGCGGATGGACTGTAGCCCTGCCTCCATGGACTATCATGCATCCTGACCACTGCAAATCTCGTGCCTCTGATACCCAGGTGAGGTACTGTGACCTGGGAGCCCCCAAGTACTGCATCACTGGGCACAAAAGGCCCTCCAGCACCAGTGGAGAAAGGCATCCACTCACCCTATCCTTGGCAGGATGAAGCACACTGGGCACAAAGCCCCCTCCAGAACCAGTGGAGAAAGGCATCCACTCACCCTGTCCTTGGCAGGATGAAGCACAATGGGCACAGAGCCCCCTCCAGAACCAGTGGAGGAAGGCATCCACTCACCCTGTCCTTGGCAGGATGAAGCACACTGGGCACAAAGCCCCCTCCAGAACCAGTGGAGAAGCCATCCACTTGAGAGACTGTGGCCTTGCACTCCACAGGACCATGCAGTGGGCAGACCACCCACTTGAGAGACTGTGGCTTTGCACTCCCCAGGAGCAAGCAGTGGGCAAACCACCCACTTGAGACACTGTGGCTTTGCACTCCCCAGGAGCAAGCAGTGGGCAAACCACCCACTTGAGAGACTTGAGAGACTGTGGCCTTGCACTCCGCAGGACATCGCTGTGGGCATGGAGCCCCCTCCAGGAGTAGTGGCGTTGTACCAGCTTCCAGCTGAGGTGCCCCCCACTTCCCCGTCCCCCTGAGGTGCCTGTGTGTTTTCGACCTGATGCCCCTGCAGTGGTCTCTCTGTTTTGAGGCAGGAGTCAAGTGTGGGCTTGGCCTATGTGTTTTGGCCTAGTGGGCCACAGACATTTTGGATGGACATATTCCGGTCTTTTGTACATATTGTATATTTTGTAAATACAGTTTTTGAGAAATTAACGTATTTCTGAGTCTTTCTAATAGAACACTAATTTGACTCAATCACTTTTCTCCTTGCGTTATTCCAGAGGATTACGGGGTGTATATGTAATGTTGTTGCATGTGTTTGTGAGTATGGTGTTGGGGGTGAGGGTGGGTGGGGAGGTTGAGCTTTGCGTGTGGGTGTCACTCTCTTTTTCCTCCCCTGCCTACTAGGTGCTGTACTCAACGTGGACGTCGTCGATGGCGTCCTGGTTCTTCCTTTAGTGTTGAGAGGTGAGTGGTTTGCCTTCCGAGTACTGTTTCTGCCGTGCTTTTGATGGCGTTGGTACCGCCCCGGAAAAGCTGGCGGATGGGCTTGTTGTAATGGGGTGGGCGGTACATTGTCTTCCGCCTGGCTGTTGGCGGTTACCACTGCAGTGTTTGTTGCTACCACCGTGGCGGTCGGAGTGTTAAAGTGGCTGTATGTGTTTGCGGTTTCCGATGTGTTTGTGATTCCATTTTTTTTTCCGCAGGCCTGTTGGCGGTATTACCGCCGCTTTATCACCGACCGCCAGGGTTGTAATGAGGGCCCTAGTCTTGACCTAAAACTACATGCCAAAATGCACTCAATCAGGCCTGGCACATAACCCACCAAACAAAACTTGCAGGATTATGAAGCTACTTCTTCAGAAGGAGTGAAAGTGTAGTTCCATGGGATGTTTTCTGAGTTCTGATTCTGATTGTACCTTCATGACGCTGCTGGCCCCAGGGTGGCAGAGGACAGCTGTGTACTCGACTATTCCTTTTCTATTACAAAATAAACAGAATTGATCCCTAAAGTATCCGTCACCGGTCACCCATGTTGAATTAAAAGAAAGAGAAAAGAAAAAAAATGCTCTAACTAAAGCGTGTGTTTGACTTGGGGATCCTGGCAGCTTTTAGGCCAGGTGTCTCAGTTTTGTGTGAAGCCAGGAAGGATAGAAAAATGGAGAATGCACATACTTCTGTATCAGGAAAAAGAATTGTACTAATTTGGTTTACTCACACACTAAGGGACCATAAGCTTTTCCCAGACAGACTAAAATGTATTGCGGAAAAAGACTAGCAAGGAATAGAGAAAAAACATAGAAAGAATGGAGAAAAAAAACCTGTAAAGTAAATATCATCCATAGGAAAGTGTGGCTTGAACCACTCACCCAAGTAGCCACAACTGTGAGCTATGGAAGGTGTGTGGGAAAAAGCTGACAGTTTCCATCACTCCTCACTCCATTCTTCCAGGTCTCTGTAGTCAGTCACCTCTTCCTTCGGTTTCTATGGATATCTCCCTGGGCACTCCGTTTCACCACCGCTGGTTCCCCTTTCCAGTTCCTTTTCCTGCTCAACACCCATCTTGGTGTTGTTCTCTTCTGCACCGATATCCAAGATTTCTCTCCTTCTTCCTACTGTGTCAGCATTTTCCTCCTCCCTTGGAAACCCCTTTCCTTTGTCCATCGTCTGTTTTATGTCTTTTCCTCCACCCTCTTGTCCTTGTAGAAGAGAATCTTTTCTTATTTTCTGTGATTCTGTTGTGGTAGCCCTGCCCCGTCCTAACGTTCTGTTTGTTTTTGCTTTCCAGGTAATGCTGAGGTGGATTGGGTGTTACTGATGGAGCCATGGCCCTGTTTCCAGGTAAGTCGAGAGGGGAGTTCAGCTCCTCCTTACAGGGACTTCTGAGCCTTGTCAAGGAAGTGTGGGAGCAAGCTCCTAGGAAATCTCCTCCCCCCTACAGGATGTGGTCAGCTACATCCTGGCCCTCCGCAACCGAATGCGCCTCTTCTAGAAGAATGCAAAAATCATTCTTGAGGCCAGCAAAAAAGCCATGAAACTGGTTTGACCGGAATGCCACTCTGGTAGAGTTTTTGTCTGGTCAGAAGATATGGGTCATGAAGCCTGTAGAGCTAAGAGCCCTCCAGGACTGCTGGACCGGCCCATATGCTGTGAAGGAGTAGAAGGGGGAATCTAGCTACTTGATGCATCTCCAGACCCCTAGGAACCCCCTAAGGGTGCTCCATATTAACAGATTGAACCCTCACTTTAAAAGGTCCGAAGTAAGCATGCTCCTCGTGACAGATGAGGGAGTGAAAGAGGAAAGCAAACCTCTCCATGACCTCCTCTCTGTACAGGAACACGATGGATCAGTATAAGGTGTCAACCTCTCTTCTTCCCTGACCCCAAAGCAGCAGAGCTACTGTTACCAGGTACTAGGGCAGTTTGCTTATGTTCTCTCTTACCCCTGGATACACACACCTGTGTGTCTGTGACATTGACACTGGAGACAGTCCCCCTGTAAAGAACAAAATGTACAGGTTGTCAGATAAGGTGAGAACTAATACCAAGGAGGAGATCCCCAAGATGCTGGTGTTAGAGGGGATTGAGCTCTCTAGTTGCCCCTAGTCCAGCCGTGTGGTGCTGGTACCAAAAGCTGCCCCACCAGCGCCACACCAGAACTCTGGTTCTGTGTTGAATACTGGGGACTCAATTTTGTCACTAAGATGGATGCACACCACATTCCCCAAACTGATGAGCTCATCAACAGGCTGGATGCTGCCAAGTTCCTCAGTACCTTTGATTTGACATTAGGGTACTGGCAGATTGCTCTGAATGAAGGAGCTAAAAAGAGGTCAGCAATCCCAACTCCAGAGGGCCACTTGTAGTTTCAGGTGCCCTTAGGATTGAAGAATGCCCCTGCCATCTTCCAGTGGTTGGTGAAAAGGGTCCTGGCTGGAAAGGAGACCTTTTGTGCCACTTACTTAGACAACATTGCTGTCTACAGTCCAGCTTGAAGCAACACCTCAATGAGGTGCTTCAAGCCCTGCAACAGACAGGCCTGACCATCAAGGCCAGGAAGTGCCAAATTGGGCAGGGTTCTGTGGTTTACTTGGGTCACCTGGTGGGTGGGGACAAGGTGCAGCCCTTCCGGGCCAAGGTTGAGACTATCATAGCCTGGAAATCCCCTAAAACTCAGACAGAAGGGAAGGCCTTCCTGGGCTCCACAGGGAAGTATAGGAAATTTTGTGTAGGATATGACACCATTGTGGCCCCCTTAATAGAGCTGACTTTGAAGAAGCAACCCAGATTGGTGATCTGAACAGAGGCTTGCTAGAAAGCCTTTGATACCCTCAAGATGGCCATGTATACAGCATCTATACTCAAGGTTCCTGACTATTCCAAGGCAATTATCATGCAGACAGATGCTTCAGAGCATGGCATAGGGGCAGTCTTAGTACAGCTGAATGAAAAGGGCCTAGACCAACCGGTAACCTTCATTAGCAGGAGGCTTCTTCCACAGGAATAGAGGTGGAGTGTGATTGAAAGGGAAGCCTTTGCAATGATCTGGGCACTGAAGAAGCTGAGCCCATATATGTTTGGGACTCACTTCCGGGTTCAGACAGACCACGGGCTCCTCAGATGGCTCATGCAGATGAGGGCTGAAAATCATAAACTGTTGAGGTGGTTCATCTTCCTACAGGGAATGGACATTACGGTGGAGCACTGCCTGGGGTCAGACAACACCAATGCTAATGGTCTCTCTAGGTTCTTCTGCCTTAGTGAAGAGAACTCCCAAGGGGTTGGGTATCTCTCCCCACTTTCAGCTGGTGGGAACTCATGTTAGACCAGACAGCCTTAGGGTGGTCTTCCCTCCAACTTTCTTCCTACTTCCTCCACATTTCTGATCTTGTTTGTGCTGGGTTTAGGACTCTGGGCACTTTACCACTGCTAACCAGCGCAAAAGAGCTTGTGCTCACGCCCCTAAACATAGGAACCCTTGCTTGTCCTCAACTGGCATATTGAATTTCCTTACAAGTTCCTAGTAAAGTGCACTCCAAGTGCCCAGGAACTGTAAATAAAATGCTACTTGTGGGCCTGAAAAGGCATGGTGGGCAAAAAACCATGTATTGGGATGCAGCCTGAGTGATCAGCAGTGGCTGAGATTTATTCAAGCATTCCATCCATCACCTTGGTGTTTTTGCATTTGACGCTTTAAGTGCACCAGGTATGCCTAGACATGGGCCCCAGGCTCACTGTGCCACTAGAACCAAGCTATACCTGGCAAAACCGGGTCTAGATTGCTTGTGTTTTGGTTCAGCGAGGACCTGGCCTGGCAGTTCGGGCTGGGCTGTTCTCATGAGGAGTAGGGCCAAGGCTGATTTGCAAACTGAGGTGGCAAGCTGGACAAAAAAATTATGGATTGGAGTCCAGCCCGAGCAATTGCTGGTAGCTGAGATGAATTTTAGCACTCCATCCATCACCTTGTTGTTTTTTAATTTGCCGCCCTAAGTGCACCGGGTGTGCCCACACGTGCGTCCTGGGCTTACTGTGCCACTGGAACCAAGCTATACCTGGCTGAAGAGCCCTTACTATGGTGAGTCCTAGGTTGCTTGTGTTCTGGTTTGTGGAAGACCTGGCCTGGCAGTTAGAGCCGGATTGTTCCCATGAGGAGCAGGGTCAAGACTGTTTTATCTAAGGCTAGGTGCAAACTGAGGTGGCATGGTGGGCACAAAATGATGAATTGAGATGCAGCCCTGAGAGATCACCCGTGGATGAGATTAATTCAAGCATTCCATCCATCACTTTGTTATTTTTGCATTTGTTGCCTTAAGTGAGACAGGTATTCCCAGACATTGACCCTAGGCCCAATGTGCCATTGGAATCAAGCTATACCTGGCTGAACAGCCATAACTAGGGCGAAACTGGCCCTAGGTTGCTTATGTTCTGGTTCAGGGAGGACCTGGCCTGGTACTTCAGGCTGGACTGTTCCCATGAGGAGCAGGATCAAGACTGATTTGCATGTGGCTGGGTGCAAACTGAGGTGGCATGGTGGGCAAAAAAACAACGGGTTGGGATCTGACCCCGTGCAATCACCAGTGGCTGAGATTAATTCAAGCATGCCATTTATCACCTTGTTGTTTTTGTACTCGGCGGCCTGCAGCACTAATTGTGCCACCCACTTAAGTAGCCCTTTAGCCATGCCTCAGGCCTGCTGTTGCAGAGCCTATATGTGTAGTTTTACACTACAATGTTGACCTGGCAAAGTAACCCTGTACCTAGGCCCAAACCTTCCCTTTTTTTTATTATACATATAAGTCACTCCTAAAGTAGGCTATGGACAATATAAAGGGCAGGGTGCAATGTATTTAAAAGTTAGGACTTTTAAGTTTTTGCATGTCCTGGAAGTGAAAAACTCCCAAAGTTGTTTTTCCCTACAGCAAGGTAGATCTCTCCTATAGGATAACATTGGAATTTCCTTATTACATCGTATAAGTGTAATTCACAATCTGGAACCTTTCTAGTTTGGTGTCTCTGAAATCACAATTTAAAATTACAAGTAATAGTGAAGCCAGATTTTAAATTGCAATTCTGAAAATGCCACCTTCAGAAAGTTTAAATTTGCTTACTTCAGCCATTTTGTGCCTGCTGCTTGTCTCTGATCACATGTCCAGGGTGTGTGAAAGCTGAGCTTTGTGTATTCCCCCTAGACAGCCACACACATTGAGAGCTTAGGTGTGACTTGAAGGGTCTTGATGGATCCTGGCAGGATGGGCGGGAGGAGCTGGCTATAGCCTCACTTACACCAAATTAGGCTGTGTCCTGTCCCCACAAAAAGGGATGCATAACCCCTTGTAATGTGTCTGAAGCTAGGGCAGGAAAGGAAGAATCTCTGTGCACTTAAAAGGCCCGTCTTTTGAGTCTCCCCAACTTCAAAGGCCCAACTGGGTATAAGTAGGACCTCTGACACCACTAATGCAGTACCCTTCTGGGCCTGTGAATACTCTGCCAGGAAGAAGGACTGATGTGGTGCTGAAGGACTACTACTCTGCTGTACTGCTTCTTTGCTGGACCTGGACTGCTTCTTTGCTGGACTCCTGCCTTGCTGTGTGGTCCTGCTGCCTGCTGGTCCCCTGCCTGGGTGAGAAGGACTGGACCTGTGTCACTTGAATCCAGAGTGACTGCAAGGACGGCTGGTCTCCTGATCTGAAGTCTCAGGGACATAAAAGACTTTGAACCACCCTGCTCCTTCACCTGGCCACATGTGAGTCTACCTTTCCAAGTGGTGCCACCCCGTTCTTGGAACCTTGGAAGTGGGCCTAAGGTGTTTGCTCCAGCAGAAATGACGCATCCTCTGCTGCAGGAGCAGAATTGCCGCATCGCTGCTGTTGCATGGCACAGAACCAGCGCATCGCCTTCAGAACTCCCACTGCAGTGCTTTTCTGACACAAGATCCTCTCTTCCCCACTGACTGCAGCATCTAAGTGACGCTGAATCTCCACATGACAGCCTCTGCACTCATCAGAACTGATGTATCACCCAGACTGCACAACACATCCTCGACACCTGTCTCCGCATCACAAGCCCCAGTGCCTGGGCCCTCAACATCGATGCAGCAGGAACTTGCACCCTAACTCCACTGCATCTCTAAGGTAAGCCTGACTGCTCTGTGCCAAACTACCAGAGGGTGAGCACAGGTTAATTTAGGGTTTGTCTGACAGTTAACCTGACTAGGATTGTGGTTGCTGCTTGATTAAAGTTTACACCCCAATCAATGAACAACCCAGTTTCTAACACTCCCCATAAAACTGTTATGGCTAGGGCAATGAGACTTGCATGTATGCTTTCAGCTGCGCGAGTTTCAGAAACTGATGACATTGTACTAGATTATTGCAAAGGTCTGGCTGCTATGGTGAAATCTGTCTCTCATCAGGTGAATGTTGCTTCAGAAGATTACAGAGACGTACCCTGCCATGCACTGAATTCAGGTGGCTGGGTTGTAATCCGCAAACATGTTTGCAAAGGTTATCTTGATGAGAGATGGAAGAGACCATACCAAGTGATACTGATGACAAACACTGCTGTCTAATGTGCTGGTGTCCCTCAGCAGATCCGCCTCGCTCATACGAAAAGAGAAAGTGTAGTTAAAGCAGTGGATGGGACGAATTATCAAAGCACACAGGTTACTCAAGGTAAAGCTCAAATCCAAGCTTGAACTTGCAGTGTGAATCCATAAGAGGAGTGAATAGTTTTCTGAAACTGGAGAAGACAAAGTATAAAAGCAAACAGAAGGGGTGAAGTTCCAGGTGAGCAAAGGTTCTGATGAATAACATGGAAGTTCTGAAGTCCAGTTTCAGAGTGATCAGATTGAAGAGCTGTTACAGTGAAAAAGACCAAAGCATGAGTGGCATCAGGAAGAAGTAGTGTCTGACCCAAACGCTGACAAGTTGCGTTAAAAATCAAAGTTACAAAGTCCTCCTATGTGAAGGAAGAAGTGCTCTGTGAATGGAACATACAGAGACAAAACTGATGAACGTGCAAGATCAAGTTAAAGATTGAGTTCAGGACTGGGGTCAAGTAAAGGTTCAGTGTAAAGCACAGAGATAATGACTGTCATTGAAAGAGAAAAGATTGAAGATATTCCAAAAAAGAAAACTTCTAAACAGAAGCCTTGTGAGCAAGAAAAAGAGCAAGAGAGGCATCTGGGTTCAGAAACTAGTGGGAGTAAATCACCAGTTGCTAAAAGATGAACAAGAACAAGACTTCCAAATCAAAATTATGCCTCTCATGAATGGGTGTATTTAGCCACAGTCTCAGATAAAAAGCATATGATATTGAGGAGGATTATTTTTTGGTGAATAGATGCCAATACATCTGTGACTGTAAATCAATGACTGAAACTGAAACAGAAGCAGAACCATCTTGAAAGTGAAACAGAGACTTGAATAAAAAGTGAATTCTAGATCTGATGATAAAAGATAGTGAATTGAGTTTACTTCAAGCCAGTGGCGGCCGGCAGCTTTAGGAGGGAGGAGGGCAGGCAGGGCATGAACACACACACACTCATTCTTTCACACACAGACACGCACATCCATTAACAACACTCATACCATTCAAACATGCACGCACGCACCAAACATTCATTTTAAAACATCACACACTCATTCTTTCACGCACGCACGCACGCACATCCATTAACAACATTCATACCATTCAAACATACACGCACGCACCAAACATTCAATTTGAAACATCACACACATACTCACACACTTACCTTCGGCCTCCAGGTCCCAGCCTCGTCACAGAGTGGGATGGGGTCAGTGAGACTGCTGACCCCACCCCACTCTGTGACGAAGTGTCACTGATTGACACTCGTCCTGGGCACTTCAGGGCTTAAACTGAAGCGCCCAGGGAGAGTGTCAATTGGTGACGCTTTCCTCGTTACCCAGGGGAGGGCCTCAGGACACCTTTGCTGGGCCGAGGAGGTCACACCCATAGGAGCTGTGATCTCCTCAGCCCAGCAAAGTTCAGCTCAGGCAGCAAGGAGTCTGCGCAAATCGCGCATATCTGCTCCTGGCTGCCTGACCTGAACATGAAGAGTGTCTGTCAGGCTGACCTTTGTTCAGCCTGACAGACACTCTTCATGGGGGGCAAAAGGTGGGGGGGCGTGGCCGCTCCGCCCTAAAGGACGGGCCGCCACCGCTTCAAGTGCTTTTACGGAAAGAGACTAATGGATTGATGTCTAAACTGAAACTAATACATGAACTTTAGAAAAAAAAGAGACTTAAGGCCTGATTTAGAGTTTGGCGAAGGGGGCTACTCCATCACAAACATGCCAAATATCTTGTCTGCCGTATTATGATCTCATTATGTCTCATGATCTCATTATGTCATATGGATATCACAATACAGCAGTTAGGATATCCGTCACATTTGTGTCAGAGTAACCCGTCCACCAAGCTCTAAATCAGGCCCTTAATTTTTATTTCTGTTTTTATTACTGTTTTAATGAAATAGGAAAAAACAAGAAAAATAAAGTTTTAAAGAAATGTTTTTGTTGATTTAGGTTGATTTTTAATTTTTGCTACAATAGAGGATGGAAAACAGCAGATGCTGTAAAACAGTAGGGATGACACTTTTGATTATAATACTGATAGCATTAGTGAGACTTTTGATGCACATACTGACTCCTGTGGAACATGTTTCATATCATATTAATAGAAATGCGGGGGTTGAAACTAATCATGATGAATTAAAACAAACTATACCGGGACATAGAGATCATTTAGTTGGTGGTTTTAATGGTAAGGGCCCTAATCGCAACCCTGGTGGTCCTCAGACTGCCAGGGCTGCTGTGGCGGTGGTCAGACCGCCACACTATGACCGTGGTGGTTGGGCCACGGTCGGACCACCAGCACCACCAGTTTCCCTCAACTAGAGGGGCTGGCGGTGCTGGTGGTCATAATACGCCAGGGCAGCGCTGCATGCAGCACTGCCCTGGGGATTACGACTCCCCGCTCTGCCAGCTTTTACATGGCAGTTGCACCGCCATGTGAAAGCTGTGTGAGACAGGGTGCAGGGAGCCCCCTGGGGGGTCCTGCACTGCCCATGCTCTTGGCATGGGCAGTGCATAGTCCCCCATGGACAGACCCGTTGCGCTTTTCACTGAAAAGCGAGACGGGTTCTGTTGCACCCTACGCACTGCAACATTGCCACCTGTTGTGGGTCGTTCCCCGCTGGGCCAGCAGGAAACTCCTAATGGTGCCCACGGGAAGTCGGCTGAACTGGCGGCAACCTGACCTCAGGAGTTTGGTGGTCGGGCTTTTCGGCCCGCCAAAGTCTTAATGACCTCCAATGTGTATACTAAAATTATTAGGAACTTTTTTGACATAATGAAAGTTGGTAAGTGTTATGTATGTGTTTACCTTCCTAAATAAGCTGGAGAGGGGTTGACCTGCGTCCAGTTGGCAATTTCATGCACACTGTCTTGCAATATTTTTGTTTATGAAGACTTTCTGTCTCCTTACTTGACTGTCTTAAATGTGTGTTTAGAAAATTTGCCAATTAAGGAAGGTAACAGGGAAATTAAGTATAGTAAGTATATGAGGATAATTCACAAAACAAGAATGATACTAACTTGGTAAAAAAGGTTTGTGTCTTTTGAGTAGTGAGAAGCTTGATTCTCTTATTGGAGAATGTAATGACAGTACTGAAAAATTTAGTAGAGTAGGAAATTGCTTTAGTAGTAATAAGAGAAAAGGAAGATTTAAGAATATCAGTTTTACATCCTAGATTGAGAATGCAGCAGGAACAAAAGGTAAGTGTATATGTGTGGGCATAGCTCCATGGAAATAAATAAGGTAGAGTTTGTAGGTGAGAGTGTGTATGACACATGTTACGAAATTAATGGAAGTCTTTTGTTTGTAGTTGAGCCCATTATGAGGGGAATCTCTTATGTCTTTGCAAAGACTGCTTATTTTAATTTATGAAGAAAATGGATAGGCTCATGTCATCTGGGTTCAGTTTTTCCTGGAGTTTATCATGTGGATGAGTTGAGCGATGAATATAGTTTGAGGAGAGTGAAACGAAATTTTGAGCAAATAGTATTAGAAATATTAGGGGATATTATTCTTTCTATGAGAGTGGCAATGAATCATGTAAAAAGTAGATGATTGTAAAGAGTGATATATAGGCTTGCTGTAAATACAGCAGGGTCTTTTAAGGTTGTAAATGTAGAAATAATGGCACTAAGGGCTATGCAAAGTCATCTTGCTTCAGATATTTTTTTGTCAAAAGAAGGAAGAGTCAGTAAGGTAATTAAAGGTAAAAGGTGCTGCACATATATACCAGATAATAGTGAAGCTGTTGATTCTTTTATTACTAATATGACTAATTTAGCACGTGAGATTTCGTTTTCTTGAGGAATCGGGCCTGTGGGAAGCTGTTGGTTCTTGGTTTAGTGAGCCAGGAAGAGGTTTTAGTAAGGTGGGTGGGCAGTTAGGTAATATAGGGGGTGGTGTCCTTCAATCAGTTCTAACTTCTGTAATAATCATAATGGTTTGGCCAACTGTTCTAGTTCTTTTATATAAATTGCTGGAGTATATAATTAGCATATAACAACAGAGCTAAAAGTAATAATAAATCAAAAAAGAGAAACAGATCAATTGATCTGGA
Organism: Pleurodeles waltl; assembly: GCF_031143425.1. Lineage (NCBI taxonomy): Eukaryota > Metazoa > Chordata > Amphibia > Caudata > Salamandridae > Pleurodeles > Pleurodeles waltl. The sequence goes on from NC_090445.1 coordinate 724,412,771, forward strand.
AATGGAGGATTATAAGGATGGTTTCTACCACCAGTTAAAGATGATATAGGACAATGTTTGTCTACATAAGATAATGAAGACATCTACTAATTAATGACTGATTAATTAAGTTTATTAATGGGGTCTCAGTGATTATTAAAAATTAAACAGAGGGTGGAGGTTGTAGAAGCTTTTTGTGTTGTACAGTTTTCAGTGACCAATAATTTGTGCAAATTAATACGCTTTATGCAGCGTGAAGTCGTAACCATGGCCACTAGAATTATGCAGCAGAGTTGACTAAATTATGCTTCAAGAAAAGGCAAATTATGCTGCATAACGCTGCACATTTTTTGATAGTATTACTATATTATTTTGGAATGTTTACACATGGTAACAGTTTCTGGGCAAATGTTTCACCTCATTACTACCTGTTTAACAACCAAATACATAAATAAGCAACTGATAGTTAATTGGTTATCCTTTAAAAAGTGTTGTTTAACATGTGTGAACACTCATCGCCAGTAGTATACCACATTTCCATGTGAGACACCATTTTATTAAGATTGATGTAGCTTTTGATGTTTGATTATACTGTTCCTCCCAATTAGTGACCCATTGCAAGCCTTCTCTGCAAACAGTTTTAACAGAGTACGGTGTACTATGATATAGACAGTAACCATCCTTAGAAAGAGTGTATTGTGAATGAAGATTTCCATTGTGTTTTCTATGTATTATTTTGAAGAACTTCCAATGGACGCTCTGATAGAACACACACAGAAGAACCTTATTGTAGTCTTTGTTTGGGAATATTTCATATTGTAATTTACATCTCTGGAATGCAGTTGCTGAATGAACAGAAGGATTAATTCACATTAATAATACATGTGTTAGTGTTAAAGAGTTTTAATATGACGATCTTGCTTTTAATTTGTCCAGTGTAAGATAACTATAATCATGCTGAATCTGCAGTTTTGCTAATTTTTTATGCATAAAATGTGTATAAAAGCCTTTGGTGCTGAAGGTTCGGGGGTGACTGCTCATTTTCCTCCCAAGACTCTTACTTGAGACTTTCTATTCTCCTTTACATTGCTGTCAGTACTCTATATAAGTTTGACAATTCTGGACAGATTCAACTGCTTAAATAGTGATAATTATTCTGATTTCTGATTTTGTATTCTTCATCTGGGCCTTTATGGCATTTATTGCATTTTTCTGTAGCGCCTATGTTAAGATTTCTGTAATGAAGCTCTAAAATGTATTTTTGATCTAGAACTCAGTTATGAGTGGTCTCAGTTATTATATAATTTTACTTTGCTATTTGGTGGGTTAGCGTTGTGAAGAGTGATGACTCTTGCCGTTAGATCAACTGAAGTAGAGGAGAATCATAAGAGGTGAATTTTGGGGTGTCCGGATTATTGGAGTTCAGTAGATTATTGGAATTCTGCTCCCACACTTGCACGCCAGCTCCTATAATTATTACTGTGATGTCACGCCTGTTGTCACTGTGCATGCAGGATTTGACAAATCTGCAGAAAACGTTACCAAAAATAAAGTTCATCTACCTCAGCTCCTCCATGGTATAATTCAACAGAGACAGGGTTGGCCTTCTATGTCACAAGGAGATGCAATATTATGGTATACTCCGCTGTAACAGGTAAGACCTGATGATGGTTGGGAGCGATTCAGCGGCAAGTTCAATAGTGGAGTAGGGTTGGGACTGTGATTCAGTGGTGTTCCATTGCCCAAGTTACTAGGCGTGGGACAGATTTCCAGGTGGGGTGTGCCAGTACACCAGAACAAACAGGACAACACACTCTGGTCTGCATATGTCAGAGTCTGGGCATGTAAGTGACACCTTCTACATTTATTATGGTGGTCATCTCACGCTGTAGTCACTGTGCATGCAGCATAGAACTCTGAATGCTGAGTGGCACACTACAGCCCTCCCAACTTTAACATGCTTATCAAACATTAAAATGAATTAGACCTTATAGTCTTTTTTGAAAATCTAGAATGCTACAAAAGCTCACAATCTTGCAGGAGACCTGAAACCTTGGCTTAATGCATACTGAGTTCATTAGCTTATTAGTTGGGATTTCCCTTACCTCAGTGTTTGGAGTGTGCTTTCAGTGAAGTTGGCTCTCTGCCCGATCTTGGGCAGGGTTCTTCACCCATAATAGGACCTTGTGGGGTCCAGCCCCTGGAAGCTTCTTCATCCTCAACATTTTCCCAAAAGTCTGTAGAGTGGACTCTTTTAAACATTACTACATTTCATATGACGCTTTCCACCCTTCTTATTGCACAGAGCATAGCCCCCCTCACATGTCACAATCCATGAGGCACACTTAAAAAGTTGTTTGAAATGTATGCCCTTGGTATCTGCCTTTTATGAGTACTTTGTCACCCCTGGCAATGCTTGGTTCCCTCACATTCCTTCACTCTCTGGCATTCATTGTTTCTTTTCCTCTTTTACGTGTTGTCTTTGCCATGTAAGGCTTTTGACCTTCATTCTGGCAATTATAGAAACGTCTCTGTGGGCATGACTAAACAGAAGTGATGCAGGGGAGCATTGTGTGGTACATTCAGTTGTGCATCTATCTGCATGTTGAAAATGGTTCAGTGCTTGCTTGATGTTTTCACCTTGTTCCACGCCAATGTGCATGACCTTTATAAGTAGTCACTTGAATCTCTCCACCTCTTCATTTGCATAGTTATTTGATGGTGGATCTGGAGATCGTAGGTACTGCTGAAATTCACTTTATTGCATTAATTTATTCTTACGTTTGGTTCTAATAGGTTCATAAGCTGCAGACTCTAAATTTCAGCAACTGCACATTTTGCATGAATATCCATGAGGACTAGCAGTTTCTGACCATTCAGTAGAATGCAGAAATCAGTGCTTACCTAGGTCCAAGGAATTTCCCAGGCCTCTTCAGTGATGATATGGGTTAGCAGCTGTGGCTAGGCATATGTTACAACCTCGTATGACATTTTCTATTGCCTTCTTCTGGCCTTTGTCTTGGTCATTCCTTGATGGCCTTGATGTGCCAGGTTAATGACTGTCTTGTGAGGACTAGTTTACGGAACCATTTGGCTTCCTTTATTTCTGACAATATATCACCTACTGGTGGGATCATACATCTCTCCCTCTTGATGGCTGCATTTGACAGCCACATGTCTCCCTCTTGATGGCTGCATTTGACAGCCACATGTCTAAACATATTCTCACGGCCTCCAGTAGTCTTAGTTTAAATGTGACTATCATCGGTAAAACCCATTGTGTGGGGCCAGTCACTTTTTTGATGACTCTCATTTGTTTTAGTCTGGTGAGTTCTTCTACCTCTGAAAATAGGTGAAATAGTACTCGCGGATGTCAGAGAGCAATACGTTTGATGGACTTGTTGAAGTGTAGTTGTATGAGTTTTGATTTCAAGCACCCTAAGCCTGAAAAGAGCTCTGGGAATGCACTAAGAATATCTTCCACTCCTTTAGCGTTGTTGCAGCATGCAAATGGAATGAGTCTTCTGCCGTCGTGCAGCAGATGAGAAGGCCAGCACCACCTTCAGGGATGAAAAACTTTGTTTTGATCAAATGGGTTCTGTAGCTGACAGTAGTCATTAAGGCTCCTATGAGCGGAGGCAGTTCCAGAGCTCAATAGGTGTAATGTACATGTTGATGGGCAACAGCTTTGGTTTTGGTTTGTGCATTGTGAATTGTTCTTTCCCCATCACCTTTACAGAAACCCCAGTGGCAGTGCATAATTCATGAGACCTGCCCAGCATAAGGATGTCATTTGGGGTTCTCAAAGTATTATGCTCCTAAGGACAGATGATCTGCATCCTTGTGTGATTTATGCCTGCACTTCTTTTAATGCATAGTTGTTGGTGGGGTAGGCGTGCATAAAGGTTGTTTATGGGCTCACTTTTCTTATGCTTGGCCTGACGTAACACAAAAAATCATGTCCAGAATGATTTCTGAGTCAAAGTGCATTTCTATCACTGACACTGTTACCTAACAGTGATTTCTGTTGCTGGTGTTTGGTCGATTGAGATACAGCTGATACATTTCCTCACCAGTGTATTGAAGCAGAACGGATCTCTTGTTTCCTGGGTCAGTCTCTTGTGTGAAAGTAATTGTTTAAGCAACGAACCATGTTGCCCGGGGAGCAGCTGTCACTGGGGTGGAGAGTTCACTGAATGGTAGTAAGGTGCAGGATACACTGTCCAGGTGTATAGCTGGAATTGCTGCTGTAGCTTGTGGAGGAGGAGGTGGCGTGGGAACAAGTTGGGTGCAAGCGCATTTTGTTGGACCACTGACACTGAGTTATGTTATGTTCTGTTATACTGATTTGTATATTGCACTAATCAGTGGTGGGCTGGTGAAGGTGTATGTGGCTGGTCAGGTATCCTGGTCCTGTGTTGCGTGGGGGTTTGTATGTGCATGTGAGAAGTTTGTATTAGCTGTGCTTATGAATGGGGAGCCAGTGAAGCTTCTTGAGGTGCGGTGTGATGTAGGTGAGGTGTGGGAAGTTGAGTATGAGTCCTGCAGTGGTGTTCTAGATGGTCTGGAGTCTGGTTAGGAGTTGTTTGGCGATTCCGGCGCAGAGTGTTTTGCAGTAATTCAGCCTGCATGTGATGAGTGCTTGCATGGCAGTCTGTCTGGTGTTCAATATATTTTTTACATTGTGTAGTCATCTACATGCATTCTCTTCACAATGTGTTGTAAATGAATATGCAATGTAAAACAAGGGTTTTACAAGCAAGTCATTAAAACGATCCCTGGTAAATATGCATTCGTAAGCCTTCCACTGCCGAATGCCATCTCTCATTGTCCAGTTGGTGGCAGCTAGAACAAGCTAGTCTGAAAATGAAATTAGGGCAAGTGTTAATAGTGTTTCTTTTCCGGATAGTAATCTTCACTGACATTCCCTGATTGCTTGTGGTTTATATATTTGTGCAGTGCCACAATCACATATCTTACATTGTGTAAATATTAACCTCTGGATCAGACAGACATGCTTCAACATGCAGTTTCTATGCAAAAATAAAACATGACAATTCCTGAAAATGCATCCTAGAGACATCCTCCAAATTTCAAGGGGTGGGCGGAGCTTGCGGAATTCTACTACACAGAATTTTGCGAAGAGGTTAAAAAATTCTGTGAGCTTCGCAGAATTTCACCACTTGGCTGAATTGCTCGACGCACCAGTTTGCACTACGTTTTTCATGTTCAGGAGTGCAATGCACGTTCTAGTGTTGAAAACATTGTGCGAACGGCAGCACTTGCTCCGCATGTGTATGGCCATTTTGTTTTCTCTGTCTCTTTGTGAATGGTGCTGGGCTTAATTTTAATCCACCCTTAATCTTTTCAATCCCACTCTTTTCTAAATTATCCACCCCTCATTTTCCTTTTCTCATCAGTGTGTGTCTTTGTGTTTGTGTATTTTACTTGTCTGTAATTTTTTTGCATGTGTTTCGTGACTTTTTGAATACTTTATTGTTTTTTGCTTTTCCCTTTACTTCTTGATTTTTCTTTCTTTCTTCCTTCCATTTCTTCCCCTTTCTATTTTTCACCCAGTGCCATGACAGAGAAGGTGCAGCCCGACCCATTTTCACTGAGGTAGAGGTGGCAGCGCTTGCGTTCTTTGTGCAGTGCCACCTACCCTCCATGTTGGCAGAAGGCGGCAGGCCTGGGAGTGGTTACGCCTTTCAGGAACTTCGAATGATGTGGGGGAGGATGCGCCGGTGTGTGCGTTGGACTGTGGTCACCCAGAAGCACCCAGAAGCAGTTGACACCCAGAAGCAGTTGACACACCGTAGAGCGGGTGTACCGGACTGCGGGTAGGACCTGCTTGACTTGCTGGGGGTTGAGGTGTTGGGGCTCAGTGACTAATAGTTATTAATTTATTGTGTGTGTTTCACAATGCTATTTTTTTCTAATAGCAGTGCTGACTCAGAGCAAGTTAAGCTTATGTTACAATGAATATTGATCCAGTTTGAGCTAGCCTGGTGCTTAGTCATCGCTTCCTATTTGTACTCGTCAGCACATGTTTGGGCTGATTATTTAAGAAGCCATGCAGATTGAGGCTCCTCCTGTCACCAAGAATAAGATACTAGTAGTAGTAATAAGTAATATCAGTGAGTTAGCATTCCCTTCTCTGTGCCTTCCTTTATGCAGCTAATGCAGTCCCTCCCAACCACAATCTGCTGGTTATGTGTAGTATAATAGTATACATCTATGTATGGATAAAAAAAGGGAGACCGAGTTGGCCCATCAAAGGTGGTTCAGAAGCAAAGATCATTTGTTGCAATAGGAATACATTAGTAGTGGTATGTAGTTGCTAATGTAGTTTAGGAAATTTGGAGTACGGCTTAGGTGTAGGACAATAATAGGCCAACTCGAGTTAATACTAATACTAGAGGCAAACTGATTTAGAAAAGTACAATGTTACTGTGCTTGCTTTTGCCTGTCACAATATTTTTTGGGGAGATTAACTGTACCACAAATTTGTATTTTTTAACTTTATTTCTTACTTCAGCACCTGAGGGGAAGAAGAGGGCAACATCTGAGGTGGGCCCAGGAGATGAGGGTGCCAGTGCCACCTCACCACCTGTGCGGCAGCTGGCGGATCTGCTGGCCCCATAAAGCCTTCCTGCTATAATATTATTTCCCTAACATTCACCTCCTCATTTAGAATATTTTTTATTTTATTTTTACTGTGCCTGTCTACCATTTTGTGGACCTATTTGCGTTCTATCTAAGCTTTGTTAAATTCTTGTTATCCCTGCACTTTTCTCTGTTTCATGTTTCTGTACCTGACATCCTACTGTCTGTACCAGTATGTAGCCTTCTACGGCTTTGTTACTAAGCTTAGTTTTCCCATCTCCCCTTGTATATCTTGTGGATTGGTACTGTAATGCTAAGGGGACAGATTTTTAGGATATGTACTCTACCAACAAGATAGCATGCCCAAGTCAGCTTTTCTATGCATGCTTGAAAGGTTTTATTTTCCTTGCTAATGCCCATTGCATTTGCCCTCCAAGTCCTCACCACAGGTCCTCCTGTATTGACCAAAATAATCCATACCTTCATTACGCTTCAGTGACTTTGCTCTGCCCCTCTATTATGAAACATTTGTGGTTGATTTGACAACCTGGCTTTTTTAACATAGTTAACTGACAAAATTCCTAAAGTGAATGGTAGGAGAAGATAGAATTGCAGTGATCTATTGCGGTTATATTTTGTTGAATTTTTTCTTAAGAAAATAATAAGGGAGGCATATCTGGCATCTAAAATGTGTAACGTTTTATCCAGCTGCACCAACCACCAGTGCAGGGGCCAGTGGCAGCACCAGTGCACCAGATGCGGCAGCAGCAGTCGGAGAGAGAGAACAAGCAGCAGCAGGGACGGGCTTATTGACAAGTATACTCACAGAAAGGACGTTGGTTGTGAACCCCCTGCTTTAGCAGCTACAGCCGGGGTTTGAGTTTATTTGGGGGGGGTCTTAGTTTGGGGACCAATGGATCAATCATGAAGGAAAAAAACAGGGGCAACAAAGGACATCCCTGCTAAGTGCCCCTAGTGATATCAAACGGAACCAAAAACATGGCATTCATTTGAAGCCTTACAGTGGGGTTGGAATATAGCAGGGCAATCCACAATAGGTATGCCGGGGGAAGCATATTCTCCGGAGCACTACCATCAGGTAGTACCACTCCAGCAAATCAAAAGCCTTTGTTTATTCAGAAAAACTGTGATGGTTGAGAGATCTGGGTCGAGGCTCGGTAGTAATGCAAACAGTGTTTGCAGGTTTTGAGAGGTATCTCTGCCTGGAATTAACCCAGATTGATCTGGCCTTACTAGAAATGTCATCAGGGGGCTGAGAAAATTTGCCAACACCTTTACTAGGATTTGACTATCACAGTTTATAAGCGAGAGGGCCTATATGAGTCACAGGCATCTGCCCACTTGTTAGGTTTAAGCAGAGTGACAATCATGGCTTCCCTCATGGAGGGTGGAAGACCACCCTCCTGTTTTGCTTCATAGTACAACGCCTTTAGCATTGGTATGAGACTGTTGATATATATTTTATAGAATTCTGCTGGCAGTCCTTCTGGCCCAGGGGCCTTTCCAGATTACAGATGCATGACTGCTTCTCTTATCTCATCGTCCTCTGTATCTGCCACCAAGTATTACCGTTGTGCATCTGTAAGCCACCCCAGTGCAACATCCTTCAAGTAGGCATCAGTATACCCCCTCCTGTTCTCATTGAGGAGTATAGCTTGCTATAATATGCATCAAACATGCATAATATATCTGAAGTGTCCCGTACTGGAATCCCATTTGTATCTTTGATCTCAAGAATAGCATTCGCTGAGCAGGATGTACATAGCATGGTAGTCAGAGCACACCCTGGTCTTTCTCCTTCCCTGTACGCTCTTGCAGGCATGTGTTTGCCTCTATATAAGCATTTGTGTTCTGCAGTTTCTTGCAATTCTGTCAGGGTGGTTCTAATTTGTTTGGCTACCCCTAAATCATTGGGTGCCCCCAGTTGGGTGTTGTGTAGCCATTTTAGTTCTAGCTTCATACATGTTATTTTAGCAAACTAGGCCTACCGCTAATCACTTTTACCTAGATATATTTTATTCAGCTTTGTTTATTATTTTAACAATAGCCACATTTGCGGTCTTGTTTTATTTTCTCTATCTAGCTGTTCTTTGCGTAGGCCAGCACAGTGCTCTTAAACAAAACATTTCTTTCACTCTGTGCTTTTCTCAAGGCTGCAGTAAGATAGGTTGCCAGCAAACGTGGTAACGCTTTGTCTTTAGTGTTTATAGAAATATACACATTCTTACATAGGGATCCTTTCTTGGAACATCACTTCACTCTCCTTGTCACAATTTTAATCCTCTCATGCTTTATCTTCCTAGTTATTGCAGTACATGCTTTATTATCTGAGATGCAGTGGCTTCAATAAAACCTTATTGAAATATATTCTGCCTCTGATTGTCCTTGTATATGTGAGACTAATGTAACTGACAGCAACTGATGCAATCCGAGTGACCACAATTTCCCTGAGGAATCAATTGTGTCATGCGCTCGGCTGCCCAATTATCCCTGCTCTTGGGTGGAGATGAGGCACTGCTAGTAGCCAGAGCAAAACCCGGATTAGGCAGACAGGTGTCACCTGTAGTGGGTTTAGACTCAGTCCCCTACGGTACAAGACATTCTGCCACCCAAATCCAGTAGTCTCATTAGGATATTGAGAGTCTACGTGACATGGTGCTACCAACGTTTGGTCAGGCTCTAATTTTCGGGTCCTCCTGAGTATCTCTGTCTCACTACATACAAAGACACCTCAATACTATATACAGAGACATCCATGGTATTGAGGATTTTCCTCCTCAGCTAAGTAGGGAGTACCTAACTAACGCTGTAGGTTGTTCAAGCTTGAACCCTAAAAGGATAATCCCCATTTGCTGTGCTTATATCTGAACAAAATTAACCATTCATCATGGCGAATCCGCAACAGGTATTAATTGTAGTCAATATGCGACCACCCATTACTGCACAATTATTGGCACATGGCCTAACGGCTCAGGGGGGTCCAATTACATTTGTTGTTGATGCTCATCCAGTCTATAGAACAGACATTTTTTATTCTTGGGTCACATTTCCAGCAGCTGATGGGAACAGAAACACATTTCACCATTATACACACGCAAACGCACCTGTATAAAATAGAGCATATGCATATCTGGAAATACCTCTATCTACATAATAATTGACTTTATGGCGCCCTACCCCATACAATTATACATGTTAGGTTAGGTCCTCTAAGTAATGATGGTCCTACCTGGCCTTTATTGGCCACTTATACACCTCACCCTGCCGCAGCGAACTTCATGGCAGCTGAAGTCCGTCGCTTATATGCTGAGCTTACGGCAATATACAGACGATTACTACAGTTTGTAATGCAAACATTAAACACAAACCCAGCATGTGCTGCTCCAGTGAAACCACATGCAGTAATGCCAGGCATTAATCAGGCAACTGTGCATTCGATCATGGGTACCCTCCAAACGAGAAGAGATTCCGTTTTGGTTAGCTCAAAAAATAAATGCACTGGAAGCAGTATTTCCCCATACGGGACCTCAGGATAAGCATAGAATATTAACTATGTGCTTGCCATTTAAGATAGTTCCCACAATAGACAACTGCAATGCTTGGGGCACGGTATTTGCCATGCTCTATACTAACGCACATTGTACACCAACACTAGTCAATTTACCGGAACTGTTGAAACTAATTCAAGATGAATACGGGGCTGCGCCGGCTCTGGACTTTGGGATGCAACTAATGGGCAATTTTGCCACTGTATCCTCAAATATATAAAGTAACCTTAAAGGGGAAGCAGTTGCACTAGTGGTGCGCATGCGGCTCTGGGACGTTCCTCCACAGGATCAAGAACGTGAGCTGCCAAAGATTATCGCAGAGACCTACTCTAGCATTGATCGAGATAGTCTGGGGGCCAGACCCACAAAACCACAGTTACAGGGTGAATCTAATAAAGATTATTCCAAGCACGCTCCTGAGGGAACTAAGAAACGCTGGGATAAAAAGCAACAAACCACTAATAAAGTAAGGGGAGAATCTCCGCATACAGAGACCCCACAGAATAGATATAATCTCATGAACAGAGATAATATAAAAACGCCTGACAGATATCAATATACTGATACACGCCAATCTCGTTCCTTTCAGGACTCACGGAAAAAACGCAGTGAGAGAGGTGGGCGGTCAGAGCGAAGAACTGAGTACAAGAAACCGAGACAGGAATCACGACACTCCACAGAAGATTCTGTTAAAAAAGAAGAGAAACCTCCTCAACAAAACCCCAACTTAAAAAGAAAAAAAGTGCCAGCAGTTGCAGTTCAACATGCCACTCAAGAAGAGGGCTCTATTGAAGAACAAGAAGTGGCCATTAGCGCTATTAGACAGCGTGGCAGAGGTCACAATAGTTCGCCGGAATCTTCAAGAGCATCCGTAGGTGAAAGCAACTGATGACTTCTTACAAGTTGAAACTGCAGACATGTGTGTCTCCACCCCTGATAGGGTGTACAAAGTAATGTTACAGTTAGAAGAAGCCATTGAACGCACAATCGACACAATCTTTTGGGACCGCGTTGTAAATATATATGATATCCTACTGGCCGAAAGGGATTGGTCACCTGAATTTGTCCGTACTTGCCCATACAGAGAAGATATTATCAAACCTTCTTTCTCGCCCCTTGTTCCCAATGAGCTCACAGAATCCTACACCATCGATTGGGCATTGGCGCAGGCACCCGCATTATATCACAACCATGTAGGGTGGGATAAAGATTTCCCCTATTATGCAATTGCAATTAAAAATCAACCTCAACCAGAGTATCCAATAAAACATGATGCTAAAGCACCCATGAGGGAAATCCTCACACAAAGGGAGTACCAGGGCGTAATCGGACCCTGTGGCTCATCAATGAAGAATCCCTTATTCCCAGTAGCTACCCGGACCATTCATACAGAATAGTCTTAGACTACAAATATCTAAACAGTCATACACGCACATACGCTATACAAAACTCACAGAGCACAGCACTCATGAACAACATAGTGCGTAAAAAATACAAAACAACACTGGACATTTCCAATGGTTTCTTCTGCCAAAATATAGCGCCTGAGAGTAGAGACCTAACAAGTTTCAGCGCACTAGGATCCCCGAAAAAAATTCTGTTGTTTACCCTAGGGGTACAAGAACAGTCTAGGACTGTTTGCGGCTCATGTGACTTCAATAGTGCACTACATTGGCCCTGAAGCATTGTCCTATGTAGATGATATATATATCACAGATTATAAATTACTGCAACATCTAAGACGGGTAGCCCGCATTGTTGTAGGATTTGCTGAATTCAGCTATAAATTCAACCTCAAGAAAACAAAAGTAGCCTTCCTTAGTATCCTGTTATTGGGATACGAGCTATCAAGTGAAGGAAATGGCCTAGAGCCACAATTCTTGGAAAAATGCGCACAGTTACAACCACCAAATACCATTAAAAAACTCCAATCACTATTGGGTTTACTGAACTTTGGCAGAACTTACATTCAAGATTACGCATCACAAATAAAACCTTTATTTGACTCAATATATCCTGACTTCTCCAGTAAATATTGGACAGTCGAACACTCACACATTTTCAGAGCTTTGCAAACAGACATGCTTGCAGCACAACACTTACACACAAGGACCAACAAAAAATATCTGGTCATCAGAATAATTACTGGTGCCATTGGCTTCACCTATGTAACTTTCAATGAGGGTGAGACTGACCTGCTTGCATGTAAATCACATTTGTATTCAGCAGCAGAACAATGCTTTGCTCCCACTGAGAAAATTCTCACTGCTGTTCATATGGCTGTCATTAAAGAAAGACCACTAGCCCAGGGTAAACGCATTATTGTCGTATCTCCGATACCAGCCCTTGAGGCTGTTACCAAAGCCAGGCTCCCAAGTGCTAAAGCATTACATCCACATTGGATTCAATGGGCAACATCTTTGACAGCCACTGATGTTGACTACATTTTTGACCCAAAATTCCAAACTCAAGAATTTTTGCAATATGAATTAGAATACCCAGTTCCGGCAAATACATTGCCTACTGATCATTATCAAAGAGTCATGTATACTGATGGCTCAGCACAACCTACAATAGGCACAAAGCATCAATACTCTGCTGCTTGCGCAGTTGTAAACGGCTATATGGAGGATAATAAATTTTGTCCCCAGCATACATTCACGCAAACCCTAGGGAATTGCACAGCACATCTAGCAGAGCTAAAGGCTCTGTTGATGGCACTGGGACATATGGATCACGCACAGCTAAGACTGATTGTTTGTGATTCGTACTATTGTATCCAGTCCTTCTATGAATACCTGCATTACTCGCATCAGAATGGGTTCAGAGATTCAGGAGGGGGTTGCATCTCCCCATGCTGGTGTGGCGGCTACAGTATAATTATTGCAAGCACATTATTGGTGGCCAAGTCTATACAAACAGACCAAGCAGTATGTCCTTTTTTGTGACATCTGCCAACAAATTAAGGATTCCACCGTCAAGCGTCCACCGCAGACACCCCTCCTAATTTCCAAGAAACCTTTACAATGTGTGCACTTAGACCATTGCGGTCCCCTAACACCTGGCAGTGCATATAAATACATCTTAGTCGCTGTCGACTCTTGATCCAGATTTCTATGGGTGTGCAACAATGCTCAGCTGACGCTCGGACTGTTCTTAAAGATTTGCAAGTCTTTATCGGCACATATGCAGTTGCGGCTTTCCACTCAGACCAGGGCCCTGCTTTTGCCTCAAGGGCATTTAGGGACGCCATTGCTTTGTTAGGGGTCCAACTCCGTTACTCATCTCCATTTCATCCTGAGGGAAATAGTGTTGTGGAACGGCAAAACTGTGATTTAAAGCAGTCCTTAGCAGGCCAGAGTATTAGGTACAGGTTGTAGTTGGCTTAATCACCTGTATGGAGCCCAGAGAGCACTTAACAATCTGCCTAGAAGGTCCCTGGGGGTTTGTACTTCATAGAAGTGCTTGTTTGGAACACAAATGTGTGTTCCAGATCTTGATGGTCCTGGCCTGGAGGTTGCAGAAACACCCTTTGGCATAAATGAACGTGTCACTGTCTTGCAGGAATTACAACCCTTCCGTGACAACAACGCTTCTGCCAGTGCTGCCTCTGCAGGAATGAAGGATGTACCAGTAACACCTACCAGCTGGATTCCAAAGGTTGGGGATCTAATTTGTGAAAAAGTTGCTGTGAAAAAGGAGTTTGGTCCTTCTTATCGTGCACCAGTCCCAGTCCTGGGAGTACACAGTACCAGAACTGTCATTCTACCACCGTTGCCTGGTGCTAAAGAAAATCGCTGTGTATCTATCGACAATGTCAAGTTACACCATGTGGCCGGACATGCACAGCAGACCAAGAGGAGCAACCAGTAGTTCCTGAATCCCTCTCACTACTGGTCAAGATGTCCCTCTACAAGTTTTGAGAAGCAACAATGACACCTCTCCGAGCTTGGAGAGGGTGGAAAATGACCTTGCATTAGTTCCACTATCATCTCTTACAACAAACAATACAGAAATTACTGCTTGATTTGACACAACATCTACAAGGCGGATGGCATCATTCACTGTGAACCACCATGGGAGACCCCTACCAGTTCTCCTCCTATGGATTTTTCCAGCTTTTACACTAACTGCTTCTGGATATTTTGCCGACATCAATGACACCTTTTCGGGCTCATTTGCCTCTTCTACATCTTGTAGGAGGCTGGCCTGGCTTATAGTGGGCACCTGATGGTTCTTACACCTTGTGCCAGGTGCAGTTATCCCTTATTAGTAGATTAGTAGTGTTCTAGCAGCTTAGGTTGATAGAGGTAGCTATAGCAGAACAGCTTAGGCTGAACTAGGAGACATGCAAAGCTCCTACTATACCACTTATATCATGTAGCACTATGGCCCTCATTACAACCCTGGTGGTAAATCCCGCTTACCGCCGTGCAGAAGACCGCCAACATACCGCTGCGGCTGCGGAATTCCGTTACAGGTATTACGACCCACAGCCCGGAATCCGCCACAATACAGACACCCACACAAGTCTGCCACACCAAAGGTCAGTGATAAACTGGTGATAACAAAACCAATACCGTCACGCCAACAAGAATACGCCAGCAGTATCACGGCCCACGAATCAACGCTCAAAATACACACACATATACAAAACACAACCACATTGGACAATTCAAGATACACACACCTGAAACACATACACACACCACACCCACACATCCAATCCAATAGAAAACACACACCCACATTACCCACAAACCCTTACTACCAGAAATTTGAAAGCAGGCCAGTGAGAGACACTACCTAAAACAACACTAGAATCCACAGACACACAACACCATCACTTACACAACATCCACGCACCTCAAACAACACACACAACTACACATCCCCTCACACATCACAACAGATACCACCTCACACATCACCCACACCACATCATGGCACCTCAATGACACCCCAGGTTCTCTGAGGAGGAGCTCAGGGTCATGGTGGAGGAAATTGTCCGGGTAGAGCCACAGCTATTCGGATCACAGGTGCAGCAGACATCCATTGCAAGGAAGATGGAGCTATGGCACAGAATTGTCGACAGGGTCAACGCAGTGGGACAGCATCCAAGAACACAGGATGACATCAGGAAGAGGTGGAACCTACGAGGAAGGTGCGTTCCGTGGTCTCCAGACACCAGATTGCTGTACAGAGGACTGGCGGTGTACCCCTTGGCAATACTGCATCCTGAGGGCCTCGCAGGAGTAACAGGAGGACTGGACTCTGGTAAGGCAAATCTTTACTACGTTATCCCCTTCACCCCACCTGCATGCCATCACATACTCCCACCCTTACCCTCACACCCATCACCCCAACAACCCACAGATACCCCACCAACACAACCCACACATCCCAAAACCAAGCCCTACATGTAACACCAATACATGGACACAAGGACCAAGCCAATAATGCAAGCACTGGAGTAGAGGGTCACTCACCCATTGCACACAATGGTACACACATTCAATAATTATGCATTTACACCCCATAAAGACCTCTACCCAACGTCACCGGACAGGAGGTGCCAGACATATCCAGTCCCCCCACAGAAGAGGCCCACAGTGATGACAGCAGCTCTGCACGCCTGGATCAAGATGACCAGCCCGGCCCATCTGGGACCTCGGGACAGTCGGTTCCCCTGACACAGTCACAAGCCACCACAGAGCCTCCCCCCTCAGGAAACACCAGCACAGCACCCACCCAGCAGGCCCATCCCTCTGTCCCCAGGACATCTCAATCAGCAGTGTGTCCACCACTACAGGGAACCCAGGCAACCCCACTAACACAGGACGATCAGGGACCTGGGGGCAGTGTCAGTGGTCACACGGTTCAGGGGACAGAGACACGGGATAACAGGGAAGCTGGGAGGACTGCTGTGCGACAGGGGGAGGACAGGCCCAGGGAACCCACTCTCCACGAGGCACTCTCCAACATCATGGGAGCTTACCATCATTCCCAGGAGATGATGGCAACGGTATTGGCCAAGTTTCAGGAGACCCAGCGGCTGCAGGAGGAACACTACCTTGGGATCAGGGAGGATTTGAAGTCCATTAACACCACCCTGGTCACCATTGCAGGGGTGCTGGCAGACCTTCTCAACACCAGGAGGGACACAGTGGCACAACAAGGGGCCCTGACACTAGCCTGGACGACGAACAGCCCTCCACCTCCGCCGGCGCTAGTGGACAGGAGGCACCGCCACAGGAACAACAGGACACCAGCACCCCACCCCCTGCAGATGGAGAACCACCCCGCAAACATTCCCTGAGATCCAGGAACAAGACAGAGAACATTGCCAAGACCCCCACCAGGAAATGAGACCCCCCCTGAATGTCACACTTCTGTCCCACTATGTCACCCTGTCCATCCTTAAACTGCCATTGCTCCACTTCCTATGCCCCTTTGGACAATGCACCTGTGAAGCAAATAGACTGGACTCTGCCATGGACATTCCTCCACCATCACCCCAGCCCATTTTACAACCCCCTTCACTTTTTAGCACAGGAATAAACACACAAAACAATCTGGAGTCAGTCTGTGCTTTCACAAATGTGTAATTGCAATAACTATGGAATATAGCAATGTCAATGTACTTGTTCACATACCAATGTAACACAGCTGTAGGCCAGCAGTAAACATAGCAGAGGGCACAAAGTGGGACCCAGATCTGTGAAATGGAAAGTCAAAGAGACAAGTCAGGGTCCATACACTAAATGAAAATGACAGACTTATGCTAGCTCAAACAATAGTATGAGATGTGGGAAGCAGTGACATCTTACCTGTGTCTCACTGGAAGTACTGCATGATGATGTTGTTTCGGTTATCGATATCCTCTTCTTCTGCCTCCTCTTCTTTACTGTCCACAGGCTCCACAGCTGCTACAAGACCACCATCTGGCCCATCCTCCTGCAGAAAAGGCACCTGCCGCCGCAAAGCCAGGTTGTGCAGCATGCAGCAGGCCACGATTATCTGGCACACCTTCTTCAGTGAGTAGTATAGGGAGCCACCTGTCAGCTGGAGGCACCGTATCTGGCCTTCAGGAGGCCGAAGGTGCGTTTGATCACCCTCCTAGTTCGCCCATGTGCCTCATTGTAGCGTTCCTCACTGGGGTCAGTAGCCATGACAGGTTGGGGTAACCAGAGTCACCTGCAAATGTCGAGGGACAACTGTTAGACACACACTAACCCTTAGGGACAGCCCCATACCCAGACACCTATGTCAACTGAATTGGGACCTTGGCCTCACCTATTAGCCACACACGGTGCCTCTGGAGTTGCCCCATCACATAAGGGATGCTGCTATTCCTCAGAATCTAAGCGTCATGCACAGAGCCAGGATACTTGGAATTCACATGGGAGATGTACTGGTCTGCCAAATACACCATCTGCACATTCATCGAATGATAGCTCTTCCGGTTTCTATACACCTGTTCATTCCTGCGGGGGGTACAATTGCCACATGTGTACTATCAATGGCACCAATGATGTTGGGGATATGTCCCAGGGCATAGAAGTCACCTTTCACTGTGGGTAAATCCTCCACCTGAGGAAACACGATGTAGCTGCACATGTGTTTCAGCAGGGCAGACAACACTCTGGACAACACGTTAGAGAACATTGGCTGGGACATCCCTGATGCCATGGCCACTGTTGTTTGAAAAGACCCACTGACCAGGAAATGGAGTACAGACAGGACCGCACTAGAGGGGGGATTCCTGTGGTATGGTGGATAGATGAAATCAGGTCTAGCTCCAACTGGGCACACAGTTCCTGGATTGTTGCACAATCAAGTCTGTATGTGACTAGGATGTGTCTCTCTTCCATTGTCGACAGGTCCACCAGGGGTCTGTACACCGGAGGATGCCGCCATCTCATCACCTGCCCCAGCGGACGTGCCCTATGGAGGAGAACAGCGAGCAGAGAGTCATCCAACACCGAGGTATCACAATGTGTTATTTGCAGAAACGTTATTAATCTGCAATGTGCTGGTATCTGTCTATATTCCCGGCCTAGATAGGTGTGACGCAGTTAACATCCATCCCATGGGGCCTCCTGAAATAGCGGCTGCCTGACCTGTAAGGTGGGAAAAAGGAATATGAGGTAACTGCGCTGAGGTTGTACACCGTCTCTGTGGGCGGTCAAAGACTGTGGCACAATTCTGCATTGGTTAACATTGGGCCCTATGGGTCCCAGGATCCAATGACGATGTACGCCGGCGGTGACGGTACGCACCGCAGTGGACGTGACCGCCATTTTCTGTCCGTTCACTCACTTGATACCTGACCTTCAACAGGAGAAGACCTACACTGTACGTGCTGCTGTGACCTGTGTATGGAAGCGACGATGGCTCATGTGTCTGGGGAAAGGGCCCCTGCCTTCACTTCAGAGGAGTTGGAGAAACTAGTGGATGGGGTCCTCCCCCAGTAAACGCAACTGTATGGTCCTCCAGACAAACAGGTGAGTACACTGTGAGCATGCTGCATGGGCAATGCCTGTTTTGAGTGGTGTGGATGGAAGATACATGGGGAGGGCTGAGGCCTGCATGTGCGGATGGGGAGTGTATGTGCGTCAGGGCATGGGTGGGAACTGGTGGGCAATGAGTATGATGGTCCGGACGGCTAAGTAATTTCCTTTCCCCTGTACCATTCCTCTAGGTCAGCGCCACCAGAAGAAGGGTCTTTGGCGTGCCATCGCCAAGGACGTCCGGACCCTGGGGGTCTACCACAGACGAAGCACCCATTGCCGTAAAGGATGGGAAGACCTGTGCCGCTGGAGCAAAAAGACAGCGGAGGCCCAGCTGGGGATGGCCTCCCAATGTGGGAGGGGTGCCCGTCGCACCATTACCCCCCTGATGTTCTGGATCCTAGCGGTGGCCTATCCGGAGTTGGATGGGCACTTGAGGGCATCACAGCAGCCACAAGGGGGTGAGTACACTCTCATTGAGGCTGACTCTGCGCGCATTACGAGGTGTCTGGGTGGGGGAGGTGGGCAGTGGGTTCCCCTAGGCCTGGGCGAACTTGGTAGGCAAGGTCCCTTGTGAGGCAGGCCATGTGGCACCCCAAACCCACCAGTGGTAAGAGCCATCTACACCTCGCCAGGCTCCTGTGACTTCCAGGTGTGCAGCAATCGGTCTTAGGCCTCGTACCTCATGGTCTGCTGAAATTTCTAGGAACTGTCAGTGCATGGCATAGTGCAGAGGGCTGCTCCCTGTGTGTTGTGTCCGCCAACGGTAGTGGTGTTGCATGCAATGAACATGTCTTTCTTCTGTCTTTCCCCCCCTTTTTGTGGTAGCCCTGTTCTTGTGTGCAATAGCATCATCAGGCGGAGGAGCACTGGCACCGGACCAGGAGGGAGCTGCAACCCACTTGGCCCTGGAGGGCGAAGCAACGGAGTCTGAAGCCACCAGTGGGACGGAGGTCGAGGGGAGCTCCACGGCGGGGACCGGAGCAGACAGCAGTGACAGCGACTACTCCTCCGATGGTAGCTCCCTTGCGGTGGCGGGCACCTCTGTGCCCACCGCATCAACAGGTACAGCCGCCACCCCCCTACCAGCACCGCCCTCCCAGCAGTCCCTCAGCGTGTGTCCCATGCCCGCTCACCCAGGAGGGTGGGCATCTCCTTCGCCCCAGGCACCTCAGGCCCTGCCCCAGTCAGCTCTGCTGCCCTAAGTGAGGAGGCTATTGACCTCCTGAGATCCCTCACTGTTGGGCAATCTACCATTGTGAATGCCATCCAGGGTGTAGAGAGGCATTTGCAACAAACAAATGCATACCTGGAGGGCATTCATTCTGGGCAGGCGGCCCAACAGAGAGCATTTCAGGCTCTGGCCTCAGCACTGATGGCAGCCATTGTCCCTGTGTCCATCCTCCCCCCTCCAACTTCCTCCACCCAGACCAAATCCCCTGTGCTTCAGCCTATCCCAAGCACACCATCAGACCAGCATGCACACTCATCAACACACAAGAGTGGACATGGCAAACACAAGCACCACACATCCCACAGGCACTCACACAAGCACCAACCCCATGCAGACACACCAACATCCACTGCCTCCACTGTGTCCCCCTCCTCCACGTCCTCCTCCTCCCTCCCTGTCTCGTCTCCACTCACACTTGCATACACTACATCCTCAGCCACTACCTCCATCACCAGCACGCCCATCACCACACACCGCTCACGTGCACTCACCACCCTCACTATCATTCACACATCCCCAGTGTCCTCTCCCAGTGCGTCAGTGAGCCCTCCTCCCAAAGTACACAAACGCAGGCACACACCCACCCAACAGCCATCCACCTCACAACAGCCTCCGGCCCATGCACCTTCACCCAAATTCAGCAGACGTACACCTCCTACAACCACTACCTCTACCTCCACTCCCAAATCCCCCTCCATCTTCCCGTCCCAGTGTGTCTAAAAAACTCTCCCTGGCTAACATTTACCTCTTCCCTACACCCCGCCCGTCCTTCCCCTAGGGCCAGGCTTTCAAGGTCCCAGCCCAGCAGCTCAGCCACCACATCCCCAGGCACAGTGGTGCCAGCAACTGTGGGGTCATCGAGTGTGCCACCCATCAGGGCTGCCAGTGTGCCATGTAGCGAGGGCAAGGACATTCCGCCACCTGCCAAGGTGAAAAAGGTGCCCACATCCTGGAGGGAGAAGCCTAAACTACCAGCCACCAAGGGTCACAAAAAAACAAAAGGGGATAGTGGCAAGACAGCTGCGGCACCATCAAAGCTGGGGAAGGCCCAAAAGCAGAAGAGCTGGTCAGGAGAGGGCATGGTGGCACTGACTGAGGGACCAGTGTCACACTTTCTGTCCACGATCACGCCACCCTGTATGGTGGCGAACACCGCTAGCTGCCCCGCCACCTGCACCGCCCCCAGCACGTCTACAGCCTCAGCGACAGTCCCCAGCCTTTTCCCCAGTTGGCAGCCATCCGAGGCTGCAGGAGATGTCCTGCTGTGTCCCTCAGCAGGTGCTGACCCATGCACCGCCACCAGCACCGCCGCTAGCACCGCCGCCACAGACACCGCCGCAAGCACCGCTGCAACAGACACTGCCGAAAGCACTGCCCCTGGCACGTCTACAGCCTCAGCGACAGTCCCCAGCCTCTTCCCCAGTGGGCAGCCATCCGAGGCTGCAGGAGATGTCCTGCTGTGTCCCTCAGCAGGTGCTGACCCATGCACCGCCACCAGCACCGCCGCCACAGACACTGCCGCAAGCACCACCGCCACAGACACCACCGCAAGCAC
This sequence comes from Pleurodeles waltl, assembly GCF_031143425.1. Classification (NCBI taxonomy): domain Eukaryota; kingdom Metazoa; phylum Chordata; class Amphibia; order Caudata; family Salamandridae; genus Pleurodeles; species Pleurodeles waltl. Next base: position 724,434,227 of record NC_090445.1, read on the forward strand.
CGCCACCGGCCCCGCTGCCTCCTCGGACACAGGCACCACCGCTGACATGGCTACTATCCCCAGTGGTCAGTCGTCTGAGGCTAGAGGAGGGTTCCTGGACCCTGGGCAGCTTCCATGAGGCATGACTTCCATCACTGTTTGCACCTGCAGGTGGAAGGCGAAGCCGCAGCAGTGTGGGGTAAGTCGCTGCCTCCATGGCGTATCATGCTACCTGAACCTCGCCAATCTCATGGCACACACATCCAGGTGAGGGAATTGTACCTGCCACACTGCATATGGAGCACTCTGGGCACCATGCCCCCTTCAGAACCAGTGGAGAGATACATCCACTACCTCAGTCCTTGGCAGGATGAAGCACTCTGGGCACCAGGCCCCCTCCAGAACCAGTGGAGTATCACATCCACTACCTCAGTCCTTGGCAGGATGAAGCACTCTGGGCACCAGGCCCCCTCGGGAACCAGTGGAGACTGTTATCAACTTGAAAGACTGTGGCTTTGCACTCCCCAGGATAAAGCAGTGGGCAAACCACTCACTGGAGAGACTTGAGAGACTGTGGCCTTGCACTCCCCTGGTTAAAGCAGTGGGCAAACCAGCCACTGGACAGACTTGAGAGACTGTGGCTTTGCACTACCCAGGATAAAGCAGTGGGCACACCACCCACTGGAGAGACTTGAGAGACTGTGGCTTTGCACTCCCCAGGATAAAGCAGTGGGCAAACCACCCACTGGAGAGACTTGAGAAACTATGGCTTTGCACTCCCCAGGATACAGCAATGGGCATGGAGCCCCCTCGTGCAGCAGTGGCGTTGTGCGTTCATCAGGCTGAGGTGCTCCCCTCCCTTCTGATTCCTTTGTTTCCCGGTTGGCTACAGAAGGTTATGAATATTGGCTGAAATCGATTGACTTAAAAAGTGTGTGGGGAACAAAAAAATTGGCAAATAAGAGGGAAGGAAGCTTTATTTAGAGCATGCCTGATACCTTCTCAAATAATATTTTTAAATGAAGTGGTACAACAGACGGGTTGTTTAGGCTTAGCAAAAATTAAGGAATTGAATGCGCCCAGTATTCCTGCCCCTGCAAAACTTTATAAATGGCAAAGGTATATATATGTAACTGAAAATCAGCTTGATGAATGGGTCCAGAATGGCACGTTTAATGCTTCACTGTCACATCCTGGCGGGTGGTTATGGTGGCCAATAGATACCAATGGGTGTCATAAACGTTTTAAAAACTCCACGGGGTTTTAGAACAAGTAGGCTGGACCCTCGCTATGTATCATCCGAACATGTGGGTATAGTAACAACATACAGTGTAGGGAAACTATGCCAGCAATGGTTGAAGAGTTCCTCACTAGATGCTGTTAGAGAACACCTCCGTCTCCTGTCTAATAACAGTGACTTACAGGATTTCCTGTTGGGCCTCAAAAAACAATGCAGAAAGTGCTTCTTATACGCAGTTTATAATGAATTTTGGTAGCTTTTGCAACAAGAAGCTGCTGCCTGGTTAAGGCAAATAGATCAGGAAAACATATACAAGGCATTAGCTGTTGTAGATAATGGGATTAATACCTTGTCCGACCGGATATACACCTTAAACAACCTAGTTTCTTTTGCAATAGACATAATACAAAGTGACATGTCTTCTTTACACCAGGGACAGAGTCAACTAAGGTCCATTATGCAGTTGGGTTGGACACTACAAACATTGAAGGCAGGTTGCGTTCCCTGGCAACACGTTAGTGCAAGGGATATATTTTCCACATTTAATTTAACACACCAACAACAACTAATGGCTAAGAAACAAGCGACTTATGTCATTTTAAATATTGAGAAGTTGAAAAAGTTGCCTTTTACTGTGGCTGAAATACCGTCTGCTGAGTGGTTAATACATGGGGTCATTAATCTGCATACTTCAACACTTCAATTCACATCCTGCTTAAAACACATTCCAGTAGGCAGATATGAAAGGCTAGGAGATAGCTACATCCATGAGGTGTGGTAGCTGCCCTTCTCATAAAATGTCTCAGTGGCATGAAAGAGGTCTTTCTTAGCGGTAGTGAATGCAAGGCTTCTGTCAGCCATTCGATGGTTTGTAAACAGCTGTCCTTGCACAGGTTGTGTAACGCTTCAGCAGCGAACTTGGCTTGTTATCTGAAGGGAGTTCCAGTCCCCTTGGTTAGACCTGCGTTCCAGGTGCTCTCAAATGGCAGCTATGTCCTCCTCAATAGTGAGAATTGTTGTGTGATTGAGCCGGTATAGTCTATGGCCCTCATTACAACCCTGGTGGTCGGTAATAAAGCGGGGGTAATACTGCCAACAGGCCGGCGGTAAAAAAAATGGGATCATGACCACGGCAGAAACCGCCAACATAGACAGCCACTTTAACACACTGAGCACCACGGTGGTAGCAACAAACACCGCGGCTGTTACCGCCAACAGACAGGCGCAAGACAATGTACCGCCCACCCTATCACAACCCGCCAATCTGCCAGCTTTTCCGGGGCGGTACCAACGCTATCAAAAGCACGGTGGAAACAGGACTTGGAAGGGAAACCACTCACCTCTTGACACTCAACAAAGAACCAGGACGCCATGGAGCCCGAGCTGCACGTCCTGCCGATGCTGGTCTACTTTCCCATACACTATAGATATCAAAGGTGGCAGCGACGACCACGGTAAGTACTGCACCTAGCACACAGGGGAGGAAAAAGAGAGTGACACACACACCCAACAAGCAACACCCCCACCCCTACCCACAACACCATACACACAAAAACATACATCAACATTACACTTACACCCCGTTACCCCATGGAAGAACGCAAGGACAAAAGGAATTGAGTTCAATCAGTAATATTTTGAAATATGCAGATATAGTTAACGATTAGAAAAACAGTATATACAGATATTTACAATAGGTATAGAAGGCCGTACACTGTCCTTTGCAAATGTCCATGGCCCACTGGACCAAAAATCATGGGTGAAGCCCACACTTAACTCCTGCCTCAAAACGGAGAGAACACTGCAGGGGCATCAGGTCATAAACACACAGGCACCTCACGGGGAAGGGGAAGGGGGGCTGCTCAGCCGGAAGATGGTACTACGCCACTGCTACTGAAGGGGGCTACATGCCCACAGCGATGTCCTGGGGAGTGCAAGGCCACAGTCTCTCAAGTGGCTAGTTTGCCCACTGCTTGGTCCTGGGGAGTGCAAGGCCACAGTCTCTCAAGTGGGTGGTTTGTCCACTGCTTGGTCCTGGTGTGTGCAAAACCCCAGTCTCTCAAGTGGGTGGTTTGCCCACTGCTTGCTCCTGGGGAGTGCAAGGCCACAGTCTCTCAAGTGGGTTGTTTGCCCACTGCTTGGTCCTGGGGAGTGCAAGGCCACAGTCTCTCAAGTGGGTGGTTTGCCCACTGCTTGCTCCGGGGGAGTGCAAGGCCACAGTCTCTCAAGTGGATGGCTTATCCACTGGTTCTGGAAGGGGCCTTGTGCCCAGTGTGCTTCATCCTGGCAAGGAAGGGCTGAGTGGATGGCTTCTCCACTGGTTCTGGAGAGGGCATTGTGCCCAGTGTGCTTCATCCTGCCAAGGACAGGGATAGTGGATGCATTTCTCCACTGGTTCTGGAGGAGGCATTGTGCTCAGTGTGCTTCATCCTGCCAAGGATAGGGTGAGAGGATGCATTTCTGCACTGGTTCTGGAGGGGGCCTTGTGCCCAGTGATGCTGTACTTGGGGTGTGGCAGTTCACATTCCTTCACCTGGGTGTCTGAGGCACAAGGTTTGCAGTGAATAGGTAGCATGATAATTCATAAAGGCAGGGGCAAATTCCATCCTGCGGCCACTAACGCTGCAAACTGGTGGTAGTGGCGGTGCTGGAGGGGGTGCTTCCAGTGGTGGTGGGAGGCTCTAGTCCGTCTCCTGCAGCCTCGGACGTCTGCCCACTGGGGATGCTGCTGCTGACAGTTGTTGTGGCAGCGGCTGGGCATGTGGCGGTGGAGATGGCGGTGCTTGCGGCGGTGCCTGCGGTGGGGATGCTGCCAGTGCTGGCCGTGGTGCAGGTGCTGGTAGTGGTGGAGGGAGACACCAGGCCGTCTCCTGCAGCCTCGGATGGATGCCCACTGAGGATGCTGCTGCTGACAGTTGTTGTGGCAGCGGCGGTGCAGATGGCAGTGCAGGTGGCGGTACCTGCTGCGTTGCTTGCCGCGGTACAGGTTGCGGGGCTGTCGGTACTGATGGTGGGCACTAGTCCCTCACCTGGAGCCTCCGAGGCCTGAAGTGCCTTGCCTTGGGTTTTCTTCACCTTACTCACCTTGGCAGATGCTGCTGGGACCTTGGCACTGGCAGCTTGAGGTTTGGAGGAGGCCTTGCTGGGTGGGTCGTGCTCCTTGGCCGTGCTGCATGCTGGCCCCTTCTTCATCTTGGCAAGTGGCGGAATGGGTTGGTATTTTGCAGGTGTCAGTGGCACACTGCCTGCCCTGACGGGTGCCCCCTTTGATCCTCTGGGACCTGCAGGTACCAGAGCGTCCATTGACTTAGTGGCTGAGGTGCTGGCCTGGATCTGGACAACCTGGCACGAGGGAAAGGATGGGGGGGGAGGCGTAGGGAAGAGATAAATGTTTGCCCGGAATGTTTTTTAGACACACTGGGACGGGAAGATGGAGACGGTTTCGGAGTGGAGGAAGAGGGAGTGGTTGTAAGAGGTATACGTCTGCTGAGTTTGGGTGAAGGTGCATGGGCTGGATGCTGTTGTGAGCTGGATGGCTGTTGGGTGGGTTGGTGCTTGCATTTGTGTACTTTGGGAGGAAGGGTCACAGACACACTTGGAGAGGACACAGGGGATGTGTGCATGGTTGTGGGGGTGGTGACTGCTTGTGAGGGCTGTGTTGTGATGGGTGTGCTGGTGATGGAGGTAGTGGATGAAGATGTAGTGCATGCAGGTGTGAGTGTGGACTCTATTGGGAGGGAGGTGGAGGAGGTGGAGGAGGGGGACACGGTGGAGGCAGTGGATGTTGGTGTGTTTGCATGTGCATGGTGCTTGTGTGAGTGCCTATGAGATGACGTGTGGTGCGTATGTTTGCCTGAACCACTTTTGTGTGGTGATTTGGGTGCATGCTGGTCTGAAGGTGTGCTTGGGATAGACTGAGGTTGAGGGGATTGGGTCTGGGTAATGGAAGTTGGAGGGGGAGGCTGGTCGCAGGGACAATGGCTGCCATCAGTGCTGAGGCCAGAGCCTGAAATGCTATCTGTTGGGCTGCCACGCGAGAGTGAATGCCCTCCAGGTATGCATTTGTTTGTTGCAAATGCCTCTCGACACCCTGGATGGCATTCAGAATGGTTGACTGCCCAACAGTGAGGGATCTCAGGAGTTCAATAGCCCCTCACTGAGGGCAGCAGGGCTGACTGGGGCAGGGCTTGAGGTGCCTGGGGTGAAGGAGATGCCCACCCTCCTGGGTGAGCAGGCACGGGAAACATGCTGAGGGGCAGCTGGGAGGGCGGTGCTGGTAGAGGGGGTGGCAGTTGTACCTCTTGTTGGGGTGGGCACAGAGGAGTCCGCCACCGCCAGGGAGCTTCCATTGGAGGAGGAGTCGCTGTCAGTGGTCTCCCCTTCTGTCCCCATCGTGGAGCTCCCCTCGCCCTCCATCCCACTGGTGCCTTCACCCTCGGTGGATTCGGCCTCCAGGCCCATGTAGGATGCAGCTCCCCCCCTCGCTGGTGTCTCTGCTCCTCCACCAGATGATGCTAATGCACACAAGGACAGGACAACAAAACAAAAAGGAGGGGCAGGAGACAGAGGATACACTTGGTCAATGCCAGCAACACCACTACCGTTGGCGTACACAACACACAGGGAGCCGCCCTATGCACTAGGCCATGCCCAACCATTTACTGAGACAGTCACCAGCCCATGGGGTACAATGCCTAACGCCAGCATCTGCACACCTGAAACCCACAGGACCCTGCACAGTATTAGATGGCCACTTAGACCATTGGGGTAGGAGTGCATCAGAGCCTGCCCAACAAGGGACCTACCCTGCCATGATCGCCCTGGCCTAGGGGAACCGAGCTACCTCAAAAAGTGCGCAAAGTCAGCTTTCAGAATCTGTACTCACCCCCTTGTGGCTGCTGTGATGCCCTCAAGTGCCCATCCAACTCCAGATAGGCCACCGCCAGGATGTGGAACATCAGGGGGGTCATGGTGCGATGGGCACCCCTACCACGTTGGGAGGCCAGCCCCAGCTGGGCCTCTGCCGTTTTCTTGGTCCAGCGGCGCAGGTCCTCCCATCTCCTGTGGCAGTGGGTGCTACTCCTGTGATAGACCCCCAGGGTCCGCACCTCCTTGGCGATGGGACGCCAAATACCCTTTTTCTGGTGGGCGCTGACCTGGAGGGAAAAGACAGGAGAAAAGGAAATTACTCACCCGTCTGGACCGTCATACTCATTGCCCACCAGTTCCCACCCATGCCCTGACGCACATACACTGACCACCTCTCATGCAGCACTCAGGCCAGGACGCCTCAGCACCCCCCAACATGTGGCTGACGTCCACACCACTCCAAACATGTGAGAGAGCGTAGTTTAATATTACATATTAGATGTGAAATGCTTATCCTTAACAATGCAGCATACTAAACAATTGCAAAATATTATTCCCTTGAGCGTATTCTTAACGCAATTATAAGTGAAGTTATTGTTGTTGTACGCATATACTAATGTCATCTATAAATGATTACATATTAATCGACTACATTAAACATTTACGAAGATTGCATTTTATTAGAATCCATAAGCCTTAAGATAGCGTGAGCCGAAGAACTGGCTGTGTAGTTCTCATATTAAAGCATATTTTTCTGTTTCTCCAGTGTGCTGACTTGCAAAAGGGCCATGACCCAGCATTTGTTCTCTTCTTTGTTTTTGCAACAATGCTAGTTTTTCTCATCCGCATACTAGCTGCTTTATTATAAAGTTTATACGCTTTGCAACAAAATATGGAAACTTTCAAGGACATTCGACCATGGAAAAGAGAACTTTTGACCTGAAGAACGTGCCAAAGAATGAAGTAAACCCGTATGTGCCACCTACGAAAAACGTCAATTATGAAGACCAATCAAAATGTTATTAACTATCGTGAAATGACAAGTGCATTACTTAATGTATAATTTGATAGGTTACAGATAGTGGGGTGAAATGACTATCCAATAGAATTTTGGGGGAAGGTATTGCCAAAAGGGGATAAAAACTCATGACACAGGAGACTCAAGAGAACTAGGTAGGGAATGATATTGATTGCATCCAGAAACTCTGTCACTCTGTTTGGTGACTTGAGACTTAATAAAACCATCCTCACCCTTAGTCGCCACATTTCACTTTCTTCCTTATGAGGGAAGTGTCCCCTGTCCTTAAACTAGATAGACTGACGACGATCCAACTGATGTCCTGAAGACGAAGTCTGAACCTGTATGCTGACTCATTCCGAGGAGGGTAATTATGACCATTGCTATTGTGATTTGTCTAAGTGCTTTTCCTTTCTAGGAACCAACTGCTATATTTTTGATTAGAGACCTTAGTTAGATGTTTTCCAAATCGATGTTCTAAAATATTTTTGCATGAAGTCCAACATGCAGATGCTAATTAGCGGTTAGATTAGATATCCACCTTGACTGACAAACGGACATGACCGACATTGTACTATGCTGAACTGGGCTTATATGATGTTCTATGCATTCTAACTTGTGTATTTCTTATGTTAGTGTCTTGATGGTTCTGGTCTTCACATTGTCAAAATCTTATCACAGTTGCCATATCGTGACTATGCTCCTTTTTCTTCTTGGTTTTGAGATTAATACATTTGCTATTAGATTGTAATCAATAGGGAATAAAATTAACAAAACTCCAATAAAGGTGTGGTTATTCATGACTGAAAGGTCATGGTTGCGCCGACAGTTTAACAAATGTCTAAACTGAAATATATTGTGGTGATATACGTTGATAATATTATTGACATATTGCTTGATATATTGATCAGTTACCTCGTCTTACGGTGTCTCACCACTGGGTCAAAAGATTCATCGGCCTAAAACGAGTCCTAATGTGTATAAATTGACATAGAGGGACGCGTTAACAGTTCTGGTAGCAGAGGGACGGTTTGGCCCTTGGGGGCCCTAAGACGGAGATTCATTGTTTAATTTGTTTTTCTGTGATATTGCAATTTGGAGGTATGATGGGTTGCTAAGCTCGCCATGGCTTTCCTGGGATCTCGGAGCCTGCCTAAATGAGTTGGGAATGTTCTCGGCGCCATAGTGTGAATGGTTAGGGTCTTTGCGCTTGCCTAAAGCTTATGCATCTTGCAGGTGGTTGTGGAAAATTGTGTGTATTTAGGTCAAATTAAGTGTTATTTAGCAGGAGTAGGCGTGCTCCACAGTATGAGAGTAGGGAAGTCAGCGTACTTCATGTGAATGTAGCGCTTGTTGCTCAAAATTATCCACGTGGTTGGTTGTTGTGTACAGACCTGTTGAGGTCTAAGACTCCGGAGTATGAAGATAAATGTGGTTTATGTTGTAATCTGTGCGGTTTAATAGGTCAATCGGGCGTGGTTGATAAGTCGAGTTTGAGTTATAATGCATGTATGAAACCTTCGATGGAGATTTGACAAATTCTAAAGTGCACTAGAAGGAGTCATTGACAAGTCGAGAGTAGAATTTGCGGGTCGAATTCTGCTTGCGTATGCGGGAACTGATAAGGAGAGAGTAGCGGCCGAGGCTTCAAGTGAAATCTCCGTAAAGTTCTGAAGCGAATGTGTTACCCTTCCTGTAGTAACCACAGATTTGTGTTGTCATTTTAAGGTGCTCGCAATAATTTGCACTAGTTTGTATGATTGTAAGGGTCAATGAAGAGCGGACAAGCCGCAAGACTTTGTCAGCTACTGTGTGTGTGAGTGTGACGTCAGTGGTGCCGCACTGAGATAGGTCAGATGTCGAGAGGGGTCGCGCACGGATTGGCTGCCGTCCGTGAGAGACAATAGGTTGAGAAAAGGGTGGGTGAAGAGTGTCCTGGGAATTAAGCCATTTCTGATTAAATACAAAATAAGAGAATCGCAAAAATGAATTTTGTTAAAGCATTCAAGAGCGCTCTAAAGGGAGATGTATATATTGTAGCAACTGATGGGGAACCTACACCACCTGAGGGTACTCCAGCTTATACGGTTATGGAAGAGAAAGTTGACGCGCCTTGTTTGTGGATGAAACAGTGGCGCAAATTAACAGAGAAAGAAGGGTGTTTAGCGTTTCCAGAACATGGGACGTTCAATCCAAAGGTACTAGAAAATCTGAGGTGGATGTTAAGTACACAACAGCCACCTCCAAGACCGGCACAATATGAGGCTTTAGCGATTTGGGACTTAATGGCTCTTAAACATAGACAAGAAAGGTTTCAGAGAAGGCTGAGGAGGGCAGAAAAATCCTACGCAGAGGCCAGGTGGGACAATGAGAGTAAAATGTGGAGAAGGGGAATTGTAGATGGGTTGAAGTTATTCCCAGCAATAACTCAAGGTGAAGAAACACAGGGAAAGAAAGCCTCTTGTAAAACTAACAAAGACTCAGGCAAATCTAAAGAAAATAAAAGATCCTGGGAAGAGGACGATGATTCTGACGATGAGGAGTTTATGGATAGATTGTTACATGATCGCCCGCCACCGTATGCGGTGAGCGACAGCGCTCCAAGCACTAGCTTGGATCCTGGGAACCAGACGCAGAAAAAGGGAGTTACTGATACAGTAGAGACTAGTGATACAGCTTTGACACAGAATGGTGTCAGTGTACCCACTGCACCCGACATGCCGATACAGTTGCAACCGCCACCACAGATAAAGAGAATCTATCCTGATGTCCCGGTGCTTGAAACTACCACGAATTTGATAGTGCCGCCAGACCTGATATACACAAAGCCAAAGTTAATACAGATTGAATCAACCCCAAAGCTAATGTCCCAGCCCCCACAGTTGATACCAGGGTATAATCCTGTAGCAGGACCGCCATTAGTACCTGTTCTGGGAACCTTGGAACAGACTTATGGTGTTGTTGCTCCGAGGAGTCTGGGTCCAGGTCAGACACCTGCCGCTATATTGTTACCCATTACTGTTGGTCCCCCAGTGCCGTTGTATGCACAAGGTAAAACAGGGGTGTGCGATCAGGGAGTGATGGCTCAGGAAGCGATAAGAGGAGGGCCTGTGGGAACTCCACAGATAATGGCCCCCGGAGAGCAAGTAAATGAGCCACCGAGACCCTTAATGGACCTTAGTCCAGTGGGGGCACCCCTCGAAGCAATGCGTCAAGCAGGATTAGGAGTTTTAACTCCTCAAACCATGAGTACGAATACTTTGCATTCTCCAATGATACATGCAGGGAACATTTCACTGCAGGGATTTACGGTACAACAGTTAAACAAATGGTTAGAAAAAAACTATACTTCACAAAAGACTGCAAGGGCCACAATCGAACCTGAGAAAGAGAAACAAGATGAATACCTGAACTTTGTACGACTAGGGGCAGAAGCTGCCGAGTTAGTAGAAGGGACAATGGGAGTAAATAGATTGGAGTCATACACAGAGGCAGAATTGAGATATTTGTGTCCCAAAATTACTAAGGAGGTAGGCAAAGTACATCAGAGATTGGCAAACTTAGCAGACAAATACAATATCGATATCGGAAACACTAAACATTTAAAAAGGAGTTACAGACTAGATTTTGATTCAAAAGATTTTGAACACATGAGATCTGCAGGCATGAAAGCACATTTGAGAGAACTGCTGCAAAGTGCGCAAATTTGGGGTGCATTGGAAAAATGGGAAGGCCAATGGGCAAAGAAAAGAGATAAGGGAAAGAGTGATAGTCCAGGGTCTAATCAAGCCAGGACCTCACCTGATTTGGATTCAGTAAAAATACTGCCTATGAGAGAGACAGCTGGTGGTGTTTTAGTACATGTGCCATGGACTAGAGGAGACATTCTATCTTTTACAAATGATTATCCTAGGCTAAGAGAGAAGCCGATCGAGTGGTATCAACAAACGGATAGGTTTGTGAAGCTTGCAAAGTGTCTCTGGGAAGATTTTAATACTTTGTTTGAGATCATTGTTCCGCCAGATTTGTGGCTCGAGTGCAAGAGAGGGGTAGATTGGCCGACAAAGGAGCCGGCGAGAGATAAGGTGACCGGAGCACCTTCAGAAGAGGTGATGAAATATTATCATAAAGTGATTGAGTTTTTGAAACACAAGGTGTCGCCGAAGGTGACTGATTGGCAGAAAATCGATCGGACCTCTCAAGAGGTTAAAGAGTCAATTCATGCTTATTACGAAAGATTGTTGAAAGCATTTAAGCATTACAGTGGTACTGAGACAACTGAACCAAAAGACATGAATCACCTTGTGTTTAGATTCGTCGAAGGATTGAGACCAGAAGTTAGCCAAATGATTAAGAATCATTTGATTTGGTGGCAAGCCAAGCCGATTGATGAGGTGTTGCAGTATGTGAAATACTGTAGTGACGAGATTGAGTTGAAGCAGAAAAAGCTGAAAGAGAAAGTGATGGTAATGCAGATAAGGGCTGCACAGGCAGGAATACAGGGAAATGGAGTTCAACAGATAATACAGCAGCAACCACAAATGAATGGGGTGTTTCAGGCACAGCCGAGAGGCCGAGGTCGAGGGTTTGTGAACCGCGGTTCGGACATGAATAATGTTGTTATTCAAAATGACGTTCAAGGAGTGTAAAAGATGTCACCATGTCACGCGTGCGGGGGCGTGGGGCACTGGAAACGGGAGTGTCCGAATGTGGTGCAGGATGGTGCAGTTCAGCAGAGCACTAATGTTGGTACATTACAAAATTTACGAGGTCCAAAGATGAGACATCAAAACCCAAATTTCCAGAATAATTTGGTATAAATGCAAGGGGTACAGCCCATGCAGCAGATGCAAATGCCACGTTTTCAGTCAATACCAATGCAACCAGTGCAGCAGCATATTCCCATGGTACCTAGCCAGCAAATGCAATTACCAATGGCTCCAATGGGACAGCAACAGGTGATGCTTCCTCAGCAGGTCACAGGTCAGGTAACAAATCAAAATAACACTGTACAACAGTTCCCATTACGAGGTGAAAATGGTATGAATGAGGATTGGTCAGATGACAGCTCGGACAGTGAAGAGTGCAGGCTTACAGCATCCCTAGAGGTGGATCAGAGAGGCCCATATGTAGAAGGAAAGGTGATGGGCTATAAGGTCTCATTTTTGGTTGACACAGGAGCTACACGCTCTACAGTTCGAAGTGTAGAAGTCCCAAGATTACCTCTCTCAGGGCGTACTATACGAGTGGTTGGAGTAGCAAATCAGTACCTGACTAACCCGATTACTGATCTGGTGCAAGTTGAAATTGGCAACTTCCAAGGGCTGCATAGATTTGTTGTATGCGATTCAAGTCCAGTATCCTTACTAGGAAGGGACTTACTGTGTAAGACAAAATGTTCGATTACCTGTTCCAGTGATGGAATTGAGGTACAGACAAACAGTGACGATGAAGGAGAGGAGAGTCATTTCATAGAGGAAGAAACAGGGACAAATGAAGATTACCCTCTGATTACTTTGTTTCCAATGCATACATTGATTGACTTACCTGTTGAATTACAAGGGACAGTGACAGAGAAAGTGTGGGATTTGACTGGGAAGGAAGTTGGATTAATAAAAGGGGTAGAACCAGTCAAAGTCCAGATTAAACCAAATGCAGTGTTCCCACAAGTGTCACAGTATCACATGACCCAAGATGTCCTCATTGACGTTTCACAAATAATTGCAGATTTATTTTCTCAGACAGGGAGTCCTGAAAGAAGTCTTGAGCAGTCCATGTAACTCACCCATCATGGGTTTAAAGAAGCCCTGTGGAAAAGTTCGAATTGTGCAAGACTTGCGAAAAATAAATGAAATTGTGATAAAATGCTGCCCTGTGGTACCTAACCCAGCGGTAATAATGTTCCAGGTTCCTTGTGATGCTGAATGGTTTACTGTAGTAGACCTATCACAAGCCTTCTTTTCGATACCTCTCCATGAAGATAGCCAATTTTTGTTCAGTTTCTAATTCCTGGATAAGGTATACAGTTGGTGCAGAATTCCTCAAGGGTTCTCAGAGTCACCATCCATTTTCAATCAGATATTGAAAAAGGATTTGGAACCTCTTGTGCTGCCTTTTAATTCAACTCTTGTGCAGTAAATCGATGATTTGCTAATTGCGTCCAAAACCAGAGACAGTTGTAAATACGATACCATTGCATTACTGAATCATCTGGGAAAGAATGGACACAAGGTGTCGCCCAGAAAGTTACAATATTGTCAGAAAGAAGTGAAATACTTGGGACATTTGATTGAGAAAGGGTCCAGAAGAATATCAAAGGAAAGAATAACAGCAGTTTTGCAAATGAATCCTCCAATGACAAAAAGAGATGTCAGGATGTTTTTGGGAATGGTGGGCTACTTCCGCCAGTGGATACCCAACTTCTCAATCATCTCGAAGCCGTTGATAAAATTGACAGGAAAGGAAGTCAAAGATGAGCCATACACAATAACTTTGTCAAAAGAGGAGCTTGAGTCATTCGTAGAATTAAAAGAATGCATGTGCAGGGCACCAGCATTAGGAATGCCAGACTACGAAAAGCCTTTTCTGTTGTTTTGTCATGAATGTGATGCTTGTTCTTTGTCTGTCTTAACACAGGTCCACGGAGATGCAAATCGCCCTGTAGCATATTTTTCAACTACTTTGGACCCTGTCGCAGCAGCCTTACCGGGTTGTTTGCGTGCAGTCGCAGCAGTTGGTCAGAGCCTTTTACAATGTGAAGGCATAGTCATGGGATACCCTCTGACAGTAATGGTTCCACATTCAGTTGAAATTCTCTTGACACGAACTAAGACTCAACACATGACAAATGCACGTCTCACTAGGTATGAGACGATCATACTGGGGTCACCGAATGTCACTCTTAAGAGATGCACTGTGCTGAACCCGGCAACTCTGCTTCCTAATGAAAACACTGACATCAAAGATGGGAAAGAATTTGAACATGATTGTCTTGAGGTGACTGAGTTATGCACCAAGCCTCGTCCCGATATTCAGGACACTCAACTAAAAGAAAATGACTGCATGATGTTTGTTGATGGGTCCTGTCTTAGAGACTCTGCCGGAACACTGAGAGCCGGTTACGCAGTATGTACCATAACTGGCATTATCGAAGCCTCCTGGCTCGAGAGAGTGTTCTCTGCACAAGTGGCAGAATTAATTGCCCTTAATAAAGCATGCCACGCAGCTGTAAATTTGAAAGTCACTATCTATACTGACAGCAGCTATGGATTTGGAATTGTGCATGATTTTGGCCAACTTTGGTCACCGAGGGGTTTCATGACCTCCTCTGGTTCTCCAGTGAAAAACGTGAACAAATAAGAGATTTGTTGCATGCGATTCAGTTACCTCAAGAAATTGCCGTGTTGAAGTGCAGTGCTCACATCAGGTCACAAGATTTTGTGTCTATGGGAAACGGCTATGCAGATCAAGTCACAAGATTTTGCGCATTGAACTGTATATCGTTTAAGGAACAATGGGAATTGTTGCCACAAACTGAAAACGACACACATTTAAATATGACATTACGAGTAGTTGACACCTTAGATGAACTGAAAACATTACAAGGTCGTGCAAGCAAAGAGGAGAAACGCTCTTGGCAAAGAATGCAATGTGTACAAAGAGCTGATGACTTATGGGTTTCAGAAGGAAAATTGGTCTTGCCAAATAGCCTTTTGTCACAGTTTGCCCGGCTATACCATGGGCAGGCACATCTAGGAAGGGATGCCATGATCAGGTCCTTTAAGATTGATTGGTTCAATCCAAAATTCAGACATGCCGCAGAAATCACTTGCCACAGGTGTGTCATCTGTCAACAGATGAACGCTGGAAAAGGAACTGTCGTAACTTTGAGCCACATTGGGAGAGCTGGAGGTCCATTCAACAAAATGCAAATGGATTTTATCGAAATGCCTGTTTGTGGAGGATTGAAATACGTGTTGGTGATTGTGTGTGTTTTCAGTCATTGGATCGAGGCATATCCCACATGTAGGAATGGCAGTCTTACAGTTGCAAAACTACTACTTAGGGAACTGATACCAAGATTCGGGTTTCTGGTTTCTATAGAATCAGATAAGGGAAGACACTTTGACAATGAGGTGATTAAACTCCTGTGGGCCGCACTCAACATTAAACAAAAGCTGCATTGTAGCTATCGCCCTGAAGCATCAGGACTAGTTGAACAGATGAATGGTACTCTGAAATCAAGAATGGCAAAAATGTGTGCAGCAACAAACATGAAATGGCCAGATGCCTTACCTCTAGTACTGATGTCTATGAGAAATACCCCAGACAAGAAAACGGGACTGTCCCCCCATGAAATCCTCATGGGCAGAGCAATGAGATTACCAGCAGTACCTGCAAATGCACTAGTAAATATTACAGATGATATGGTGTTGGATTACTGCAAAGGTTTGGCTGACGTGATTCGCTCTTTTTCTCACCAGGTGGAAGCTAACACGTTGCCACCAATTGGCGATCCAGGCCACTCTCTGCAAGCTGGAGATTGGGTGGTTGTCAAGAAGCACGTGAGAAAGTCGTGTTTAGAGCCACGTTGGAAAGGACCGTATCAAGTAATATTGCCGACTACCACTGCTGTGAAGTGTGCCGGGGTTCCCAACTGGATACATGCCAGTCACACGAAAAAGGTAACGTGTCCTGTTGAAGAGGAACTTGAAGTTTCCGGTACAGCAACTTCAGGAAGAGAAGTCTCAGAGTCAGAGATCAGTCAAGAAGGAACTGAGACTACTGGAGAGCCCACTGAGAACAGCCTTGTCCCTCAAACTATCAATGAGTTTGAGAGAGGTGACAGAGTGCCTATCTCAGTAGAGGCAGCAGGAGAACTAAGCAAAGGAGAGGTTCTCCCAGAAGTAGATGAATACGGGTTAGAATCTGAACCCAACACAGAACCAGAAGAAGAAAGAGAAGTAGGAACTGTAGATAAAAATCAAAACGTGTCAGAATCTCCCGAACCAGTTGCAGGTCCGTCAAGAGAAAACACCACATCACAAGAGGAGGGTGCTGTCCAACGTCCTGAAGGGAAGCGTCGGGAAAAGACACATAGAGGCGATAATTGGCCAGACAAATCGCATCTTAAAATAAGAGAGGTATCGAATGACACCATAATAGAAGAAAGTGATACCACACAAGCTGATGATCTGAGTGAAGGAGAACAACAAGGAGAACGACGAGTAAAGAGGAAAAGAATTGCGAACAGAAGATATACAGGTCCTGAATGGGCGTATGCTACAACATCTGAATGGCAACAAGAATTCCTAGCATTCTGTTTTGATCGAGAAGTACCAGGCCAGTATTACGGTACCTGAACAAAACTCAAGGAAGACTTGGCTAAGTTTGAAAAAAAATTAAACTAAAGAAAGAGACTTTAAAAACTACTGGAAGTGACACTAAAACCGGACTTGACTTGAAAAGAAACCTGATTACGACAAGCTGCTAACCTGAATTGACGAAAAGGGTCCTAGAGTGAATGAAGACGTTGTAATATACGCAGAAAAAAAAAAGAAAAAAAAAAAGAAGTTTTCCTCAAGTTGATTGTTGATCTGCTATTCTGATTCTATACAAACATGGCTTACAATAGAAGTAAGGAAAGTAAGGTGTGTGGTTGGTTAGGTCTTATAATAGGTGTTGTGTGTGCAGTAATGGTTGTGGGAGTGATTGTAGGAATGCCATGGAGAGAGAAAGAAACTATTAATGCAACTTCAAAACCTGAAACTACAACTAAACTAACACTGCGGGAGAGATTTGAGCAGGATGCAAGACATATGTATGAGGGAACTAATGCAAAAGGGGAGCTTTCTACTAACGTCTTCTATCGCTTATTAAATGAATATGTGGAAACAATGGATGCGAAAGATTGTTATGTATGTACTAAAATTCCTTCATCTGTGCAGGAGGGAGTTACCTATCATAGCCTCCCTCTTACCTATGGAACTAGTTGCAGCTTGCTACTAACAAGATTCTGTAATCAAGAGCATGTGCAATACTTTTATTCGAATTTGGATGTTGTGTTTTCTTTTGTGCCTGTGATTGAATTCTTGAATAAATTAGCTAAAGAGCATGATATAAAAATAGTTAGAGGATTCTTTGAGCCAACACTTACATTTGGAACTGCTTATGCACATCGCAACAATTTGACTTGCTTACTGTCGCCTGTAGAAAAGAGCTTCCTAGATCACACAGATGGTAGACGCAAAATATTAAAAGAAAGGTTAGAGAAAGGATTAGAAAAACATACTTATGCAAATGATTATGCTTATACTGCAATCAAAATACAAGGCAAACTAGCTATAGATGCATTACACGTAGGTAGGCTCTGTGTATATAGGCCAAAATCTGATCAAGACAATTTGTTTGTGGGTACGAGTGAATGTAGGCATGTGTTTTTGTTTCAGAGCAAATGGACCTTTATGTTGAATGGACAAGATCCAGCGATTCCTGGAATCTATTACATTTGAGGGCTAAATGCTTATTACCGTCTCCCTAAGGGATGTTATGGGACATGTTACTTGGGGATAGTGTTCCCAAAGATATACCAGATTGATGACCTAAAACAAATACCTAAGACGTCTGAATTACAACATTCTAGACAAAAACGAGAATCAGTGGCGGCTGTCATTGGTGATATATTTGGAGCTATAATCCCATCGGTAGGGGTTATCTTGAACTCTATGAAAATTCAAAAATTGTCTACTATTGTGGATAACATGCTGGCAAACTTTACAGGAGCCATACTCCTGATGGATACTGAACTTGCTGCAGAAAGAGCTATGACTCTTCAAAATCGTCTTGCTTTAGACATTCTTTTAGCAAAGAGTGGAGGGGTCTGCAAAATGCTTAATGAGCGTCATTGTTGCTCATTTATCCCAGATAACAGTAAGAAAATTAGAAGCATGCTTACTAACCTTACTAAAGATAGTACAGATTTGGAGGATCTAAAAGAACTAGGGGCCTGATTCTAACTTTGGAGGACGGTGTTAAACCGTCCCAAAAGTGGCGGATATACCACCTACCGTATTACGAGTCCATTATATCCTATGGAACTCGTAATACGGTAGGTGGTATATCCGCCACTTTTGGGACGGTTTAACACCGTCCTCCAAAGTTAGAATCAGGCCCTAGGTGTTTGGGAGAAATTTGGGAAAGGAATTGCCAGAGTGGGAAGCTGGTTTACCAATATTTGGAATGGGGTACTTGCAAAAATTATGATGGGTCTATTAATTGTTTTGGTTTGTCTATTAGGATTATGGGGAGCATGTAAAATAAATGACAAAGTAAAAAGAAATTGGATCAAAAGAACATGAAGAAATGAAGAAAGTGAAAGAGAGAAAATGTTCAACGAAATATGGGAAAGTTCTCATAAAGGGCAAGATGTTGAAATGCGCATCATGCGCAAGGTGAAAAATTAGATCGAAGAAAAGATTTGTGATGACGAGCGTCATCAGAGGAGGGACTGAGAGAGCGTAGTTTAATATTACATATTAGATGTGAATTGCTTATCCTTAACAATGCAGCATACTAAACAATTGCAAAATATTATTCCCTTGAGCGTATTCTTAACGCAATTATAAGTGAAGTTATTGTTGTTGTACGCATATACTAATGTCATCTATAAATGATTACATATTACTCGAATACATTAAACATTTACGAAGACTGCATTTTATTAGAATCCATAAGCCTTAAGTTAGCGTGAGCCGAAGAACTGGCTGTGTAGTTCTCATATTAAAGCATATTTTTCTGTCTCTCCAGTGTGCTGACTTGCAAAAGGGCCATGACCCAGCATTTGTTCTCTTCTTCGTTTTTGCAACAATGCTAGTTTTTCTCATCCGCATACTAGCTGCCTTATTATAAAGTTTATACGCTTTGCAACAAAATATGGAAACTTTCAAGGACATTCGACCATGGAAAAGAGAACTTTTGACCTGAAGAACGTGCCAAAGAATGAAGTAAACCCAGGTGTGCCACCTACGAAAAACGTCAATTATGAAGACCAATCAAAATGTTATTAACTATCGTGAAATGACAAGTGCATTACTTAATGTATAATTTGATAGGTTACAGATAGTGGGGTGAAATGACTATCCAATAGAATTTTGGGGGAAGGTATTGCCAAATGGGGATAAAAACTCATGACACAGGAGACTCAAGAGAACTAGGTAGGGAATGATATTGATTGCATCCAGAAACTCTGTCACTCTGTTTGGTGACTTGAGACTTAATAAAACCATCCTCACCCTTAGTCGCCCCATTTCACTTTCTTCCTTATGAGGGAAGTGTCCCCTGTCCTTAAACTAGATAGACTGACGACGATCCAACTGATGTCCTGAAGACGAAGTCTGAACCTGTATGCTGACTCATTCCGAGGAGGGTAATTATGACCATTGCTATTGTGATTTGTCTAAGTGCTTTTCCTTTCTAGGTACCAACTGCTGTATTTTTGATTAGAGACCTTAGTTAGATGTTTTCCAAATCGATGTTCTAAAATATTTTTGCATGAAGTCCAACATGCAGATGCTAATTAGCGGTTAGATTAGATATCCACCTTGACTGACAAACCGACATGACCAACATTGTACTATGCTGAACTGGGCTTATATGATGTTCTATGCATTCTGACTTGTGTATTTCTTATGTTAGTGTCTTGATGGTTCTGATCTTCACATTGTCAAAATCTTATCACAGTTGCCATATCGTGACTAAGCTCCTTTGCTTCCTGGTTTTGAGATGAATACATTTGCTATTAGATTGTAATCAATAGGGAATAAAATTCACAAAACTCCAATAAAGGTGTGGTTATTCATGACTGAAAGGTCATGGTTGCGCCGACAGTTTAACAAATGTCTAAACTGAAATATATTGTGGTGATATACGTTGATAATATTATTGACATATTGCTTGATATATTGATCAGTTACCTCGTCTTACGGTGTCTCACCACTGGGTCAAAAGATTCATCGGCCTAAAACGAGTCCTAATGTGTATAAATTGACATAGAGGGACGCGTTAACACATGCATTGCCCACGCATCATGCTCACAGTGTACTCACCTGTTTGTCTGGAGGACCGTAGAGTAATGTGTACTGGGGTAGGACCCCATCCACCAGTTTCTCCAACTCCTCCGCAGTGAAGGCAGGGGTCCTTTCCCCAGACACATAAGCCATTGTCGCTTCCAGACACAGGTCACAGCAGCACTTGCAGTGTAGGTCCGCTCCTGTTGACGGTCAGGTAGCAAGTGAGTGAATAGTTAGAAAATGGCGGTGACGTCCGCGGCGGTGCGTACTGTCACCGCCGGCGAACATCACCATTGGCTCCTGGAACCCTTATAATGTGAATATGCGCGGCGGTCATCGACCGCTTACCGCGACGGTGCACAACGCCAGCGCAGTTACCTCATTTCCACTTGTCCCTCCTCACAGGTCAGGGAGCTGCCATTTCAGGGGGGCACAGGGCATGGCACCTAAATGCATCACAGCAGACACTGGCACATCAACTGACTCTCGACTTCACATACTGCTTCTGTAAAGTAAATTCAGCAACAATAGTACAATATATGTGGAAATATCACCCTCTGCTCACCGTTCTATTCCATAGGCTACAACCACTTGGGCAGATTATGAGATGGCGGCATCCTCCGGTGTACAGACCCCTGGTGGACCTTGCGACAATGGAGGACAGACACATTATCATCACATACAGACTTAATCGTGCCACAATCCAAGAACTGTGTGCCCAATTGGAGCCAGACCTGATGTCAGCTATCCGCCAGCCCACAGGTATCTCCCCTCTAGTGCAGGTCCTGTCAGTGCTCCATTCCCTTTCAAACTACAGTGGCCATGGCATCAGGGATGTCTCAGCCCATGTTCTCCAATGTGTTGAACAGAATGTTGTCTGCCTTGCTGAAACACATGCGCAGCTACATCGTGTTCCCCCCGGTGGATGATTTGGCCACAGTGAAGGCTGACTTTTATGCCCTGGGACATATCCCCAACATCATTGGTGCCATTGATGGTACACATGTTGCATTTGTCCCCCCCCCAGAGAAATGAACAGGTTTAGAGGAATAGGAAAAGCTATCACTCGATGAATGTGCAGATGGTGTGTTTGGCAGACCAGTACATCTCCCATGTGAATGCCAAATATCCTGGCTCTGTGCATGATGCATTTATATTGAGGAATAGCAGCATCCCATATGTGATGGGTCAACTCCAGAGGCACCGGGTGTGGCTAATAGGTGAGGCAAAGGTCCCCACCGAGTGTAAGTTGGTGTCTGGGTATGGGATTGCCCCTAAGGGTTAGGTGACTCTGGTTACCCCAACCTCTCTTGGCTACTGACCCCAGTGAGGAATCCCAGTACAAGGGCAGAGGAATGTTACAATGAGGCACATGGGCATACAAGGAGGATAATTGAAAGAACCTTCAGCCTCCTGCAGGCCAGATTCCGGTGCCTCCATCTGACAGGTGGATCCCTGTACTACTCACCCAAGAAGGTGTGCCAGATCATTGTTGCATGTTGCATGTTGCACAACCTGGCCTTGAGACACCAGGTGCCTTTTCTGCAGGAGGATGTGCCTGGAGATGGTCTTGTGGCAGAGGTGGAGCCTGTGGACAGTGATGAAGAGGAGGCAGAGGAAGAAGATGTTGACAACAGAACAAATATAATAGAGCAATACTTCCAGTGACACACAGGTAATACACTGTAACTTCACTTAACATTTCAGTAATCTGTGGACATTGTACATGGCAGCCTCTTACCCTATGTCTATGGCCACTGACTGTTCACTTTGGATTCTCTATTTTCAGATCTCTGTGCCCCATTCAGGCTCCTGCTATATGTACTGCTGCCCACCAAAGGTCATCCTGTAGTATATTTCACTGTTCATATACATTGCAATGCTTTGAGAATGTTGTACTAATCCATTTGAGATTCATTACACTGACTCCAGCATGGTATTTGTTTCAAGGGTGTTTATTTATGTGCCAATACGTATAGGGGTATGTGCAAGGGGCTAGGGTGATGGTGGAGGAATGTCCAGTTAGAGTCCAGTCTCTTGGTATCACAGGTGCATTGTCCAAGGGGGCATAGGAAGGGGAGCAATGGCAGTTCAAGGTGGACTGGGTAACAGAGTGGGACAGACGGGTGACTATCAGAAGAGTCCTATTTCCTGGCAGGGGTCTTGGCAATGTTCTCTGTCTTCTGCCTGGATCGCAGGGACCGTTTGCAGGGTGGTCCTCCTACTGCAGGGGGTGGGGTGCTGGTGGCCTGTTGTTCCTGTGGGGGGCCTCCTGTTTACTAGTACCGGCAGAGGTGGAAGGCTGTTCCTCGGTTTGGCTAGTGTCAGGCACCATTTGTTGTGCCACTGCCTCCCTATTGGTCTTGCTCATGACAGCCAGCACTCTTGCAATGGTGACCAGGATGGTGTAGATTTTTGTTAGGTCCTCCCTGATCCTCAGGTACTGTCCCTCCTGCAGCCGCTGGGTCTCCTGCAACTTGGCCAGTACATGGCCCATGGTCTCCTGGGAATGGTGGCAAGCTCCCAGGATGTTGGAGAGTGCCTCGTGGAGAGTGGGTTCCCTGGGCCTGTCCTCCCCCTGTCGCACAGCACTCCTCCTAGCTTCCTTGTTGTCCTGTGCCTCTGTCCCCTGAACCGTGTGCCCACTGCCACCTGATCGTCCTGGGTTTGTGGGGTTGCCTGGGGTCCCTGTAGTGGTGGACACACTGCTGATTGACGTGTCCTGGGAACAGTGGCATGGGCCAACTGTCCAGAGGACCCTGATGGGTGAGGTTGGTCATCCTAATCCAGGCGTGCAGAGCTGCTGTCGTCACTGCGGGCCTCTTTCGGGGGGGGAATGGATGTAGCTGCCACCTCCTCTCTGGTGACGTTGAGTAGGGGTCCTGTTGGGATGCAAATGCATTGTTAATGCATCTGCATGTTCCATCTTGTACATGGGTGTGTTTCCCTGTATGATTGTGCTTTCCCTTTTAGCTTGGCCTTGTGTGGGTGGTGAATTTGTGGGCTGGTTGAGTCTCCCTACTGGGCATGCTTTGGTGATTATTGTCCATGCAGGTCTGGGAGTGGTGTCCATGCATTGGTGTTGCATGCAGGGCTTGGTATTGAGATGGGTGGGTTGTGATGGTGGGGTATATGTGAGGTGATGGAATGATGGGAGTAAGGGTGGGCGTATGTGATGGCATGCAGGTAGGGTGGGTGATGTAGTAGTAAAGATTTGACTTACCAGAGTCCAGTCCTCCTGCTACTCCTGCGAGGCCCTCAGGATGCATGATTGCCAAAACCTGCTCCTCCCATGTTGTTAGTTGTGGGGGAGAAGGTGGGGGTCCACCGACAGTCCTCTGTACAGCAATCTGGTGTCTTGCAACCACGGAACACACCTTCCCCCGTAGGTCGTTCCACCCCTTTGTGATGTCATCCCTAGTTCTGGGGTGCTGTCCCACGGCGTTGATCCTGTTCACGATCCTCTGCCATAGCTCCATCTTCCTTGCAATGGAGGTCTGCTGCACCTGTGATCCGAATAGCTGTGGCTCTACACGGATGATTTCCTCCACCATGACCCTTAGCTCCTCCTATGAAAACCTGGGGTGTCTTTGGGGTGCCATGTATTTGGTGTGAGTGATATGTGTGAGGATGTGTGGGGTGATGTGTGGGGTGATGTGTCGTGGTGTATGCTGTGATGTGCGTGAATGGTGTATGGGTGAGGGTGTTCTGTGCCTCTGATTGAGTGGGTGCTCCTTGCTTGTCTCTCTCTGCTTGCTATCTTTTTTTTCACTGTAAGGGGTTGTGGATATTGTGGGTGTGTGTTTTATAGTGTTGTGTGGGTGTGGGTGTGGTGTGTGTATGTGTGTCAGGTGTGTGTATTTTGAATTGTCCAATGTGGTGTAGTTTTGTACGTGTGTATGTATGTTGAGCGCGGCGGTGTGTACCGCCTATGGTTTACCGCGATTGAAAGACTGCCGCAGTGATTCGTGGGCGTGTTACTGTGGGCGTATTCCTGTTGGCGTAACGGTGTGGGTTTTGGTACCACCAGTTTATCACTGACCTTTGGTCTGGCGGACTTGTGTTGGTGTCTGTATTGTGGTGGAATTCTCTGTGTGGGTCATAATACACGTGGCGGATTACTGCCGCGGTCACAGTATGTTGGCGGCCGTCAGCACGGCAGTAGGCGGCATTTACTGCCAGGGTTGTAATGAGGGCCTATGTTGTTTTGGTCTCTAAGATTGTTGCATGCTGCGGGAACATACTTTTTCCTCCTACACGACAGAGAGAAGTGGCTGAGATTTGGCCCCATATTGCTACTTCAAATGTGAATTTTGACAAGTTGAGCAGACTCAAGGCTTTATTGTTTCAAAAACATGTGGCGGTAACATCTGCATGCAAGACCTATGCACTTCAGGTGGCAAAGTCATCAGCAGAGATACAGTCCCTTTTAAGTACTAACTTTCCGAGATACTTTGGTGAGCTTGTGGGACGAATATTTAATGCGTCCAGTACTACTGCAATTGCACATTTCTTTAAGGCTGTTGGTTCTGGTTTTGTTCACACCTTCTCCTCTATATTCGGTTTAATACCATCAGCCATCCACTCAATATTTTCCAGTATTTTCTGGAAATTTCTGATAACTTTGGCTATAATAGGTGGCATCTTGCTATCGCTACTTTTTCTGCGTAATGGCTGTTCTGCCGCAACAAGGAGGACTGAAAGCGCTCCAACCAGCGCAGCCCTCTAAACACAATCTAAGCTTACAAAGTAGTGTGTGCATTAACACTAACAAGATACTTGTGGCTGTAGCGTGTTCAATACAAACACATCTTCACTCTAAGTGTGTGTTCCTTTGTGCCATCAGTGGCATCTGAAAGCAGCACTGATAGTACTTTGGAGCAACTGGGGTGTGACTGGTCTTTGTCATTCAGACTGGTTTTGCATTGTGTGCAGCCCGTGTTTCGGTGCCTCTGGTGCTCGTTCGAACATGCACTGAAAGTGTATCTTTCTATGCAGCGCTTGCTTTCATTGGACGCTGATCTGTTCATGTTCTCGCTGAGGGCTCATTACTTGACATGTGCGTTGAGGGTGCATTTGCTACGGAAAGCTGCTTATGAGTTTCCTTTCGTGGAGGATGTAGCTCTAATCTCATTGTTGGGCACACCATGGAATGATGCCGCCTTGGCTGAAGCTCAGGCTTTGGAACACGAATCCTCCTTGGTTTTCCTTGGCAATGAACTTCCTGCTTTACCGCCTACTGAAGTGGAAGATTTCCTGTCTTCAATTATCCCGGTTTCGATTGGCAACTTCCATAATGACTCTGACCCTTGAAATTCCGCCCTTTTTTATGCCACAGTTACAATCTTAAATTGTCCTTTTTACAAATGCTCAAGTGTCTTTTTAACTTGTCATTATTGACATTCACATGTATATATGCCTTAGGTTGAATTTTAGTAGTTTTTATACATAATTAGGTTATGACCCACTTTTGAACCGGCAAGGGGAGGGTGTTGTGGAGCCATTTTAGTTATAGCTTTATACATGTTATGTTTAGCAAACTAGGCCTGCCGCTGTGCACTGTAACCTAAATATATTTTTTTGGGCTTTGTTTATTATTTTAACAATAGCCACATTTGCGGTCTTGTTTTATTTTCTCTATCTAGCTGTTCTTTGCCTAACCCAGCAATGCATTCTTAAATAAGGCATTTCTTTCACTCTGTGCTTTTCTCAAGGCTGCAGTAAGATAGGTTGCCGGCAAACGTGGTAATGCTTTGTCTCTAGTGTTCATAGAAACATACACACTCTTACATAGGGATCCTTTCTTGGAGCATCAGCTGTTTTATTATAAAAACACTACTTTGACCCATTGAGATTCCAGCGAGATGACCACAACTGTATGCTGATTGCTGAGTGCCTCGCTACAGCTGCTTATGTTGACCACAGGCCTCTTGCTCAGGTGTGGGGGATGATGTCTTCCCAGGGGAACCTGAAGGGCAGAACTAGAGCTTAACATGATGTGCTCTAACATAGCCTAGGTAGGAATTATTTTAATATGGTTGTGTTATTTTATGCTTCATTCTCATTGTCACAATTTTAATCCTGTCATGCTTTATCGTCCTAGTTATTGCAGTACATGCTTTATTATCTAAGATGTAGTTGCTTCAATAAAATCTTATTGAACTATATTCTGACTCTGATTGTCCTTGTATATATGACACTAATGTAACTGAGAGAAACGGATGTGATCAGAGTGACCACGATTTTCCTGAGGAATCAATTGTGTCATGCGCTCAGCTGCCCAATCATCCCTGCTCTTGGGTGGAGATGAGGCACTGCTAGTTAGCCGGAGGAAAAAACGGATTAGGCGGACAGGTGTCAGCTGTAGTGGGTTTAGACTCAGTTCCCCACAGTGCAAGTGATTCTGCCACCCAAATCCAGTAGTCTCATTAGGATAATGAGAGCCTACGCAACTTGGGTCTCCAGTGATTTGATGTCCTCCTCCAGATGCTACGGGCCCATAGCACACTCCCTTTCTTGGCCAGACATAAACCTCTAATCATAAATATAAAAGCTTCTCAGACAGTGTTCACCATGGGCACTGAGTCTCAATTTCTCTGTAAAAAAGTATTGGATTTCTTGCTGTAATTCCGCTCTGAAGGGTCCATCCAAAAGGACCCTTGGAGAGGGTCTTCAGTGTATGAAAGACATAGTGGCAACCGATGGGCACAATTTCAACAAAAATGGGGCATGATCTGAGTATGGGCATGCCAAAGGCACAACGTCATGCACCCAGGGCCTCAACCCACAAGAGATGTGCCAGTGGTCCAGCCTGGACCAGCTGGCATGCACCCGTGAGTAGAACGTCCTTTCTGCCTTTAGTGGATGCAACTTGCACCAAGCATCTGTCAGCCCCTGCTCCGACATTTTGTTATGGACATGGCATGCAGTTATAATGTATGAAATTGAGGAGCTATTCATTCTGTCTAGGTCTCTGTTGAGGGCTAGATTGAAGTCCCATCCCCAGAGTAAATATGCGGTTCCAATTTCAGTTATATGGCCCCACAGTCTGATAAAGAAAGTGGGGTTGTCAGTATTAGGACCATAGCAGTTGACAATAGTGAGGGAGATTTGTGCCAGCCTGCCCCAGATTATTGTGTATCTTGCCTGTGCATCATTAGAAGTGCCCTGGGGTATATATGGTGTGCACCTTCATATCACTATTGCCGTACCCTGGGAGTAAGGCGAGTAGGTAGAAAATTGTCTGTAGGAGGCCAATCGCATAGCAAACATGGTCCAAATTGAAATGTGTTTCTTCCAACATTGCTAGGTGTATGTTGTGTCAGTCTAGGTAAGCAAGGATGTGCCTGCGCTTGCGGGGATCTCCCAGGCCCCTCATGTTCCTTGTGATACAGTTAATATGAAGTCTAGGGCAAGTAGCATGCATGTATATGGTTCGTGTTAGCTACTATGTGTGTACGATGGGACCTGCTGAGTTGATCAAGTGCAGCTAGATGTTGTCACTATGCGTGACCGTAGCAATAGCACCAACATGGTGATGCATGCATCTGGAAAAAACAAATAAAATCCTCATCCCTCCTGCCTCCCACACTGGTAGCCCAAACCCCCCAGGAATAATACTCCCTTCAATCCCCCAAAAGAAAAAAAACATTTGAAACACCAGTAGTTCCAGTCCTGTGAGGCCAGAAGGTCTGGTCATGACTCTATATATTCAGATATGAACAACAAAATCAGTGGTATCCTGCAGTGGGGTCACCAGGAGAGCCGTGCAATAACCCTTCATTGGTGCAAGTGTGTCTGAGGGGGTAGCTCAGCGTGCTCGAGGTAGTTTTGAAAGAATTTTGTTGGGACTTGCAAAACCGTTTGCTTTAGTCAGTGCATATCCAGGGAGTAGCACTGACATATGTGTCTGTATCGAACTCCTAGTCCTGCACTTCTATGCATTCATGCTACATGTTGTCAGGTCAAGCAGTGTTGGGTAGGTAATCTCTAAACAATATTGGACATGTCATTGTACTGATGTTTACCCCTGCTCAGATAAGGGAGATGAGGGCCTGGCCTGAAGTGACTCAGGATCTGCGGGAGGGGCGGCACATGAGGTGCTTCAAAAAGTCACCCGCTTGTTGTAGAGAGGTTAAAATATGGTATCTGCCCCCGTGAGAGATTTGTAGTCAATCTAGATGAAGCATATCATATGTGATGTTGGCTTGATGAAGTCTCTGTTTGATGGGGAGAAACTTGCTGTGAGCTTCCTGCACCAAGATGGTAAAGTCTGGATAGATAGACACTGCATTGCCCTCGAAGTGCAACTTTCTCTTTTCCTGTGCCAGACATAAAGTGATCTCCCTTTTGTGATAGTTCAAAAGTCTTGCGATTCTTGGTCGGGGGCGCCGGGCAGGGGTTTGGTCACCAGTGCTTAAATGGGCTCATTCCACTGTCAGCATTTTGGAGAAGGAATAGGCGCCAAACGGGGTGGTCAAGCGGCACTGCACAAACTCTTCCATATGGCCCGTATCTGTGGATTCAGGGAACCTCATTATTCATAGATTGTTTCTATGGGATATGGCTTCTAAAGCCTTATGTTTTGTGGATATTAGTTTGAGTACTTTTTCCATATTTAGTAGCTGTTCCCTCCTGAATCACCATTGTGTCCTCAACAGTGGAAATTCTATGTTCAGCCTTCGTCAGACATCAATCTTATTTTTCCAGTTTATTATTGATGGTGTCCTATCTCATGCTCATACTGTCCATTTCATTCTTAATAGATGTTAGGGTTTGTCGCATAGCCATAAGTAGGGATTTCACATTGGATGTACCACACACTTTCTCAGTCGACATGTCCTCCGAGGCCACAGAGTCTGACCCACTTCCCTGGGCGTGGGTTGACCTGGAGGAATCAAAATGCAGTTTGGTTTGGCGGCCGTCCAATTTCCCCATGATGTTGCGTCACAGAGTATGTGAAGCTCAAGCCCCAGAGGTGTTAAGCAACCGTCGAGGGGTATAAAGATATTTGCAACAAGCTGTGTGTTGTCAGAATAGCCTCCGAAGCTTAAGGTACAGGCTGCACTCTCCCCTGGAACTAGGGGTCCCGCCACACATCAGCCAGACGGGCACAAGCAGACCCAGCCCACGGGGAGTGGGGGAGGTGGTCTTCGCTGTACAGAGTACCTCACCAGTTGATGACTGGGGGCATCTGTGCTGTTACAGTTGTGGCAATACTACTTATGTGGCCACAGCACAAACCTTAGCTCAGATGCCGGTTGCTGGAGCCGCATGTTTAGGCGTGGAGTATATAACTTTAATTTGTTGGGTGCCACATTAGAAGATTTGCCCCAAATCTGCTCCCAGGGGCAATTAGTCCATTTGACAGCAGATGTTTTGCATTTGAGGCAATAAAAGGGATACAGACATCCCACTCTGGCCCCAAAAGGGACAAACTATTTTTTGCTGGCCCCTACCCTAGGGGCTGAGACGGAGTTTTGCCCCTGAGGTGCAGGTAGCCATTTCAAAATGGCACCAAAATAAAACAAAGAAATGGGACAGCTTGCCTTGGCATCAAGCCATACCCCGTCCCAGAAGGGACAAAAGTGTTTCTCTGCACTTCTGGAGGCAGAAAAGGGGCTTCTCCCAACTGGAGAGGTTGCACCTATTCTGCCCCTCCTCCCAGGTGGAGGTAGAAAGACCATGAGACACCAGGGTTTTTTTATTTGGAGCAAAAGAAAGTGGTGCTGGTGTGCCACCCTGGTACTGAACCATACCAACACCCCAAAAGGGGCATACAGATCTTTCTGACCCCTTGGGGGCAGATGGTTGTTTGCTCCTACTTTTCCCCTGGTTGAGGGCAGAAAGGCAACCGGATGGAAGGAATATTTTTTAATAAAATAATAGGATGGGATATGGCCCATCCTCACAGCGTGACTTGTTTTCTTGCCCACAATGCTCAGCAAACCTCAAACTTTGCCAACCATTTTCATTGCATTTCTCTGACATAAACTTCTGGAACCCACAGTGATTCAGACATTTTTTACCACCCAGCATTTCCCCGCTTGCTTTGATGAAAACACTACCCCACCTATGTGGTTCAGCTTAGTACCATAACACAAAGTCCCCATAATGCAATGAGGCAATATCAGCAATAGGTAAGTGCAGTATTTGGGCCTGGACTCCGCCGCCACTTAAGGAAATGTGCCAAACCTAGACATTTCTGAAAACAAGACACCTTGAGGAATCTAAAAATGTGTGACTCGCATAACGTTTTCTTCCCACAATGCACTGCAAACCTCAAACTTTGAATAAAATCATGCATGTTCATTTAATTTATTTGACATAAAGTTCCAGAATACACAGGAATCCACAAAATTCCTAACGCCCAGCATTCCGCTACTTATCCCGATATAAACACTACTCGAGCTGATTGGGCAGGCCTAGCGCCTATGGCAGGAAAAGCCCCAAAAACTAATCTGGTGACATCAGCATTTCTTGTAAAAAAACAGACCTAATTTTTCAAAAGGGGACCCCCTTGACCCTTGTTGTATTTGTTCCTGTTGCGCCCAATAGGTTCAACCACACAAGTGGCGTAGCGTTTTTATCAGGACAAATGGGGGAATGCTGGGTGGTAGAAGGTTTGTGGATCCCTGTGAATTCCAAAAGTTTACATCACACAAATGCATGAAAAATGCCTGATTATTAGCCAGGGTCATTCGGATTTCCCTAGCTGAAACTCCCATTGCCCTAGTTTAATGTATTCCTATCTCTGACATTAGGTCTAGCCACACATGTGGGGTAGTGATTTTAGTGGGACACGTGGGGGAAGAATTTTTGGATCCCTGTGGATTCTGGAAGTTTATTTCACAGAAATGCAGGAAACGTGTGATATTTGGCAAATTTTTTAGGTTTTAAGGGCATGGTGGGTATGAAAACTTTGTGGGATCCATGTGAGGCACACCAGCCTGAACTCCCTTGGGTATCTACTTTTTAGAAATGTCTGGGTTTGGTAGGTTTCCCTATATGACACCCAAACCCAGGCACATATACACCAGTTGACACTTTGGCCAATGTCTCCTCATTGCGTTTTGTGGTCTTTTGTGATGTTGTGCTAGGCCCATGCACACAAGTGGGGGACCATTGTTATCAGGAGACATGTGGAAATGCTGAGTGGTAGAAAACTTTTGGATGACTGCAGATTCCAGAACTTTCTCTCATAAATGTGAAGAAAGTGTGTGCTTTTAGACAACATTTGGGGATTGCCAGGGATTCTGAATAAGAAAACCTAATGAGATCATGCCAGTCACACCACCTTGAATGCCCCAGTAGCTCTAGTTTTCAGAATTTTCTGGGTTTGATAGGTAGATTTAGGGCCCAAAATCAACGGCTAACCAATCTGCAAAAAAGGATTGTTTTTCGGCATTGAGCCCTTTCCTATTGCGAGCGCTAGACCCACCCACACAAGTGGGGTACGTTTTTTATCAGGAGACGTATAAAAACTAGATGGAAAGAAATGTGTGGTTGCCCACAGATTCTGGAACTTTCCTCCACAGAAATATGAGGAAAATGTGTGTTTTTAGCTAAAGTTTGAGGTTTACAAGGGCTTCTGGGTAAGATAGTCTCATGAGATCCACTCAAGTCACACCACGCTGGACTCCCCCTGGTGCCTAGTTTTCAGAAATATCTGGGTTCAGTAGGTTTCCCTGGGTGCCAGCTGAGCTAGAGCCCAAAATCTACAGATACTCAAATTGCAAAAGAATGGTTGCTTTGGTGAGGGAAATTTGATGTGTCCATGGTGTGTTTTGGGCCTTTTCCTTTCTCAGGCACAAGACCCACCCACACCAGTGGGGGGCCATTTTTATTCGGAGACTTGTGGAAACCCTCAATGGAAGGAAGTTTGTGGATGCCAACAGATTCTGAAACTTTCCTTCACAGAAAAGTGGGAAAAATGTGTGTTTTTAGCCAAAGGTTGAGGTTTGCAAGGACTTTGGTAGGAAATCGCCATAAGAGCTACGCAAGTCACACCACACTAGACTCTCCCGGGTGTCTAGTTTTCAGAAATATCTCTGTTTGGTAGGCTTCCATGGGTGCTCGATGAAATAAGGCCCAAAATCTACGATGCCCAAATTGGATACAAATGGTTGTTTTTTACTGGAAAACGTTGATGTGTCCATCTTGCATTTTGGGCCATTTCCTATCACTGTGCAAGGCCCATCTACACAAGTGGGTTATCATTTTTATTGGAATATGTTTGGAAACACTAGGTAGAAGTAAATTTGTTGCCCCCCACAGATTCTGGAACTTTCCTTCATATAAATGTGAAGAAAAAGTGTGTATTAGCCAAAGTTTGAGGTTTGCAAGCGCTTATCTGTAAGAAATCCTCATGAGAGCCACACATGTCACACCAAACAGGACTTCCCTGGGTATCTAGTTTTCAGAAATGTCTGGGTTTGGTAGATTTCCATGGGAGCCAGCTGAAGTAAGGCCTAAAATCTAAAGCTACTCAAACTGCAAAAAGTGTTTGGTTTTGAAAGGAAAACTTTGATGCTTTCATGTAACATTTGGGCCCTTTCCTATCAGGGCAGCTAGGTCCACACACACAAGTGGCATACCACTTTATTGAAACATGTGAGGGAGCACTGGGTAGTAGGAATTTTGCGGATACCCACAGAATCCAGTACTTACCTTCACAAAAATGTAGGAAAAATGTATGTTTTTAGCTAAAGTTTGAAGTTTGTAAGGGCTTCTTGGTAAGAAAACCTTGTGAGGCATATGCAAGTCACATTACCCTGACTGTCAGGTATCTACTTTTCAGAAATGTCTGGGTTTATTAGATTTCCCTAGAGACTGGCTGAGCTTGGGCCCAATATCACACTACCTACATTGCAAAAAAGGGTTGTTAGGAGTGTAAAACGTGATGTGTCCATGTTGCTTTTTGGGCCCTTTCCTATTGCAGGCACAGGACCATCCCACACAAGTGGGATACCTTTTTTATTAGGAGATGTGGGAACACTAAGCAGAACATTGAGTGGAAGGAAATTTGCGGATCCCTGCCGATTGTGAGAAAAATGTTTGTCTTTAGCCAAAATGTGAGGTTTGCAAGGGGTTCTGCATAAAAGAACCTTGTGGGATCCACAGACGTCATAGTACCCTCGACTCACTTGTATTGTGGTCTCTGAAACATCTGGTTTTGGTTGGCTTACTTGGGTGCAGGCTGAACTAAGGTTTAAAATCTACAGCTAACTAAATTGCAAAAAAAACCAGTTGGTTTTGAGTTGATTAGTTTGCGTTGCAGAAATGTCTGGGTTTTGTAGCTTTTCCTGAATGCTGTCTGAGCTTGGGCCCAAAATCCACAGCTAACTTATGTGCAAAAAAGTGTTGGCAAAAGTGGGAAAAACTGATGTGTTCATGTTGTGTTTTGGGCCTTTTCTTATTGCTGGATTTAAGCTACCCACACAAGTGGGGTACCATTTTTATCAGGAGATGTGTGGGAATGTAAGTTGATAGAAAATTGTGTATCCCTGAGGATTCTGGATTTTTTCTTCACAGAACTGTGAGAAAAAGAATGTTTTTAGTCAACATTTGAGGTTTGCAAGGGCTTCTGCATAAGAAAACCTTGTGAGATCCATGCAAGTCATACCACTCATGACTCGTCACAGACGCCTAGTTTTCAGAAATGTCCAGGTATTGTAGGTTTCCTTGGATACCAGCTGAGCTAGGGCCCCAATTCTGCAGCCACCTACATTGCAAAAAAAAGGTTGGCTTTGAGTAGAAAGATATGAAATGTCCATGTTGCATTTTGGGCCCTTTCCTGTTACTGGTGCTAGGCCTAACCACACAAGTGGGCATCACTTTTCTCGGGAGATCTGTGGGAACGCTAGATGATCAGAAGTCTGTGGCTCCCCACATGTTCTGGAACTTTCCCTCGCAGAAATGTGAGGAATATGTGTGTTTTTAGTCAAAGTTTGAGGTTTTCAATTGCTTCATGGTAAAAAGAAAACTCATGAGAACCACACATCACACCACCTTGGACTGCCCAGGGTGTCTACTTTTCAAAAATGTCTGGCTATGGTAGTTTTCCTTGGGTGGCAGCTGAGCTAGGGCCCAAAATGCACTGCTATCACTATTGTTAAAAAAAAAAAACATGAATTTTAAATGTGGTGTGTCCAGGTTGAACACTTGGGCATTTTCTGTTGCAGGTATTAGGCCCAGACACACAAGTGAGGTATAATTTTTCTTTGGAGACGTAGTATAAGAAATGACCTTTTTTTGTATGACTACCCCCCTTTTTTGGACTCAATGTAATTGTATAATCAGCTAATAACTGATTGGCTTAGTTAACTTACCATAAGTCCCTATTATATGCTACAAGAGAAAACTCAGGCCTAGTAAGTTAAACTGCACTAGTGGACTACAGCACTTAATTGTGCTTCCACTACAGTTACAATGGTGAAAACATGATGCTAATCCTCTCACTGAAAGGACCTTTTTTTGTATGACTACCCCCCTTTTTTGGACTCCAATGTAAGTGTATAATCAGCTAATACCTGATTGGCTTAGTTAACTTACCATACTCCCTATTATATGCTACAAGAGATACTCAGGCCTAGTAAGTTAAACTGCACTAGTGGACTACAGCACTTAATTGTGCTTCCACTACAGTGACAATGGTGAAAACATGATGCTAATCCTCTCACTGAAGCCTAGGCAGACAGTGTTAAAACCGCCAACCTGACATGGCAAAAGAAAC